>NC_079321.1:75830523-76455523 GCF_029931775.1 Euleptes europaea
CTGGTAGGAATTAAAAAGTGTCTTTTTTGGAAATCACTCTTTATCTCAGAAGCTAAGATTCTTATTGCCTGGTGCTTTTTGTAAATGACTATCTCTCTGCCGGGGCACAATAAATTGTATGGTTGCTTGTTTCCACTGGGCCCTTCAATTACTGCAACAACAATAGGAAAATCCTTGCTTGTCCTCTTTAATATGTCTTCCATTGACAGTGGCTGAAGAAAACTGTTAATATTGTAACAGTCTGTTACATCCTTGACTTCAACGTCTAAATCAGAAAGGAAGTGAACAATTTCTTTTTGAACTGAAAAGGGGGAGAAAAGTTCAGTTGATGATAAAGTAGAAAACCATGCTAAAATTATAAAGGACTGTTTTAAAATACAAATGGTTTCTATATTGTTGGCAACCAAACAGAGAACTACTCAAACTTCACTGGAAACCTATATTAGTTAAAATTCAAGGATTTCTCACACATTTGAGTACTATATTAAATATGCCACAGTTTACTATCACTTATCCAGAGGTGTCAAGATAAATAACAATGTTTACTGCTGCATGCACCGTTTTGCAGGGAGGGGCATGCGCTAACAGCAGCTTATGCTTTGGCAACAGTAATTATCAAAG
Source organism: Euleptes europaea (assembly GCF_029931775.1). Classification (NCBI taxonomy): domain Eukaryota; kingdom Metazoa; phylum Chordata; class Lepidosauria; order Squamata; family Sphaerodactylidae; genus Euleptes; species Euleptes europaea. The sequence goes on from NC_079321.1 coordinate 75,831,145, forward strand.
GGAAATCAGCTCTCCTATATAGTTTTATATATTATATATTTATACAGAATACTATATACATCAAAATGACTACGTGAATTTTTAGTGAGTACATCATAAGCATGATTGTTGAGACTGGGGTTGAGAGTTAAGTCCTTCCTGATCAAATTCTTTCTCATTTGCTCTGTTCCATAACATTTTCTACCTGTGCCCTTTGTTTCTTTCTTGTTTGCTTCTCTCCTCTACAGTAACAAGTGAAAACATTAGTCAGAAAACTGGAATATAGGAAGCAATCCTAAGCAGGTTTACTCAGAAGTAAGTCCATTTTTTTTCATTGGGGTGTACTCTCAGGAAAGTATTCTTTGGATTGTTTAGATATGTATACAGAACCAAGTTTTTTTTTTTTTGAAAATCTAATATCCAGATATCTCTCCTTTCTTCTTCTGCACATCTGTTCCCTATATCGTTACAACTTCTCAAATGAAGAAAAATCTTGTTTTTGAGAACTATAGTAGGTGAAGAAGAGGCTGAAAAGCTTTCCACAGAAGAAATAACAATGTTATAAAAGAACTAGCAATACAGAGAATGAGAAGGAAAGCTTTCAGAAGGCACAAGAAAGCCTCTTGAAGGATCTCTAGAACTCTTGGTATTAAAAAAAAAAACCTCTCTACCCATACCTACTTCAGAGTTCACATAAAATGATTTATAAAAATATACTTGCTTTTATTATATGTTCACACAAAATTCACAAATGGGCAAGGGGGGGGGTCATCAACTTCTTCTTTTAAAACAAATGTAATAGCATTTAATTATAAAGCATCCTAAATGCTTCATGACTTGGCCCTATGCATAGGGCATTCTTAGGGATGCCAGCCTCCAAGTGGCATATGGGAATCCCCCAGAATTACAGCTCATCTCCAGACTACAGAGATCAGTTCCCCTGGAGAAAATGGATGCTTCAGTAGGTGGGCTCTATGGCATTGTACCCCACTAAGATCCCTTTCCTCCCCAGGCTCCATCCCTAAATCTCCAGGAGTTTCCTAACCAGGACCTGGCAACCTCATCCCCAGCCAGTGGCCGGGGGGACCTGGCAACTCTAGGCTCTCCCTAATGTCATCAGGAAACATGGGAAATTAAGGTGCCATGCATGCAGTATCTATCCAGATATTAAAGTCAACACTCAGAACTGAGGTGTAAACAATCCTCTCCCCCTTATTTCATATGTCGAATAACATTGGCACACAGGTACACAACACGGCACCCATACTTTAATTATAGAGAGGTATGGAGGTCTGTGTCTAGTAGGATTGCCAACCTCCAGGTGGGACCTGGAGATCTCTTGGAATTATACCTGGTCTCCAGTCTACAGAGATCAGTTCCCCTGGAGAGAATGGCTGCTTTGGAGGGTGGACTCTATGGCATATATCTTTCTGAAGTCCCTCTCTCCCTCAGGCTCTACCCCCAAATCAACAGGAATTTCCCAACCCATGGCAACCTTGGTAAGTAGGCTCTGGTAGGTGTCTGGATGGGAGACCTTCAGAGGTTTCTGTGGATGCCACCTTGAGTTCCATGAGGCAGAATATCAATGTAATCAAATAAATAAACCTAACTAAAATAAAAATGCACAGAATATTTACCAGCAATCTAGCCTTTGTGAAAAATAGGCCTTCATTTTGTAAATTGCCTCAAGCTATGTAGAAAGTGAGGCATAAATAATAAATATTTCAAAATTTCATGGTAACAGTAAGTTGTACATAAAGACATGTACATCCTCACAACCCTGTCAAACACTCTCAGCCTAACCTATCTCATATTGGGGAGAAAGGTGGAGTAAAAATGAAGTAAAATAAATTAATGCATAAATAAAAATGGGACACTTTTCTCATACCTGCTTGGTCCAAGCACCATTTGCAAAAGACACACCAACTTCTTTGTATTGGTTTTGAGTGGATTCGTAATTAAACACTGAAATTTACTTACATTTCATCACTGCTTGTACTTCATATATCGGTGATAGAACAACACAGCCATCAAAATCCACAGGGAACTTATTGCAAATATTAGTAAATACCACATGTCTGCATCTGCTCTTTGGGATTTTCCATTCAGCAACCTCTTTCAGGGAATAAATCTGGTTATCTTCTGATTCATAGAAATCCCCTTTTTGTGAGATTGGCAAAAGAAAGGCATGCCGTTGGTCATTCCTCTGCACTCTGCAACTGACAGTCAATGTCCCATTGTTGTCTTCCACAGAACTGAATATGATCTTCTCACCCTGGTTGATGCTGATATTTTCTACTTCTAGATCTCCAGAACAGTAGAAGCAAGGATGTTGTAGTTGTGTTGGTCCAATGCAAACTTTTCTCAAAATTTCTTCAACGTTAACATAGGGAGTTCTATCCACCACTAACCTGCAAAGCCCTTCAAGAGAGATGTTTGATTCAGAAAAGTTATTTTCTAATTATGTTAACATTGAAAGGCAAAGGCATGCAGACTGTATTCAATTGTTATTAATTTGATTTCCTTTGTCATCAAGCTGAATTTACAAGCTTGGGCCTGGTAACAATTTTAAAGAAACATATCAGAAACATATCAGGAAAATATATCTCCACTACCAGATTAAAATTGCTAATTACCATATACAGATAAAGGTATCAAGTAGTAGGGGACATGACAGATCTCAGCACAAGACTCTGGATAATTGCTGCCAGTTTGAATTAACAAAAGTGAACTTGATGGACCAGTGGAGTGTTTAACCAGACTCATGTGTTCATGTGTGGACAGAAAGAGATGAGGAACCAATGCAGTGGCAGAAGAGATGAGTTTGAATCCTTTCCTCCACCTCCATGAGATCAAAAGGAGAGCCCACAGGGGAAGGGTAAAAAGGGAGTGCCTGTGGGGTGGATGAATATTTCAAAAATACCCTAAATCTAGTACTCTCTTTCATTGGAAGAATACCAAACCCAATAGCTCTGCACTTAGAACTGCTCACTGAATGAGGAAATAAGGAGTGCATAAAATATTCTGAGAGTAGACTTGTTATGTTTTAGGGTGCTTTAGGAACAGTATTCTAGACTCATATATGCTCATATCACACACAAAGTTGAGTGTTACGTACCAAATGAACACTCCAAATAATCTCTATAGAAGCCTCTAACCCTGAGATTTATGTATTTATTAAGTTCTTCTAAGGTAGCTTATTTAAGCAGAAAATGTTCACACAGTACCTGGAAAATTTAGAGGTAGTTCCACTGTAGTAGGAGAACACAGGCTATGATCTTCACATTCACATTTACTTGCATTGAGTTTTTTAACTTTTAATGCAACAACTTTAATCACATCTCCAGTTGACAAGCAGCTTTCATGGCCAAACGTCTCATAAATTGAGCCTGGAGGAGAAAAGAAGTGTAAGAAAGTTGTTTTACAGATTCTAAGTGGTAGTTTAAAAGTATCCATTATTCTTAATAGAGCTCATTCCCTCTTTTCTTTGCAGAACTCATTTTCTTCAAGTGCCTGGATTACTACTTGGTTTGCTTTTTTCACTAACTTCAATATTAAGGCAAGTTTCAGTGCAGAAACAACATTTTGAACAGACAGTAAGACACTGAACATAGATAAGCGCATCAGTAGTAGCAGGTAAAAAATTAAAATATTCTACCTGTGGTGCAACACTGGTTGGCAACTGCTACAGGTAGCCTTTCTAGGCCTCAAAAGATTTCCAGTCTGACGTCTGACAGACTCACTTCAGTTTTCACCTTGATTCAACCTGGTAAACTGTCTGAATTTTTTTGGAACAGATATCTGTGTAAGGTTTAGGGTCAGGATGCCCTTTTGTGATAACCTACCTTGTTGCTTGAAATTGTTTTGCTAGGTTAGAAGACAAAACAACTTTTGCTTTTGCTTAGAAAGAGACTGTTTTTCAGTGGGAGAGCAAGCCTAAAATGATGCCAGAGAGACTGCTGTGACGTGACCATGCTCGTTCATGTTTGTTCCTAATCCTGCCATTTTTTATTTGGTTCAATTTTTAAATACAATCTTTAACAGGACACATTGGTTTGATCCCTCTTTATATTTCTGTTGGGAGAATAATCCTGTCCAAGTATTCTCCCCATTTTCTGTTGGACAAAAACCTAGCCAGCTCTTGTAACTGGGCAGCTACCAATGTATAGTTGCCCTAAGTCGAGAAGTATCATTTCTCCCCAAAAAGGACATCTCTGAAACAACTATTTGTTGGTAAGAGCAGCCTCTTTGGATGGTGGTTACAGGGACAAACCCTTTCCTTGGTGAATTTCAGCAAGTACATCTTTAGTTGCCTCCATTTTCTGCTTCCCTTTATGCTACAACATTACATTAAAACAACATACTATGAGTCTGGGGCCCTGGTTTTAATTTTCCTCATTTCCCTGCCCACTTTCTTTGGAGGTTAAAAGAAAAAGACTGGGATGTCTTTTGCTCAAAGACTCACACTCAGGTCTCAGTGTCTTTCCTGCCAGGAGTAGTTCTTTCCTACCCCATTTGTTCCACAATAGTGTCTGTTATTAGTTGAAGCATATTGACACTATGCTTTGAAAATGTGCAGAAGAAAACCATGTTTGCTCTAGAAAATATTTGGTATTGGTTTTGGGAAATTGTAAGTTTTAGTTTCTTCCTCATGTAAAATAAGTTGTTTGCACTGCTCCTACTGCACTCCCAACCTGAATTTCCTGATGTATCAGTTATTGTTTATCATGCATCTGCCGAAGGGTGTTAAGATAATTTACATGTTTTGTGAAAAGCATGGACTGTTCCAGTTTATAATTTCATGTGAACTTTTCATTACTTATGGTTGTTTTTATATCCTATCTCAGCTATGGGAATATCTGTTTGTATGTCTTCCCATACCATGCCATCTCATATCACTCTTCAGTTTGCAATCAAAACACAGAGTTAAATCCAAAAGATCAGAAGCAAAGTAGGTCTTTACCACCTAATCCTGCTACAGTGTCCTGTGCTCCTTTAAAAATGGACCCTGAGGGTAAAAAGACCCTTCAGGAGTATAGCATGGGGTGCAATATGAGGGTCCGCAGTGGAAAGAAGTACTCAGGGAAACTATGAGGGAAACTGCCATGTGGAAGCCCTGTTGCCACTATGCTTTATCTGCAGCCACACCAGCAATGGGGAAGCTACACATGCCTGACCCATGTGGAAAATACCACAGTGTTAACCAAGCTATGAATTCACATATATTTAAAAAAATGTGGGGGGGGGGCTTTAAAAAAGTGGCAACCTTCTATAAGGTATTGGTATAGAATTAAACCCAACAAAATGTTAGATAAGAAATTCTAAACTCTCTAAATGCTTGGTAGTTTCAAAGGGTAGCTATGTTGGTCTGCGGTAGAACATCTAGATTTGAGTCTAGTAGCACCTTAGAAACCAACAAGATTTTCGGGGTATAAGCTTTCAAAAGTCAAAGCTCCCTTCATCAGATACAGTATCTGAAGAAGGGCTCTTTGATGCTAGAAAGCTTATACTCCAAAGATCTTGTTGGTCTCTAAGGTGCTACTGGACTCGAATATAGCTGTTCTAAACACCTGGTAGTAAAATATTTATAGAATATTTGCAAAATGTTCAGTCATCCTGTTTAGTTTAATGTCCAGATCAGATCAGATAACCTTATTGGCATAATAAAATTGATGGTCACAAGGTCAGAGATAAACAGATAATACATATCTAGATTAAAATTGAGTTTGAATCTTAACAACTTCTGCCAAAAACTCCGCTACCTTCACTGTAACATCAGTTGTAATGTCGTTCAGCAAGAATTGGCAAGTGGGTGTTCTATAAAGGGCCATCCATTTGCTGATTAAGGGTAATATAATTTTTTTACAGGGTTCTTCATGTAAACGACAATCTAAAATAATGTGATATAGGGCGTCTGGCTGGCCCGTTCCGCATGGACATAACCTCTTGTTAAAGTTTAATGTTATTATTCCCCAATTGTTTTTGCTGCTGTTGTTTTTTTGTTCCTGCTTTTGTACATCTGTAAACAAGTATTATAATAAAGGTTCCTAAAAATACAGTTTTAACATATGATATTACATATTAGGAGCTGTACTATCTTCTAATGTCTAGCTTTGAAGGGAGGCAATAGGAAAGCAGGAAAGGCAGTGTCTATATCCAAGGAAAAATTTCCCATAATTAGAGGTAGTAGAGATAAATTCAGATAACTATTCTTTTCTTTTCTTTTTTCTGGTACAGTCCAAGCTGCTCCAGAGCATGAGTAAGCTACTTTTCTGCAGCTTGAGCAAACTGTGGTGGTATGGAGTTTATTGCATAACTCCTCCCAACAGCTAGGTTGACCGAGTCTTGCTTATCTTCCATGGTGAGGAGAAAGAGCTGTGTGCCTAGACCAAACTGAGAGCAGTGCCTGAGTGTAGCAGGCAAAGAAGAATCAGAAATCACCAAAGTGAAGTTGCACATGCTCCTGCTGCTGCTGCTGCTGATAAAGAGGCTGACACTCATGGAAGTGACAAAACCTCCTAAACCAGTGAAAAAACCTCCTAAACCCCATCCCTCCTCTGTCTACTTCAACAATACTATACATAAGATCTTCTTCCCTGCCCGAGTGGATCAACAGATCCAAACAGCTACTGCTTTTGTACAGGAGATAGGCCTACTTTCCAAAGCCAATGATTCTCCCATTTTGCTGATGCTGAAAACCCTTGTCCTGATCCTATGCAGCATGCACAGAAAAGCACAAACTTGGCCTCCTTATATTTTGGCTGAAGAGCCAAAAGTACCTCCATATATCAAGAGAGCTGATGAAGTAAAGCAGTTAAGAGAACGAGCTAAGAAAAAAGAGCATGAGTTGAAAGCCTCAGCTCATCCATGAACTACAAAATGGCCTTAATCAAGCAAGGTATCATCTCCCACCTTATCCCCCATCTGGAATGTGGAGATAACATGGGTGTTGTGATAATTACCAAACTAACATACATGAAGCACTTGGTAAATTTCATTTATAGTCTACCTTTCTTCCTGAGATCCAAGGTGGAGTGGTGGTGGAATTGCTGCCAAGTCACAGCCAACTTAGACCCCATAGGGTTTGCAAGGCAAGAGACGTTCAGAGGTGGTTTGCCATTGCCTGCCTCTGCATCACAACCCTGGACTTCCTTGGTGGTTTCCCTAACAAGTACTAATTAAGGCCAACACTGCTTAGCTTCCAAGATCTGATAAGATTGGGCTAGTCTGGGCCATCCAGATCAGGGCATTAAACAATCAAAATTACCTTAAAATATTATGATAGCCTGTCATTCTCAGCTAAAATGCTGAAGTTAATGAATGCATACCTTTACTTGATTAATTTCTGTAGTTTTGGAGGGAAATTGAATTCTATGCTGGATAACGTTGCTGTTTAACACTTGAGATGAAATCTACATCCATTTAACATGATTACTACAACCCCTGCCCTCCCATAATAACCTCATGAAGTACTTAAATGTTACCAATTTTACTGGATGTACTCACAAAACTGTTTCCAACCTCTTATAGTTTGGTAATATAAGATGAGATGCCAGAGCAGCAAAAGAAGAAACAAATAATTTAAATAATCAAAATGCTACAAATTGCTTTCTGAGACACCAATCTTTGAGGGTAATCAGTTTCTGTGACCTCTGACCAATGTATATTTATTTATTTTGTAAATGTTTTAGAGATTTCTTTTCTACCGCTTAACCACCAGGCTTCTGGGCAGCAAGAGTACACTGCAGAACCCCAGACAAACTCAAACATTTGTAATAATTTCTTTTAGGATTTTTATGTATTTTACATATGTATTAAAACTAAAATTGTTCAAATCAAAACAGTGAAGTACTGAATTTTCATCACACTTTAAAGAAACTCAACTTTGATGTCAGTCTGAAACTGAAGTTTCTACTTGGAAGTCATAGTCCAATTGTCAAAGTCCAGCAGCCAGATTTTGAAATATTATCACATTGCATTGCCAATAAAAGAAGCCCCAGAGCTTCAGAAGTATGGATTCAATTCTCTGGATATGTGCATACCTTTGACCTGGTTTCCCAAGCCAGTGGGGAATGGATATGCAGAATCCTGCTTCTGTGTGCACCATGCATTGGGTTGTAGATACATAAAAGTTTAAAGACTTAATATTTTATACCGATGAACACTCGTGTATAAAGGTTGCGTAACTCAAAAACCTTCCCTGCATTATGTTTGCTCCTTCTGGCTGTGTTCCTATCAGTTCCTCCCCTATAGAAGTCCCCTCTTCATTCCAAACAGCTCACTGGCATCTTCTTCCATGAAGAGACTTAGGTTTGGCCTTGGATTTGCCACTCTTTCGATGCACATTTTTCCCATCCAAATTCTCAAAATTCAACAATAAGCCCTGATGCAGAGTTTTGAGAATTCAGATGGGGAAAATGTGCATCTAGAGAGTGGCAAATCCAAGGCCAAACCTCCCATGCATAAATAGTGTTGACATGCTACTATTCTCACCAAATACAGTTCATAATCACAAGTCTTCATCCCACACAGAAATCTGAATTTCCAGTCTTTCTTCATACATTGAGATTATTCTAAAACAACAACAACCACTCACCTTCATCATAAAAACCAGACTGAATCTGCAGTATCCTAGGAAGAGATTTTGGATCCAAGGAATGAATGAAATTTTTCAGACTAGAGGCCATGGTATGAGGAGCAGCAGGAAGACAGAGTTTAAACTAAAACACCTCATAAAATGCTCTCTATTACTTCCTGCACTTAAGAAAGGCCTGTGAAATATGAAAGAACCTTTCACTCAAAAACAGCAGGGAAAAAGCTTTAGCCGTTTCATACAGGAGGCCACTTCTACTGTCTTTACTTTTTGTTTGTGGGAGGCAAGGTAGAAGCCAGGCATATAACTGAAGAAAGCTACACAGAACACCTGGGTCCATACAACTTTGTGCCTGTGTCAGTCTGAGCTACAGGAAATCCAGCCCATTTTAGTTTGTACCAGTACTGAGAGGAGGAGAAAGAAGAGGTGAGGGAGTTAGTTAACTAGGGTGTGGTTTGAAGCTGCACCACAAACACACGAAGATCTTGTCTTAAGCTTTTAATGAGTTTGAAAGTACTGCTGTTTTCCTTCATTTTAAAGAAAGTACAGTGGTCTTTGAAAAGATGAAATTGAACTGGCTCAGGTTTTCCAACTGGTGTTTTGTAGAATGCAGAAAAAGAAGAGGGCCCAGTTAAAAGTGCTAACACTAACTGAAACATGCAATGACTAGGCTAAAGTAGCAGGAATATTTGCTTACAGGCCAAAGAAGAGGGAATAGTTCTAGGGCTGTTGAAATAAAAAAAATTCGGTATAGTTCGGATTCGGCCGGATTTGGCCTGTCTGGATTCGGGATATGCCGAAGTCCGAACTCCCCCGCTTCGGGTCCATGCAATTCAGCGCGAATTCAAAGTTCAGGAAAAAAATTCGGCCGAATAAAGCCATTAAAAACACAACCGCGCCTTTCTGTGGCTCTGGGGGGGTATTTTTTGGGGTAGAGGTCCCAAACTTTCATCGGAGCTTCAAAGGACCCTTCTTGCAAGACCCCCCAAGTTTTGTAAAGATTGGGTCAAGGGGGGGCTGAGATATGGGCCCAGAAAGGGGTCCCCCCACCCTTAATGTGCATCTCTGAGCAGAGCTTGCCGCCCACGCACAAAGCTCCCAGCCCCGACAAACAGCTGAGCTGCAGGGAGCAAGGGTGGGGCAGGTGCAAAGAAGTTTGCAAAGCAACACAACTGCAAAGCAACACAACTGCAAAGCAACACAACTGCAAAGCAACACAACTGTAAAGCAACATGTTTGCAACCATGCAAAGCAACACCTGACACCTGGGAGTTTGCAAACCATGGAAAGGGACAGAGGCAGCTAGCTATGCATAATGAGCAGGAGGGGGTGGAATTTCCCCTTTTGCATCGGACTCGGGACCAGGCAAATGCATTCTTTAAGTCACCATTTGAAAACCAGTTTTGAGCAAGCATCAAAATAGACCTAACCGATCTTATGAATGAGGGAAAACCTGAGGACACACAACTGAAGCCCCCCCTCAAACCAGGGAGAGAGAGACTCGAGGGGGCACACACACCCCAGGCAGAACGGGCGAAAGCCCCCTTTGGCTCCCCCACCCACCCACAGAAACTGCTCCCTCCCCACAAACACACACAGACTCTGCTTCCCCCCCCACACACACACACAGGAGAAAAATTATAGATTAAAGCCCCCAAAGGGGTCTTACTGTGACTGTCTTCTGTTCCATCAGGAGGGGCTGGGAGGACTGGGTAATCCAATACGATACTATTTAAGCACGGGAGGTTTTGCCTTGGATTTGCCGCTCTGGAGATGCATACAGGATCGGGTAATCCATTCATCCCAATAGGGAAAAGGGGAATGCGCCCCCTGCAGCCACTGAAAGAGAAAAGGGGGGAGCCCATATTTCTGCCCCCACTGAACCCATCTTTACAAAACTTGAAGGGTCTCTTAAGAAGGCTTGTCTGAAGCTATGCTGAAAGTTTGGGGGCTGCACCCCCAAAAAGCGCCCCCTGCAGCCACGGAAATGGAAAAGGGGGGAGGGAAAAGGGGAAAGCCCATATCTCGGGACCCCCTGACCCAATGTTTACAAAACTTTGGGGGTCTCTTAAGAAGGCTCGTCTGAAGCTATGCTGAAAGTTTGGGGGCTGCACCCCCAAAAAAGCGCCCCCTGCAGCCACAGAAAGAGAAAAGGGGGGAGCCCATATTTCTGCCCCCACTGAGCCCATCTTTACAAAACTTGGGGGGGTCTCTTAAGAAGGCTCATCTGAAGCTATGCTGAAAGTTTGGGGGCTGCATCCCCAAAAAGCGCCCCTTGCAGCCACAGAAATGGAAATGGGGGAGGGAAAAGGGGTGGAGCCCATATCTCGGGACCCCCTGACCCAATGTTTACAAAACTTGGAAGGGTCTCTTAAGAAGGCTTGTCTGAAGCTCCGCTGAAAGTTTGGGGTCTCTACCCCCCAAAATGTGCCACCTGCAGCCACGGAAAGGAGCGAATGTGCACACGCACCCCCCATGAGGATTTCTCTCTCTTTCTCTCCCCGGCCGGGCCGCGCAGCAGCTGATTCCTCCAGTACTCAATCCTGACTGATTGGCCAGAAGAAGTCCCAGCTTGGCCACCGATTGGCCGGGGGAAAATGCTGCTAACTGACAGTTATGCTGCTGCGCTTCGAATTTGCCAAATTTATTCATGAACTCCCGAACTCGCTGAATTCGGCTCCCCTGTTTTCCTGCCATTTTTGAGTTCGGTTCGTCCCGAACTAAAAACCGCCGAATCAGGGGAAATTTGGCTGTTTTTCGGTTCAGGCCGAACCGAATCAACAGCCCTAAATAGTTCTTTTTGGTATAGTCCTTTGAAGGGATCAAAAGTAACTTGGTAATAGTGTCTGCCAGGTGTAGAAATTACTGTTGATGCTGCTTGTAACACTACAACATTACAATCTGACTGACAGGATTTCATAGAGGGGGGATTAGACAGCAGTTAAAAAAATTATGCATGACATCGACAAAGTAGTGTCACATTTCTTTCATTCTTTCTCAAAATACTAGTAGTTGGAAGCCAGGTTAAATACATTTTTAATTTTTTTAAAAAAACAAGTATTTCTTCACACAAACAGAGTACATTTGTGCACAGATAGTCATTTAGATGACTTTTAAAGGAGATTAAGCACATTTATGGAGGATGGCTCCAACAGTGACATCAAAGTATGACTCTATGTTCAGATTCCATGTATCTCCAGCTACCAGTTTCTTGAGCCAATAACGGGAAGGCTTTGGCCCTTGTGCACTGGAGGGCCACTGTGCTCACCGGACCATTTTTCTTATCCAGCAGGGCTCTTATTATTTTAGCAGTGACACCTTCTGGTTATAGGTCACGTCAACTATTTCATAGAGCTGTGTACACAAACCCCAGTTTGTTTCCATTCTGACGGATTGTGGGAGTTCCATATTGCTGACTCCCAAGCCTCTTGGGTCTTGTCCACCAACGTGCACATGGAAATATAGTCCCAGTTTTCTGAGACAAAGACAGGTTTATAAATGTCACTGAATGTATTCTTTTTATTTAGAACAAGTGCAGCAAATATGCATTACTGATGAAGGCCGGAATCTTTTCCTACAAGGCAAGCATGCTTTAGCATGATTGACCTGCTTCAGTTTAGCAGAATTAAAAATGCCAAAGGATCTAATAGAGATTGATCAATTCTTAACAGTGTGAAGAGGTTTGGACACAGGCCTGCTTCGAGCTTGGGTTTATTGTCTGGGGGAAATGCACATGCCTTACCTGCATCCACATGCATTTTTACCTGTTGAATTGGGGTGATTGACCAGGATATATTTTATTGAATTACAGGGAGAAATTTCAGGATATATTTTTTTACAAAAATTTTGAGTGAATTGAAAAAGGCACTACTGGACCCCCTGATCCAACTTCCATAAAATCAGACTCCCTGACCCAATATTCACCAAGCTTTGGAGTTCATGCAAAGAAAGTCCCCTGAAGCTACCCTGAAAATTTGGGAACTCTACTTCCAAAAATGCCTCCCCCGTAGCTCATTAAAAAATCCCCATAGAGAAAAGCCATGGGAAAACCAAAAAAGCTGAATACCTATTCAGCTGATTCAGTGATCACCTATTTGGCTTCGGGCAGATTCCCAGGTTTTGGTATTCAGTAAAACCAAAACCTGAATATGGCCAAAACAGCTAATTTTGGGTTTATTTTTGGTTCAGGTTTATCGATATGCACAACCCTACTTAGCTGCCTTGGCAGTCCTTGTAAGGGCAGAAAGGTAGGATACAAATTTTGTAAATAAATAAATAAAGCATGCTGACCAAGCATGCTGTTAGTCAGCATGGTCTGTTTATTTTAAAAGAGGAAAGGGAGGAGATTCTTATCTGGGCTTTTAAACTGTTACAAGGGAACTATTTGACATCCCTGCTGAGTTCCAGATTTGGTTTATGATTCCGTGGAAGCATCATCCAGTGAAGATGAAGAATCCCAGCACAACTTGATAAAGATTTCTAGGTAGTATTTATTGTTGATATTTCTAGGGACCAAATGTTGCTCATCTCCTTGAGATAACCTGGAGTTGTTAAAAATCTGACGTGAAATAAATATTTTCACTTGACAAAGAGCTTGGGGATGGGGAGAGAAGATATCCCTGAGAAAATATTGTAGGTCCAGTGAAGGTTTACTGCTGTAGGAAATGACTCAAGATCTTCAAATTACAAGAAAGATGTTTTGAAATATGTCTGGCATATCTTCAGTAATCATGACAGCTAAAGACACACAGGAGACTCTTTCTGAATTAATTTTACAGATTAGTCCTCCTGTGGTATCTGATGTTGCACACTGTAATTCTTTTTTTAAAAGGCCACAGTCATTCTAGGGTGTCATGAAAGAAATCCCCAGAAGTGTTTACCCCTAAATTTTTACTGAAAGGAAAGAAGAATGAATTTATTTGAATACATTTGTGTGAGATTGATCTTCCCGATGGAATTTGCACAATCATTTTCTCTAGTTATTCTTGAAGTTTTGCCTGTCAACTTGCCTATCAAGCTGATGATCTTCTACACCTGGGAAAGCAAAACAGCTTGATGTTTCCCAACAGCCCAGTGCTTCTACATTGTTGTACAGGAAAGAAAACCTGCCTGCTTTTTTCTTTGTCTTTCCTAATGTCTGAGAACCAATTGTGATATGGTGGCTTAAATACTAAAGAGATGTTCACTGCGTGGATCGCAGTTATTGTGCGCATAGCCTCCATACCAATGTTAGCCACCACCAGGAATGTACAATGGCAGCATGAAAACTGTGCATTTATTTTAAACTTTTTAACTATTTAAAACATTCCTATCTTGCCTTACCTCCTCAGACTCAAGGCAAACATGTAATTCATTATCTGAAAATGATTGGTGGTGGGAATTATGTACAACACGAGTGGCTGACCCACAGAGGTTCACCAGGATCTTAGACTTTTGTACATTGAGTGCTGGGTAAACATATTTTTAATAGGTTGGGCTTTTTGATGGGATGCTGTGATCTCTCTGAGATTATTTTACAAAACTGTAATTTTTTTATCTGTAGAAGTGTTTGAGAGCCCAGGTTTTTGTTCTTTTTAATCAGTTTAAGGAGTGCACTGACTTTAGGTCGGCTCAGGTCTGTAAATTGTTTGATTAAGGAAGTGGTATTGTTGGGGGGAAATAGTCCTGTCTGATAAAACATACTATGGGACCTTCTAAACGGGGGAGAGACTTTGAGCATTCCCTCCCCCCGCCAGCTTCCAAACAATCAAACATTGGAGACTACTTCCCAGTGAATGACACCCTGATTACTCAATTATCTACTAATAATTTACTTGCACCCCTAGCTGTCTCTCCTGTTATTCTTTTTGATGATTTTACCTTAAATGTCGACACAGAGAAGGACACAGAGAAGGATGAGAGCGTCAGGACCACTGAGCTCACAGCCACATCTTCAAAACTCCCTGCATGTGAGGAGGGAGTTGAAATGATTGATAAGATTCCAATAGGCCTTTTTTCTGTGACAGCTAGAACTATAGATTTTATGTACAAAGAGCTGAAACTGTTGCATTCCAAAGTGGACTCTTTAATACAACTTCATTTTGGCAGAAAAGACTGTTGACTCAAATGGGCCTAACAAGCTTTTTCTAGCTGGCCCAGCTACTCTACAACAAGGTGCTGCCCTTTTAAAAACAAACATGCCTCTGGAACAGCAGCAAGTCAGAGAAGTTAAAGAGTCTTATCAACTTGTTCTGCAAACTCACAAAGTCAGTCTAACTATATGCAGATTGAAAAGTGGAATTCCTTCCTGGAGCACCAAAGCTAAGAAACATCTAAAAACACTCCTTGGTGACCATGTAACAGAGGTAGACTTGAATTCAATCCAGCTGTTAAATAAGCCCAGAGAGTCTTGTTATCTTTCGACAGCTCTAAATAACCTAAACTGCTACTCCATCAGAAATCTCTTCTTACTGAAAAAGGAATTTTTCCTGCTCAAGTTTTTAATAACACTATTTTATCTCCTTTATACCTAATTTTAATAAATTTAAAATTAATAGACATGACAACACCTCTGGGGCCTCAGCTCAGAGCACAAAGGCAATTTAAAGGACCTGATAAATTGGACTGAACAGCCTGATACCACAACTCCTCCACGGGAGCCTCTCTCTGGGCAGGATTCTTTGGAGGAGGATTTATTGGGCTTGTTCAAAGACCTGACTGATACTGACCAACTAGTGTCAACTGACAGGCTCAAGAGCCTGAGATTCACAGTGCATTCCTGAGCCTGAATGACAAAAGCCCTTAGGCTAGGAAGGCGCTGCGCCGGCGTTCAGGCCCCCTGCGCCAGCGTCCAGGCAATTTACACTGGCATTAGTAGCCCAATTGGCAATGGGAAGGCTCGGATGCCGGGCACCAGGTTCTGCCAGCAACACCACCCCAGGACGCCGACAGGGCATCCCACTGGCGTAAAAGCCCACGCCAGCATGCCGGGAGGCCTTTTGGGCCGGGAACACCTCTTTTTTATTTTCGCTAGATACACCACCTTTTTAGGTGGCGTATCTCCTATGCAACCCTATGAAAAGTTGCATGGGTTTTTTCACGAAGGGAAACATTTCGGCCCCAGTGGTGAGGGGGGGGGGCAAACCTCCTTTGGAGGCAGTGCCTGCATATACAATATTAGCGCCTGCATATACAATATTAGTAAATCTAATTAATATCAATTGATGCTCAATAGACTTCCTTCATCCAGTTACAAAGATCTTGTCCTGGAATATAGCTGGTTGGAGGAACAATTTCTGTGTTACATTAAGAACTTTGATATTATTCTGCTCCAGGAAACATGGGTTCAAGCTACGAAACCTACTCAGTGCCTGCATATACGATCAATCCTAAAGGTCGTCATCAAGTTGGCTTAACATTTCTTTTATCACAACAGGCAAACCTCAAGCTCACTGTTTTATCTATATGTAATCATATAGCTCATGCTTTTTTGCTTAATTCATCTAACTCTGCTTTTATTTTGGCCAATATATATATCCCTCCTTGCCCAAATGAGTCCACACTGCGTACTTACTGGAATCGCCTATCTGCATTTATAGTTTCCCCTCTAGCAGAATTACCATTGCAGGTGACTTTAGTGCTAGGATAGGAAAAGATGACTATGCATTGGCAACAGCACTTGGTCTGGATCCTGAGGACTGCCTACCTAGGTTTTTTCTTTTTCATTTGAGAGGTCTTCCAAAGATTCCCATATAAATTACGTGGGTGCCCTATTCACAAAATTCTGCATACATTTTGATAGGATAATCTTAAACCATTTGTCACAACAGGACTCACCAGGAGAGTTTACATTTGTTACTGTGAGAGGTAGCAGTGTTATAGATTATATCTTAACTCCTTGTTCTGTTAGAGATAGAATCGTAGACTTTCACGTTGATGAGCACACCGACAGTGATCATTTCCCTTTAATTTTGATTATAGATATTAGGCCTTTTTTGAACTCTACTCTGAGACACAAGGCAACAGTTGATGATGCCATAACCATACCCAGAATTCGCTTGCTGCAGACTGTAGACCAGCACACCCAGCCTTGTTCATGTCAAAATCGTTTACCGAACTACAATCCTCCCTAATAAATACTGAAAGTTCTGTGGAGCCCACACACTTATATGATAATTTGATGTTGAACTTTATCACTTTATTAACCCAACATTCGGGACTACAGATCAAGCTCTGAAACAAATTGTTTGGTTTGATAGTGACTGCTGGGGTCTGAAATCCAATCTCTGTGCCATCTACCATCAATACTGAAGCTCAAATGCAACCTCTTAACCAACTGAATACTTTAAAGCAAAGAACCAGCTCAAACATGTAATTAACATAAAGAAAAATAATCTTAAAATATTTCAGAAACCTCTGAAATTGGATGAAAGCTTGATTTTATATGAAATCTACATATAATAAATGTGAATCTGCAAACAGCTTCATAGCATTATCATTTCTACAACTGAAATCCATATTCATCTAAAGAAGAATATCCTATTAAAAATAAAGTTGACATTAGCTTGTGTAAATTAATCCTAGCAATTTATTTAAAACATTTAACAGCCTTCTGCCCAACACTGATTGTGAGGCACCGACCCAGCGCCCCCTGTTTTCAGCGGGTCCCCCTTGTCCCCCTTCACAGACCTCAGAATTGGAGAACTGGTGAGTAGGCTGTTTCCTCCTATTCTTTCTCCTGGCGTCGGGTGTTATGGCAGCTGCCCAGCACACCCTTAGCCTCCTTCCTCCTTGGTTACTGCCCAAGTTCTGCCTTTATGGGCTTGCTTCCCCTTCACTCCACCCCCAGCCCGGCCCTCTGAGGGCATTTAGGGCCCATCTCCACCTCTCTCCCGCCTTCGTGCCCTTCCTGCCAGCTCCTCACTCTGCTGCGCTGCTTCTCCCATGTTCAGCCCAAGGGCTGCTTCCTCCTCCTCCTCCATCTTGCCCCAGATGCGGGGGCATGGCTTGCACCCTCTCTCCTTCACCCTGCCATCCCAGGGCCTGTCTCTCCTGGAGAGGGATGCTTCCCTTCCCCCTCCCTATGATACAGTGGGGTAAGACCTCCCCAACTTGAGTTCCCAGTGAGACTTGACCCGACTATTTTGCTTTTGCTGAATTACACATGGAAAAAAGGTTTTCCCTTTCCTTGTGTTAAGAAAGATTAGTATGATATCATTTAAGAACCGCTACTTTTTTCATTTCATTTATACCCTTCCTTTCTGGGGATCCAAAGTGGCTGTGTTAAATAACTATGATAAACATGCTGTGGTGAAAATTGTTTTTGATGTTGCTTGCAGTTTCCTTGTGTGTGTGTTCTAGCAATTTCCTGTTGAAATATAAAGTATGCTTCTGCTCTTCATTTTTTGTTGCTTCTTTTTTATGCTGGGTGGTTAGATCCAGTGGTCTGGTAAATGCTCTCTCCTAAAAGAACACGGGTACTAACCCCAGAGACTTCACCTTCAGATTCCAGTAGCAGCACTTAAAAGAACACACTTTTAAACAAGAAAAAATGGAAAGTTGTCGTTTTGTGTTTGGGTTATTAACAACTAGTTGCAAAAGACAGATTATGATTTGATTCATTTTTGTTTCTTCATTCAAAAAGGCATACAGTTTGCATTTGAAAACATATCCTAAAACAAAAACAGACATTAATGGCTTGGGCCTAATATACCAAAAGGGAAGAAATCAGCATCTTTTTATGCGTGCAAATTAGTTCCTTTTCATCATTGCCAAGTTTGCTGTCAGACAAAAAGGTATGGATGACTAATTGATGGGTGGATTCCTGTATCCTGAAGACTGCTTAAAATCTGGACTTTACCTCCTTTCAGGAAAAAAATGGTAATTGCTTTTTCAGTTAGACCTATCTTTCAGTTGCTATGGCTAAACCAATACAGAGACGGGTGTTGTTTTGGTGTCTTTCACCAAATGGACATTATTCTAGTTGGACTTGTTATTTTTTCTCCTGCCTACCCAACTCATTTCTTGAGGTCAGGAAGGATGGGGGTTGGACTACAAAGCTTGGCCCGTGGAGCTAGATTAGTGGTTTGCTGAAACAACTACCGTAGTTTCAGCAGAAAATTTCTTATGTTAGGGCCCTTGTCCAAATACTTCCACCTCTGTTTTCTTCTTTCTTCTGGGAACTCCATTTAAATCATGTTAGGACTGAGACAGTTTCATCCGGACAGATCCTGGGGCTGTAACGTCAGAGCTGAAGACCTTCTGCTGACTCTTCTTATTGCTTTCATTTCGATACAGCTGCATTGCTTTGACATCCGAGAACATTTCTGACCCTGAGGCAGGTCTCTCACTGTGCGCTTAGCTTACATCCTCATACATTGTCACAGTGGGATGTTGCTTCCATGTCCGTAATCAAAAGAGTCACAAACATTCCTCCAGAATATGTAGGTATTTCTTTTGGGATGTATCTCAGCACTCTAGCTTTTGAAAGGAAACTATCAGTGCAGAGCTGAATTTACTCCTTTACCAAAAGCTGCCTAAAAGTCAGGGGGAAGTGGCCGTGAAGAAACCCACTGCATATCTTTGAGGGAAGTATTTAGTATAAGCATGATTTTGTCCAGAGAAGCCTTGTCTACAAATAGGATCCTGGGTTCTTAGGAAGCATGGTTCTCAGCAAAGATGGGTTAATAACGCTTTCAAAGTTCTTCACAATATGTGAAGAGAATAAATGAGCCCCTTTTCTGATTAGCAAAAAAAAAATGTTTTGTAGAATATTAGTTGATGTGGCACCTGTGATGTAAGGACTGAAATATGACCTGCACATTTCTAACTGAGTTGGAAACTGTAGTGATAAGTGTTTGTGAAATTCTTCTTACTATGTAGCAAACATCCATGCATAATGTATTTCTTTTCTTCCACTGTCTTTCTTTGTTCCACTTCTTTCAGGCTGCATTTTGTTCCAGGTGCAACACCTCATTAACACAGCTACTTTCCTCTCCTGCTTTTAAATCTCTTAACTATCCTTTAACAAATTCTTACCTACCTCCCAATATTCCCTTACTCATTCTCATCTTCTTCATATCCCTCAATAGTCTACATAAAGTAACAGTGACAGCCCATTCCTGAGCTGGTGGCAGCCAGGGACGGCGGGGAGGAGGTGCTGCCACGCCTCCTCCTAAGCCATTCCACAGCCGCCAAAAGACAAAAAAAGCCTCAGCTTTTTTTTGACAAATGGGGCCTTTTTGCCTCATTGAGAAAAGCGAGGCTGCTCCAGCTCCTCTCGCTGCCGACGTACCCAGGGCGAACGGGGACAGGAGGCTGCCTAATGGCAGCTCCTTCCACTGGAACACCCCAGGAATGCCTCCCGGGATGCCCCCGGGAATCCGGCATGGGACTTTACACCGATGGGATGCTGGCAGAAGTCCTGCTGGGATCCCTGGGCGGTGCTGCAATGGCGGTGCCCAGCAACCGGTGTCCAGCCCTCCCCACCGGCATTGGGGCCACTTATGGCAGTGTAAGTAGCCCGGACACCAGCATGGAGGTGCAGTGGTGCACTGGTGCAGTGCCTTCCTGGCCTTGTAAGGGCTTTTGCCCTTAAAGGTCAGGAATGCACTGTGAGAGGTTCTCTTGTCTAACCTGGTCTATACAGGAAAAAGAATGATGTGGTAGAATCTCAGAGTAACAGGAACAGACTGTGCCACTTCAGATTATCAGTGGAAGATGTCTTTTTTGAATGCTTCTTCTATATAAAAAACATACTAGCACACTGCCAGTACTAGTTACAAAGTCTTCAAAGCCAGTTGCTGTTGCGTACAGGCAGGTCGGAGTCCTCTTCCCACACAGCAACTTATCAATGCTGGAGGAAGCAGAACCTGACGCGTATTTTACTCTTGCGGGGAGGGGCCGGCAGCTCTTTAACACAATACAGGAACAAGATCACAGACAGATACAAGTTTCTTACTCGTAAGGTCTTGGCTGCAGGCTTTCTTCTAAGTTCAACACCACGGCAAACCGGACTCCTAAATGAAGCTTCTCAAGATAAGAGGCAGGCGGCATGCAATAACATTTGCTCCCACGAGGCACTTAACGGTCAGTCTTGCTTATATTGCCTTCGTGACTCTCCAGGTGTTTCAGCTCAACTGTCGGCTTCAGACTCTGATTCCTCCTGCGCCAACTTACGTCTTTTGTCCAAAAGCCGGGCTGACTTTCTCCTTTGCTGCAATGCCCTTCTGCCTTTTTCCCGTCTTCTCTCCACTGGTGGAGGAGACCCTGAAGGTGAAAGGCTTTCTCTTCCCTGTTCTCTTGTTTCAGCCGGCCGATCCTCTGGCTCAGAGGCCCCGTCTTGCTGTTCCGGTGTTATCTCTTCAGAGGGAGTGAGAGCTTGTTCTGTCGCCAATTCTTCTTCTGAAGAGTCATTCTCAGGCTGACTCACGACAGTTGCATTCAGTTGACTATGGTCATTTATGCATGGGTATTTGCACTCATGTTCGCCCCCAGTCTGTCTCGGTTGTTCCTTGGAGTTAGGCATCCATTAGCGTTGACCTTGTGGCCAGCCCTCACAAATCCTGGGACTTCCCATTCCTCTAATAACCTGAGTCTTTGATCTCCCGAGATCAGCATGGGTGAAATCAACATGCATAAGGCAAAGCCCGCAACAAGGGAGTTGGGGGGGGGCGTTTTTCTCACAGCATGCAGTACAGCCAATTACAAAGGAGCGTTTAAGGTGGCGGGGACACAAATGCTTCCTGATTTTTGTCTCCCCATGGAGTTCTTTCTGAGCAGACGTTCATAAAAATGAAAGGGATTTTAAATCATGCATGTGTTTGTCCCCCCCCCCTCCCCACATTCCATTAAAAGAGCCCTGGTTTTTGAAATTAATGTGTAAAATAGCACTTAGGTTTCGGAGGGGATGGGAACTGGGCATTTTACTCATAGCAAACACTATAGCCAATTTCATACCAACATTTTCAAGGGGCAGGGAGACACTTCCAAATTGGAGCTTGCTGTTACATAGTGCTTTTTGGATTCACAAAGGAAAAGTGTGGGTCAAGCGAGCATCGAACAGGTAAAACTCCCATGCATAAATGACCTTAGAAAGGTTTAACACTGCTTAGCATGGCACCATGGGATAGGTTCTGGTCCAGTCTTCTTTCTTACTACTTTTCTAATCAAATGATTTTTTTTAAAAGGTATTAAAAATATGACCACCCCATTTGCAGTCTGAAGTGATATAGTCCATTTCATTATGTCACAATGCCATCTCATTCTCATGGTATTCTGCTACAGGCCTATGCTGCATGCATTTTTGGCAGTGTACACTCACTATTCAGTTGGATTTTTTCTTGCATTCTATTTTACTTTATTCCCAAAGTTTTATTTGAATTCTAAATTGCAAACTTCCATCTTTACAGATGCCAGAATAAAGAACATTATAGCACTCCATCAATCAGGACTGTAGTGATTGGTTTGGTGCAGCACTGATTGTGAATAATGATAGTAGCTTTATATATCCTTATTTAGTTACAAAAATTTCCATTCTCCGAGTATTTTTATGTTGATGGAAAAGCTGGCGCATTAACTGTATATATAACTTATTTACATTAAAACATTTAAAGTAGCTCTTAAATTCTGTTAATGTTACTTTTAGATTGCATATCCCTAGGCAGAAAGACAGCCTTCAAGTGACATTATCCATCTTTTATCTGTCTGTGGCTGCTGCCAATGAACATTAAGAAAAATGTCTTTGCCACATTCCCATACATTCCATAAAGCATTTCTCATTCCTTCAGAAACAATAGGGGGGCATATCTATACTACAAAGTATGTTTTATATCTGTTTAACTTTCAGTATTTCACCCAAATAATTCTACTCTGGAGAGGGTACTGAGAATTCTCTATTTCAGATCTCTAACAATACTAAAAAACTTCAGTGAAGCACATGGAGAACAAAAAAAAAAAAAAAACAGCAGCAAAGTCAATAAAAGAGCAAGAGCTTATTATAAGTTTGCCTTAAGATTTTTCAGATAGTAAAAATTATTCAATTAGCCTCACAAGTCTCCTTAGGGGAGGAGTTCCACAGAATGGGTGCCAAACCAGAAAAGGTTCTGCTCCTTGTGGCTTCCCACCCAGCTTGAGGAGTCTGGGCCTTTAACTTAAAGCATGGTGATGTTATTGTTCTGTATTGGGCCTGGTGGTACAGACCACAACTGAAAAGAAGTCATGTTCAGAAACCTTACAGGAAGATCATAAAAGAGTCCCAGGTTGGCCAGTCAGGTCTCATATGCCATTTCAGCTTGCTAATCCAATAGGAGCTGCTTTCTCATGCATTAAACTGGGCGTTCTGTGGCAGGATATAAACTTGGTAGTTTTCTGATGTGACAACCAGGCCACCCATGTTGGGGAAAAACCCAGAAGGGAGATAGATATGCAGTTGACTAGATTCCCTCCTCCTATTTCAGCATACCCGGTGCCTGTTACCACCATACTTTTTATTCTTAGGGAAAAAATGGCACCCACAGATATTTTCCCCCAGGTGTAAATATGAGGTGAAGTGGTATTTAAGTAGCAATTTCCCCCCTAAGAATATGCATATAACAGGAAAGTTGCTATTACAGTGAGAAAAATGATGATTCAAGGCACCAATTAGACATTTTGGGACATGGGTCAATATCTTTCACAGAGTCAGCCTATGCTTAGAGATATATTTGCTTCTGTACGGTCAAAAGTAAGGTATTTGATCGTTCAAGAAGGCAGCGTACTACTTCCTCTTCACAATTTTCATTATTTCTTAAGCTTTTGAAACATATGATAGTTTATTCCTCAAGTAAAAATTAAGCCACTATTCAAAAAAGATCATCTAGAATTTATGAGCCCCAGCTGCAATTTGAGTAGTTAGTTATGCTTTATCAAAATGCCAGCAGAATACCATTAATTTCAAAAATTAAATGGAATGTTCTCATTATTGCTTTATGTAAATGATTCAAGGCAAAATAAATAGTCAAGGCTTTAGTTTATATGAGATGGAAACTTGGAGCTTTTTACCGGTAACAGAAATGTGCCTGTATTATTGTGATAATTAGGGCTGTCAAAAAAAAAATTCGGTACAGTTCGGATTCGGCCGAATTTGACCCTTGTGGGGTCGGTACGTGCCGAAGTCCGAACTCCCCCGCTTCGGATCCCCGGTAATTCGGGGGGATCCGGAGTTCGGGGGAAAATTCGGCCGAAGCGCGCCTTCAGGGATTCCCTGAAGGCGCGCGGGGGCCCTTTAAACTGATCTGAGCCTCCCAGCTAGGGGGCGCAGATCAGTTTAAAGGGCAGCCCGCCCCCCTTCAGCGGGCTCCGCTGAAGGGGGGCGGGCTGTCATTTAAACTCATCTGCGCCTCCCGGCCGGGAGGCACATATGAGTTTAAAGGACAGCTGCGCCTCTCCAGCTGTGCCGGGAGGCACAGATGAGTTTAAATGACAGCCCGCCCCCCTTCAGGGGAGCCCGCTTTAAAGTTTAAAGGACAGCCGCGCCTCTCCAGCTGTGCTGGGAGGCACAGATGAGTTTAAATGACAGCCCGCCCCCCTTCAGGGGAGCCCGCTGAAGGGAGGCGGGCTGCCCTTTAAACTCATCTGCGCCTCCCGGCCGAGAGGCGCAGATGAGTTTAAAGGACAGCCCGCCTCCCTTCAGCGGGCTCCCCTGAAGGGGGGCGGGCTGTCATTTAAACTCATCTGTGCCTCCCGGCCGGGAGTTTAAATGACAGCCCGCCCCCCTTCAGGGGAGCCCGCTGAAGGGAGGCGGGCTGCCCTTTAAACTGATCTGAGCCTCCCAGCTGGGAGGCGCAGATCAGTTTAAAGGGCAGCCCGCGCCTTTCAGCGGGCTCCCCGCGCCTTTCAGCGGGCTCCCCGCGCCTTTCAGCAGGCTCCCCTGAAGGGGGGGCCGAATTGGTCGAATTTATTCGCGAACTCCCGAACTCGCTGAATTCGGCCCCCCCGGTTGCCCGCCAGATTTGAGTTCGGATCCGTCCAAACTGAAAATCACCGAA
This sequence comes from Euleptes europaea, assembly GCF_029931775.1. Lineage (NCBI taxonomy): Eukaryota > Metazoa > Chordata > Lepidosauria > Squamata > Sphaerodactylidae > Euleptes > Euleptes europaea. The sequence continues at coordinate 75,855,721 of NC_079321.1, forward strand.
TCAGGGGAAATTTGGTTGATTTTCAGTTCGGACCGAACCGAATTGACAGCCCTAGTGATAATACACAATATTATCCAGAGGCATTCCAAGTGTGGTCCAGAGGCATTCCAGGTTTGTCAGGTGCCTTTTGGTGCATGTGTCGATGTTGGGCATTAGATAGCGAGTTTCGTTTCTGTCAGACAGCAAAGGGTTAAATTGTTTGTATTGACTGTTTATACAGATGCAATATGATGATGTAACAGCAACGTGCCTTTATTCTATCAGACTCTTTCTAACTACAATCCCGATTCATCGAATTAATTTTTAAGTCACAAAAATGTGCTTTCTATTTCAAAGCCTGAGGGAAAGTATTTCAAAAAGGCAAATAATTAATAAGAAGCAATAAATTGCTCCTCCTAAGAAGCAATTTTAAACTATCCTTATTTTTGTGTATACTCAAGGTCAAAAATGTGCTTGCATACCTAGTGGCAAATCATTTTGTTTCCCAAATTTGTGTTTTACAGATTATTTTTCTAAAGCAAAAGAAGTCCTGAAAAGCTTCTGAAAGTTTTTGATCCTGATCTTTGAAGATGAAGTAATACATTAGAGTTTCTATAGCAAGTGCCTTATTTAGTTGCTAATGAAGACCAACTATGGACAAGGCAATTATTGGTAAAATAATTCTAGTTTATGATCCTCTTTCTGTCAGTTAGAAATTCAATTAAAGGAGCAAATTTGGAGGCTCTTGTCATAGTAAAACATCTAAGAGAAGGAAAATATGGGGGAGTTAATGAGTGAATATAACTAGCAACATTTTTCAGACAGGTTCTGCACATTCTTAAGTTCCAATATTTGGCAGTTCCTGATCAGGCAAAGCATTTTCAATGAGAGCTAATGATAAGGCTAACTTTTTTGTTGGTTTTACACATTCCAAGGCGGCCCCATTGAAGATCTTTCCTCCTCTTCTTCAAATCATCCTCCCCAGGATCATCAACTTTTATTATTTTATTTTATTATTTTAACCTAATTTTGATTTTTATTCAGAGCTGATTTTGTATCGAAATAAAACTTGATTGATTGACTAGTCAAGAAATCTAGAAAAAAGGTTATTTCTCCAACAAAAATCCTTGTTCTCTGAGACTGCGGATGAACTGGGTTGGGACGGATTGTCAGGACAAGTTCCTCTGACCACTGAAAGATGGAATTAATGTTACACACAAACTCCACACAAACGTGAGCCTTTTTAGTCAGCTTGTGCCATTTAGTTTGAAAGGGTACCCATGAGCACTGTGAAGACCCACTTTTGGTTATAGATAGAAAATATGTGGATTGTAGGTAGAATAGACTGGGCCACTTCTCTGAGGAATCGGGATGTGATGAAACAGAACCATCTCCTGGAACCCAGGACACTATCATGGTCCCACTCAGTTCTTGAGAGTGATAGTAATTACTCCTTTGGACAGCCATTCCTCAAGCAATCATAAGCCCAGTCTGCTACCTGACTTCTGTTCTTTTCTCCTTCTTAGTGTCTTCAATCCAATTCTTCATCTCACCTCACAAATCAACTCCCTCCTTCTGTCAAGTTTCTGCTAGCCCCTTTCAACCTAGTCTTGCTCTTATTGTCCTGCTCATGCATTTGGTTTCCCCCCAATATCCCAGTGCTGCCTCAATGAAACATGGCTTCGCTAAACTCTCCAACCACCTGTTTTAGCCAATGCCTGCTCCCTCATCCTGCATGTTTCATTTAATTCCAGACTCCCTTTTGCCCTTTCCCCACATCTTCCCATTCCTTTTCTCTATTCTCCAACCTCTGCCCTCACTCTCTACATGCAACTGCACACTGTAGGGTTGCTGTATATTTCATACTCAGGGACAGCTCCTTTTACCAGGAAGCAAAGTAAAACCATTTCCTTTTCCTTCTTATCTACTTTTTTTCAGTAAACGAAATTGCCCTCTTGATTAAGGAAGTGCCTCATTCTTTCTAGGCATTACCTTCAGCTAGACTTCTTTAAATATAGACTGAAAGGACCTATATATGAACTAGGAGTATAAAGCTTTATGATGCTGACAGCTCCAAAAGTCCATAAATATTTTTTTAGTTATGATATCCCTGCACGAATGCTTCCCTGAGCAATGACCATTGTGAGCTCTCAGAATGTCCTTCCCGTGGTCCTGTTGACTGCCTACTAGGACTCCCTAGGTTCTTTTCCCAGTGTAAACAAGTTATTACTACCAAATCACTTTAATTTGACACTAAGATGACAAATTACCAGATGACTCTTTATGCATAAGCTAGCATTTGACAAAGTGCTTTTTACTGCAGTTTACCCATGATGCTTATTATACCCTGAAGATCTTATGTAGACTTGCCTGCTAAACTGATGTGTTAAAGTCTTGCCTGTTCAACAGGGGGGAAATTACATAACATTTTTTCTTCTTCACCAAATGAATCTACTACAGTTGTCTTTCAATTGCAGTAGAAATTTTGTTATTTTATCATGCGGCATAAGATAAGACTAATGTACAAGAAACTTTCACATTTACTTTCGGATTATCTTGCAGTCTGGGAAAGAGAAAAGGAGAAAGTTGCAAAAGGTGTTTGTGTTGCTTGTCAGTTCAGGTAACTGTGGCCCTCCATGTGAGTCAGTACCAAATGATTCTTTCACATTGTCCCCTTCTTGCTAGTTAGCATTTCCATTCATTAGGGACAGCTGAAAAGCTAAGTGAAAGCCTTTATCTATTATTGAATCTACACAAAGGGTTGTTTTATTTTTGGTAACTCTTGTTTTTTTAAGAAATATCTTCTGTAACACAAACTGGACGGATTTTTGAATACCATTTACACTCCCAGGTTTTACTGAAAACCCTTTTGTTTGTTTACACAGTACTTTGGAGGTTAAATGAGGACACAGCATTAGCCAATACTATTATCTGAATGTTCTCTCTAATAAATCTGGGAACGTGCTGGTGTTTCCTACCAAGTGTTGAGGGGATACTTTGAACTGTTTAGCACTCCATTATAAGAAAATTGGACAACCAATTCTTATTCTTAAATTTGTGTTGAGAGACACATTATGGTCAGACTTTTCTTCCCAATTTCTAGAGCAGAGTTGTTTTGTGGCTTACAGCTGCAATGCTCCGGTATTTGTCCCCTTTCCACTCCCCTATGTGAGGCCCATTTCAATCTCAATGCAAAATGCATTCTTAAAACCAACTCAATGTACTATATATTCCTGTCATATCTGTAATGTGTTTTAATGAGTCTCATGACCTTGCCTTTAAACCAACCAACTTTCCCTTAATTATGGGACAGGATAAAACTGCTCCAAAGAGATTTTGGATGCAATCAAGCTGGCCTGTTCCAAACCGATAGCCCTCCCATAGTCACACTGATTTGCCACAAGCATACTCTCAGCACAGCAACATATTGAACAAGGGAACCCAAAAGAAAGGTGTCATCATGCAGTTCCTCCATAACTTACTCTATACATGCCATAATTTTTTTAAAATATTTTTTTATTATTTTCTTTCATTTAATACATCCATGTAAAATTCAATATTTAACGCTAAAAGTTAATAAAAGTAATAAGAAATCTATAATAAGCATATGACTTCCCCCTCACTCTCTTCCATCTACAAATAAATTGTATATACTTTTGCCAATTAAACTAATTCCCATGTTATTTAATGAATATATATTTATCTTATCTTATTTTATCTAATGTTATTCATTCAATACCTTAATATAATCGTGATACAGAATATATATGAGAAATTAAATCAAAGAGTAACCTTTAAATGGTCCCATCAAAAATTGATTTTCACAATAAATTCTCCACGCCTCCCATTCCCCCCAAAATTGTGCATTGTCGTTCTGATTTATCAAAGCCGTAAGTTTTGCCATCTCCATCAATTCCAGCATCTTATTTATCCAGTCTTTTCTAGTCGGTATCTCGTCCGTCTTCCACTTAGCTGCATATATCATTCGTGCAGCTGTGGTGGTAAACATGCCATAATTGATCTTATTTTGAAGTAGACGCTTTAACTTAGAAGTTACAGTGTTCTACAAGTTCCCCCATCATTGTTGCCTCTGTTCCAGGCAGCCAGCATGCACATAGCAATGGAAGGCCATCAGCAGGAGCCCAGATGTAAGAGCTCCTTCTGCTTAGGTGGAATCATCCAAAGAGAGCTTCCTCCCTCATTCCAATGGGTTTTATTATCTCTGTTTTCTCACTCCTTCTTGTAGGTCTCCAGGAAGAGACTTTTTAGCGATGTAAATCTCCAAAATTTCTTTTTTCTGCTAGGTGTCGTCTTCTAGCTGGAAATATGACTTGAACATCTCATTGTTTCCAGCCAGGGAATCATTAGCGTTGCTAAAGCATTGGGCTGGGCAAGGCTTGACGTCCCCCCTCCTGCCTGTTCTCTGCTAAGACAGAAAAAAAACTTTAAAACTCAAGGTGGAGGTTGGTACAGTCCAAACCTCCAATGTAAAATGCATTTCTCCACACACTGAATTGATTTTTCTGCCCTTATGTTTTTGACAGTAACCACCAGATGGTAGGCAAGTTTCTAAGATCATAAAACATGATTGATTGGGACACAGATAAAATTACAGTATATCTCATGTTCTTGTTTGCTAACTTAATTTTTAATAACGGCAACAGAAATTGACAAAAGTATTAGCTTTTGAGATTTTTGAAACCAACCAACAGCATTTTTTGCTGTGGAGCCACTGCCTATGTACTAAGGAATACTGAGCTCTAAGTTGCATATTATGTAACCAGGATGAATTTCTATTTTTCTAGATCATCCAGACCACACAGAGCCAGTGTGGTGTAGTGGTTAGGAGCAGTGGACTCTAATCTGGAGATCTGGGTTTGATTCCCCAATCCTCCACATGAGTCGTGGACTCTAATCTGGTGAACTGGGTTGGTTTCCCACACATAAAGCCAGCTGGGTGACCTTGGGCTAGTCACAGTTCGCTCTGAGCTCTCTCAGCCTCACCTACCTCACAAGGTATCTGTTGTAGGGAGAGGAAGGGAAGGAGATTGTAAGCCGGTTTGATTCTCCTTTTAAAAAAGGAGAGAAAGTCATCATATAAAACCCAACTCTCCTTCCAATTTAATTCCAAATGCAGTAAAAGTTATGCCTATGTACAATGATGATAGTTGATATTTTTTTGCTTGTATTTGCTAATGGCATTCTACAATATTGTTGGCTTGTGCAATTCTGTTTGGCATATAAATATGGAAATGGAACAGTAGGGTATACATTACAATTTTTTTACATGTTTGGCCAATAGTCCAGTTAATGAAAATAATGAATATTATTCAGACAAACATGGGACTATATAGAGCATTAACTCCCCCTCTCCCCGGCTTCCATGTTTGAATGAAATGACTTGCTAGACACAGATGGGTAGGCAGCAGTATAAAGAGTGGGGGTAACACAAGTATTTTAAAATCTTACTCTCCTTCAAAAAGGATAAGGTATCACAACCCCAGATGAACGAAATTAATGCAAAGGACGTTCATCTATACTGCATACCTGCTATAATACTTTGAGGGTGGTTTTGGATATATTCAATAAAAATAATTAATGCTCCTTTCCTGAACTATAACTTCACCAAAATCCACAAATATGCTTTGGCAAATTCAGTGTCCTGCATTCTCAAGGTCCCTGGACCTCAAGTGACCTTCACACACTAACCAGAAGGAAACTGATGAAAGCTCCTATTTCCATCACATGTTTGCCATGTGGCCATGAGCTTCCTAAACAATGCTTTCAATTATAATGAGCTTGATTAAAACAAAAACAATAGGACATCAACATTTTATTTTTAAAAACTTCTTTAATTCATTCTTACTTTACATGAGTATTTATAAGCACCTTGTCTTTTGCTCTTTATCATAAAAATCAATAGGATAAAGGAATGAATGATTTTCATTACCAAAATAGGTCCAGGTGTAGGAATGTGAATATGAAAAGTGGACTAAAAACACAGATATTTTGTATACCTACAGCTTGTCTCTGGCACTTATCCATTCAATTGTTACTTTTTCAGAGGACAATGTTCTCATCACTTCAATCCTGAACTACCATTTTGTGAGTGGAAAGGAAGATCATATGCAGCTCGAAGTGTCAAGGAGTTTTTATTGCAGCTGAACAGTCTGCTTGCCTGTTGAAACATGTGATCAACTGGAGTAAAATTTTCAAGATGTCTCCAAACAAGGGGATGGGGGAAGGTTGCATCACACCTCTGTGCCACCAACACTAGGACTGCAGACTCAGTCAATCGCTGGTAAAAGAAACTTCGACACTTGCATCAGCTTCCAGTCAGCTTCCAGTGCAAAGGATGTGCTTCAAAGCATTCATCGTTTGAACCATTCGTTCCCTTAAAAATTATAATGAAATTCCCACATTGTGCAAGTCATAAGCAAGGCAGTTTCCATTTGATCTATATTAAAAACTATACATTTGCGAAAGAGGTGTTGATTTTGGTCCTATATAGACCTTCAGTAACCAAGCTGTTGACATGAATATCACTCACAAATATGTATGTACACACACACACACAAATCACTATACCAATGTTTCCTGGTCTACCCATAAAAAGTATCTTTCTCCTTACACAAGAACATACAAAAAATAATCTACAAAAATTGTTTACACTTGATTTCAGCAACAACAAAAAAAGACTTCCAAGAGGGAAAAATGTTTTTCTTCAGCCATCATAGAAGGAATGTCCGTAAATAAATACAATGTGCTTTCTTTTTCATATAGACATATTTACACTTGAGTCTTTGGCTTATGTTTAGATTTCTTTATAAAGAACTTTGTGATCAGAACATCATTGCACATTAAAAACAAAATAAGCCAGTTATGATACATCTCTCTCCCCCTATATATATATCTTGCAACACATGGAACCTATAGAGACCATCAATCTGCACAGTTTTGTTTTACTTTTAACAGTTTATCAAATTAAGAACAAAGAGAAACAAAACGTCATATAGAAATAGATACATGCAACAGATGGTGACTCTAGTGTAACTGAGAGACAGCTGAATATACAAACACTGCAAAGTCCTACCTAGAGCAACAGACCTGCTCTGCCTCAGCTCCTCTTTATTTATGTGGCACTAAATCTTCACACTGCTTACAGGCATGGAAACAAATAGTCCTCTTTTTTCATTATTAAGGTACACCATTCATTAAAAAAACACTTCTGCATTTAAAAATTAAGTCTTCCTTTCACTAAAATCTTTCTTCACAGGTTCAACAGCTGATGCCAAAATAGTAAGTTTCATATTATTTAGTTCACCACAATTGCATCTCTCCTTTCACACTAAGAGGATTCAAGGTACTCCAAAGCGACATCATAGCAGAAACGATATTGCTCCTAGGAGTGGAAAAAATTAGAAGTCATTATATTTAAAAACATATCCCCCACCTTTTTTTTTTTTTAAAAAGGGTCACTAGTAAAATTGCATTATAGTTTATTTCTCTGCTGTCCTATTTTAGCTACACACGATTTTTGGTAATCTTTAGGAATTTACTGCTAGCTATGCCTTGAGATCTAATCATACTGTAAGACAACTAGTCAGGGAGATAATAAGTGTATTGGCTTCCCTATGATTTGTTGTTCTATTTTACCAGTTACAAAACACAGCTTTCATTATCAGTGGAGAATTTATCCTCTGGAAAAAGACAATATATATTTTACACAGTCAAACAGTATTTAGCACTTAGCACCAACATCTCAATATGACAGTAAGGTGCTAATTTGATTGAAACTTACTTTGGAGATTGTGATAAAACTCCTTAATGTCAAAGAGATAGAAATTTGAATTTCAATGAGCTGGTAAGCAGGGATTTACAGCTTTGCAGCCTGATTGTGCAAAGATATGAATTCTAAAAGGCCTACTGTCTGAGAGGAAAAGATAACCAAGTCCTTTCTAAGATGAGTGATAAGACACTGTATCCCTTTAATTCTGTTTATTCTGAAAAAAAAAAGGATAAAATCCCCTCTACCTCATAATCACAGCTCAGAAACTACGAACTTCTAGCAGGAAGTGGGGGAAATGTTCTGAAAGGTTTTACTGTTCCATTCCGTCTAGTTATCTGATCATCTTGGTTAAAGTAGGGCAGGTGACAATACTATACTGGTTTTCTTGGCTTGCTTCCTTACACAGCTGAACAGCTGCTGTGTATGAGATCAAGTCAGGACACCCACATAATACATGACACTGAAAGCTTTCAACTCCATTCATTCAGGAATTGCAGACTAAAAATGTAGTAGAATAACTTTCCCCCATCCCCGGCTACATCAACCCTTAATGCTGGAAACCCTAAATGATACCATATATGCTTGGAATCTCCAAAGGGCCTAAAGTGAACATTGGTACAGAACTGTGGGTTAAATTTGGCCTACAGGTAACTTGAATTAGCCCCAGATATGCCTGGGTATGAGTTTCAGTAGCCATAATAATAACTGCTTAAAATTTGCCAGACAGAAGGCCGCAAAATCTAAAATATCTACATCTGATAGGGCATGTAAAATACGGAGGACCATTTAATGCGGCATACTTAATGAGATTACAAGGAATCTGGCTATCGACCGAGTTACATGAGGGTTACAATCATTTAGTAGATATCGTACAAGCCCTCCATCAGTTTGGGCTCAGCTGTCTATGGATAGCCAAGAGTAACCTATTGATAGTGTCTATCATGCAAATGTAGTAGGAAACAACAAGAGACTGTTTCAATGAGTGTTTGGAAACTTACAGAAGCTAACCAAAGCTTATATGTTTCATATACAATGTAAGATCTTGCATTTCATCAGGCATTTGCTTGGTGGGAGAAAGTATGGGTGTGACGGATAAGGGGCTAATCTGCAGCAAGAGCTGACAGACCAAGAGTGGACGGAGCCAGAGAGCTGACACTCTGAGCTCTGAGAGACAGAAAAGCATTCGAAGCTTTGGGACCCAGCTTGGATAGAAGGCTGTGAAGAGAGTCGAAGCTTGGGACCAGCCAGAGAGGGCTGTGTTAGTTTGGAAGCTTGGTAGCAAGACTGAGCAGCAGCCAGACTGTACTCTGTGAACCTGAGGGGTTCTGTGAAAGTGAAAGCTATTGACACACACAACCTGTGGTAGTGACAGGAGTGAGAATTGGGTTAGAGACAGGGCCCATTCTCAGGTCACGAAGGGGAATGAGTCTCTGAGGTTGAGCTATTCCGGTAGCAGGAAGGTGTGGAGGATTACAGCCACTAAGGTGGGGTAGTCAGAGAGAGCTAGGCTGGGGACAGAGACTGAGAGTCTGAGTCTGAATTTCAGAGACTGAGAGTCTGAAAGTCTGAATAATAGTTCTGAGGGATAGAACTAAGCTTGAAACTGAGAACTGAAGGAACTTGAGTGAAGAAAACATCTAAGCTATCTCTGAAGTAATCTTGAGTTTTCCCTCCAATTTCTGCCTTTTCCTTGAAAACCTATTTCTGTGAGTTCTGTTCAATAAACTTCCCTGTTTTGTCTGTTTAAGTTGAAAAGCCTCTTGTCTCCTATTTCTCACTGAGGTAAATACGGGTGTGGGACTGGAGGAGAAGGAAAATAATCTTCTCACAAATATACTCAGGCCAATGCTTTTCCCCTCAGCATATACGGCCGGGCTGAGTGAGTGGGATATTGAAGTGGTTGAAAGGGGGGGGGGTGTCATAATGGGGTTACTCAAATTTGCAATATATTAAAATATAACAATTACTTTATTGGTATTTGTACACTATGTTAACTGTAATTATGGAAGAATGTTTCCACCTGGTTTACATTATTCAGAAAATAAGTTTAAAAAAATGCATTGGTTGCCCACTCAAAACAATATTCAAAAACCACGAACTTACCGGTGTTTCTACCATGTTTGGCTTACTGTTCCTTAAAGTTTTTACTGCATGGAAAACATCAACAACATTCTGTCTTTTAAGCATTTCCACTACAATGCCTATGGCACAGAACATTCCACTTCGTCCACCACCATTCCTAAGCACAAAGAAAACAATGTGTTGCAAACAAAACAAAACACCCCTGTTAATTTCATGTACAACATATGACAGAGCATAAAACATATGAAAGACCTCAGAAAAAGGGAGCCCCAAGTTAAGTAATAAAACAGGAAACAAATACGGATTACATGAAACCTATTGGCTTGCATTTCACCTCAAATTTCCAAAAAGGAGGCAACTTTTGCAAATCGCCCATGGCCACCTGAAATGCTCACAAAATGCTGCTCCTGGGGAATGAATGAGACGCCCCCAGGAATAATTTGAGGGGAAATCAGAGGTCTCCCACTGGAGGAGAGAACTGGGGGGAAAATCACTCCCCTTGCACCTGCAGAAATTCTAGGTAGGATCCAAGCTATTAACTAAATATGTAATTAAAACATATGCCTGAAAATGTAACTATCACTGAAATCCCAATAAAATGTGATGAACTCCAATTTTCCAACAGAATAGGGTACAAAAGTTCCTGTTCCAATGTGATGTTTGCACATGTTGCATATGTAATGTCCTACATGTTATTATTAGCCTTACTGAAAAGCAACAGATTTCATTACAAAAATGAAAAGGCACTAAGCTAGAAAATGCTATAGGCCTCCCATGCAGCAGATGAGCCTTTCACAGTATTAGTGCTGTGGATTTGTTTGCCCCAGCACCTTCCTTCAAAGGAGGCACAAGGCAGCACTGCTTAGGGCTGCAAAGTCTCCAGCCAATGTGGAGGGTCTGGCAAGTGGCTATTTAGAGAGCCCACACCAGCCCCCATGCAGGTTTTTACTGGCACAGCTGAGGAGTGGAGATGGAGCTTTGCCTGCTGGATGGATTGCCATTTCACTTTCTTGGCTAAACTGTGGTTGCTTACTCACCGAGGGTGTTGAAAAGAGTGTTGGTGTAGTGTGTGTGTGTATGGCATGAGTGGGCTAATTTGTTTGTTTCAGGGGGTTTCTGGTGGAGTTTACCCCACTCCTTTTGACCTGCTTCTCTTAAATCTCTCTCTTTTTTGACTACTCCCCCCTTTATATCCATATTAAGGAAATCCCCAGGCAGCAACAGGTAGTTTTGGTGCAGGCTTTTCACTCAGGGCACCATCTGAAGGTACTGAGGGCACTGCTTCTCTTAAATGTCTCTCTTTTTCTACTCCTGCCCCCTTTATATTAAGGGAGTCCCCAGGCAGCAACAGGTGCTTTTGGTCCTGGCTGTTCACTCAAGGCACCATCTGAAGGTACTTCTCATGCTGAGAAGAGGTGGTGTGGCGCAATAGCCTCCCCCCCCACCTAGCCAATCAGCCCTACCTTTGTCTCGTTTCAGTTTCAGGTGGCAGTCATTACTTGTGGGAATTTTGCTGCCACCTGAAACTGAAACAAGACAAAGGTAGGGCTAGGTATGTGTGTGTGGGGGGAGGCTATTGCACAACACCACCTCTTCTCAACATGAGAAGTACTTTCAGATGGTGCCTTGAGTGAAAAGCCTGGACCAAAAGCACCTGTTGCTGCCTGGAGACTCCCTTAATATAAAAATCAAATCCAGCATGTGGCTTGCTTCATGTATTGTTAATTCTGTATAGTTATAGTCCTTTCTCCGAAGAGTTTGTTCTCCACGGGGCTTATATAGAATGTGCTGAATGTACTCAGCTATGCGATGATGAGACCTAGGATGAAGACAGCATTGGACACCAAACTTGCCTGATCTAAGGACAATCAACAGCTCTGGTTGGGGGCATGCATTTGGATATACCCAAGCCAAAAACATACCTGAAAAATACCTTATTGGTATTTTGGGGGTATATTCAAGGTCTCCCAAATATATTCACAATTTTTCGGGAAACCAAAAAAATGGTTCCAAAAAATCCCATAAATATTTTTTAAGGTGTTGCTCCCTGCTCAGTGCTTAGATTTGTTCTTCTCTGGTTTTACATTAGTCCTGTTGAGCTGGCACTCCCAGAGTGCCCCAGGATTCTACTGGGCATTCTGTACATTGCCACTCCTGCTGGACTTGCAAAAGTGCACCCCCTTCAGTTTCCAAGCTAGAGATTCTCTGGATTGACATTAATCTTGTTTTGTTTGCACTGCCAGAGTAGCACTGGGTTCTGTTGGGTATTTTGTTCATTGTCATTCGTTCTGCTGGGGAGGGGCCATGGCTCCAGTGATACAGCATCTGCTTGGCATGCAGAAGGTCACAGGTTCAATCCCCGGCATCTCCAGTTAAAGCGACTAGGCAGGTAGGTGATGTGAAAGACCCCTGCCTGAGACCCTGGAGAGAGCCATTGCCAGTCTGAGTGGACAATACTGAATTTGATGGAACGAGAGTCTGATTCAGTATAAGGCAGCTTCATGTGTTTGTAAAAGTGCCCCCCTTCATTTTTTACTGCAGAGATTCTCTGGTTTGACATTGGTTCTGTTGGGTTTGCACCACCACAGTGGCTCTGGGTTTTGCTGGGCTTGTGCACATTGCCATTGGTTTTATTGGGCTTGCAAAAAGTGCCTCCTGCCTGGAGCTTCCACTGCAGAGATTCTCTGGTTTGATTTTGGTTCTGTTTGGCTCGGCACACTGGCCCGTTGTTATACTGGGATTACTGGGTTCTGCAATGGTTCTGTTGGGCTTGTTGTGTTGGTTCTTTCATGGAAGCCATGGTTTGACCAGTGATTGTTGCTTGCAGGTGTGGCTTTTGCCTGGAAGCAACTTGGAGTTTTTTTTTCTTTTTTCTTTCCTCCATAGGAAATAATGGAGGACAGTCTTTGATCCAATCTACTTGAAATTGGTGCCTGTGTCTTCAAAAACAACCCTCCCACCCACCTGGAAAGTTTTCCCATAGGGACTCAGCAGTGGACTTGTTCGATCCAGTGGGATGGGAGCCAATCTAGGAAAGTGTGTCATAAAGCCCACTTTCAGGGTTGTGCTGCGTTCAGGGTTTTCAGTTCAAGAGGCACATTTATTTTGATAAGGCTCTTCCAGTATCTTGTGCAGCTTTTGAACATTTTACCACCATGCTACAGTTCGCTTTCAAGCAGAAGGCTGGCTCAGTTAAGGTGACACATTATTTGGATGACTTCTTGATTGCTGGCCCCAGTAACTCTGGGGAGTGTGCCTGGTTCATTTATCAGGAGCTGGCTGAGAAACAAAAGGTTCCCCTTGTAGCTGAGAAGGCTCAGGGCCCCTCACAGTGCCTGGCATTCTTGGAAACTAACATCTGTAGATGAGGCTTGTTATCTTCCACAGGATGAATTGCAGAAGTGTAGGGCCCTTTTACAGGGTTTATGCTCAAGCCTGTAGGGTGGTGGCTCCTGGCAGAGACTTCTTGGTTGCATTTCAGATGCCCCCAGGAATGTCAAGGAGCCCCATCACAAGATTTGGGTTACAGGACATATGAAGGCTAATGTTTCTGTGTGCCTGCATTTTTTAGAGTTTTAATGAAAGAGCCAGTGTCATGTAGTGGTTAAGAGTATCAGACTAGTTTCTGGGAGACGTGGGTTCGAATCCCCACTTGTGCCACGGAAGTTTGATAGTTGACTTTGGGCCAGTAACACACTCTCAGCCTAATCTACCTCACAGGGTTGTTGTGAGGATACAGTGAAGGAAAGGGGAACTATGTAAGCTCCTTTGGGTCCCCCATGGGGGAGAAAGGCAGGGCACAAATGAAATAAATAAATAAATAATGGAGTATTGTTCTGTGAATGTGTGAGGCTGTCAACTGTACTGGAATAGAGAGAGGAATGGTTGGTTCTAAGTTCATCAGTGCTTTGGCACATTTGCCTCTACAAGTGGCAAGCTTGATCTAGGACTGATTACCACTGTGCATTTTCTAAAGTGGAACACAATTTTTTGAATATTTGGGGGTGAACAGCAAGGTGGCCAAGTTTGCAGATAACACCAAATTATTTAGGGTGGTTAAAACAAAATCAGACTGTGAAGAGCTCCAAAAGGATCTCTTCAAACTGGGGGAATGGGCATTAAAATGGCAAATGAGATTCAATGTGAGCAAGTGTAAAGTGATGCATATCAGGGCAAAAACTCCCAACTTCACATATACACTGATGGGATCTGTGCTGGCAGTGATAGACCAAGAAAAAGATCTTTGGGTGGTAGTGGATAGCTCGATGAAATTGTCAACCCAGTGTGCAGCTGCTGTGAAAAAGGCAAATTCCATGCTGGTCATAATTAGACGAGGAATAGAGAATAAAACTGCTGCTCTCATACTGCCCTTGTACAAATCTGTGGTGAGACCACACTTGGAATACTGTGTACAGTTCTGGTCACCACACCTAAAAAAGGATATTACAGAGCTTGAGAAGGTGCAGAAAAGAGCAACCAAAATGATTAGGGGACTGGAGCAACTGTCCTATGGGGAGCGGTTAAGACGCTTAGGGCTGTTTAGCTTGGAAAGAAGGCGGCTGAGGGCAGACATGATAGAGGTCTATAAAATTATGCATGGTTTGGAGAGAGTGGACAGGGAGAGGTTTTTCTCCATCTCCCATAATACTAGAACACGGGGTCATTTGCTAAAGCTGGAGGGTGAGAGATTCAAAACAGATAAAAGGAAATATTTTTTCACACAACACATAGTTAAATTGTGGAACTCCCTGCCCCAGGATGTGGTGATGGCTGCCAGCTTGGAGGGCTTTAAGAGGGGAGTGGACATATTCATGGAGGAAAGGGGTATTCATGGCTATTAGTTAGAATGGATACTAGTCATGCTGCATACCTATTCTCTCTAGTATCAGAGGAGCATGTCTGTTATATCAGGTGCTGAGGAACAGAGGCAGGATGGTGCTGCTGCAGTCTTGTTTGTGGACTTCCTAGATGCACCTGGTTGGCCACTGTGTGAACAAACTGCAGGACTTGATGGGCCTTGGTCTGATCCAGCATGGCTTTTCTTATATTCTTAATCTCTGTACCCAATGAAGTATGCATGAATTTTATGCAAGGGTATGCTAACTCTAGTACAAAATGTCAAGTGAGGAGACAAGTGGGGCAGACTTCCGGTGAAGGTAATGGCATCCTGACTGCCTCTGCAATCTGCAGAGGAGCTCTGTGAGCTGATTATGGCAGTGAGAGATAACTCACTAGCCGATTTCTCACTCTGGACTAAAGGGTCAGCAAGGAGATTAACTACACAACTTCTAGCATTTTGTCCTTTCTGGTGTTAGTTGAAAAGATGGAGGGTCTCGGCAGCTGACGCCAGCGTGGATAGCAGGAGAAGAGGAAGGTAATCTGGCTCAAAGCCACAGAGAATATATAGACTTTTAAAGAACAGCCATCCCTCATTCCTTGACTGTGGAGACAATTAGCTGTATGTATTAAGAGGGTTGTCGTTTGCTTCTTTGTAAATTGCCCTGGAAGTAAAACTAACTTTTCTCGGAGGGTTATAAATTATCTTGGACCTTTAAGAGGGAGTCGGAAAGAATTGATCTACAAAAAAGAGGAGGAATGCTTAACTGAAGAGACATTCTTGCTAGTTCAGTCTGATTTTTTCCAGATATAAGAGGATACCTTCGAAGCTATTTATTTTGGTGTTGAAAGTGCATTCAAAAGGAGTCAGTTTGCAGATTACACCCTTGGATACAACTGTGTAGAAGACATATGGATTATTAGATAAGACTGGATTACTTTGGAAACCATTGGAATGCGAACAGACAGTGCAGCTGTGGAGATATGTGGAGACTGTTGAGCTGAAAGTATTTGATTGCTTTAATGAACTCTTAATGAACTATATTTTTTCTCGTCCTCTTCTTTTTTACTTATTGGTAGTAAATATTGGCCTCCAGGGTTGCTGTGCAGAGGAAGGCACTGGCAAACCACCTCTGTTAGTCTCTTGCCATGAAAACCCCCAAATTGTCAATTTGTCAATTTTTTTCACACCAAAGGTGGCAAATATATTCCAGGGGCTATTCAGGTTTTTAACCTGAAAATTACCCCAATTATCCTCTTTGGTGTTGCCATCTGGATTACAGTCATCAATGAATCTATAGATCGTCCACTGCTTCAGTTCTTACGAAAACTCCTAAATGCCCCTCGATGTGTTGCTGGCGTTACTCTTCGTTCCGAGTTTGGCCAAATGTCACTTGAAGCTAGGGCGTGGTTGGCCGCCTTTAAACTCCACCTTAAACTGTGCTTTAGCACTGAGGGGTTCCTAGCTTCTCTGAAGCATGACCCTTTCAAATTCCTCATGGCAAAAAATCTTAGATGAGAAACTGGCGTTGCTGGGCTTCTCGCAGGATATGATATCAGATCTTGGGAAAACTGAAGCTTTTGCCAAAATTAAAAAGCGCATTAAAGAGCTCGATTATAACAGTACTACTTTTCGTGCTCGTCGCGTCTGTTCATCCCAGTTCTTCGGAATACCCCCTCCACGTGGTCTGCCTGACTATACATATTATCTGACAACTCCTCGTCTCTGTAGAGCTTTTTGCTTGGCTAGATTGAATGCTAACCCTTCTATGGTAATGCAGGGCAGAATTCTGAATATACCATACTCAGACAGGATCTGCCCTTGCTCTTCTGGCTCTATTGACTCATTAGCCCATGCCCTTTTGGAATGCCGCTTTTACGAGGAACTTCGATCGCACTATATTTCCCCCCTTTTAATATACAAATCCAATGCCTCTGTGACTGACATAATGCCTTTTTTACTAAGCGACAGGGACCCCAAGGCTACATTGTCAGTGGCAAGATTTGTTTCAGTCCTTATATCCCTCCAACACTAGATATATGCTGCTCAAGATCAATTGATCAAGGAGCTTCTAAGGGATAAAAGGAAAGGAAAACCCCCAAAAGGGGTTGCCATAAGTCAGCTGCGATTTGACGGCACTTTACACACACCCAGGTATTGAGACTCATGGCACGA
Source organism: Euleptes europaea (assembly GCF_029931775.1). Taxonomy (NCBI): domain Eukaryota; kingdom Metazoa; phylum Chordata; class Lepidosauria; order Squamata; family Sphaerodactylidae; genus Euleptes; species Euleptes europaea. The sequence goes on from NC_079321.1 coordinate 75,872,583, forward strand.
ATCAGGATTGAGCTTGAATTTGTAAACCACATAGACAGTTCATTTCTGGGAGTATGTAGGATGGAGTGTTTATTATATATCTTTGTACCATTGTTATTTTTATATCAGTGTCCTTTCTATGCCAATAAAGGTGTCTGAATCTGACTCATGGCAACTATGAGGAAGAAATCCGTAGGACTAACCTTAGGAAGGCAGGTCAGAGTAGAAACTATGGAAAAATATTGTGAACGGTTATCAACTAAATTGGAGTCATTTGAGAGGAAAAAGAATGATAAACTTAATAAGGCAGATCAAAAACTCCTTAAAATAAAAGAACAAATAGCAGGAGATGTCATGAAGTTAGAAAGTTCAATTAATCAAATATTTGGGGATATCACGCAAACCAATGAAAATGTTGAAATACTCGAAGGGAAATCTGAAATATTAAAGAGAGAATTAAAACAAGGCCTAAATAATTTGTCTTTATTGAAGCTCAGAGAAAAAGAATTTGATTTGAGCTATCCCTGACTCTGCAGATGAAAATATTAGTTAGAAAATAGTAACTGCTCTGGCAGACTTTTTGAGAATTTCAGAGGATGAGATGGAGATAGAGATTGACAAAGTTTACAGAATAAACTCTACAGCTTCTTCAGTGAAGAAAGCTCCAAGAGATGCGTTGGTTTATTTTGGAAAAAAGAAAACCAAGGATCAAATTCTACAACATTTTGATATAAAATTGAATATAATGGAGACATAATTGTTTTGAAAGGAATACCGATAAAAATTTTGTGTAAGAGAAAAGAATGCTACTTCCTTACTGAGAAATTAAAACTAAAGAAAATTATGTTTTGCTGGGAAAAACTGGAACAAACCAAAAAGCAGCAGCCACCATGGCTGTGTCACATAGATATGGTAAAACATGCTCTTGGGAAACCCATTCAACTCTTTTTTTCCCACCAGGAGGGTAGGATTCAACATCAGTCCCAGACTCCTAAGAAACAATTTTATCCCCTCAAAAGCTGGAAGCACTCAGCATTGTAAGTCTTCAGCCGTACTTAAAACTCTTATCTCGATGAAGTCTAACTCACAATATGGAGAAGATCAAGTATAAGACAGAAAATGCTAAATTATACTTACAGGCAGTGAATAATGGTTCTACCTTCCCCTTCTTCACATTCCTCTTGCCACTTTTCAACCTGAAGAATTAACTTCAAGAATGACCGTTTGGAACTTGGCACATCCCTGTGAGAAGCCCATCCCAGATACTGGAACTGCTGTACCATCAAATAGCCCTCTTGAGGCTGATGAAAATAAACAAGCTCCTATTAGTGTAATTTATCTAAAACAAAGAATGGTAACACAAGCTAAACAAAAACATTTCTTGCCAGAAACTAACAAGGAAAGATAATGAGTTAGAATGAAACTACAATGAATGGAACCAGCAATCTTCTCTGTTCCTCAAAAAGCTGCTGTAGAGTGTCAGAGGATCCACCTGAACAAAATGCACCAAACAGGGAGATCATAGGGGGCTTCTAGGAAGAGGGAACAGTAGGGAAGATCTGCTTTTGTGAACTTCTTCCATTCACAGACGTTTGGAACTAATCCAGTAACAGTGTCAAGGAGGGACAAAACTACAATAAACTACTTGATATTTCCAAGACGTTATGGAACATTTGGGGGGAAATGTTTTAAAAAAAAAACACAAAAACCTGAAAGCAAGCTGAATTAGAAAATGATGTCTTGGCAAATAGATTGAAAGAATGCAAATAAAGAAAGAATCCAAACATGGCTATGCACTTTACACAAAAGGCTGGGTCTCCAATTATTATCAAATCCTCATTTCTGCCATAGTCCCCTTGCCACATGGCACATTATTCTGGGGCATCCCTGACACTCAGGAAAAGCACAGAGGGCTGCCATAATGAGATGGAGGTGAGAAAGTCAGTTTCCACAAATGACACATGGCCTGTGGTTCATTGAGCCCAACAAAATAAGCATAATGACAAATACAGTCGTAGTGCAAAGAAAGCTACGGTAACAGAGTAATTGTTTTTCACATATTTATAGTGAAAATGCATCAGCTCAGCTCTTAAGGGGGATGATGTTCCATCTAGCCGAATCACAAAGACTCTTCATGCATGTATATTACAATGAAATGATGTATTCTTTTACTGTTCCCATCCATTAGTTTTCATCATTTTATACAGACCAATTAAAAAAATTCCTATTACCTGGGGACCTGCAGCACACTGCATTTTAGATCTATTTCACAGTATTCTAACCTTTTATATCTATGCCTAGTTTCAAAAAACCATGTTTTGGTTAATATTACTTAAATCATACCTATTTAAGAACCCAGTGGTAGGGCTTTTCTGCTAGTCAAAAATATATTCCTTACCCTTGTTAAATTGCATATCCTGAAAATTCTGCTTATTACATCACAATCCATTGAACAGGACATGCCTTCCACCTGAATGGGGCCGTATCTCAGCATACCTTCTTCTGGCCAATACTGCGGACATCCCTGAAAAACATATGAGATTAGTGATTTTAATCTGTAACAGATATTACAGATAATATTATTATATTGATTGTTGTTAATAATGATGCATCTATTTAGGCACGGCTCAGGACAGCTGCCATCATTAAATAATCCAACAATATAATAAAGAATAAACCCACAAATTACAAAGCTTAATATTATTAAAATTGGTTAAATTAGCCAAATCCAGAAAATACAAATAGTAACAGATAGCGCAGCTTTCAGGAACAGGCCGCATTGAGCCCAGTAAAACAGCCAGGGTCCCTAATTCAGTTGAATAGTAGTCTGGAGAGAGAGTGGGAGGTAGCGAGGCCAGATTTATGGAACCGTTGCTGCCCTCAACTATAGGCCTGGTGGAATATCTCTGTTTTGCAGGTCTCGCTGGAGCGGGAATTCCACTCGGCAGAAAACACCCTGGCCCCCGTTGAGGACAGCCAGACACTCTTAGGGCTGGGGACCACTAATAAGTTGCTGTAAGTTGACCGTAATGCTCTTTTGGGGGGGCATACCAGGAAAGCCGGTCCCACAGGTATGATGGTCTCAGACCATGTAAGGCTTTAAAGGTAATAATCAGCATCTTGAACCTGATCCAATGCTCCACTGAACCAGTGCAGTTGGCAGAGCACTGGCTGAATAAGAGCCCTTCCCGGGGTCCCAGTAAGGACCCTTGTTGTGGCATTCTATATCAGCTGGAGCTTCCAGATCTGAATTAACATAACAGGTACACTGAACTACATGTTTGGAGTCAGGTAATCATCAAAATCAGAATAGCTTGATTTTTATGAAACTCGAAAATGCTACAGGATACGAAATTACTGAGATGGTCTATATTTGCCAAAGCAAAGCTGATCAAATTATGTCATGCCTTTGCTAAAGTTCTGAAAGAATTGGAAAAATTCATGTGAAAAAATGTGATATTATACTTAATAAACTCATTGCATTCTAACCCAGGTCCTGTTTTAGAATAACCCAGGTCCTGTTTTAGAATAACTGATTCAGCAAACAGGATTACTGTCAACCTCGCTATTTTGACCTGTCATTTTATTATAAAGCAAGTCCCATTAACTAGTGAGATGTGCTTCAGGATGGGCTCCAAGTAGGGTTGGTCAACTTCCAAGTGGGGCTCAGAGAGCACCCAAAATTATGAACTCCGCCTTCCCCAGGCTCTACCCCCAAATATTCAGGAATTTCTAAACCTAGAGTTGGCAATCCTATCTCCAAGTGTCAAAATAATCTCAAAGCATCTCAAAAAACAATTCCCAATGTGGTGCCCATGGGTGCCCTGGTGACCTCTGATGTATTTCCTGGTGCCCACTTGTTCTTTAGTTTTAAGGATTAAGTCCAAATGGTCTTGAGTAGAACAGAAAAAGCAGGACACATCAGATTGCTCACTTCTAGCTGATGACTAACTCATCCTAAGCAAGCCCGTCACAGCCCTTGATTTGGCACAGGCACAGACCTTCCCATATTTCTGGGCTCAGAAATCTCAGCCAGTGTCTACATGAAGAAAACTCTCCCCTCTGTTGGGAAACTGAAACCAAGCACAGCAAAGAACTAATCCCACCTTTCTATCCCAGCAGCCTAACCCCCATTTGGCCTCTATCTTTTTTCAGAATTCTCAACCTACCTGTATGCTTCACAAATCTGATGACCCTGCTATAAATACACAGATCTCAAATTCTTATATGGTAACTGTTCCCAGATTGCTATTTTGGACTATATATACCTGAAGACTCTTCACAGAAAAAACTCCTTCTATGCGGAAAGGCTGGTGTCAGTGAGAAGGGTTTATAGCCTTCAATCTTCCTGTCAAGTTAGTTTTTGATCTATGGGCTCTTTTCATGCTGGAGCACCCAGTCAAGCCCTTCATCTTCTGAAGTGGTATGGCCCAGGAACAATTTTACCATAAGAAGACAAACTGTGGCCTTAATGCAAAAAAAAAAAAACCAACCCTGTAAACATTCAGAACTGACCTGTGCTAAATCAGCTTCATTTAACATCACAAGAGAAGTACAGCCATAATCATAAACTAATCTCCAGAAATCCTTCACAGTGTTTGGCAGAGGATGCTGTGTGACAATGAAGGCTGCAGGCTGTCGGTAGCTCTGTATTTAAAAAAAACACCACACCATTATTGGAAACAAATATATAGTATTCCCTGAGACTGCTGCCTAGCACTATTACATGTTTTATTTAAAGTTCATATTGAGAATACCATTATATATAATATGAAAAGAAATGATTCAATTAGTTTTTGATACTTTGCACCTTAAAAACCAGTTTCAGTGAATTCATTGGAACTTATTTCCAAGCAAATGTTCTTGAGATCACACTTTGGCTGAACATTCATGCTTCAACCTTCCCGCCAATACTTAACAATGTAGGATTTTGTTAGATATCCTTAATGTTGTTTGGAGGACAACAATGGCTTCTTTTTAGGCAACACCAATATAATAAACCTAGTAGTATAGATATGTTCCATCTCTTGATCATTACTAAAGTACAGACACCAGGATTAGATCAACCGGTAGCCCTCAGATCATGTCACTAGTTTAGTTATCTTACCATATTTAAACAAAAACACTAAGAAAAGTATGGCTACTTTATATATGTAAAAGATTTTCTTCATATTTGTCCACTTCAAGAGCACTCAAAGTATTTAAGAAACAAAAGGATGGATACAGCAGAGAATTTCTGCTTTGGGGAGCAATTTTCAGAGCTTCCCCCACCTGCATGCAGTTCTAGGGAATCCCAGTCCCCAAGAAACACCACTTTGGGTCACAGAGGGAGGGGGGAGACTTTCCCAACCACAGTAAATAAAACCAATATAAAAAACAGAAGCAATAACCACCTATAATAACACATATTTCTCAAAAGCATTTGCCCCTACATGTGATTAAAAACATGGAACAGACCACATCTGACATCTAAACAATGTTTATGTAGGCACTAGACCAATCTGCATAGGAAGGGAGCTCCATAACCAAGGTGACCTCACAAAAAAACACCTGTCCCAGAGTACCCAGAAACTGCAGCTGATCCAGAATCTGGCAGATCTGGATCAGATTCTTATCCAGTCAGTGAAGGACAAAAACACCTCCTTGTTTTGGAAACTGACTTCATGAGTAAATACAGGTAGATTACCCTTGGACTCACACATGATCTCTTTACTTTCAGAAACTATATGAGGATCCCACTTGGTCCTACACGTCAGCCTCCCTTGAAGGCATCCCTGATTGGCCCCCAGTTACCCTCTGTGAAACGAGGGCACTTATTGACCACCTGAAGGGCAACAAGGCCTCAGGGTTGGATGGCATCCCCCCTGAACTTCTAAATAATAACAGGGATTGTGGGGGGGGGGGCTTATTAGCCAACCTCCTTACTTATATAGATGCTACCAGTCAAATCCCAAGGGGCTGGGAAACTGTCATCATAGTCCCCTTCCATAAAAAAGGATGTCAGGATGATCCATCAAACTATCGGCCGATCAGTTTGTTAAGTATCCCCAGCAAAATATATGCAAATAACCTTTTAGGCAAATTATCTTCCTGGCTAGAACAGGAAGAGCTAGTTGGGATTGAACAAGCTGGGTTTAAGAGAGGGGTTTCTACTATTGATCACTGTCTGGTCATTCAACATCTGGCGGAGAAATATGCTCCAGTCAGCCCTGCTCCACTTTTTGCCGTTTTCATTTACTTTAAAGCGGCTTTCGACTCAGTTTCGAGAGTGCGCCTCTGGGAAAAGCTTGATGGGGCTTGATGCCTAGGAAATGCGTTTGGGATTGTAGCCTTATGATTTCAGCAGACCTAGACAGCCAAAGCAAGTTGCATTCACATTATGACACTATAGCTTTCACTGTGTGGAACACGCTCCCTAAGGAGGTGAGGGTGGCACCATTGTTACTTCAGGTGGTGCTTGTAAGGCCATTTTATTTGCTAGGACTCTTGATGGTGTATCCACTGAGAGTTACAGCTATCGGCTATATGTTTACAGCCCCCCCCCCCAGGTATATCTATAGCATCTATGCTATATTGTTCTTACGTGAATATTATTTCTCCACTGATCTACTCACTAATCCACTATTTCTCCTGGAACTGCCCTCAATAGTAAAAATCAAATGACTAGAACTGGCTTTAAATTAACATACAAATCAGAAAGCTTCTGCTAGCATTTCTGTCATGAATTTTCAATTCCAACAAACATCTGAAATCTTGAAACACTGGTCTGACAATGTCAAAAAAGTCTCAGTAAACAATTTTACTAACTTATCAAATTGTTTGTCTTTAACAATCATTTTATTGAATGCTACAGGAGGAGCAACTTGCATTTTTCTTTAATCAGCAAGTGCTCCTGCACAGTACGCATCCTTTTGAGGCATGCTACCTGAACAAAGAAAATAGTCTCTTACATCCATAAGAGCAGCATTGATGTAGTTGCTGCTCTCGCCATCAATAGTAATTAAGAAAGGCAGACATCTGTCAGGTGGCAGCATATCCATAAAGCGGTTCTTGTCATGGTTCCTTGGCAGGCATGCTATACTGCAGTCTTCAGCTTGCAGACGAGGGGTCACGGAATTCAGGGTCTAAAGGACAGAGGACATCTCTGTTACGAGGTGGCACCCTCTTACACTTGGACAGATTTGAGTATTAAATCATTTTGCATGGAAGAGATGTTAAAAAGTGTGGTGCTTGCCCACTTGGGTTGCCTTTGTAGTTCAGTCACAACAGAAGGTGAAAACAGATATTCTGCATACACTGAATTAGTTCTTGGCCTGCATCCCAACCTACCCCCCTCCCTGGAGAAAAACATCATGTAAAATTCATGCATGCTGTTCCCTTATTTCAAATGCAAAATCATCTCTGGCTGACCAAAGGTCACAGCTATTCAAATGACTTGGCAGACTATGGTAATTACAATCAGAGAATGGTAGTCCACATTTACACAAGACTTTGCAATGTACATAATGGAAGAACTGGGCAAGATATTAAGCTTACCATACGGAGGAGGCCAAAGGTTATGAATTTGATATAAAAAGTTCTCTTTAGAAGAAAGTATATGCAATGGAATTAGTATAATATAAATGAGCTACCAGCAACTGAAAATACCTGAAATTCATCTTTGAGATGTGAGGAGTTTGTCTGAGAGTCTACTCTAATCATATCAAAATATGCAGCTTTAAATTCACAGACAGGAATGGCAGTTTCTCCACATAAGCAAGCTTCCAAAATGGCATCATGGATAAAGATATACTGCTCCTGCCAGATAAGGAACAGAAGAACATTTTAGCTTTATTTTGTAAAAAAAAAAAGGGGGGATATTTTCTTCCTATTCTTACCACTTATTTACTATTCAAGGCAACTTAATTTGTTTTTATACTGCTTGTGCCTTAAGCGCAAACTGTTACTTGAGATTCATTTAATCAGGGTGATTTCCTGGGAAAGCCTAATTTAAGTCTAAGGATGCTTAATGGCATAGGTACTCATTTGCTTGTAGTGGAAATTTAATTTAGGTATGGGTATTTCCATTTCTATGTTTATCTTTCAGTGCAATTTGCTTCTTTATTTGCAGTATCTTTTATTCATAAAATCAAAAAGTAGTATAAAAATAGCTAAATGCGTTGGACAGTGGCTCTGAGTATTCCATATAAAAGTAACTTTCTATTTCTTGCAATTATTTGATTTATTTATTTGATTTATATCCCCTCCCTCCTCAGCAATGCTGGGCTTGGGGCAGCTCACAACTTTTTATACAATTTAAAACATACATATTCCAGTTAAAATAATTACAGGGTAAGATTAATTACAGCAGAAAGTCTGTACACATGATGACAAAAGTTAATTATGAGTTCCTTCTTCTTTGCAACAACTGTTTGCTGTATATCTATATACAGTGGTCTGATATATTTACAGCCCATTTCTGCCCTCCAAGGATGAAAGTCCTTTGGAGGCCATAAAGGGGCTGCGCCGGCATAAGTGAGACAGCTGCCGGTGGCCATCCCACTTACGCAGTCTAGGTGGGCTTGGATGCTGGTGGGGGGACCAGGATTCCTGGTGCTGCCATGGCAGCATTGCCCAAGAATGCCGGCTGGGCCTTCCGTGGGCGTCCCACTGGTGCAAAGCCCTGCACTGGCATGCTGGGGGGCATTCACAGGGCATGCCAGGGGCACAGCTGCCAGTAGGCAGTTTCCTGACCCCTTTGGACCCAGCACGCTGGTGGGGAGGGAGCACAGCTGGTGCTGTGCCTGCTTTTTTGCAGGTGCAGACTCACTGTTCTCAATGGGGCAAAATGCCCCATTTAAAAAAGAAAAAGCTGCCAAAAGGCTTTTTAAAGCCTTTGGGTGGCCAGGAAATGGTTTTGGAGGTGCCACGACAGCACCTCAGCCACGCCGTCCCCAGGTGCCGAAAGGTCAGGAATGGGCTAGCAAATGTTTGGGATTGTAGCCTTATGATCTCAGCAGACCTAGACAGCCAAAGTAAGTTGCATCCACATTATGACACTGAAGTACACAGCATCATATAAATGACTGGGGAAATTGGCCTCCAGTTCCCACTCAGCTATAAAAATCCAGTTACTACTACTAATAATTTCAGCTATTGTATAAAGCTTTGTTCTTAGAAGTTGGGTTGTAAGATCTTTGTGCTAGATTATTCTGCAAAGTGAAATAACCATCATCTCCATAGAAGTAAAAAATATGTCTACCTTTGGAATAATGTCAGTGGAGATTTTTATGCTGCTACAATGAACAGTTTATTTTGCTGTTAAATGTGAAGCAGCTTCTAGCTCAACTGACTGGTAAGTTTGCTTTTTCAACAATACATTTTGAACTCGTCAGTTGGCCTATTGCCTAGATAGCCTCTAGATAGCACCTGCAAAATAATGGCTGCTTTATAAAGTCACTGACAGTCAAATAATCTGTGACCCGAGTGTTTAAAAGCAGATGTTAAGAGCTAAAACAGAGCACATGGGATGGAAAAAATCGGGGAGAAATAAAGTGCACTTTTAGATGCTATATTTACCAGATGGTGCTGGCAACCATCAAGTTGTAAATGAGATGCCTACATCAGATGCCCATTCCTGTTTTATCTACAAAAAACAATCATGCCCCTCCCACTTTCTTCTGTTCTCCGACAGTCACTGATAGCATGGTGCAGTCAAACAGATATATTTACTATACATCTCACTTCTAGGTCTCCAGGTGTTTAGAGAGATGCAAATTGATACATTAAGATATGTAGTCACTCCAAGTCTAAAATGTCATCTACAGCATTCCAAATTTGCAATATTAGCTGTAAATCCATGCACAGTAAATTTTTTACACAATTCCCAACATTAACATTTAAGGACATCTAAAACATAAATGGATGACATCTGAGAAGAGACTAGCATACTAAGCAGGATATATGATAGTTTTATGTACGTGTGGGATGTATAAAGTGTTAGAAAATTATTATTGAATGAGATAGTGACAGAAAGATATTTTAGTGCCTTATTCAAAAGTTGTATTTTGTCTACAAACTTCTTTGATGCAACTGAGCTGGAGTGAAAAATGCACTTCCTTTGCCAGTGCCTAGCAATCCACCTTTTGTGAAAAGTCCCCAAGATTATGTCAGCAGTTTGAAGCTAGAGCCCAAATGGTTTTCTGTGATTTAGGATACTTGGTTACATAATGGATAGGAAAGCAGTCTAGGAAGTCCGTATCTGGAACTTAAAAACACAGTATTAGACCAACTAGTCCCCACCATCTCCCCTACTGTATCTTATAATATGGTAACTATATAGGGATGCTGGTAAGCCACAGTGGTTTTTTGGTCTGTGAGCGCCATCGCCTATTTTATTTATTTTGGTGTTCTGAGATTGTATTTTATGAGTTTATTATGAAGTTTTATTGTATTTAATTGATTTTATTGTTGGAATGTATGCTGTGAGCCGGCCTGAGCCCAGCTTCGGCTGGGGAGTGAGGGCGCAGTATAAAACTAACAAACAAATAAATAAAATATCCATTTTCCAGTAGTGGCCAGATCAATGCTATTTTGAAAGTTGCCTTCGAGACTTGAAGGCAATAGCTCTTCCCCACTTGTATTAACAGCTCAATTTTTTCACCCCAATGGATTGTCTCCATGAAGCAAGATTCTGTGGTTCAAGCTCTGGCTAAATGCCTCAAGTAGAACCCTGAACTGCCAACTGTTAAATGCAAATAATGAAGCATTAATACCTCTGTCTGTACCATATTGATGCGGCGTGAACGCAGCGCTTTGACACAATTGTAGATGTCCACAACACCTTCTCTTTCTGCCATGTCTAGCATGATGTCAATTACAATGTAACAGCCAGTTCGTCCAGCTCCAGCACTTAAAGGAATTGGAAAATGATTTACAGTATTCCTCTCAATACAATCCCTCAACTCACTTGTTCTTTATAGAAAACTATGAACTGCATATATAATAAATGGAAGTGTGATTTAGAATTAATTAAAAGACAAATATTATAAGTAAAGCAGATAAATAACCAGGGATTCATTGGGTCAGATCCTAATTCTTCTACTAAGCTACTTTTGCAGAAACAAACACCTTAACCAGCCCTAATCCTTAATATGACTAAAGCACATCAAAACAAATAAAAGTAAAATACTTGTGTCATGTCCTTTAAACAGCACATCCAGAAAAGATGCACTGTTACAGTCCGATGGTCAAAAACTGATTCAAGATACTGATCAACAAACAAAAAAGCCACAATGTCACATTAAGATGATGTCACAAGAGGCTACAGGTCATGCTCACATTGAGAAGTTATAGAAAATGCATATACCTCTTCTCTACACACCTGCAATGCACAACAATCGGCCCCGCACTAGGAGGGTTAGAGAGTTTCACACGGCGTATAAATGAAAGAAGGCCTGTTGCATTGTACGGTACTCCATGATCAGGCCATCCAGTAAAGTGGAACTGCTTAACTTCACGGATTTCATTGTATGCTCGCTGTCAAAATGGGGGGGGGGGAAATAAACCAACATAATGGTTTTCATTGTTTGATAATACAAGAAAGGCAAAAATATTAAAGTCAAATATTGAATTCTGAAACAAGCATAGCTCTAAGCCAAAAATATGACAATTGTGTCTTAAAATAGGATTGCCACAGCTGAATTTATGCATAGCTATAAATACAAAATGTCACTGGATATTGATCAGCTTCTTTCATAACCCAAACATAACACTGAATATGATACTATTTTCTCATCATATATTGAAAACTGTACTTTTACATAGCCAAAGCATATATATTATACAATTATAATAGATTAAAGCAGTTTTCCCATAAAGCCCAGAATGTGAAATATATACTCACATGTAGGAGCAGAGGATAGCGTGAATCAGCTTTTAATGAAAACAGCCCTAGAGTTTTGGGCTACACTAAAGCCATTTCCACACAGGTGATTTTCCCTAGTTTTGATGTTGTTGGGAAGTGGGTTTTTTTTCCTGTTTCTACACATCCTTGAGGTGCATTTGTGTACATCTGAGGGTTTCCCTATAACAGGTTCTCTGAATTGCTAGCTTAAATTGTTTTTTAAAGTATTCTCTAGCTCCTTTTGCTGTGAAAGGTGGAAAGGCATATATCCACACTGAAAGGGGTTAGAGACTAACTTTTTAAAAAGCTGGGAATTTAGAGAATGTGTGGTTCAGTGGTAGAGCATCTGCTTGGCATGCAGAAGGTCCCAGGTTCAATCCTTGGCATCTCCAGTTAAAGGGACCAGGCAGGTAGATGATGTAAAAGACCTCTGCCTGAGTCCCTGGAGAACCGCTGATGGTCTGACCAGACAATACTGAATTTGATGGACCAAGGGTCTGATTCAGTATAAAGCAGCTTCATGTGTTCATGTGTACACATACTGTTAGAATGTTATATTGATATAATAATATTACATTGGCAATTAAATGTTTTATTTAAAAACCCTGGTGGTACATGTTGTGGGGAGAGAATTACCACTGCCAAGAAACTGGGACAAGTAAACTATGGGGAAACTGCCTTGGAGAAGCACTGGAGTGGATCTTACCCCCATCCTACCAATCCACTGAGCAAATTTTATTTATGTATTTAATTAATTAATTAAATATTTATACCCTACCTTTCTTTTTGGCTCCAGTTTGAAGCCTTCCCTCAGTCTTCCCTTCCATTTCATTCATTAATTTATTAGATTTCTGTACCACCCTCCCAAAGCTCAGTCTGGTTTACAATACAATAAATATCACAATATTACAGTTTTCAGCACTATGATTCAGAGGCATCAAATTGGCCAGCAGTTACATGGAGGGGAACAGACCAAACCAGTGGCCTAAATCTGGAGGAATGCCTATCGGAAGAGTTCTGCTTTGCAAGCCCTGAGGAATTGAGATAAATTCGGCAGGGCAAGGATCTTCCCTGACAGAGCATTCCACCAGGAAGGTGCTGATACTGAAAATGCTCTAGACCTGGTGGAAGACACATAGATTTCACAAGGCCCTGGCACCCTCAATAAACTGCCTGATGAACCACGGGGAAGCAACCTTGGGGGAATCATAGAATCACAGAATCATAGAGTTGGATGACCACCAGGGTCATCTAGTCCAACCCCCTGCACAATGCAGGAAATTCACAACTACCTCCCGCCCCACACCCCCAGTGACCCCTACTACATGCCCAGAAGATGGCCAAGATGCCCTCCCTCTCAACATCTGCCTAAGGTCATAGAATCAGCATTGCTGACAGATGGCCATCTAGCCTCTGCTTAAAAACCTCCAGGGAAGGAGAGCTTATCACCTCCCGAGGAAGCCTGTTCCACAGAGGAACTGCTTCTTCCTAATGTCTAGACAGAAACTCTTTTGATTTAATTTCAACCCATTGGTTCTAGTCCTACCTTCTGGGGCAACAGAAAACAACTCGGCACCATCCTCTGGCTATCATATCATCTCTCAGTCTTCTCCTCTTCAGGATAAACATACCCAGTTCCTTCAACCTTTCCTCATAGGATTTGGTCTCCAGACCCCTCACCCTCTTTGTTGCCCTCTTCTGGACACGTTCCAGCTTGTCTACATCCTTCTTAAATTGCAGTGCTCAAAACTGAATACAATACTCTAGGTGAGATCTAACCAGAGCAAAGCCGTACCATCACTTTGTGTGATCTGGTTGCTATATTTCTGTTGATACAACCCAAGATCGCATTTGCCTTTTTAGCTACCGCATCACACTGCTGACTCATGTTCACTGTTTGGTCTACTAAGACCCCAAGATCCTTTTCACACACACTACTGCTCAGACAAGTCTCCCCCATCCTATAATTATGCATTTGATTTTTCCTACCTAAATGCAGAACTTTGCATTTATCTTTGTTGAAGTGCATTTTATTAGTTTTAGCCCAATTCTCCAGTCTGTCAAGATCTTCCTGTATCCTGGCTCTGTCTTCTACTGTATTTGCTACCCCTGCCAATTTAGTATCATCTGCAAATTTAATGAGCATCCCCTCTATTCCTTCATCCAAATCATTTATAAAGATGTTGAACAACACAGGGCCCAGGAGAGAACCCTGAGGCACTCCACTAGTCACTCCTTTCCAAGTGGACGAGGAACCATTAACAAGCATTCTTTGGGTGCGATCTGTCAACCAGTTACAGATCCACCTAACAGTAATAGGATCTAAACCACATTTTCCCAATTTGTATATGGAACCATATCAAAAGCCTTACTGAAATCAAGATAAACTATGTCTACAGCATTCCCCTGATCCAGCAAGGTAGTCACTTTCTCAAAAAAGGAGATAAGATTAGTCTTACATGACTTGTCCTTGAGAAACCCATGCTGGCTATTTGTGATCAGATCCATCCTTTCTAAATGCTCTAGGACTGACTGATAATTTGTTCGAAAACCTTTCCTGATACAGACATCAAGCTGATGGGTCAGTAGCTGATGGGACCTGGATCCTCCTTTTTTTTCCCTTTTGAAGGTGGGGACAACATTTGCCCGCCTCCAATCTTCTTGCACCTCACTTGTTCTCCAAGAATTCTCAAAAATAATGGACAGAGGCTCAGGAAACAAAGGAATTTTTTATACTACAAGCCTACACCACTTTTACAGTACAGAAATCGTCATGGCTTCCTCTCAAAACTCTGAGGAAATGCCTGGTGGGGAGCTGAAAACAATCTTTTAAAAGATTCCTAACCTTTCTACACCACGGAAAGAAAAAAAGTGACAGTGATAAGAACAAAACTGAATAATACAAGTATCCAGAACAGGTGATTATGAAGAAAGAAAAGTAGTGATTTAGAGATATAGCAAGAAACAGACACAACACCAGTTGATTAAACAGATACTGGTGAATAAAAGGGTCATGTATCCTGACAATGACCTGCTCCAATGTGTACAGCAACATGTAAAAGAACTAAAAATAAGTAAGGTGCCAACTGGGTAGTGAGAATATTTTTCTTAATGAAATCATCAGTAGTTAGCTCCATGACATTCTACTCCTGAGTAGGCAAAACTTAAGTAATAAGACAGAAAATCAAATTATGTGTAGAAACTGTTTTATGTATATAGATGTGAAATGGAAGAGGTGTGCATGACAGTTAACATTAACATTCAAGGGAGCTGATCTTAAAACATTGTAACTGAAAAATTCCAAGGGGCAGAAAGAATGATTTTGAATGCAGCTTAAATATTATTACATATTTATTAAAAAAATATCCAATACTTGATTATTGTGGGGGAGAAAACAAGAAAGGAAAATAGCAGTAATGGAGGGAGTATTTTAAATCAATGCTAAAGGTGTGAAAAAAGAAGATAAAGCAGATTGCACATGATCTGAATATCTGTGAGACAGAGAAAGCTGTTCCCCATTGACCAACTGACAGTACAACCAAAAAAATCAAATGCCTTCTTAGACACCATGGAAAGGCAGGAGATAAATATTTTAAAATACATACATATTTATGAAACTCAAAGAAAATATTTCCAAATTAAGAGAATGGGGATTCTGTTAATATGGATAACAACTTTATTTGATGTTCAGCATACACAGATGGAAGAATAGCAGTGCCACATATATGGAATACATAATAGGTTCTTCTAAAAATACGTACTCTTTCAAGGGTGAATGTCCTGACTACATACTCTGCAAGTGGCTCCACTTCCACACAAGTAACTTTGAAGTCCCCATACACTTCAGTATCATCGGGCCAATACTTGTAACACTTGACCTGTAGTAACATTCAAGGAATACAAAGGCATGAAAGAGTATAGAAGGGTCCAACATGTATTAATTCTACCCAAACATACAATAATGCAGATGCTAATTCACAATTGAAACAGCAGGTCAAGATTACTCAAGACAGTGTAGTATCTACCTTGGTTGTACCTGAATGTTCCTGGTTAAGTTTATTAATATATTTGTTTTCTTACTCTAAGAGTGGGCCAATACTGACTTGCACCATATTTCAGATCATCCAGTTATCAGAATTAAAAGGGGGGAAACCACCAGCACATCCCAAGTGTTTATCTGTTACTGACAACAAGCAAAAGGGGAAGTGCTTTCTGGGACCTTAGGGAAATGGATGAGTACAATAATATAATCACAAAGGGGTTGGTAAATGAGAAAATTATGTCATATATTGAACTGCACTAAACTGGCTTCATTAAAAACACACTGTTTTCTCTTCTATTCGTTAAGTGCTCTCTGATAGATGTTGTGTGTTGGGCTGATTTGTACAATTTTACCAATGTGCACAGTGGTGAACTCAGTGGTGAACACATCTCACTTCTCGGCCCTCCAAACATCCATGTACAAACATAATACACATTTTGGAATTATTAATAATGGATTTTAAGCAAATGGGCCCTATTCACACATTGCATCTAGGAACTGAATTGGCAGTCCCACACTGGCTCTCACGACATGGAAGGAGAACAGCCCATTTATGTTTCAAAGAATTCTGGCCCCTATTTCATAAGCTTTGTTTTTATTCTTATCAGCATAGAAATGACATTTTAAATATTTTCTATAGTTGCACTTACCCGTCCCACCTCAACTAAATTTGTAACCATAACAATACAAGCTGATTGTTCCTGCCATATCATTCTCCAAAAATCATATACTGTTTCATGGACTGGGCCTGCAACAAATAATATTCTGAAATAAATGTAAAGTAGCTACAGATCTGCTAATCTGCAAAATATCTTTCAGTTATTCATTAAATAACAAGGACTCCAATAATTCTTATAAATTTGCTGCCCACTAGAAACGTCGACATCAGTCTCACTGAAATAACTTATCATCAAATTATTAAGTTATAAAAAATTAAAGCAAGAATAAGACTCTTAAATGTATCCAATACCAGAATGAATCAATACCTAAAAACCAAAACTTTCTGACTGAATCATTAATATATTAGAAGTCATTATTCTGCAGCTACAGGGAATGGATCCCACAAAGGATTTCCATAAACAGAAAATGAGGATTTTTGCTGTTTTCCCCCTCCTACTGCATATCTCTGACTCCCCGCCCCATACCTCCGGGGCAGCATTTTAAAACTAGGGGTGTGCAAAAAAACAAAAAACACAAAAAAAGGTAAATTTCAAATTTAGTGGACTTGATTTTTTTCCGGTAAACCCGGAAGAAGTCAAATACCCATACCAGTAAATGGGTATTTTGGCTTTATTTCCAGGTTTCCCAAAAAAAATCGGGTCCATTAAATATGGAATTTATTTTTAAGGCTTTGGAGGGGGGCTTTTTTTGAGCTAGAGTCACCAAATTTGGAGCGTGGCTGCAAAGAACTCTCCAGATACCTAAGTTTGGTGATGGGGGTCCAATTTTATGGGCCCGCAAAGAGGTTACCCCCATCCTCCAGGCATTTGTGAGAGGCTAGAGCCGAGCTGTCAATCAGTTTTCAGGTTCAGAAGGTCAGCGTTGCTGAGGACTGGCAGAATGAGCTGATTGGCAGGCTGGCACCTCAAAGTATGGGGGCTCTTTTCGTATCTGGGGCACATACAATGATTTCCATGCAAATTAGCTTCCAAATGGAGAAAAACGGCTTAAATGCAAGAAAAATAAGGCACAGAAAACATTTCTTTTGGTGGCAAATGACACCCTGTGAACAGTCCTTTAATATAGTCATCAAAAATCTGATTTCAAGAGATGATCACAGTTCAAAGTAACAAAACCACTACTCGGGGTGTCCTTCAGTTTGAGAGCAGGTTTTCATGGGCGGGGGGGGGGAAGGGTGATATCAGAACCAGACAAAGTCATGACCAAGGCAGTTTTTCTGAAACAGATTGCTCATCTGCGCGGGTGAGGAGTCAAAAGCCCGATGAGCAGCTTTTGAAGCTGGTGCTTTTAGTTGGAGGGTAGATCCCTCCGGACGTGACTGAGCGAGTCCCGTCTTTTAAAATGACCCTTCTGCTATCAAGATTAATCCACTGAATGGTGATGGATAGTTTGGTCTGACCAAGTTGCCTCAGTCAGTCATTTATTAATACGGCACATAGCCAGTCATATACAGAAGAATAGAATTATCAACAGTTGACTAAAATCCCATCGATATTAAAACCAAAAATTCCAAATTTAAAAGAATGAAATACATAAATACAAATATAAAAAGTATAAAATACATAAAATCCTAAGAGGGCACTACTATGTACATAGGTAGTAAGACATGTCATCCCAGCAATTTGCGCCTAATTTTGGACACAACAGCACAAAATTTAGCAGTGTCAAGGGTAACCCTTGGATTTTCATCCAAGAGCAGCTTCCTTGGGCCTCTCTGCCTCCGAGTTATCAGAGAGCCTGTTAGTCCTTGGCTGGATAAATTTGCTACGGATTTCTTCATAGTAAGTGCAGTGAATGAAAATATGTTCCATGGTTTCTACAGCCCCTATACCACACCGGCATAATCTCTCTGAGATGGAGATTTTTTAATATCTATCTTCTAGGAGTGCTGAGGGGAAGGCAGAGCATCTGGCTTGCGAAAAGGCCTTCTATAGCTATTTAGTTCCAGAGTGAAAACATATGCAGCAGGAGCAACAATTTATCTGGATTTATTCAGGGCTAAGAAGGTGGGAGTTCTTTATAGATCCATCTGCCGCTCAATGTCCCTCACTCTTTGTTTCACCATTTTCTTAGTGTGATCAGCCCCCAGCTCCAGAAGTGAAAAGGGAGAAAAGCCCATCTGTTCTAGCTTACCTTTAACTGCTTTTATCCATTGTGACTGGTAACAATCTTTTAGAATCAGCGGGGCCAAGACTTGAGGACTGAGATTCAGATTCAGCCACAAGGCTATAGAATTGATACAAACCCAAGCCTCAACTTTTATCATCCCTGTTTCCAAACATATCAACGAATTTGACACAGAACAGGGAAGCTGAAGAGTGGCTCTCAAGAATTTCGATTGAACCAATTCTAATGAGGCAAAACAGGATGATGGGAGCCAGTGAAGTACCATACAGGAGTTGGGCTAGGGTTTTGGCTTGGAACAGCTTAAGGGCAGCAGGAATGTAGTGTCCTCCCCTGCAGCAGAGGAATTTACTTATATTGTTTGCAGACTTGTGCTGCGTATTCACTATGTGCAACCCTAGAACCTGCAGCCTGAAGGACCATCCCCAGGTACTTAAATCTGGGCACCTGCTCAATCATGTGACCATTTAATTTCCATGCCCAGTTTTTGTCTGCCTACCGAATGTCTCTTGATACGAATGTCTTTTGATACCGAATGTCTTTTGATACCTTTTGATACCTTTGATACCTACCTTTGTCTTTTGATAGTTAATTTGAAGATGTTCCTTAGAGCAATATTTGGCAAATGAATTAAGTGCTCTCTTCAACCCTATTTGCGTTCTGGACAATATAACTGCATCATCGGCATATATCAGAACAGTTATCTTGTGTTGTGATAATTTAGGAGGATGTAGAGCTGGATCTGTGGATGTATACAACCCCTACCTCAAAGGGGCACCAACTAGGGGGTCCTAACAAAACCAGATAGAAAAATGGGAGAAGGCACAGAGCCATGCATCTGAGCAAAGGCGAATAGCCGAATCCCGAAAAGCTGAATATCTATTCAGCTTTTCAGGAATTGCCTATTCAGCTTCAGGCAGATTCCCATGTTTTGGTATTCAGCTGAAACAAAACCGGAATATTGCCGAAAAGGCTAATTTTGGGTTTATTTTCGGTTTAGGTTTATCGATATGCACAGCCCTATTTAGGAAACATTTTGGGCTGCAGCAGAAAGGGAGGGAAGGAAGTCTGCTCTGGTGATGTAAATTCCTTCTGTCAACAAAAACGTTCAATGAGATCCAAGCTGTATTTTGATTCCTTTTATAAAAGAGAAAAAAAATGAAAAGAATACTTTGCCCAAGTCCAGATCACCAATATTCATTGCAACACGTGCACAAAATATATTGCGAACAGATGTCTCAAGGAGCCACACTGCAGGACCAATGCACTGCATGTATTATTTATTTATCCATATGCTTGTCCTCAAATAGGAAAATGCTTCCAGGCAGAATATCTATAAGGGATGGCTAGATTGGAGTATCTACTCAGTGAAAATTTGGGTCAGGCATGAACCTACTGGGCATCCTATATAAAACAGTTGTAGCAAAAATGCAAAAACAGCAACAATACCAAAATACAGACTGTACCATCCTACACAGAGTTATACCCTTCTAAGCCCTGGAGTTTAACTTAGAAAGGTATAACTCTCTTTAGGGGTTACACTGTGAATTATGCACAATATTGTGCTTCTTTATTACATTTTGTATATTAATAGCGAGAACAATTGCTATGGGACTAAGTTTTACCACACTATACTACACTCTGGCAAACTCTTACCTTGGGTTGCAATATAGTGACTTGGCCTCTGGTATCCCTGAAACAAACAAACAAACAAACAAACAAAAATAAACTGATTTCACCAAGAGACCGTCAATCTGATTAAATAGTAGAAATGAAGGCATACTTAACAAAATTTGTCAGTAGAAGCCCATATTAAAAATACGCTAGTGGTAGCTGTAAAGGCTAATTAGTCAAATTTTCTAATCCCAACCTTCTATTTGGAATTCAGTCCCTTTGATTTCAATAGACTAATATTTATGTGGAATCCACAAGTAACTTAATATATTTTTACATAACTTTGTGAAAGGAGCTAGTTCAGTGAAACTACAATTTAGCCTTCAGTTTTCATAATTCAAATTTGCTTGCTCATTAAATAAATTATGAAACAACTTGACTTCTTTAGCAAAAACTAACTTTCACTATGAATGCACAGTAAATATTAGAGCCATAATTAATAAGCAGAACTGAATGTTAGAGATGGACAATGTGTGCATGTGTGTAGATTCAAAATCTAGATGCTATGCAATCACACAAAATAGATTCAAGAGCACAAATGGTACATAAAATACATATCTACACAGCACTTAGTGTAAAGACACGTATATACGCGCACACATACATATGTGCTATTGAACTTGCCCTGCAATGCCTTTTTGAAATACATTGAAGAACTCTACTGTTTTAAGTGCTTCTGAACACTAATAACCTCATTGTAACTGAATGCAGGTGCGATGAACAAAGAGTTAATCTTTGAGAGAAAGGGACTGGGTGGAACTAAGGAGCTCTCTCTGTTCTGAAGAAAGGAATTGTATTCTGATTTTGGTAACCTGCGTGTTCAGTAGCTGTGTTTGAGTCTGGGAACCTGAGGGTTCAGATTTGCCTAAGTTGGTGTGAAACAAATCCTGTGGTGTGACAGGCAGAGATTGGGAGGAAAAGGGCCCTTTCTCAGGTCACAGAAAGGGAATAGGGTCTGGGAAGAAGATATTCCAAACATAGGGTTTTGTTAAGGGATCACTGGCACAGAAATGGGGTAGATCTATAGTGAGAACTGGAAGAGAGATTTGAGGAGAAATCTCCATGCTTCTGTGTTTCTCTGGGGAAGAGAGATTGTATAATCTCCAACTTCTCTGATAGCTAGGCAGCAGCGTCTGAATAGAAACATCTATAAGAAGTTCTGGGAACTGAACTGAATTTGTGAATTGAATCTAACAATTGTAATACTGTACCAACTAAGCCATCTATGCCTTCTCTGAAGTGAAACTTATACAATTGCTCTGGTCTATGCTTCTCCTAACCACAGTTTTCCCTCCAAATCCATCCCTTGTAAAGTGTTTAATAATTCTCTGTTATTTGGTTGTTCATTTGAAAAAGCCTCAGGTGTCTCATTTCTACTGAGGTAAAATAAGTAAAGGGGACTAAGGAGAAAAACTAAAACTCCAAATCAGACATTCTGGCAAACAAGTAGTCTCTCTCTCTCTCCCTCAGCATGGGATGGGGCAAGGAGGATCGTGATATATTGGTGGCCGCATCATGATACGAAATAAACCCACAACTACTAGTCCCACCATAGATATTAACTAAGAAAAAGGAAAATATTTCAACATTCTGAGTAATTTTACCTCAGGCATTCCTGTCAGAAATGGCACCCCCACGCAAAACAAAAGAGGCACAGGGAAATACTCAGACAGAGGAAGCCTCCTGTGAGGAGAATCCTAGTCAGGAGTTAGAACTTATGAAAATAAAACTTGAAATGGCGAAAAAGAGGCAGAAAAAGGAAAGGAAAAGGCCACAATTGAAATTGAGAAATCTAGGATTGAAGCAGAGAAATAAATTCAATTAGCCAAAATTCAAGCAGAAATGGCAGAAAGAGAAAAAGAAAGTGAACATAAGGAAAGAGGAAAAGAGAGGGAAGAAAGAGGAAAAAAAGCAGGAAGCTAGGATCGCACATGAGAAAGAAATGTTTAATTTTAAAATTAGGGAAATGCAGCTAAGGGCAGAGTCACCCATTCCACAGAGAGGTGGGGAAATCACCTCAGGGGAACAAAAGAAATCTCCACGGTATCAGAAAGGAGATGACGTAGAAGCTTTCTTGTTTAGCTTTGAGAGAATTTGTAAAGATTTAGAAGTTCCAGATGAAGCCAGAATGTTGCATTTGTGCCCACAGATTTGTGGAAGTCTCAGTGAGGTTTATGCAGAAACGAGAGAGGACGAAACCTCAGATTGGCTCTTTAAGGAAAAAGTGAGAGTGTGCTTTGGGCTTACTGCTGAAGAGAGCAGGGAAATCTTCAGAGAAATCAAAAGAAAGCTTGGTGAAACATATGCCCAATTGGGATGCCACCTAGATAGAGCCTTGAATAGGTGGATTGAGGGAACTTAAACACATAGTAGGTTTGGAACAGTTCGATAAGCACGTTCCCTCACAGTTCAGTTGCTTCCTGAGGGACAAAAAGCTGAAAACAGTGGAGCAAGCCGCTACTTTACTTGATGAAATAGGAGGGGACGTGAGAAGGTTCCTATTCCAAACACTCAGCAAAAGAAGTAAAGTTTGGGGCCCCTCAGAAAGTTTGATCCATCTGAAACCAACCCTGCAAGGCAGAACACTCCTCCACAAAGCAGAAGGCGAGGGATCGCTTCTTATTACTGCCAAGAAGAGGGACATATGAAATCCAGTTTTCCAAAATTAGAAAAAGCCAGAACACCAACTACTGCCAAGTCTGTCGAATTTATTGAAAAGGCAGACCATGTTACAGACCAACCCAATACTCCTGTTCAAGCTGAGGAAAGCCAACCTGAGGCATCAGCCAAAGTCTTGCAGGACTGGAGAGTAAAATAAGATCTAAACAGGGATTATATGGAGGCTGTAACTATAAATGGTGAGGAGCTGGTAGGCTTGAGGGACACTGAGGCAGAAATCTCTCTAATAAAACCCCATCTGGTACAGAAAGACCAGCACTTGCCAGGCCGACCCTATCATATGAAAGGGATTAGTGGGTCTGAGTTTGAAGTAAAACTGGCAGAAATTCCCATCAAGTATAAAGACTTCCAGGGAACATGGATTATGGGAGTCTAGGATGATAAAGGAGTGCCCATTTTACTGGGAAATAATTTAGAACAACAGATTAAAACAGCGAATATAATTACCAGAAGTAGGCATCAGGCTTCAGAAGGGCACGCCCTATCAGCAGAACGACAGACGTCACAAGCCAAGCCCAGTGAACGTGATGCAGAGGAACTGATACTAGGAATCGATCCACAGAGTTTCTAGCAGAACAGAGGCAGGATGATTCTTTGACAGAACTGTGGCAGAAAGCGGAAAACTCTCCATATGAAGTGAGAATCCCTGCACCATCACAATTAAAAAGCATAGACTGTATCGAGTGGCTAGGGGGCAAAAGTATATTGCACTCTGGGAGAAAAGAAGGCAGCTAGTAATGCCAAGAAAGTACAGGCTACAGGTACTACAGCTGGCTCATGAGATAGCGATGGCTGCCCATTTAGGCATCAACAAAACATGAGACAGGGTACCGGAAAGATTTTATTGGCCAATTATGGGAAAGGACATTAGAGCCTTCTGCAAGATTTGTGAAGCATGCCAGCTGGTGGGCAAAGCTCAGGACAAGACTAAGGGACTCTTGCAACCCATACTATTCATGACTGAAGCTTTTTCCAAGATTGGAGTGGACATTGTTGGGCCAATATGTAGAGTAACCAGAAGAGGAAACAAGTACCTCTTGACTATTGTGGACTACACCACTAAGTACCCTGAAGCAATACCATTGAGGGACATTGAGGCAAAGACCGTAGCCGATGCCTTGTTGACAGTTTTTGCAAGGCTAGCAGGGCATTCCTGAGCTCTAAGGGCAAATGTCCTTAGGAGGCCAGGAAGGTGCTGCAATGGCGTTTGGGGCCCCATACCGGTGTCCGGGCAACTTACGCCGGCCTTCATGGCTTGAACACTGGCAGAAAGGCCCGGATGCCGGTTGCTGCCATGGCAGCACAGCGCTGTCCCACCGCCGTCAAAGCCCATGACAGTCTCCCAGGGCGTCCCGGTGTCTCAAGAAGCATTCTCGGGGCATTCCAGTGTCCCGGGAGGTGTTTCCGGGGTGTTCCAGCGTCCTGGGAGGCGTTCCCGAGGCGTTCCTGTACCAGGCTTAGGGAGGAGCCGCCTTTAGTCGGCCTCCAAAGCCCTTTTGGGCCAGAAACTCCCCTTTTTTATTTTCTCAAGATACACCACCTTTTTAGGTGGTGTGTCTCCCGGGCAACCCTAGAAGTGGCTGAAACCTCCTTTGGAGGCAGAGCAACCGCGCTGCCACCTGTTACTTTTGCAGGCATTCCTCTCAGGAATGCTCTGTAGGTTTTCCAGAAGAGATGGTGACTGATTTGGGAACCACCTTCATGTCCCAGATAATGAAATAATTGTTGCAGGCTTGCAGCATCAAGTACCTGACGACAACTATATACCATCCGCAGGCAAATGGCCTTAAGTAAAGGTTCAGTGGCACCTTGAACCACATGCTGAAGATCTACGTACACAAGCATCCGAACAACTGCGACGAAAGACTGCAGCATTTCCTTTTTGGGTACTGAGAAGTGCCATAAGAAAGTTCAGGGCTCAGTCCCTTAAAGCTGCTCTTCGGACATCAACCAAGGGGGCCAATAGACACCCTGAAAGAGGAGTGAACGGGATGAGACAGCATCAAGAGCCATGATGTCATCATCTATCTCCAAGAGCTCTGGGAGAACCTGAAAGAGCTGAGATCGGCTGCTGCAGACAACATGCACTGAGCCCAAATGAAGCAGAAGACCTGGTACGATGCCAAGGCTAGAGCGAGAGTTTTCAAACTGGGAGACTAGGTCCTCGTGCTCTAACCCAGGAGAAGACACAAGCTAGACGTAGCTTGGGAAGGACTTTTTCGAGTTGTAAATAAAGTTTCCAATGTCACCTATTTGGTAAATATGAACACTGAAGGGGAACAGTGTAAGCTTTTTCATGTTAAAGTCTTACTACAATAGAGGACACCTAGTCCTTATGACTAGAGGTGGGGAGAGGGAAACTATGGCTTTAACAGGTTGGGGAAAGCTTACCAAGGGGAGTACAGTAAATGAAGTCGTTTTGTCCCCATCCCTGACCAAGGATCAAGTCTGGCAGGTACAAGCGGTACTGATGGAGTTTCAATCCATCTTTTTAAACCTCCCTGGGAGAATCACTCTAGCCTTACACAAAATTGACACAGGAGAGGCCAAACCCATAACCTTACCACCTTACAGGGTGACTAGCCCTAATGATACAAGCATTGACAAGGAGCTTAAAGGAATGTTAGACCTTGGACTGATAGTCCCTTCTGAAAGTCCTTGGGCATCTCCGGTTATCCTAGTACCAAAACCAGATAATAAGGTAAGGTTTTGTGTGGACTATAGGCGGTTAAACAAGGTAACAGTACCTGATGTGAATCCAATTCCAAGGGTAGATGAGTTGGTGGAAACTAGGAGCTGCCCACTACATCTCTACCCTGGACTTGACCAAAGGGTACTGGCAGGTAGCTATGGACCCTAAGGACCAACCCAAAACAGCATTTGTCACTAAGGAGGGACTCTTTGAGTTCACGGTCCTAGCTTTTGGGCTTAGAAATGCCCCTGCCTCCTTCCAGCATCTTATTGATAAAATGTTAGCTGGGTTAAAAGACTTTGCCCTAGCATACGTTGATGATATTGCCATTTTCAGTCAGACATAGACTGAGCACCTCCAACATCTGGCAGTGGTATTTCAACGGATAAAAGAGGCTGGTTTGACAGTAAAAGCTTCTAAATGTAAATTAGCAATGGGACAAATAAAATACCCTGGACATGTACTTGGAGGTGGTGTCATCAAAACGGACTGGAGCAAGATACAGATAATACAAGAATGGCCTAGATCCACAACTAAAAAGGAAATCAGAGCCTTCATTGGGGTTGTAGGGTATTACAGAAGGTTCATACCCGAGTTCAGTACTATCACTGCTCCATTGTGTGAAAGCACCAAAAACGTCTATCCAGACACAGTAGTCTGGACCCCAGAGTGTCAGAGAGCTTTTGAACATCTTAAAGCCTCTTTGACAACAGAACCGGTACTGAGGGCACCTGACTTTATGCAATCTTTACCCTATTCACTGATGCTTCAGATATAGGAACTGGGGCAATATCGAGTCAGAGAGGGGAGGATGGTCAGTTACACCACATCAGTGGAAAAGGAAAAACATCTCTCAGTAAAAGAGAATGTTTGGCTATTGTGTGGGCCATAGGTAAACTAAAGCCTTACCTATGGGGAAGACAGTTTACACTATGTACAGACCACTTACCATTGCACTGGTTAAACCAGGTAAAGAGCACCAACAGTAAACTAATAAGGTGGAGTCTGCAACTCCAGGACTACAACTTTGACATTGTGCACATCAGAGGTAAGGAGAATGTGGTAGCTGATGCTCTCTCCAGAAAGATAACATAATGTACAGATGATCAAAGTGTTGCAACTGAAATGTTTATGCTGGATAAAATCTTAATGCTGAAAATGTAATGATGGTTAAATGTGCAATGTTTATTATTGAAAATGTTGTAAAGAGTAACTAGGTTTTCCATGTACACCCACTGCACAGGAGAGGCTTGAGATAACCTCACCTTTAGCAATGATCTTAAAGGGTAGAGCATGTGAGGAACAAAGGAACAAATCATTGAGAGAAGCTCAGAGAAAGGAAGTGGGCATAACTAAGGAACTCACTTTCTCTGTTCTGAAGAAAGGAATTGTATTCTGATTTTGGTAGCCTGCATGTTCAGTAGCTGTGCTTGAGTCTGGGAACCTGAGGGTTCAGATTTGCCTAAACTGGTGAGAAACAAATCCTGTGGTGTGACAGGCAGAGATTGGGAAGAAAAGGGCCCTTTCTCAGGTCATAAAAAGGGGTCTGGGAAGCAGATATTCCAAACATAGGGTTTTGTTAAGGGATCACTGGCACAGAAGCGGGGTAGATCTATAGTGAGAACTGGAAGAGAGATTTGAGGAGAAATCTCCATGCTTCTGTGTTTCTCTGGGGAAGAGAGATTGTATAATCTCCAACTTCTCTGATAGCTAGGCAACAGAGTCTGAATAGAAACAGCTATAAGAAGTTCTGGGAAATGAATCTAACAATTGTAATACTGTACCAACTAAGCCATCTAAGATCTATGCCTTCTCTGAAGTGAAACTTATAAAATTGCTCTGGTTTTATGCTTCTCCTAACTGCAGTTTTCCCTCCAAATCCATCCCTTGTACAATGTTTAATAAATCTCTGTTATTTGGTTGTTAACTTGAAAAAGCCTCTACTGAGGTAAAATAAGTAAAGGGGTCTAAGGAGAAAAACGACAACTCCAAACATTCTGGAAAAACAAGGAGTCTCTCTCTCTCTCTCCCTCAGCTTAGGACGGGGAAAGGGTTCCACAGGGCCTGCAAGACAGAGCTATTCCACCAGGCCTATAGTTGAGGGTAGGGCTGTCAATTCGGTTCGGTCCGAACTGAAAATCAACCGAATTTCCCCTGATTCGGTGATTTTCAGTTCGGACGGATCCGAACTCAAATCTGGCGGGCAATCGGGGGGCCGAATTCAGCGAGTTCGGGAGTTCGCGAATAAATTCGGCCAATTCGGCCCCCCCTTCAGGGGAGCCCGCTGAAAGGCGCGGGCTGCCCTTTAAACTGATCTGTGCCTCCCAGCTGGGAGGCTCAGATCAGTTTAAAGGGCAGCCCGCCTCCCTTCAGCGGGCTCCCGTGAAGGGGGGCGGGCTGTCATTTAAACTCATCTGTGCCTCCCGGCCGAGAGGCACAGATGAGTTTAAATGACAGCCCGCCTCCCTTCAGCGGGCTCCCCTGAAGGGGGGCGGGCTGTCCTTTAAACTCATC
This sequence comes from Euleptes europaea, assembly GCF_029931775.1. Taxonomy (NCBI): domain Eukaryota; kingdom Metazoa; phylum Chordata; class Lepidosauria; order Squamata; family Sphaerodactylidae; genus Euleptes; species Euleptes europaea. The sequence goes on from NC_079321.1 coordinate 75,900,852, forward strand.
TGCGCCTCCTGGCCGGGAGGCGCAGATGAGTTTAAAGGGCAGCCCGCCCCCCTTCAGCGGGCTCCGCTGAAGGGGGGCGGGCTGCCCTTTAAACTCATCTGTGCAGATGAGTTTAAATGACAGCCCGCCTCCTTTCAGCGGGCTCCGCTGAAGGGGGGCGGGCTGCCCTTTAAACTCATCTGTGCCTCCCGGCCGGGAGGCGCAGATGAGTTTAAATGACAGCCGCGCTTCTCCAGCGGAGCCCACTGGAGAGGCGCGGCTGTCCTTTAAACTCATCTGTGCCTCCCGGCCGGGAGGCGCAGATGAGTTTAAAGGGCAGCCCGCCCCCCTTCAGCGGAGCCCGCTGAAGGGGGGCGGGCTGCCCTTTAAACTGATCTGCGCCTCCCAGCTGGGAGGCTCAGATCAGTTTAAAGGGCCCCCGCGCGCCTTCAGAGAATCCCTGAAAGCGCGCTTCGGCCGAATTTTCCCCCAAACTCCGGATCCCCCCGAATTACCGGGGATCCGAAGCGGGGGAGTTCGGACTTCGGCACGTACCGACCCCACAAGGGTCAAATTCGGCCGAATCCGAACTGTACCGAATTTTTTTTTTTTGACAGCCCTAGTTGAGGGCAGCCATGGATTTCATGTTTGCTGGCCTCCCTACTCTCCCTTCTTCTATGTTATGTTGTATGTCAACTTGAGGGGGCAACCTGCCGCTTGTCTCAGGCTGTATGAGTGTAATTTGGTGCCATCTTGAATTTCAAGTTTGAGGGTTATTTTACTTAGGATTTTACTGTTTTAAACTGAGAATTTATTAATTTTATTGGCTACTATTATCAATGTATTTTAAATGATGTTACCCACCCTGAGCCTGGCCTCGGCTGGGGAGGGCAGGCTTAAATAAATAAGTAAATAAATAAATAAATAAATAAATAAATAAAAAAGGGGTTTCATGATAGCATACTACAACAAACTAACTGGATCCTATGTGAAATTATTTCATTACAAATGTTTTGTTACAGGATTATATAATGAAACATAATTGAATTGAGCTAGTTTGTATCTCTTTTTGTGCACAGATATGAGCTACCACATTCATAAGGAGGACTAAAGGTCTGGTATACTACTGCTTCTATGATGTTTATCATTACGGATTAGCTAAGTTCTTAAAGTGCCTCTGGAAAAAGCAGGGTTTTATTTGTTCCCTTCTCTTACAAGTCAAATTTTACCTTATTAGTTGACTTAGGAAAAAATTACTACAAAAATAAACACCCGATATGAATGTCACAGTAACCTATTTATTGAGAAACAGCGAAATCAATTTGCGGCATTGTTGATAATAATACAAGCAAAAGCCATAGTCAAGCAGAGAATGTTTGATATTGAGAGACAGAATGATATTGCGATGGTTCCATATTTTCTAGTCCCCCCCCCCCCCCCCAGAAGAGATATGTGGCTTTGCCAATTCCTTATTTATCGAATTTGACAGTTCCGGCATATAGAAGAGCATTTTCTATGGCCCAATGTGGTTCCTTCCCTTTGGCGGTTCTGGAGGGCCGTTACAAAAAGGTACCAATGGCAGAGTGCATCTGTTCGTGTGGTACCGGCACATTGGAAGGAATCAAACATATCCTGTTGGGGTGTGGGTTCTATAAAGAAATTCGTGATAAGTATTTACAAGCCCTGCTACAGAGACTTTCAGGTCTCTCAGTCTGTGAGTTAGGTAACCTGCTTATAGTGGATTCTAATCCTCATGTTTCTCTTGCATGCACCAGATTCCTGGATGCAGCTGTTAGGATCCGCAAAGAACTCAAGAAGGAAGAAGTTTAATGGGTTCTAGGTTTTCTGGTTCTGTGTTTATGTATTCTGTCTTATAGGGGTTATTTTTTAGGTATATGGTGCAAAATATTGTTTTGTATTGACGGCTGTGTATTTTGTGTGTGGGGCTATAATGGTCTCACTTGACTTATGCTGGTTATGTACCGCAATAAAGTATCATGTGATAATAATACAAAAACCATCTTATCTAAGTGATTTATCATATGCAACTTAGTTCAGATTTCAAGGAACTTTTCATAAATCATCTTGTTAAAATGGTCAGTGAATCTGCCGTATATCCCAAAGGGCATTGTTATGTATATGTAATAGAAACTTCATAAACTAGACCTTCCTGAAAAATTATTATACAAGCCTAGGCATAAGGGTACTGACCAGTGTACTTTCACAGGCTAAAAGTTGTGCATTAAAATAAGTTATTAAAAACGTATGTCCTTTGACTATGAAGTATTCTATCAAAGCATGACTCATTTATAGGCCTAATTTATTTTATACACAGCTCCCACCTCTTTACATCACAGTTTCAGTAAAAGCATCTTCAGCTGATTACTTTTATACACAAGGTTTGTTCAGTTACTTCTGAAAAATTTCTATTAAATCAAAGGTGGAAATCAGGAAACTTGCACTTTGTATCGCTAGATATATGTTTGTGTATATACCATATAATGTTTAATAGATATTTCAACAACAAATATGAAGGTAAACTGTTCAGCATATTTAGCAAGATCACATGGGCTTACTCCTTTAAAAAATAATAAAGGTGCCCAAACTCCCCCATACTCCTTCCAATATCATAAGCAGGACATTCTGATATTTCTTTCAAGAACACTACAAATCATACTATCCAGCTTCTCACATGAAAATGGAATGCAAAATAAAAGCTGCTAACCAAAGCAATCTAAAGTAATATTCAAGCAAAATGGGATTTTTCTTAAAAAGACAAATTTAGCTGGTTAGCTAATGGTTTTTATGACTACACTAAAGGACCAAGCTATCTTTAAAAAACAGTTACAAACATAAAATATTAGCACAAAGGAACATAAAAACCCAGATATATAAATGAGATTAAATGAGGCATGCACATATATCTAGTAATCAAAATTAAAAGAGAAATGCAACGGAGAATGTTTGCTATATTAAATAGTCATAACAGGATGCTGTTATTCATATATAGTGGTACTTACATCCCTGTACAGCCAAATCTACAGCCCAAATCAAAGTCAGATGTGAAAGAAAGCACAACAATGTCAGTGAGTACTAGGACGGAGAACAAGGAAAAGTGTACATTTTGTTCTTAATAAAAAAAACTGTTGTTCAAATTTGTAGGCATTACATGCAAAAAAAGGTTTCACAGAGAGAAGCTGGAAAGACACGAAAGCTGGCTATATAAAGCTACTTACATCAATGTAATTAGCATTAATGTAGTCTGAAGAAGGATCATCTTCAACAGGTTGCAATATCACCCTGGAGTGGTCATCTGAAAATACAATGGCTCAGGTCAAATTCATCTCTAAAACAAATATGCAATAAGGTATAGGCGAGCATAAATTGAAATGCTAGATTTTGAGGAATTAATCCAACAGCCAGTCATCACTGTGTCTGTAGAGTGGCTAACCACTGTGTGGGTGATGCAAGTACCACAATGGGGCCACTCAGAGACAAGGGCTTGGATCCAGTGATGAGCAAGCAAAATCACAAACAGATTTAGTGCAATTCCACTGGCACAAGATCCAGTGCAATATCTAGTACGTTCCTCCCTATAAATTATAGTGCTCAGGAATTAGTTGAACAAGATCTTGCACAAACAGAAACACAGGAAGTGATAGAGTAAATGTGAGTTCATGCAAACTGCTACCATGGCCTTTTTCTTGTGCTTCTGCTTGTGCAAAAGCTCTACTACTGGTGGAAACTGTGCTAGATCCAAATCAACCTCTCAATCTGCTCAGGGAACTCTCCAGGTATACCGGAAATTGTGACTTTGCAAATTAATCCACTCAAAGGAGAGAATCCTAAACAAAGTTTGAAGAGGGCTGAAAATACTTCAGAAAGTACAGAACGTTGACAGCGCCAAGTATCAGTGCAAGGGAAGGGGGGAATTATCTGTCCCCGAGAGCTCTGAGAAAGGAGAGATTTGGTGCACTGGGATAGGATTTCCCAGCTGTTACACACACATGTTCCTCTTGTCCCTTCTAGATTTTATTTTCCAATAGTAAAGTGGCTGCCACCATTCTGATCATGAAAGCAATGAAGGGTCACAAAGAGGGGGGAAGGTTAATGCATACTTGTTGGAAGCCTGGAGAGCCCCAACTTTGCAGCAAAATATTAACTTCCTTGAACTATAAGATGGAAAAAACCAATAGCAGGGCTTATAAGAACTCCATGTGTACACAGCTTGAGAGGGAAATAAAGGCATTAGTCCTCTGTGAAGGCTTCACTATGCAGCATCACACTATTTTGATCTTACAAGAGGAAAGACCAAACAACTTTGAAATCCTGTTCCTGATTATGAGCTGTGGGGAGAAACGTTGGCAGTACTGGCCCTGCTGCCATCCCAGGCCTAGGACATCGTGTTGGGCGTTAGAAGCACTGAGGCACCTGCTGCTTCTTCCCCTCTACCTCCTACAGGCCCAGGAGGGAGGAGAAGCTGGGGTTAGCATGACTGAACCATACTAAATAGACAGAGGTGAGAGGCAGTTACACCATTTCTTCTTCAGAGCCTTTCAAATCCTTTTCTAACCTTTCTCTTTGTCTCTCCCAAATCCACTTCTCTTTTTCCTCTCTTCCAAAAACCCTTCTCCTTTTCTTTCAAAAATCTCCCTCTTTGAAAAATACAATTTAATGATAATTAAAAACAAAACAAAAACACTTTTAATACACCACAAGGCCTATTGTGCCAGTTACAGAGGGGAGGATGTTAAATCCACCCCCCAGGTACAGATTTGTACACTTGTGCAGCTTTGAAGCTTTTCAACTTCTACCACCTTCACCTGTGATTCCTTATGGGTCTCCCCAAGTACAAAAGGTTAAGAACAAACCTTTTTAATCTACGAAGAGAGCAATTCTACATTAACTAAAGCAAAAATACTTCAGTACTAGATTAGGAGTAAGCATCCCAAAGACAGAGGAATATGAATCTCTTAGTCACAGACAATTGGAATACGTACTTTCCATTAAACTAGTGTATACCATGTTTCAATCCTTTGGAAGGATTCTCATCAACTAGTGCTGCATAAGGATAACTTTAAACAGAACCACATAGATGCTGCCTTGCCATGGTGAGCTGTTTGTCTAAAATAACCCACCATATGCAAGCTCTTCCTTTAATTGCCATAATTAGGTGAATTGGCAGTAGTCAGGCAACATTACACTTTTATATACAGTATGTCACTCCAATCCAACAGCCTGTGTGATGCAGCCCCTTTTTGCTGGAATGATTGCCTCACCACTTAACTATGAATGGTCAAGTAATCTTTTGGAGTTTCAATCACTTTTAAAGTGAAGATAAGCATCGGACTTTGAAGAGTTAAGAATCTGGGCCGCAAAAACGTTTAGCTCATGAAAAAGGTACAATAAGAACACTTATAATTCCAGGTATTTTTAGACGATTGGCAGCTAAATCCAAAGCTGTCAGCTGTTTTCTTAGTGGCACCATAACTGCAGGTTCTATTATTGTTGAAAAATTATAATCAAATTTTGTTTGTGCTCAGGTCTTAACTATTAAAAACTTTACTCATGGCAGGGTACTCAAATTCTAATCGCTGTAGTGCATTACTATTAGCCAGCCAAAAATCAGCCATAAGGTAGGGATATGATAGAATAAAGGTTAATTTAAAATTTAAAAAGACCAAGATCAGAGAATATAGGGTAGAATCGAATGGACCATGAACAGGTCAGTTTCATAGAGTGGATCTTTTCCTGCTCTCCCTTCTTCTGCAGTAGCCAAAATGCTGCTCCTGAGTATCAGCAATCCTCATGAACATTTATGATGCGGCCAAGAGGGTGGGATAATGCAGCTTGAGAAGAAATAAAGAGAAACCCTCATCCCCCCCTTTGACTGAACTCTTGAATAATTGCAGCAAAAGCTTGCACAAGTGATTCCTGCCCCTTTCTTTACTGCAGCCCCTTGAACCGCATCCCTCTTTGTTGAGTAGATTTTGGGAGGCTTCAGGAAGCTATGGGGGGGAAGGAAAGAGATTTGTTCTGAACATGTACTATTCACAGTTCACTGCCTCAAACCTAACTTAACCTAACATACAGTAGCCAAATTATGAGTATCTTTCAGACAGCATTCCTTGGATGACTGCTGTGTGACATCAGATTCTACATTAGGAAAAATTAGCACAATAAAATAACAAAAACTGGAAACTTTGTACTGGTGAAATGGGTTAAGAAAACAAATTTATACACAGTATTATTTACATACATTATACAGAGAGAGAGAGAGAGAGAGAGAGAGAGAGAGAGAGAGAGAGAGAGATGGATAGATATACTCACATACATACACATTATATATACACACATACCTACAATACAATATTTATCAGCATGATTATATATATAACTCCTATATAACTTACATGCTATAATGTTTCCATATCTATTCTTTGTTCTGTTTTGATCCTTTTTTGCCACATCCCAAGAAGCTGACTGCCCTTCAAAGAAGCTCTTTTTAAAAGAGAAATACACATAATTTAAGCAATATTCCTTTTTGAGCTCCTATTTTTTCAGAAAAGTACATATAAAGTAACAATGTAAATTTTTTTAAAAAAAAACCACCAGTAAAAGTGTGAATAAAATACTCAGTAAACATTATTTGTATGATACTATTAAAAACAAACTTGGTATTTTTTTTAAATGATAGGTTCCCACTAATGGGCAAAAGTGACTTGTTGCTGGAAAGAGTCCTTTCTGAGTGAGTTCTCACATAATAAAAAAAAATCCACAATAATAATAGTAATTATTTCTGTGAGCTGCCTCGGTCAAGGATATCAACTAAACAAGGATAATCCAATTGTGTACAAACGAGGAGAAGGAATCACCGGCCATGCACCTGGAACTGAAATAACAAGGGACTTTGCCCATTTTCCTTGTATGGCAACAGACATAAAATTAGGTGAAGTGTAAGAAAATGGGATAATTTTTACCACAACTTCAAAAGGAAGCTCTTGTTAGCCACAGTAACAGTCAACTGACTATTTCATAGGTCGAAGTTATATTCAGGGGCGAGGAGAGGAGTTCAGGCTCCTGAGGATAGCTCCCTGTATGCTAACTGAAGTTAGCAGGCAGATGGTGCTACAGTTTACAATGGCCTCCTCTGACTTTTTTGTCCTTTATAATGCAGCCTCAAGCAATGGGACTCATAGGCTCACTCTGGGATTATTTCATTAACTAATGTCTTAGTGAGAAGTGATCCCTTAAATAATGTAATCCCATTAAACATTCATTTTAATCTTTTTGTAATTAAGAACCCTTAATTAGGGGCCTCTCTGTCTTTAAGTCACTTAAAAAAGGAACTGCTGACATTTTTACCTCATATTCTTCTTTGAAACCATAGCTGTCAGATGTTTTCATGAGGTTAATATGCTGCAGCAAATCAGCCACTCTGATAGCAGGATGCAGTTGGCCTGTCTGGTAAGGGGACTCCGTTCCTTCACAGAGGTAGCGAGGCACATCTAACAGGCGACTTGACTCTGCTGTTGCACTGTGGTTTTCATCTGTGGTTATGAGGTACCAGAGAACAGAGCAAAGTTCACTAATAGTGAAACTTAAAATATATGAGCTGCAATCCGGTTTAAAATTATCTCACTGCAGAACTTTGCAAAGGTTTGGGTGCTTACAAACACTCTGTAGGAAGATTCAAGTATATTAATCTACAGTACACAGTTGAAAACTCCTGATGCTCTGCCTGAGTTGGCCTCCTTAGTCAACACGAGTAGCCTGAAAAGCTCATACTCCAACCCAATTTTGAACATGGCTTGATTGGATCTATAGGTTGTATTGATCTACAATCTCCACAGGGTCTATTATTTTTTATGAGTACATAATAGCCTTCCATTATTTGTGGGCTTTGGAGCCAACTGGCTGCTTCAGGGTCTTTAAAAGTATTCTATACCATCAAAGATGCCACTGAAATATATTTGTTTCACTTTTCAAGCACCACTGGTAATGGAAAGTGCCATCAAGTTTCAGAGGACTTATGGCAACCCCATAGTGTTTTCAAGGAAAGAGATGAAAAGAGGTTGTTTGCCATTGCCTGCCTCTATGGGCTTCCTTGGTGATCTCCCATCCAACTATTAACCAGGGCTGACCCTGCTTAGCTTCTGAGATCTGACAAGAACAGGCTAGCGTGGGCCATCAAGCACAGCTACTGATTTTTTTTATCAAGGGAAGTCCTGCTCTGTTTAGATAAGCATGTTTCAAAATAATTATTAGCAAAATTGATGTTGTCAGGGTAAATACTAAAATATACCTTTATAGTATCATGGAGCTAAAACTTAGTTGCTTTCTGGCCAGAGTTACCCTGACCAACACCATTTTTAGAGAGCAAAAATGAAGAGAAATACAAATAGTCCTATTGCCCATGACAGACCTTTGAAGGCAGCCCATTCCTGAGAGGTGTGTGGGGATCCACAGTGGCCTGGAGCGGCACAGCCACACCACCTCCTCAGAGGCTTCCCAGCTGCCATGGAGGGAGGGAAAGTATTTCTTAAAAGTAAAAAAATGAAAAAGGGAAAAATGCCCTATAGCAAACTGCGAGGCTACCCCACCAAAAAAGGTGGCACAGCCCTACCGGCACTCAAGGGGGCGTTTCTGGGCCAAAAGGGGTTAGGAGGCTGACTAATGACTAATCCTTGGAATGCCTCAGGAATGCCCCCCCCCCCCCCCGATGCTGGCACGAGCTTTCCCTTCTGGGAAATCTTTGCCAGCTTGGCTGAGCTGGCAGCAGGGGCCAGTGGAGGTCTGCGGCTCCCGGAAGCCAGCATGTTTACCCCTGTGGTGGTGTAGGTGCCACCATATTCTGTGATAAGGTAGGTGGCACTTATGCTGGCATGGGGTCACATGTCAAAGTCACTTTAAATATAATGCTGTCCTTATTAAGCCATATATACTGCAACAAAAACTTTTTCACTTGCAGCTTGACGCAGTTTCTTCTCAAATACTTACCGGTTATAGGGACTGTAACCATTGCAGCATAAAAACAAAAAATGAAACAAACATTTCTGAAGTCTGCCTTATATTAGAAAATGGTTGACTTAACAACTGCAGAAGTTTTAAAGCAGTAGTAACTGGGAAAGCTTCTACAATTTTAGGGCGATGTCATTTTTAAACACCACACAAAAGTGCACACACTTCAAAAGGTATACATGGACAAAGTACTTTTTGAATGAAATCTTATGAAAATGTTGTCATTAGAGACTGCAATGGAGGGAAACAACAGATATACATTAAAATAAAAATGACAAATGAGCAGTATCAAGTGTCTGATACATCTACAGGCTACAGTGAACTCCAGCTAGAACCCATACTGCTTTTTGCCTCACATAAATAATATTTGTCAATGAGCAACCCCCGCCCCGAATAACTATAACTGTGATGTGAATGTATGCAGAAACTGTCAGGCTGGCTTTCAGTTTTGCCCCCCTGGGGCCGCTCTCTCCGCAGCTGCCGTCTCACGGAAGTTCTAACAGATTAACCTTTGGATGTCAAAAGATTTGTTTCACCTAACCAAGTTGGAGGGTTTGAATGCTCTAATGTCACATCAAATAGGCTTGCTTAGAGACTATATGACAGGGCCTCTTGATGAAAAACGCTAGGAAACAGCACCCCATCAGCAAGCTAGGTTTGATTAATTATGTAACGATGGGTATTGTAATCTAAGATTTCAAACATTATTTTTTTAATTAAATAACTAGAGTGAGAGTAGGTATTTTGAGAGAAGATTGATTTTGAACACAAAAGATCTATGTCCGTGTCCATGAAGCCCGTGGCGGACCTTTTGAATGTCACTGGTTGGTCTCCAAGGAACAGCACAATGTAGCTAAGGGGGCCCAGGGCTCTGGACTTGTGTTTCTCAAATAGAGCCATGCCACATGGAAAGTTATTCTGGAAACTGAGAATTTTAAAAATCAGTTTGTAATATGTGCAAATAGGGGGGGGGGATGGGTTGGATCTTGTTGATCTGTTCCGTTACATGACCCTTCCCTTTGGAAGAACCTCCAGCATCTAATCTGTACCTACTGTTGAGAGAAAACAGTTCATTAAGGTCATTTATGCATGGTTGCTGTAACCTCCTTTATTCCCTGTTTCGGCCAGGATCTAACTTTTCAGTATGCACAATATCCCATTCCTTGGTAGCTCGACATTGTTTCGACGCAAAACCAACCCGGGTCTTCCCATTCCTCTGTTAATCCAACTTTTCCCTCTCCCCGGAGCTCAGCCCGGTTCAAAGCAGCATACAGATGACTAAACAGGGGGAAACACAGAAGATTGGCTTCTCTCACAGCCAATCATGAAGCAGTGTGTAAAGAGGTGGGGATTCAAGTGCTTCCTGCTACCTCAGAGCTCTTTCTGAGCAAAATAAAGGCTTTTTAAAAACAAGACTTGGATTTCTTCTTTCAGATTACTCAATTTTTTGGTTTTTTGATCTTAAAACGCTTTTTTATGTGGCAGTTGGGTTTAGGGTGAAGGAAATCTTCTCTCATGGTGAGCACTGCGAACTAAGCCAATTACAGAGCAGCATTTAAAGCGGTGGGACTTGATTTGAGCTTGGGAGACTGCTTTTCTGTATTCATGGCTTGATAAGCACACAGTTTCGTCCCTGATTATTCAAGCCAATGCATACAGTTTTCCCCAAATTGGGTTACATTAATGTGCAATGAACCCAGGTCCAACCAGGGAGATCCAACCCATGCATAAAAGGCCTTAGTGGAACAGATTAGCAGGATCTAACCCTGTACATCCCACTGAGTGTGCTACAAGCTTCAGAAGCAAGTAAATTAACTATTCAGTTCCAGGACAAAATCTCTCCGCCTGACTTATGTTTCAAAATGTAACATTATCTATAAAGGATATATGAAATCCACACACACACACACACATACACATTAATAATAGATTTTTATTCCTATTCCTGTCAATTTATGATTCAAAGTTCCTGCATTATTCTAGAATGCCTGTCACATTTGAACAGTAATGCAGGCAAGTTCAGTTGGCAAAGGGAGTAAATGAATAAATGCAATTTAAACTGTATATAGACAAGGATTTGAATGGTTCAATGTTTGTACTATTTCAACTCTGCAGTATAAATGAGACAGCAAAGTACAGGACTGAGCCAAAACACAGAAACTGTTTTGGGGCAAAGCACATTCCATTTCTGTTGACTTCTGAGAGGGCAGGTGCAAAAATGGGTGAAATTTGTTGCGGAACAGGAGCATACCCTTCTCTTTTACCTGACAGTATTGACACTCTTCAGAGCCCCAATCAGCTGCTGCTTTGACAGCCATCACACAGTCAAATCAGTTACAAGGTGCCACTATCCTTAGGCAGAGCACAATATAACTGAAAATAAAAGTGGCATTAAAGCAGCAGCAAACCGAGGCTGAAAAGAACACACAGCACAGAAAGAAAAAAAAACTTTGCAAGGGAACATCTTTCATGAACAGTGCTGAAATAATTGACTATTTGGCGCAGCTCTAGGAAGATAGTAATGCCTATACTTCAATATTCAGCAGGTCTATCTTTTTAATTGGAAACAAGCCCCTCCAACAGGCAATAAAAACATTTGTTGATAAGAGTTATGAATCATGCAAGGAAGTGAAATCCATGAAGGAATAGATGAAGAAGGACTAAGTCCTCACCTAACACAGCGGTCGGCACAAGCGGATCATTTGGCACTGCAGGAAAACAAAGCTCATGAAGAAATATATTACCTTCAATTGGTGTGTGTATATATATTAGAATACAGAGATTTTTTTTCAAAAATTGCATAATAACTATTCATCTTGTTAATGCAAATAGAAAATATACAGCCCACTTTACTGGAAACAATATCTGCAAATGCAAATTTATAAAAAATGGCCTATTACATCAATTTGGACATCTGAAAGCATCTGCTGTTTAACAGCCAGAGAGTAAATCTCAGGTAGATGTGCCAGTGCAGCTGCCAAAGTCTAATCGGAACAGTTAGAAAGCAATTGCTGCTGCTTTCAGAAACTTAGTACTATTCACACTGAATTTTTCACAAGGTATAACTAACATAGATTCATTTGAAAGTAAATAGAGAGGTTAAAGTAGAGTTACATTAACTGAGACACTCATCAGCAAGTTTCCTTGATGGAACTGAAACATCAACAAGCATTTAAATTAACAACTGAGTTTCTCAGTCTTCAGCTGCTGAGTAAATTATGTGTTAGATAGTGACTAGTTTGATGCATCACTTCTATCAGTGCAGTTGTTTCAAGTCAGAAATTATGTACACCACATGGCTGCTTCACATGGACCAGTATCTGAATTAAGAGTATCAGAATTATCTGAACTGGGCCTATGTACATCACCAGAACAGTCCACTACCTGGAGGAACCAAAGCACCAAGAAAATTACAACCATAAATTCATAAAAGCCAGTGTGGTGTTGAGGTTAAGAGTGGTGGTTTGGAGCGGTGGACTCTGATCTGGAGAACTGGGTTTGATTCCCCACTCCTCCACATGAGTGGCGGAGGTTAATCTGGTGAACTGGACTTGTTTCCTCACTCCTACATACGAAGCCAGCTGGGTGACCGTGGGCTAGTCACTCTCTCTCAGCCCCACCTACCTCACAAGGTGTCTGTTGTGCGGATGGGAAGGTGATTGTAAGCTGGTTTGATTCTCCCTTACCGTATATACTCGCGTATAAGCCGAGTTTTTCAGCCCAAAAATAGAGCTGAAAAAGCCGAACTCGGCTTATACGTGGGTCAATACGGTAGAGGGGGGAGGGAGGAGGGAGGAGGGAGGGGGGAACTTACCTCCACCGTCTTTTCCTGGCTGGGAGCGGCCTCCAGAGGCGCCCTGCGGCCGCGAGGAGGCCGCCCAGCCTTCTCCCGGCCGGGAGCGGCCTTTACAGGCACCCTGCGGCCGCGGGGAGGCCGCCCAGCCGCCCCCGCCGCCTTTTCCAGGCCGGGAGCGGCCTTTAGAGGCGCCCTGCGGCCGCGGGGAGGCCGCCCAGCTGCCCCCGCCGCCTTCTCCCGGCCGGGAGCGGCCTTTACAGGCGCCCTGCGGGCGCGGGGAGGCCGCCCAGCCGCCCCCGCCGCCTTTTCCAGGCCGGGAGCGGCCTCCAGAGGCCCCCTGAGGCTGCAGGGAGGCCGCTACGCCGGCCCCACCGGGCCCGCCACCAGGAGCCCAGAAGGAACGGTAAGCCTGCGCGCGGGGGTGTGTGTGTGTTATAAGCCGACCTTCGGCTTATAGGCAGGTGCCTAATTTTTCCCCATTTTTGGGGAGAAATTAGGCACCTCGGCTTATACGCGGGTCGGCTTATACATGGGTATATACGGTAAGTGGTAGAGAAAGTTGGCATATAAAAACCAACTTCTTCTTATCCCATGTACAAAAATGCTTTCATTTGTTGGAATAAGGGTGCCAGGTGGCTGGTTTTCTAGCATTAAGCAGAACCTCTTTTACATGTTCACACAACGGTGGTCAGCCATTGAATAAGAAATGCTGCAAAATGCAGGTTGCTGTTGTTAGGGTGCAAGAAGGGGTCCTGTAGAAGAAAGGTGCCTTCCTGGGGAAGGAGGAAATACCTGTTGAGGGACAAGGCTAGCAGTGTCGGAAACCATGTTTGTCTCAACCAAAAGGCAGCTATTAAGATGGCCAACATGCATTCCTGTCTCATTTTGTAAAGGCCCTGGGGAATTAGTGTGGGGGTGGGGGTGCATGGCAGCAAATAAGTATATTGTTGGCACTTCCCAATGATGGAATATTGGGGCAAGAAAAACCCAGTTGATTTGCCATTCAAGAGGCCCTGAGGGGGTTCCGCTGAGAAAGTCTGCAAAGTGGTTGTTGGTCCTGGCTATGTGAACGGCCTGAATGGGGGCATTGTTGCAAATGACCCATTCCCATAATAGTGTGTAGAAAGATGACAGAGCATGAATGAAGAGATTAGTTTATGTAGAACATGGCTGTGAGATTGTCTGTGCTATTTTGATGTTTTTGCCTGCCATGAGGATGTGCAAGGCTAAAAGACTGTTGTGTATGGCCTTATATGATGGAGTGCTTCTTGGGTGGACCATGTCTTGCTGACCAACACTTGGGTGATATGGGTTCCCTAAACCTGACAAAGAGGCATCTTTTGTGAGTGTGACTTCTGGTAGAGGGAAATGTTTTTGAGCTTTGGGTTGGTATTAGATACATTCAGCCACTTGTCAAGGTATGGTATATCTTGCACCCTTGCCTTCATAGGTAGGCCACTTCCACTGCTACTACTTCGAAAGCAGAGATATTTCTGATTCTCTGGTCTTATTCTTACATGGAAATACACATCTAGCAGATCTAGCATTACAAATGATATCTGGACATGGCAGAGGTAGGACACACATATAAAAGGTAACGGTCCCCTGTGCAAGTACCGGGTCATTCCTGACCCATGGGGTGACGTCACATCCCGACGTTTTCTAGGCAGACTTTGTTTACGGGCCAGTGCCTTCCCCAGTCATCTTTCCTTTACCCCCAGCAAGCTGGGTACTCATTTTACCGACCTCGGAAGGATGGAAGACTGAGTCAACCTGGAGCCGGCTACCTGAAACCAACCTGAGTCGGGATCCAACTCAGGTCATGAGCAGAGCTTGGACTGCAGTACTGCAGCTTACCACTCTGTGCCACGGGGCTCTAGGTATGGGTATATAAGGATACACATACATGAACCTTTATTGGAATAATAACCACATTGCCAGATACGTTTGTACAGGCACCTTAAAGGAAAAATCGTGTTCCATCATAAAATGACAATCAGTTAAGATCAGTATATAACTAACATTAAAAAAGATCTCCTTCTCATACTTCAAACTAATAAAGCCATCAAACTAATAAAGCCCTTTAATAACAAATACACTGAAACATCTCTACGTCACCATTCTTGTCCTATACCATCATTCTCTCTCTCTCTCTTTGTCTTTATAACGATTGCAAGAAATTCAGCAACATGCTCGGTGACCTCCGGGGTTTTATCCATCAATAAAAATTTAATACTCTTGTCTGCTGAATTTGTTTGTACTTGAAGGTGAGGATTAATTAGTTGTAAACGCTGTTGAGTTAGAGATAGGACATTGAGAATGGATAACATTCTGAACTTTTTATTAACAGAAACTTGTTCAAGCCTTTCAGGTTTAGGATAGGTCTCACTCCCCCTCCCTTTCTTTTTGACATGAAAGTATCTGGATTAGAACCCTAAGTGCTGATCTTTTGCTTGCACTGTCATAATTACTTTCTTCCTAAGAAGGGTGTTAACCTCTGCGAGGAGTTCTGGTGAGGGGATGGGAGGGTTGGAAGACTGAGGTGAGTAGGTTGGAAGATAGGCAAACTTTATGGCATATCCATTTGCCATGATACTAAGAACCCACTGGTCTTGAGAGAAATCCTACCAAGTGGGAGCTCAGTTCCTCTGTTGACTGATGTGCCTGGTGTGGGTTGTAGTTGTCAAAGCCCTGCCTCACACTTTGGTGAATTTGGCGAATGAGATCTTGCTTTGCCCCTCACAGTAGGGACAGGTGGTTGACTGGCAGGCGTATACAGAGAGGCCTGTTGGAATATGAAGGGTGAGGGATGAGATGACCTCTTTAGAGTAGTATGGTCTGTAAATGGCCTAGATTTAGGAGTGAAAGGCATAGAGAAGATCACCTCCAAGGGTTTAGCAGTAAGCTTGTCCTTCCTCATTTTGTTAAGCACCTCATTGTTGTTGGCACTGAAGAGATCTATGCCTTTGAATGGTAGGTCTTTGATTCTGGTGTGGGGTTCTTGTGGAAGTGCAATGGATGTCAGACAGGAGTGTCGGTGTGGTGCAGGCTGCACAGTCAGCTGAGTGCTTTGTCAAAGAGATCGGATGTTGGGACAATTTTGCCACTTCTAAGTCCAGGAATTTTGCCAATTTGCGCCTGTCATCAGGTAACATCTCTAAATAAGTTGCAATGCCATCCCAGAGGAAGAGTTGATAATGGGCCATAATTAATTGATAACTGGTGATTTTGAAGCCAAGGCCAGAGGAGGAACAGATTTCTTTGCCTATCCCATCTAATTTACGGCCTACCTTATCAACAGGAGCTGAGTGTTGAATGCTCGTATTCTTCCCTGGAATGTGGTCCACTACCAAGGAATCATCTGTGAAATGTTGGAAAATGAAAGGGCATTTTTCCAACTTGGTTCTGTATTGATTCTCAATATGCCTAGCGGAAGGTGACACTGATGCCGGGCATAAGCAAGGTTCAGTTGTGACTTCCAGTAAGCTGTCCATTACAGGAAAGGTGAAAGCTCTTATGCTCCCTGGATACATAATTCTAAATGCCAGATCTGTGGCCCTTGGCAGTGTACAGGACATATTGATTTTGAGGGATCAAGCCATTTGGATGGGTTGTTCATTATACAGGCAAACATCTTTGCTTGGGGGGTATATAGATGGTTCTGGCATAGCATCATCAGGTGAGAGTTCAAAAGCATAGTCTGGCTTTCTGATTGCAAATTAATTGTATATTGATTGTAGTCAAGCCAGATCACCCAGAGATTGTGGTTCCCATGTTGATCCAGGAGAGGATCCGGGGTGTCTAGAGGATAGTAGCCTGCTTTTGCTTGGCTGGAACCAAGGAAAACATATGGATCCCAGTCCTGGTCATAACAGTCACACTGGAAGTCTTGGTATGGCAATCGGAATAAGATTGATACAAATCCATCAAATCTGACTGGGGTGGTGGATCTGAACAGTAGGTTGAGGGGTTGGGTTGACGACCAGGGATAGGAAGTTCTGAGTCTTGTATTTCACCTTCTGGGGTAGAAGGGGACAACTACAGTGAGTGGCCAGATGGAGAGGACATTGTTGGAATAGAGACTGTGTCCTTGACCTGTTCCAAACATGGTTTGTGAGGAGCCAGGTATTCAGGATGAGGACAGGCAGGAGTGGACGATGACTTGTCTGGGTGTCTGTGTTCATGCCAAACCTTTTTAGGCAGTGGTTCCCAGGAGCTACATTCTGGGGATACAGGGGCCGAGACTAGGGCTTTTACTGTAGTTTTTGCCAGGCCCAAAGTGGCTGGGTTTGGTCTTGGAATCGTTGCCACTGAAGATGCTCACGTCTGTCTGTTGGTGTTTGAGGATGGTGTTGGGCTTGGATCTTTTTCCTGAGCTGCATGGATAAAGCCTTTTCCCAGACCTCCACATTTAGGCAAAGCATTACCTGATGGACACAAATGCCATGAGAAATGCGGCAGTGAGAAGAGCAGTGCTATAGCCTCTATTCATGGAGGGATGCCTCATCCAGGAAGGGGTGAGTTTGCCTGAGGCCTAGTGCCAAGGGATAGTAAAGATAGACGCATTAGGGTTTTTATTTGTTTGACAGCCTTTAGTGGTTTTGTCATCCTATTGTGGCTTGAGTAATCGTTGTTATTAGACCTCTTTAATAAACTGTTTGTTACTCTGCCTGGGTCCTCACGCCTCATTTGGTCACCTAGAAAGTATACTATGTTGGGAGAAGCAGCAGCCAGGGGCAGGGAGGGTGCTCTGGGCCCTCCTTAGTTAGGCCCACACCAGAGTGGTGGCAGCTACTGAAGATCCCCACTCCTCTCCCTTACCTGATAGCAAGTAACAACAATCATAATAAAATCATACATACCTAAAATTCATAAGTAATCAATAAAATTCATAAAACCACTCAGTACAATTAATACAGTTAACAAGATGGTACTCATATAATTACAGGGCCATTGGAGGCCTGGCCAAGCAGCCAAATCCTCATATCACAAGCACTGAGGGGGAGGAGAGGGAAGGGAGGCCAGCAACAATGACAACCTGTGGTTGCCCTCCATTGTAGGCCTTGTGGAATAGTTGTGTTTTAGAGGCCATGCGGAACTTCTGAAGGTCCCACTGGGCCCTGATGTTACTAGGAAGAGCATTTCATCAGGCTGGGGACAGGGCTAAAAAAGCCCTGGCCCTGGTTGAGGACAACCGCACACTTTTAGGCCCTTTGGACCTTGTTGGATGTTGCCCTATTGTTGCTAGTTGCAAAGGGGCCCCCATAACAGTTCAAGCCTCAGAGCCCCAAAATGTAGGTCTGCCACTGATCCCACAACTTTGGGTAGCTCGCTTGGCATCGACCAGATCCTGGTTTTTTTTTCATTATGGCTTCAGCTCTGTGGCATGGGCTCCCTGAAGAAGTGACGGAGGCCCAAACCTTGGAAATCTTCAGGAGGTGCTGCAAGGCCTGTCTGTTTGCCAGGCCATTTGAGGGGTTTTAATCAGCAGGCATCTTTTAAGGGAAGGGAGGGGGAGGATTTGGGGCTTGTTACTTTATCTTTGGTTTTAGTTGGGGATGTTATTACTGTAACCCATCTTGAACCAAGAGGAAAGACAGGATATAAATGTTTAAATAAATAAATCCCTCCCTCGTGCCTAGGGTTGCCAAGTGCCCGGTGGTGGCGGGTAAAATCACGCCAATTCACCGGGCTGCCCACCAACCAGCTGAGGGCCGGCAGGCACTGCGTGCACGGGCGCACACGCAGTGCGCACACCACTTTTGGGTTTACCTGGAAGCGATGTGGACGCTCTGGCAACCTCGGCTAAAACTCTATGGAAACCATTGTGTGGGGTGCGCGTGTGTGCCGTGACAGGTGCGCACGCGCATTGCGCACCTTGGCTGCAGCACTGCAAAGCTCCTGTTGGTGGAGCTACGGGGCCTGGCAAGCCTACTCGTGCCCCTCTGTGAGCTCTTAACTAAATCTGACAACTATACCTCACTCCAGCAGCAGCAGAGAGGAACTGAGGGAAGGGCATTCTGTTCCCTCCTTATCATGCTGGAAAAGGTGGGAAAGGGGGACTGAGCACCCTTGGACATTTTTTGAACTTCAAAAACCTCTCAGTAGTATGCCTGTGCAGTATTCATGTAGGGTTCTACAGGTCCCATGATGAAACACTGGGTTGCATCCAACCACCCTGCTCAGCTAATTGTGGTGTATTCCAGCAGCATAAGATGCCTCTTTTGGTGGGATAAGCCTCATACCAACATAATGCATCTCAAACAAACCAAATATTCCACCCTGAGCAGAGGAACCTGCGGTGTTTAAAAATTATCCCATTAAACCATCATTATATAGTTTGTGGAATTAACCAATGAAGAGAACTGTCCAACAAGTACTGGATTTCTAAGTTCTGTATGCCTAAATGAGCAGGTTTTTGAAAGATGTGTTACTGATGAATATAGATGTTTCTTGGAACCTGTATACATGTAGAGTGATTACACGAATCCATTCGCAAAGTGTTTAATTTTGAAATAATTAATATGTGTTTTCTGGTCTAGACACACCAATTAAGAAGAGATAATATACTGACAAACCTGGCCCTACATTTCCAAGACAGAAATGGTTGCTAGGGCAGTTTCCTGCTGTTCATGATAAACCTTTTACAAATTTAACTGCAACTGTGCTACAGAGTTATAACTTTTTCTAATGGCTTATTTAAGTTTCTTAATGGCTTATGTACACTCTATTTAAAATATATTATTATGTTTCTTGTTTTTTGTCTCTAGTAAACATCAGACAAAGAGAGGCATTTTGCAGGAAGAAATTAAAGGCCAGCCAGTACACAGAAACTCTGGGAGGAAAAGTAAGCTCTTGCAATAACGGTCCAACAAGGAATGTATGCACTTTTCATGTACTTTGATGAACATCTACTCCAACTTTCACTTACAAGAGTGCACCCTATAGGACAAACTCCTCACAATTCAATCTTTTTTAAAACACTAGGTGAACAGAAATTATAGTGAGAAAAACATGCACCAAAATAACACCTGTCCAACAAACAAACAAACAACAACTCTGCCACAAGAGCACTTACATCTGGGGCTGAAGTTATGGGAGTCCATAAAAGTGACTGAGAGAGGCTCTTCTGCATGAAGGGTGCTCTGATCAGCATAACTCCTATCCATTGCATTCACCATGTGGGTCATTTCTTGCCTGGTGTTTCCCATGGCATCTTTGCGTTTCTTAGCAAGTTTGCTGCCCAACCAAAAACACAAAAAAAGAAAGGAAGGAATCATAAGTCATCAGAAATAAGAAGGTAAGCTATGTGGTGAGCAGTAAACAACAACGAAAGAACAGGTAACTGAATGGATCTGTCACACTTAGAGGCCGCTTGAGATGTTACAGCATCCAAAGTCACACAAACGTGCCAACGACTTGTACTACCAAATGATGTGGTGTTCCTGTGATGTTTAAAGAGGTGAAAATGTGTAGCTTGAGGATTGTAGGGCCTGATTCCAGCCACATTTAATCAGAAATTAGCTCACAATAATTTCAGGAAGAGTCACTTTAAAGTAGGTAGGCTTGGAATTGCAGTATTTGTAGTGCACTATGGTGTCTCTGGGTGCCTGCCCATGCTGCAATACCCAAAGTTGCTCTTAGTGGTTGCCAACACAGGTTTATTCATATTGTTGAACAAAACTTGCACTTGTTTCATTATTTG
This sequence comes from Euleptes europaea, assembly GCF_029931775.1. NCBI lineage: Eukaryota > Metazoa > Chordata > Lepidosauria > Squamata > Sphaerodactylidae > Euleptes > Euleptes europaea. The sequence goes on from NC_079321.1 coordinate 75,921,353, forward strand.
TATCTGCTGTTATATATATTCTGCAGAAATATTTTTATTTACACCTTTCTACTCTTCTCTCCAATATTGTTTTCCTGTCCAGTTGCAGCAACATACTCAAATTAGATGGGGAAACCCGGCATTTTAACAATAATAAAAAGAAGCACCTGCACATGTAATCATATTGTCCATGCGAAGTTGCATCTACATTTTAATTTGGCATCAGATAATTCATTTCTCTAATCCTCTTGGTAGTGAGGAAATCTATCATTTTTTACATCTTAGACTGCCAAAACTATACAAACAGCAGCAACAAAACGAATATAGTACTTTGTATATTAAGATTACTTTTCATACTCACTGATCATCCATCAATTTCTTAGCAGGATACATGATAAATGGTAAAGAGAGTGGAATTCTCACATCTATGCTGCTACTGCTCTTTACATACAAAAAACAATCTGTGCTGTTTTCACAATGAAACCGTAATGCAAAACCATGCTTTAACGCTATGCAAACAAGCCCTGGTTCACAGGATCCATCCTCTTCATCTTTCTGAGAAGGTAGCTTTTTGAATAACTGACTGTTCCAATGTAAAACAATCAACTCTTATTATGTGAAGGGAGGAACCAAAGATCACATTCACATAGAACCAAAACATGGCTCAACGTTACGTCTGAATGATTCCAATCCATGAATCTACCAAACCCTTTCAAGTACAGTAACTTAAGGAATGAGCCAGTCTCTCAGGGCACTGATCTCATGGCACATGCCAAACTGTACACATAACAAGTGATTCGCCGATGGCTGGCATTTAGTGGAATCGAGCACATATAATGCCATACACAAAGTGAAGGACAGATGATGCCCTACCCTGAAACAATTTCTTTATGGTGTCCTTTGTGTAGCCAAATATTGGTAAAACACATTGGTAGTATTTTCTATATAAGAAAGCAATTCAGAATGCCACCTGAATTACATTGTAGTGAACAAGAGTACAGAAAAGTTTCACTTTGATACCACTTCTTCCAGATCAAGTGTATATTTCTGCTATATGAAATCTATTGTGTCATTATAATTTATCATAATGTATTGTGTAACAATGACAGGTTTGTATACTAATATATGAATCAAGCACACATGAGCTAAATATTAAAATATTCTTAACACCAGCTATAGCTGTAACATGAAAGAAAACTGTATTTTTAAATGAACATGTAATCAATATTGTACAATTTCAAAAATGAACACATGTTTACTTCATAAATATACTAAGATATCTACCCTATCCTGTTTCAACTATGCAGAAAAGGAACTATGACTTGATGTTGACCAGAAGAAAGAAATGGTATGCCCTAAACCCTTAAATGCATGTCAGTTGGCTGGGATGCAAGTATGTCCCACACCTGAACAGAAAATCTCTTCCACTAGCTTCTGTCTATGACAACCTAGACACAGCTACCAAGATATGGGAGCATTCTGGTCCCAAAACTGAGACCTGCTCAAGATAAATAGTGTATTAACCTTGTGTTTATTCAAAGTGATTGAGCTACAATTCAAAGCACATTTATTAGAAAGGTCTACTGAACTCAATGGGATTTATTCCTGAGTACACAAGACTCAAATTCCCTGATTTAAATAATTGGCTTGAAAAGGTTAAAGAAACCTATGCTTTAATTAAGTAGACATATTATATTGACAAAAATATGGAAGAACTGGTCGCTCGCTGGAATGTAACAATTTCAAGGATGGAAAAAACTCCAATGTGTAAATTGCAGAGAGGGAGTGATGTTACAATCATGTGGATTTTAGATAAATAGAGTATTTCTTGGTTCACTGTTATGGATATTTTAGTTATATTAGCAGCATGGTTTTAGTTTCTTTTCAAGAATTTGTATTATGAGTATTTTAGTACTGCTTATATTTCCATTTTCTTTCATTGTTCTCATTTTCTCTTAATAATTTTTTTTAAAAAAGATTCAAGGCTCAAGACTGCACATCAAGTCACATAAACATAGTCATCTGATTAAAAACAACCTTTAAGATAAGCTGATTTTATTGTACATTCCCTGCCTATTCTTACAAGATATGACTAGTGGTGTCTACAAAAGGTAGGCATTGCATAGTACAAGTAGGTAGTGAAAATGTACTTTTCAATTTTTTCATGGTACGGAGCTTTAGCAATTCTGTTTAGAATTCAGAGCATATGAAAAGAAATGTTTAGAACATGAGAAAACCCTTCCATTCTTATACTAGCTGTAGTGACAGCTGGTACTGGTTGTACAACTATTGTTTGTAGTTAACAACATAGGCTAGAGGGGTTGACAAAAGGAAGACAGCAGAGATGCCCCCCAAGGGAAAGAACTTAATCACCTGAGGAACTGAGGGGTCCCCAAAATATGTACACTCAAGAACAATTCCCCTTATGACCCACTTGGTCTGTGGAGTGATATTACACATTTGACAATGATGTCTTAGCTTATCTTAACTTGTAAACACTGTAGACGAAGGGGGAAATATTGACCAAATGTAAAATAATTATGTTCAGCCTAATGACAGCCCTTTTTCAAGCACTCTTACCCTTTCTGAGAAACCTTTTCTTTCTTTTGCCAGGAGGAAGCTGGCAAAACTGCATTAATCTATTAATACTATAGGCACTGTTGGAAGTTAAACAGATATGGTCCATATCTGTGCCTGAACTAGAGATCATTGAAAACCCCGATGAAAGCCACTGCAAGCTCTCTAAAGAAACAGAAGGCGTAGAATATAAACATAATATTTAACTAATATATAAATATTTGTTTACTGGTAAACAAACAAAGGTGCCAGAAACTCTTAATCAATCTAACATAAAACTTGTCCTGCACTGAATTTACCATGTATAAATAGAGTAAATAAGGTAATGACCAAGTAAAGGGGGGAGGAGCTAAAATTTGTTTCAGATACTTATAAGCTATCTTGCTATACATTTAGATACTTGGCATGAAATAAGTTCTGTGGTGGCACCTTTCAGGATTCAAGGATTTGTAGATCCCAAATCAGGCATCCGAAACCTTTTAAATCCTGTGGGCATCTTTGGAATTCTGACTTAGGGTGGTTGGTGCAACCACAAAATGGCTGCCACAGGAAGAAGAAGCCCTGCTGGGCATCAGCCCCACATTACCCCACTTTTTACAAACACCTGGTAGACACCGGGTAGAACCTGGCATCCACAAGAAACCCAGGAGATGATTGCTACTGGCACCAGCATGACATCACTTCTGGAAAAACTCAGGGGTGAGGCCATGCCTTCTTTGGAATTGACAGAAACGCTATGGTAAAGCCACAGAGTTTTCAGTAGTTCCTAGAGAGGACTGATAACACTTCCACGTTTTGCCTGGAAGTGATGTCATGCTGTTGACCCAAAGGCCATTAAAAAAAAAGGCAGCAGGAGGAAGCAAGCCCTGGGTGTGGGGGACCCTCCATCCCTGCTAGGGGGCTGGCAAGACTGGCCCCAGGAAAGCTGACACCATGGCCTCCACAGGCACCACGTTAGGGCCACCAGTCTTAAACAAACCTCTGTTTACACACTTCTTAATGTATGTTTTATCTGACAATTAGCAGTCATTTTATTTAGAATTGTAGTTGTCAAGAACTTTTTAAGTATATCTAAAAGGAATGGCAAGAACTTAAATACAAATTTATTACTGCTCTTCAATCCTGTCACAGTGTGCAAGGCATTTATAGTGCTGATGACTTCTTTTTCCCTACTGAGAGATTATTTTACCTATTCTCTCTATATTACATCTCTTATTTATATTGCTTCAAATCTTAAAGACACCTCAGGGGAGGAAGGGAAGGAAAGAACCAAGGAATAATAAACTAACTAGTCCTGTCTCTATATTTCACTATGCCCTCTTTTGAAGCACCACTTTTACAACACTTCATAAAAATTATCCAGAATTTTAAGTGGAGTTCTGATATTCAGACAGAGTAAAGACTGTAACCAGGTTTCTGGGTAAGACAAGCTTTAAAAAAGTCAACAGCACTTTAAACCTTACAAGTTATTAAAGTAGCTCAGTAGCTACTTAACTATGAAGGTTAATCTCCTTGAAAAGGGCTTGTTGTGGTGCTTTAAGCTATAGAAAGCAGACTTTAATGAGCACTCCCCTGCATCACTTCAATGATCGAGGATAGCTAGAAAACTAGAAGTGCAACAGGGAATACACTGTTAGATGGGTCCTTCTTTGTGGAAGTTTAATTTATCAGCACTGTTTCAATCCAGGTAGTTTAGCAACCATCAGTTCCTTGTAGCTTTGAAACTCTAACTCAGCACAATCAATCTGTTTTTTAGGCAAGGTACGCAATTTGTATTAGAAGATGACAAGAATAGATGGTCATCATTATCCATCAAAAGATTCACCTGCATAAGCATATGCAGCTGGCTCTTCAAGGAAGCGCTTGGGTGAGGTGGAGAGGGGAATGAGGGAGAGATGTTCTACCCATTTATGAAACGGCTTGATTTATTTACTTCTGGCTGTGATCTCCTTGGAAAGCTGCAAGTCTAACCTAAGACACATTAAAGGTGGAACCCTTGAGTTGTTTTGGACTTTGAATTGTTCCAATATATGCCATATTGTGGGACCACTTGTCATTTAATTTTGTTGTTCATGTAGATATTTGTAGAGTAGGCATTGTTGATAATATAGATAATTTTATATGTGATTTTTGGCTTCCTATGCTGATTTTGGTGACTGTGTTAATTTAGCATAGAGGAGTTCTTTTTTGCATTATTTTAGAAGGAAAGCCAGGCTTGATTTTAGAATGCAAATTAAAATGGGGTGATATCAAAAGAAACAAAATGTATGTAAATTTTTAAAATTCAATTAGAATACAATATCCCTTTAAAAATAAAAGCAAAAACCACAATAGAATGTTAAGCTCCCTAAAACCATCAAAAATATGAAAATTTCAGCAAAATACTATTCTTTCTTCTTCTTTTTTTGAAAAGGGATACTGCATCTTCAAAACATGTAAAGTAGTAAGTCACCCATTTCTACTTACAGATAGTAGGAGTAAGAATAGTAGCTCCTCCTGGCAAGCAAATCACAGACAGTGGAAAAAGAGAAGCAATGGTGAATGAAAAGCGTGACTCTGTCACATTCAGTAAAGCAGAGAAATGTGCGTTTTTAAAAAAATTAAAAGCTCATGTTTTCTTGGTTAGCATTACAACTTGCTCATGCACTGATTAGCCCTACGGTGCCATGCAATTAAAAAAATACACTTGCATAGAAAAATGATTTCGGTATTAGAAGGCGATCACGAGAAAAAAATCAAACTAACATTTTAATTGTTGCAAAAAAAATTGGAAATTAAATGGGCCATGTATTTTAAACATGCAGTTCAGCATAAATGTAATGACAGAGAACTACCTAAATGTCATAACATAAAGAACAGCTGTGTATAGGCCTTGTGCTCTCCATCTGTTTTTTAAAGCTTTGGGCTACAAACTCAAAAGTTTGTCATGGTATTAAACAGCAACTAGAGTGGCTACTTACAGGTATACAGGTGTAAGCATGACTGGCAACATCCTGTATGTAAAACATATAAAATCTTGAACTCTGTTCTCTTTGCAACAGATGTGTGTGTATATTGCACCCATGTTTACATGCACAGCTGCTGAATCCAACCCTAATTTTCTGTTTTTAAATCTTAGAACTGGAAATGCTGATATATGCATGCTTATCGTTAAAAATATATAAAGGAAATGATGTACATTTGAAAATATTTCAATCATGGTTAAAAAAATAAAAACAGCATTTGCTATTCAAGAGATGCAGTATCCCTTTTCGTATGCAGCTCAATTACTTTACAAAACTCTATAACAGCTAATAGAGTTTCATCCACTTCAGCTTCAAATCAGTTTGTACAAAATGATCAGGCAAAGCATAGGACACCTCTTATTTTTAAAATCACGCAAAGCTGCTTACCACTCTGATCCCTCCCCCAAATCAAATTTGGAATTCTGTGTCAATGCATAAGAATCATTAAACACATGTAAAATTACCAAATGATTTTCTGATCTTTCTAGGAATGTTATCAAGGCTTGAGAGTATCAAAAGGGATACCACATGATGGAATCATCAATATGTATGTATAAAAATGATTATTGATAGTTATTTATATAGCACCTAGAAGTATACTAAGCATTTAAGATTCAAACTTCATTCTTCAGTGTCATTCGGTTAGGTTTACATGCTGGGAGAAGCATGAGAGAAAAAATCTTCATGTAGGAAAAAAGAACATCTTTCCCTAATTCACAGGTAGATTAATATAGAACACTAACCCCAATTAAGGCCACAGACATACAGTGGAATAAATTCTGTCTCAATGAATTTGGCTTTAGGCAGTGATCTTGATACATGCTGAGAGCCAGGCTACATATTACCATATGAGAGTAGCCTGGATCTGCCTGTAAGGAATTTTGCAGATTTTTGAGAGAGAGAAAACTGTGAAGGACTGTAGTCAGATACTCAGTGAAGAAAAAGGTTGCTAGGTGATTAATTGTCTACCTATATTTGCTATTTGCCCATCACAGTTCTGTTCACAAGTTACAGTGGACACATATACAATTCAACACATTTAGAACTGCCAAGTTCCAGGTGGGGCCTGGAGATCGCCCAGAATTACAACTGATCTCCAGAGAACAACGCTCAGTTCAGCGGCTGCTTTGGAGTGTGGGCTCTGTGGCATTATACCCCATTAAGATTCCTCCCCTCCTCATAGCCTGCCCTTCCCTGGCTGTACCCCCAAATCTCCAGGAATTTCCCAAACTGCGTTGGCAACCCTAACACACATAATGCTAACTAAGTGATTTAAACTCCACATTTATCCAGGAACTAGTCCCTGGCTTCAATTATCAAGTGAATACCTGTTGGCTCTTTTTGACAAACAGGTTTATACATGTACATGCAGGTTGCATATGTGTCCACTGCAACATATGAACAGGGCTCCAGAGTTGGGAGAGGGAAGACCGGGAAAGGAAACAAATAACTAAAGATAAGTAATGGAAGGGTCGGTGGCTTCTCCTTCCCTGCATGTTTGACTGTGATCCCTTCCAGCATTCTCTGCTTGTTGACAAGAGAATCCAAATAATTTTTAACAGGCAGACCCAACAGGCAAACATGCTCTGAGCCCAGCCTAGGCTGGGGAGGGAGGGGTAAAAATTAATAAAATTAATAAATAAAATAAATAAATAGTGCAATGTAGCATGTGTCATAGCAGCCTGTTTTACAGAAATTTTAATTCAACATAGTTGTGCATTTGGCTCTTTTATATATATATTTACTACTAAGGATATCCTAAATGACTTTATCCAAAGGCTAATGTATAAAATTGTCCATACTTGGTGGGGGTATAAAACATGTGAAAGGAATGAAATATATGTTATAATAGATAACCAATTAACCTATCATCAGGAAAAATAAAAATAATTAAAGTTAATTTTGAATATGGAATGGGTACAAGTTTAACATAATGTGTATTTGGGCTAAATTACAAGGCGTCCTTTGCAGCAGCTACTGGTGATTTCAGGCTTAGGTATAAAAGGTTTTATATCGATATGACTAATTTATCAAGCAACTGAAAGTGTGCCTTTCTGAACAAATCAGAGGAGGGAATGCTATGGATTCAATGCTAGATAAATTTGAATGAATTTGGCGCTTTCTTCAGTGCCCCAGAGACAATTTCAGGAAAGGATGGGAAAGACATGGCAAATTCAATATACGGATAAGATATATCTGTAGCCTTTTTAGTTAAACTAATATTGTACAATAGAAATTTTGTCTACAGTCCATGCATGGCTTAATACGTACAAGAGAAAGAATAGAGACATGAAACTCATTCATGAGGTGACAAACAAGGTGAGAAGTGGCACATAGTTCTGAAAATATCAAGCAAATATGATTAAATATGAAATGCTGATCTGGAACAAGTCAGGATTATAGTAGACCTTTGCTACAGTACTCTTATTCTGCAGTTGTAGCCCTCAAACACAGACACCATCAGCATTCAAAAGAAGGGTGAGAGAAGCTGGAGACAGGAAATTATTGTCACCAATAAACTCTATTTTGGGCAAGTAAGGGACCTCAGGGGGGGAGTGACCCACGTCCTCCTATTCCTATTGCTGTGGGGGACCAAGGAAGTTTGTAGCCACATGTGTTGGTTAGATTTTGGAAGGGCAGATTTTAGCAAACTAAGAGGCATGATGAGAATCATTCCAAGCGCAAGACTGCTGGAAGGGAAAGGAGCAAGTGAAGGGTGGGCTCTCTTAAAACAAAAGCTCATGCAAGCTCAAGCCTACACTATTCCAACAAGAAGGAAACATGGTAGAGGATCCAAGAAGTCAATAGGGATGAACAAAGAACTCCATGATGAGTTAAGGGAGAAAAAGGAAATGTTAAAGAAATGGAGGCAAGGACATACCTCTAAAGAAGAGTATCTGCGGGTTGCTAGGCACTGTAGGTCAGCTATCAGAGAGGCCAAAGCTCACAGTGAGCTGATGCTGGCCAGGGAGGCTCGCTACAACAAGAAAAGTTTCTTCAGATATGTGAAGAGCAAACACAAGGGAAAAGAGGCTCATTATTGGGTGAAAATGGAGAAACTCTGACAGAAGACAGAAAGAAAGCAGAAAGGCTCAATGCCTATTTTGCCTCAGTTTTCTCCCTGAAAAAGAGAACAGGCTCATGTAGAGATGATAGTAGGCAAGCCACAGCATCTGGGCTGCTGGTTGACATAAACAGAGAGGTAGTTGAGAAGCACCTGGCTGCACTGGATGAGTACAAATTCCCCTGGCCAGATGGTATGCACCCGAGAATGCTCAAAGAACTTGGTAGAGAGCTTGCAGAGCCTTTGTCCATCATTTTCCAGACCTCTTGGAGGACAGGAGATGTGCCCCAAGATTGGAGGAGGGCGAACGTTATCCCAATTTTCAAAAAAGGGAGGAAGGATGACCCAGGAAACTACAGGCCAGTCAGTTGGACCTCTATCCCAGGGAAGATACTGGCGCAGATATTAAAGAGATCAATAGGTGAGCATCTGAAGGACAACTTGGTGATCTGGGGAAGTCAGCATGGATTTGTCCCGAACAGGTCCTGCCAGACCAACCTTGTTTACTTCTTTGATCGAGTGACCAGCTTACTGGATCGAGGGAATGCACTTGATGTTGTTTACCTGGATTTCAGTAAGACTTTTGACAAGGTTCCCCATTATGTTCTGGTGGGTAAACTACAGGACTGTGGACTGGACTCTAGGATAGTTAGGTGAATAGAAAACTTGTTGCAGAACCGCACTCAAAGAGTAGTTGTCAATGGCATTTCATCTGAATGGAGGAAGGTGTCCAGTGGGATGCCACAGGGTCCAGTTCTGGGCCCAGTACTTTTCAATATTTTTACAAATGATCTGCATGAGTGTGTGGAGGGACTACTCATTAAATTTGCAGATGACACCAAATTGGGAGGAGCAGAAAACACACCAGAAGATAGAGATAGAATTCAATGAGATCTGAACACACTGGAAAAGTGGGTGAGTGTGAACAGGATGCAATTCAACAAAGATAAGTGCCTGATTCTACATCTGGGTAACAAAAATGAGGGACACGCACACTTGATGGGGGATACACTTCTGGGCAGCAGTTTGTGTGAACAAGATCTTGGGGTATGGGTAGATCGTAAGTTAAATATGAGCAGCCAGTGTGATACAGTGATAAAAAAAGCTAATGCGATCTTGGGGTGCATCAACAGAGGCAAAACATCCAAATCACAAGATGTCATAGTTCCGCTGCACACTGCATTGGTCAGGCCGCATCTGGAGTATTGTGTGCAGTCCTGGAGGCCTCACTTCAAAAAGGATGTGGACAGAATCGAGCAGGTGTGGGGGAGAGCGATGAGGATGATCAGGGGCCTGGAGACCAAGCCCTATGAGGAAAGGCTGAGGAAGTCGGGAATGTTTAGTCTGAAGAAGAAAAGGTTGAAGGGGGACATGATTGCTCTCTTGAAGTACTTGAAGGGCTGTCACTTAGAGGAGGGAAGGGAGCTGTTCCTGTTGGCAGCAGAGGATAGGTCTCGCAATAATGGGTGTAAGGTACTGGCTGGATATTTGGGGGGTGTAAGGAACTGGCTGGATATTTGGGGTGTGTGTAAGGTACTGGCTGGATATTTGCAGGCAGAAAGGTACTGGCTGGATATTTGGGGGGGGGGGATTTACAATAAGAGTTGTCCGACAGTGGAATCAGCTACCTAGGGAGGTGGTGAGCTCCCCCTCACTGGCAGTCTTTAAGTAGAGCACTTGTCAGGGATGCTCTAGGCTGATCCTGCATTAAGCAGGGGGTTGGACTAGATGGCCTGTATGGCCCCTTTCAACTCTATGATTCTATGATTGTATAAGTAGGGTTACATATAGCACATCTGAGGTTTCTCCTAACAAACTTTCAGTGTATAACTGCTGAAATTCTCCAGAATTCTCCAGAATTCAGGCACAAGATCTGAGTGGCCTCATAATCATAGCCCATTTTTTTTAACATCAGCCTGTAAAAATGTACTTCTGGTTCACACATTAATGTTTCATCTTCCCCTACTTATTATATAAATAACAATTCCCTCAATGCATGTTTTAAAAGTATGAGGGGCACAGCGGGGGGAGGGGTTGTTTAGGTTGTGTAGAAGAATCTAGGGAGTATGAATGTAGTCATATAGCTATAGGCACATTACCATGCATTCAGATGGTAATGAAAGACCCGGCCTTTACAATATATGAGGCAAAGCAGGTAAGTATCAAAAAGCAGGAGACAGCTGTATGCTAAATGACAATATACAAATACTACAGGACATTTCCCAATGAAGTATCCTTGCAATACTAATGATTAATTATGTCTAGAGATGGAAGGTGATCCAGCTGGGAAGTCTGTTCTGCATCTCAGTTCTAATTTCTAATCCAGTTGGACTTCCTGTTATTTCAACATGAATCAGCCTATTTCATGTATGTTTATTCTTAAGCACAGAGGTTCACAAATAGGAACAAAAGTGAGAACACTGTTGGGAAAAATCATATAATGTATCTAACACAGAACACTGTAATCATACCTAATATTTCTAATGCAGATGTTTCTTCTCCAAGTTGTATCTCTCCAGGGAGTAATTGTAAAGAGGCAATACATTTTTAAAAAGTTCTAATGGAAACCATATGACTTTCGGGCACAACGGTAATGTGTTTCCAACTTGGCAAAATGAAAAGAAAAATAATTTCATTTTAACAAAGGACAATTACAAACATATCCTTATTTTCTAGATTTCTTTTTTAAAATCCCAGCAATGCACAAACCTTTGAAGACAACAGCTCAGTGGTAGAGAATGTATTTGGATTCATGTGCAGAGCCTCAAGTTTAATCCCTGGCATTTCCAATTAAAAGAGCAGGGCTGGCAGACCTCAAAAATATCTCTGCCCAAGATCCCAGAGAACCACTGCTGATCTGAGCAGACAGTATACGGCTAGAGGGACTCACACAGTATAAGCAGCTTCATGTGTCCAAACAGTCCTAAAAGCAACCAAGCTTGTGCATCAGAAAGGACCAAAGGGAAGATGCAGGGAAAGATGCAGGAAATCTGAATTTTTTTTAAATTAGTTGCTTGACTCTGTTTTTAAATGCTGATTATGAAAGTTTATGCCAAATTAACAAAGTTAATGATATTTATAAGTTAAATGTTATTAAAACAACGCTTAAGTAGTTTAATGTGAGCATTTAAAATTATTCTCTACTATTCCAGAAGATGGCGCTATTGGTTTTTGTCAGGCCTGTGGAAATGTCTAAGAAAAAAATGACTGTTCAGGTATCCGTTAATAGGTTGTGGCAACATTTTAGATTTCCATACTTATAACTCAGTGGAACATTTATGGTGATGTAATGTGATTTTAAGTATTACTTTCTGACATTGTCAAAGATGCAGATGAAGGTAACAAATCCATTAACATATTATTTCAGACGTTGTATGGCTACAGCTCATTAAGGCTGTTTGAAGAGAAAGAGCGTCCTAAGCCTTACAAAACAGATGGGATAGTAAATTAATATTATTTCAATTACATTAATGTATAGTTCATGCCTGTATACTTTTCATAACCTTATACTTAAAACATCAACCAGCATTTTACAGTATTATACTGGTTCCCCACACGACAATTAGGGTTGCCAACTCTTGGTTGAGATTCTTGGAGATTTGGAGGATGACACTGGGAAGGATGGAGTTTAAGGAGGGGAGGGAAGTCAACAGAGATGTGATGCTATGCATACAGTTGGCCCTCCAAAGCTGCCCTGTTCTCTAGGGAAACTGATTTCTGAAGTCTGGAGTTCATTTGTACTTACAGGAAAACATCTTGGCCCCCACCTCATGATGTTGGCAGCACTGCCTACAATACAACTTTCTTGCAGTAGGCCTCATAATTCAGAATAAGAATGCTCTTCCCCAACATTTTTCTAAAATGGTCTGTGAAATATTTTTTAGATTACCTGACAAGATTGAAAAAGTGCCAAATCTAAAATATTTACCTTTTTTTGACAATCAATATGACCAGGAGGAGAAGAAGAACAAAGACTAGAATTCCAGCACTTATTCCTGCTATTTTCACAACTCGGTCCGTTTGCTTGGCCGGGTCTGGAATGACCTCTGGTTCTTCTGTTGCTGCTGCTGAAGGAAACAAAAGTAAGTTATTCCAAGTGTCTTGATCAGAAGAGATCATTGTACCAATCAAAAGGAATGTGTGAGAAACAGCCAGGTCTGAACACACAGAGCCCTTTGAAAAGGGCTGAATATCACATTGATCAACTGTTTGGCAAGGGAAAGAGCCTGGGAGACTAACTCCAGGAGTCTCTCTTCAAAAGCTGACTGGCATTCTTTGAAGAGACTTCATGCCTGTAGCCTAGGGTTGCCAACCTCCAGGTAGTAGCTGGAGATCTCCTGCTATTACAACTGATCTCCAGCTGATAGAGATCAGTTCACCTGGAGAAAATGGCTGCTTTGGCCATTGGACTCTATGGCATTGAACTCCCTCCTCTCCCCAAACCCCGCCCTCCTCAGGCTCCACTCCAAAAACCTCCCACCGGTGGCAAAGAGGGACCTGGCACCCCTACTATAGCCATTGGGTTGAAAAGGGACCCATGTGGGTGGTACTTATCTGATTAATGCAGGAGGGATCTCTGGACAAAGCTCATTTGAAGGCCTCTAAACAGATTTGTAGTGCATCACTGTTTTAAATTTGAACTAACAGATGCTGGAAAATGATCTTCTCTAATGGCTAGCCCTTTGCTTGAAGGAAGAGTACACAATATGCCCGATATCAAGAAGGCATATACTAAACAAGGGGTGAAACTTGTAGATAAAAGACCCATTCATACTAGTGACAGTATAAGAAAGGTAAGATGGTCTTTATAAAAAAAAAGGTGGAAGGAGGAAAGTTAGCTGAACTGTAGGAGAGAGTTAATTCACTGCTAGTAACATCGTATGTTGAAAAATATAAAGCAATGTGCCCCGGAAAGCACAGTAGTGGTGGTGGAAAATGCCATCAAGTTGCAGCCCCATAGTGCTTTTCAGGCAAGGGATGTACAGAGGTAGCTTGCCTTTGCCTGCCTCTGTGTAGCAACCCCGGACTCCCTTGGGGGGGGGGGTCTCCCATCCAAGTACTAACCAAGGCTGTGCCTTCTTAGCTTCTGAGATCTGAAAAGAATGTGCAGGTAGCAGCCTTTTTGGTATTTTTTGGTCTGCCCCTTCTGTGGGGGAATACTTCTTTGTTTCGTTTGCCATTCCCTCAGTGATCCCTCGTTTCTAACAAATGTTTTTATGTTTTGTATGTATTTTAACTCTGTTTTGTAAGTACTCTGCTTTTTAACTCTGTTTTAAATTGTTTTAATGTTGTGTGTTTGGGAGGAGGGTTGATTTTAATGGATTTAAAATGTAATTTTATTATGTGTGTTTTAAATTGTTAGCTGCCTTGGTAGCCCTTGAAAGGGCAGAAAGTCAGGATACAAAATCTGTACATTTAAAAAAATTGCAATTGCCATAAAGATCCTTGAGGGCAGGGGGTACTTCACTTTCTTTCCATTGTTAGCTGTGGTTTCCCTTTCACACCTGATGTGCACTGAAGTCCCCCCAACCCTCTGTGTTCTCACATCACCCTTACGATTCTCTGCCTACCCTATTTCTTTCTTCTTCTTTTTTTAATTTTGAGGAGCATGGGTAACCTGCATCGGAATAATGCAATACTTTTTTTAAAAAGAATTTATTTTTCAAAAGTATTTACAAAGTTGTCTCTGGATGATCCCTGGATGATCCCTTCACCCACCCTTACTGAGGTGTAGGCAATTCTCTTCTGGTTCTTTTTTTAACAAACCTCCACAGCCATAAGCAACACTGCATAGGAATAATGCAAAACCTTTTTAAAAGCCTTTTAAAGACAGACCCTAACCATTTGCAGAAGCACTTCTTCTCCTCCCTCACTAAAAGGCAGTTTGAGGTGTGGACAATTCTTTTTGATTATGCTCATTCCAGCAATTGCTGCCAGGGACTGGCCCCTTGTAGTCATTAACAATGAAAACAATAATTAACCAGCACTTCACCAAAGCCCTGCAATTGTGCTAAACTGCTTGAGCTGATAGCATCCTGCCTGAGGAACCCCTGCCCCCTTTTTTTACAGGTTTAAAATAAAGCAGAGTTTCCTCTGGAAGGACAATGATAATGGTCTGATATATGAATAATTACGTATGAGTGGGGGGGGGGAACGTATGAGTGAGGTGGTTGAAATGTGGAAAATCCTTGGTGTGAAAGCAGCCCCTGATGTTGCATCTTAGCACTGATACAAAAACAGTTTACTACCTCTGGATGTGGAGGCTGCCTTGAGTCATCTTGTCTAATAGCCACTGATGGACCTTTCCTCCATGACTATACCCACTTGCAGAAAATCACACAGCATAATTAACAAGGAGCTACTAGGTGCCCTTTCTTGCTTTCAGACTGGAATTCAATCCTTGGCCTGTGAGGAACCAGAAATTATGTCTCATGAATTATACTGCCTGTGGCTCTGTCTACCAGAACAGCTACAAACTAGAGTTTACAAGGTTTTCTATGGCTTTTAAGGCAAGTACATGTATAGTAAGTTTATGCTGGCCAACGGCTGTAAATCAAAGTATCTCTCTCTGTATAGTAAGTTGTGTAGTCCATTTTAAACTATTGTGTGGCTCTGAAGATTACCAGAATATGTTCAGTTCTAACTGCTAATGATCTGTCAGCTATTGCTTTTATTCAAATGCTGGAAGGTTTGGGAGCCCATGTTCTAAAGTTTTAGAGGGTTGGTATAGGAAACACCAATTGCCAAAGATATGTGGTTGCATATGGACCTGACAATGCTTTGTAGTTTTTAAGCCACACTCAAGTTATCTGTATGTCATTAAGACAGGACTGATTTATTCAGGGCAGCATTTTTGCTTACCTTTTTTGATAGGAGGGTAGACCAGTGAGCAGATTTTGAAATCACTATGGGATTTCACAGAAAAGGCAGAAAAGGTGAGAAATTTTAATTTTCTGTGGATAGTGTGCAGAGGAGAATCTTGAAAAAATCTCTGCCAGTATGAGATCTGAGTGGAGCTTCTACTTCTCTCCTAGTTCCATGTATGGGAGTGGCCAGATGAATGAACTTTTTTTACAAGAGCCAAAAGGTTCTTGAGTTTTAGCTCATGGGTCATAAGAACACAATACAGACCCTTCTGAATCACACCAATGGCCCATTGAGTCGGGCATTCAGTTTCACATAGTGGCCAGCTAGGTGCCCTGGAGGACCAATAAATCAGACTTTCCATGATGTTGCATTGATTGCAGCACTGGTATCCAGAGGTTTGCTGCCTCTGACTAGGGAGATTCCCTTTAGTTCCTATGTCTGGTAGCCATCGATGGATCTATCCTCCATGAATTCGCCTAACCAATTTTTAAAAAAATAAAACCACATTTTAAAAAAGCCATGCTTGGCAATGAATTCTGCAATATAATCACTCATCAAGTAAGGAAAGATTTCTTTTTATTTGTCCTCAGTCTACTGTCCATCATCTTCACAGGGTGCCTCCGTATGCAACAATTATGGAAGGGGAACAAAATTATCTCAATCCACTTTCTCCATCCCAAGTGCATAATTGTAGAAACTACTATCATGTCTCTCACAATCATCTTTTTTCCTAAACTGAAAAGTCCCAGATTCTTCAGCTGTTCCTCAGAGGAAAAGCGCTCCAACCTCTTAATCAGCTTTGATTCTCTTTTCGTTCTTTTTTCATCTATGAAATACCCTTTTTGAAGTAAGAATCCTTAATTCCTGCATAAGCCAGGCCAGTGGGTCTAGAATTAGCCCAGGATGTTGGTGAAGCATTTTTGTTTGTTTGTTTTTTGTTTTTGCTTAAATTATATTTTCATATTTGTTAGTTGCTTTGAGTCTCCAGTGGGGAGAAAAGCGGGGCAGAAATGAATAAATTTAATATAAATATATCTGTTTCTCACCATGGACCCATCTGTGGATACTTAAACCAAGACACCTGAACCATGAATAGACAAGACAGATCTTTCTATAAACCTGAAAAAAGCCTCAAGGTTGCAATAAATCTGAAATCTTTTAAAAAAGAAATAAATTGGGAGGTTAACCACCCTCAAATATTAGTACCTGTACCTTTAAAAAAAGAGATCTCAGTGGACATTGTGGGGGTTGCTAGGCAACCACAACATTGCCAGCCATCAAATATAGGTTTCTGTCAGGAAAAAGCACAGGCACATCCCTCTTTGGAGCTGTCTTATTTATTTGTTTGTTTGTTTAAATTTGTACCCCATCCTATCCCAGCCACAGTTTTGGCCTCCCAGTCCACCCCTTATTCTCTTCCTCCTGCCTTGGAGGGAGGACTCATGGTGGCCAGGCCCAACAGTAGCCACTGGACAATATGCTCCCACATAATTTGCATAACTCACCCAGGTGTGGCAGTGGCTACAACGTGGTGCCACAAAACTTACCTGGACACAGCAGTACCTTCCAGAAGGAAGGCAAACATTTATTTAAGTAACAGAGACAAATTATAACAGAACTGATTATTTTGGGTGGGAGGGAAAAAGCTATCCAGCTACACTACATGCTACACTTTAAGAAATGGCAAGTTGTCAAAACTTTCCTGGCTGTGGAAACTGGGGTTAAGCAATAAATGTTTCTGGTGCTTCTGAAGACAACCCAGTGTCACCATCACCTTGTCTCTGTGAAGAACTGAGTATAACTTGGGTAGGCAAAGTTCATTTCATGACTTCAGGGACTCTGCTGGAGTTATCCAGGGGGATAATCACTATACAGTCTTTCATACTTGCCTGAGTATGATGTTTATGTAGTTACAGCCATAGGCATAAACTATGGGGGAAGGGCTGAGAGCTCAAGCCCCCCGAACTTGGCCGTGGGGGCTAACCCCCCCAGGCAACTAGTGCCCACATGAGGGGCTTAGTTACAATGACAGCTGAAGCACAGTCCTGTGTTACCTTCTTGTTGTATCATATTACAATTTCCATGATTCTTTGGGGCTTTGTTTCTGTTTGCTAGTATGTATTTGCTAGTATGTAGTATGTGTTCATTAAAAATGTACACATTGCCTTAAAAGAACTTTCCCTAGGGCTCTGACAAAGGATCTGTAAGTTTGTTCTCACCCACAACTACTTCAGGTTTGGTGAGGAGTTATACCTTCAAATCAGTGGCACAGCTGTGGGCACGCGCATGGCTCCACAGTATGCCAACATTTTCATGGCGGATCTAGAACAGCGTTTTCTGAACTCCTGCCCATTGGCACCTCCCCTTTACTTGAGATTCATTGATGACATTTTCTTTGTCTGGATTCATGGCAAAGAAGCCCTCAAAAAATTTCACCAGGCTTTCAACAACTTCCACCCCACCATCAATCTAACTATAAATTTATCTGAACAAGAAATAAACTTCCTGGACACCACAGTACATGATGTCATTGTCTCCTCCCTACAGTTGTCTCTGTAAGTGCTTAAATAAACACAGACAGCCCGTAGTGGGGGCGGGGAATCAATCTGACTTAACCCTTTCCTCTATCATTCAGATAGCTGCTTCTCAGTGAAGAGTAGGGAACTATTTCCCCCTTTCTGCTTTTATGGCAGTCAGAGATGACTGAATCATCAGGCATGCAGAGAGGGTTGGGAAATAGAGAAAAGAAACGTTGGGGCTTTGCCTTAGCAGGGGTTTGTAGAGGGGGAATGATGGGTGGGGCAAGCTGCAAAAAAAATAAAGCCCCTTAAAAATCAGCTGTTGTACTAGAGAAGTGCTGGTAGGGGACTTGGGAGGGGCATCCTCTTCCAGTTATAGACCTAAAAGTGGTGTAGAAAATCAGGGAGAACAGTTTGCCCCATAAGAAACATAGTTCCACAAAGCATGTTTCTCTCTATCCAGTCTCTTGCCACTTTCCATAAGCAGCCTTGTCCCCCCCAAAAATGTTCATTAAGCACTCCCCCATCAACCCCTCCTTCCTCACAAAGCCCACACAGAAACTCCCAGTGTGCAGTCTACATAGCAAGTCAGTTATTGTTCACATATAACCACTTATTGGACCACTAAGACAATAAATGGAGAAGATGAAGAAGAGCAGCATACAGCTAGACAGAAGAATATATCCAAAGAATGCCAATATTCAAAGAGAGAAACTATAACAATAAAATGAACATAGGTCATGTTAGTAGCCCTAATGCAAAGTAATTAAGTGGGAGCTTCTTTGTTGTTCTTGTTGACAGAGATTAAGGTGACACAAGGAAGGAGAGTTTTCAGATAAGGCTGATGAACTAATAAAGTGACACTGCTTGGGGCAATGTAAGTTAGAAGATATGCCATGTGAAGGAGGAAGTGTGCCAAAGCAATAAACAAGTGATGGTATAAAAAATACTGGTTCCCTGGCCAGAATTACTGTCTAATCACAATACAATGGGAATAAGATAAAGGACCAGAGTACTGTTTATGGGGTAGGGAGTTGAAAAGGAGTAACTAGTAGCAACAAATAAGGAAAAAAACAGTAAACATGTGGATGTTCAAGAATGGCTGTTACCGCACTTGTATTCCCAGCGATGTATTAAGAGTTTGAAAACGTTATAGAAAATACTGTTCACACTTTGTTTGGCCCCTTCAGCTGTGAAGACGTCTTCCAACCATTTATAAGCAGTGGTATCCAAAAACCCTTTTAAAGCGATGGGGGTTACCACACTTCATATTCCCAGCTGTCAGCAGCATGCCATGAGGATGGTATGCGGTAGTGCAATTGAGCTGCCTCCAAGTGCTGTTGTTTTGTTCTGTCCAAGGCCAGTCTGTGCCCCGTGTTTGGTCTTCATAGATTCCCATAGTGTGGGAATTGCAAAGTGCCCCTTCCTGCCAAGTGCTCCTTCCTGCCTCTGGGAGGGGGGTTACCTAGGATACCAGTTATCTCCTTTTGCTTCTCCATATATGCTATGCCCCTTGCCTTTTGCCCCTTACTAGTGTTCTTCTGAATATGGCTTCTGAAACCTGTCGATGATAACCAATAAAACTGCTTTCATGGATTTGCCATCTTCTGGAATCTGTTTATGGTTTGCCGCAGGGCTAGAGCTCACATTAGAACACTAGTCTTGATCCTTACTTGCTGCCCTTGGCTGGAGCCCTGGAGGGTTTGCCTAGGCATTCATCTCCTCGGGTTGGGGCGCAGGATAAGCTCCCCGAGGACCCCAACTTGCTGCATGCCGTCTTGGAGGAGACGCTGAGAACTGACGCGGAGGCCACCCGGCTGGTTGGGCTGGTGATTGATCAGTGGAGTCGCCTGGCAGCATCGACCCCCTGGAGGACCCAGGACGCTGATCTATATGCCCGCGACGACCTTTTGGGGCTGGATACTTTACTAGAAGAGACTCGATTAGCGCAAGAGGACTTTGCACTGCTAACTCGATTATTGTCTGAGCTTATGCTCTGTGGGGCGCAACAGGGGGCCCCAATACAGGGGCTCAAGTTCTCTTTCCCAATGGTGGTGGCTCGGGAGGGAGATGTTCCACAACTGTTCCGGATCCCACCCTATGTCGCCGGGAAGCACAGAGCGTTGCCACCAGGACAGTCCTGGCCCTCATGGACTTACCGCCACCCACAGCAATGGCGGCTGATGTCAAGAAGGTACTAAACCCCGATTTTGGTCCTTCCTCTGCAGATCTTGCTCAACAGATCCAACCGCTATTGGGTCAACACAAGGAGATCCTATTGCTCTTAGAACAAGCGGCCAAACCGATTGTGATGGCCACCGTGGCTGCCAAACTCGAGGTGGACCGCGCGCTCACTGACCAGAGGTGGGCAGAGGAACTGTTGGCGGATGCGGCTGCCGCTCAGGCGCGGTCAATGACAGGAACGGGAGCGCAGTCGAAAGTTGGTGGAGGATTGGACTGGTCTCTCCCCTCATGGTCTTTGGGCTCCCCAGAACCTGGCCTGCCCCGGGAAGTAGCACGCAGACAGCGACTCACCTTTGCTCCTGACCCCCAAGAATATGAGGAGAACTTATATGCAGAGGAGGGGGACTGGAATACAAACTACCAAGCCAGTCAAGCTCGATGGACTGGGGGGGCTGAAGAGGAGATCCATACCTTAAGATTTCAAAACCGAGAGCTTTTGGATCGTATGGCCCGTATGCAGGACCAAATGGACTTGTTGATGCGTGAATACGGTCGCCTGTAGCGAGCTCAAGTGCCACCTGCGCAGGCACCAATCCCAGGACAGCAACCCTCTGGCCAACAGCCTCCTGCGCAGGCACCCAGGACAACAACCCCCCGGCCAGCAAACCTCCGGCACCTCCACCAGTGGCACCGGTGGAAGCAACCCCGATTGCGTGTGACATTTGATGGCTCCGCGGATGCATTGCCCTGTTTTCTTCACCAAGTGGACAGTTACATGAGAGAACAAGGACATACCTTTCCCACGGAAGACAGTCGAGTAAGGTTCATTTCCTCACTCCTAACTGGAAAGGCTGCAGAATGGATGGTCCTCCAGTTTGATACCCAAGCCCGCTCCATACGCTTGCTTAATGAATTCATGCGAGCGTTAAGGAGATGCTTCGAGGATCTGTTTCAGGGAGAGAAGGCCAAGGCAGCCCTCCTACAACTCTGTCAAGGATCCTCCTCAGTCCGAGAGTTTGCGGACGAATTCCAAAGACTCGCTAATAAAATAGTTGATTGGACTGAAGCGACCCGGGTGCACTACTTCAGAGCAGCATTGCATCCTGAGATCCTAAACTGGGCATACATGCAACGAGACCCAGCCCCCTTAGAAGAGTGGATTTTACTGGTGGAAGAGGTGGAAAGTCACCGCCAGTTCATTTCTCTTGCCCGACGGCAGGCCAGGGAAGGGGGAAGCCAGAAAAACCTTCCTAAACCTGCCGCTCCTCAGGCCCCGCGGAGGCCAGCTCTACCTCCACTGGACCAAGCATTGTGATTTCAAAGGGGAACCTGCCTCGTTTGCGGTACCATGGGCCACTTCGCAGCCGCCTGTCTGTCACGTCAGGGACTGCCGAGTCCCTCTCCCCAGCCAGAGGGGACTCCTCGCAGGAGAGGACGCACTCGGGGGAGAGGCACCGCTGCCGAGCGGAGCATCGCTCCAAGACGAAAGGCCCCCCCAGCTCTACACTCCAGAGAAGTGCCAACGGACCTTTCACCAGTGGACCCGTTGGGGTCCAGGATTACAATTACTACTCCTGGAGAGAGCAGCCCCGCTTCTTCAGAGGAGGGCAACCACTGGAACTTCCCAGCCCTTAACTTGGAATCCCCCAGCGAACAGCCAAAAACCGACCGGGTCTGCGGTAGAGGGAGCGATTTGCAGGTGTTCCGGCGAAACCCAAGGCTCCTTTTATGGTGAGTGACGTGGAAGAGACTGTATATGTAGATGTGATATTACAACATTATAGAAAAGGTCCTCAATTACAAGTTAAAGCCTTAATAGACTCAGGGTGTGCCCACTCATTAATTAACGAAACCACCTTTAAGGCTCTCCAAGTGAAGTCAGCCCCTTTATCGACACCTGTTCACTTTGCTCAAATGGATGGCAGTGATTTCGGGAGGGGGGGCAGTCAACCGTCGCACTCACAGAGCGGCAATGGGAATTGGCCACCATTGGGAACAAATCAACTTCACTATTGTGCCCAATGTTCGATATGCTGTGGTGTTAGGAGCAAATTGGCTCAAAGGGCACAGTCCCACCATAGACTGGGAAGCTGAGACCTTAGCGTTCAATAGCCCGCTGTGCGAATTACACCGATATGAAGTGGCCGTTAAAACTGTAGTCAAACCAACTCCTGCTCTAGCCTCGGACACCTCCAGTCCGACCTACTTGCCACCTGACTATCAGGACTATGCAGATGTATTCAAACGAATGCCTACCCCATCCCCCTCATCTCTGATCTCTTGGGACAATTGAAGGAAGGACACGTTTTCACCAAGTTGGATTTGGTCGAGGCTTATTACAGAGTCAGAATTCGGGAGGGGGATGAATCTCTGAAAGCCTTTTCCAGTTGCTTTGGGATGTTCGAGTTTATGGTAATGGCGTTTGGATTGAAAGGGGCCCCGGGGGTCTTAATGCAACTCATTAATGAGATCCTCCATGACCTGCTGTTCAGAGGAGTGGTAGTTTATTTAGATGACATTCTTATTTACTCTAAACCATGGATGAACATATTGCCTTGGTCAGAGAGGTGCTGCAACGTCTTAGAGATCATCAGCTCTATGCCAAACTATCTAAGTGCGAGTTTCACAAGGAGCAATTAACTTTCCTAGGGTATGTCATCTTGCACCAGGGACTGACTATGGCGTTACAAGGCTCAGGCTGACAAACATCGCTCCCCCGGTGTGGAATGCAAAGTGGGGGATCTGGTCTATCTGTCTACCAAGAACTTACGTTCCACCCGCCCGTGTGATAAACTCAGTGCCAAGTATGTGGGTCCGTTCCCCATTTCCCGGATTATTAATCCAGTGGCTGTGGAACTCTCCTTACCCAAGTCACTACGAAGGATTCATCCAGTGTTCCATGTCAGTCTTTTAAAACCGTATGTTCCTTCCCAAAAATGGCATCCTGAACCACAACCAGAAGTGCCTGAAATGGTGGTGGGGGGGAGAAGCATTTTGAAGTGGCTAAAATACTGGATTCTCGCATTCGTTATGGTACCCTTCAGTACCTGGTCCGCTGGAAACATTTTGGTCCTGCCCAGGATGAATGGGTGCGTGCCCGTGATGTCTCCACCCCCCATTTAGTACAAGAATTCCATGCCGCCTACCCTCACAAACCCACGTTGGGGGGTGAGGGGGGGTCTTTAGGGGGCAGAGTGTCAGGAGCATGCCATGAGGATGGTATGCAGTAGTGCAATTGAGCTGCCTCCAGGTGCTGTTGTGTTGTTCTGTCCAAGGCCAGTCTGTGCCCCGTGTTTGGTCTTCATAGATTCCCATAGTGTGGGAATTGCAAAGTGCCCCTTCCTGCCAAGTGCTCCTTCCTGCCTCTGGGAGGGGGTTTGCCTAGGATACCAGTTATCTCCTTTTGCTTCTCCATATATGCTATGCCCCTTGCCTTTTGCCCCTTACTAGTGTTCTTCTGAATATGGTTTCTGAAACCTGTCGATGATAACCAATAAAACTGCTTTCGTGGATTTGCCGTCTGCTGGAATCTGTTTATGGTTTGCCGCAGGGCTAGAGCTCACACCAGCGATGTATTAAGAGTTTGAAAATGTTATAAAAAACATCGTTTGAAAAGGGTTTTTGGATACCACAGCTTATAAATGGTTGGAAGACGTCTTCACAGCTAAAGGGGCCAAACAAAGTGCGAACAAAGTATTTTTTATAACGTTTTCAAACTCTTAATACATCGCTGGGAATACATAGAAAGTGCGAACAGTATTTTTTATAACATTTTCAAACTCTTAATACATCGGTGGGAATACAAGTGCGGTAACCCCCACAGTAGAAGAATGTTAGGAGGAATTTGAAGGAAGACAAGAAGGCAGATTGATTAATAGAAATAGCTAATCTGATTAGATTTACATAAAGCAATTGGGAAGTCATCCATTAATTTTTCCACAGAAGACTGATTTGTTGCAGAGGGGATGCAGTCAGTTCAACAGAACAGTGTTATAGGTAAGAAAATCTAATTTTCAACCTATTTACTAGAGCCAGTGCAGGGAGAAAATAGCTTGTTCTCAGAGGGAACTAATGAAGTGTGATAAATTATGTGAAGATGAAAGATTAAATTAAGAAGGAAAATAGAAAAATGGGGGAACAGGAATAAAACAAATAGAACTATTACTTCAGGCTTTGCAAAAATACTTTCATAATGAAAATTTAGTTACTGCACATCTAACATCCACTATATAAATAACAGTGGAAAGTTTCCCTTGGAGTGTTGTAAAAGCAAAAAATAGCTAATATTTTCTCCATACTTCCAAACTTTACCAGTTCTTATTTCAGATAATCAAGACAAATCATTCTTATTTAAAGGTTTTCAAAACAAGATAGAGGTTTGGATGTGCGATAATGAACATACTACTGTTATAGTTCAATTGTAACTTCAACTTCTGACAGGTCCAAACTGGTATATTTTTTAAGGTAGACTTCTCAATCCATTTTTTTTAGGTGCATATTTAAGTATGTTTTAAAAATAATGTGACAGAGAGGTTTGTGAATATGGGCAATACACACAGAGATCCTGGAATTTGCTAATACACATGCTGTAATTACTAGATAAACTGGTACAAATAACTATTACACATACAGAAGAACAAGCTTTGAGGAAGATTCAGCATGACTTCTGAAAAGCCAAGTCCTGCCTTCCCAATCTTTTCAATTTATTTGAGTGTCAACAAACTTAAATACAGGGTTAATACAGCAGGATTATACATTAGGATTTCCAAAAGGTTTCTGACATAATCCTACATTAAAGACTCCTGAACAATGGTTTGGTACAAGTAATGGTACAAGAGAACAAGTCATCTTGTGGATTCATATCTAGTTAAAGAAAAGAGCCCCGTGGCACAGAGTGGTAAGCTGCAGCACTGCAGTCCAAGCTCTGCTCACGACCTGAGTTCGATCCCTACGGAAGTCGGTTTCAGGTAGCTGGCTCAAGGTTGACTCAGCCTTCCATCCTTCCGAGGTCGGTAAAATGAGTACCCAGCTTGCTGGGGGTAAAGAGAAGATGACTGTGGAAGGGACTGGCAAACCACCCCGTAAACACAGTCTGCCTAGTAAACATTGGGATATGACATCATCACATGGGTCAGGAATGACCCGGTGCTTGCACAGGGGACTACCTTTACCTTTAAAGAAAAGATGGTAGAAGTGAATGGAAAGTTCTTGCAATGGAGGAAAGCGAGCAATGGGAATACAAGGATTTGTATAAAGTGAGGGCCAGTGCAATTTAACTTATTCACAAATGATCTGGAAGATGAGTATTTAGGGGGCCACATTTGTTGATGGCAGTAATTTATTCAGAATGTTGAACTGATCTGCAAAGAGCTGCAGAATGATTTCTCCATGGGTGTGTAGTCAAGTGAGGATCAGTGTAAGTATAAAGAGATATACCTTTTGGCAAAGTTCCTAATCACATATATACTGACAGGGTAAGATCTGGCAGTGGTGGGTAGCTCAATTAAAATGCTGACAAAAAAAATTCTGCAAGGGGTCAGGATTATGTCGTTTCCCTGTTGCTGCTGTGGCAGCTGATACAGTGTAGTAATGCTGGGGCTATCATATGGCAGGCTTCCCTGTAGTTTCCCTGCTCCAGTTTTCTGTCAGTTTCTATTCCTTCCCACCCACATATCTCCAGGGCTTTTCCTGTTTGTTTGCTTTCTTAAATCAGCAATTGAATATCATTATAATGACACAACTATCGGTATATCAGGTTCTCTGAATTTTCCACTTTCATTTTTTTTAAAACTAAGTCTCTAGAGTCTTCCCTTGAGGAGATATGCCTTTCACCTTAAATCTCCACTGTGATAGGGACCAGAGATTTACTTTTTTTCAAAATGAAACCTGGAATTCAAAGAAGCTTATACATCAATTGCTATATTTTCATTACAATGTCCAATTTAAGTAAAAAAATAAGAAGACCCCATAGTGGGCCCCATAGTGGTGGAGGGAGGAAATGGCTGCTATGGAGAAAGGGACAGGGGAAATGGTTGCCACCTGGGTGGCAACGGAAAAATCTGAATTTTCCCATCCATGTGGCAGCCATCCAAGCTTTGCTACAGTCTTTTTGAAAATTTCTCAGCAAAGTAGGTTTGGAAAAGATCAGAGAAAAGGAAGGGAAACCCCAAGGGTGGCATGAATGTACCATGATGCTATAGGGAAGCAGGGGGAAAAAACCCAGCAACTGCCCAATAGCATTGAATCTAGGACAAAAAGCCCATGTGAAAACAATCTTCATGAGCTGTGACAGCCCCTACCCCAGGCAAATCCCAGGCCAGGGATTATTAGGAAAGAAACTAAAAATGAATAGCCAATGCAATAATGCCACTATAAACATGTATCATACAGTCACTTTTGAAATACCGTGTTCTGATTAGAATTCTCCAATTTCATTATAAATGAACCCAGACTGATTCATAATTAACTAAGGGCACTCCAGCTGCCTTGATACAGGCTGAACTATGCCTTCCTTCAATAAGGGTTTGGGTACATGTTGCTTTAATTAACTTTTTGGTGTAAGCAGATGAAAGCCCAAGCGTCCCATCGCTCAAGGTAATACTTCACCCTTATCCAGAATGATAACACCTGGGTCACTAGATATAATGGTATTCTCAATGGATATTTTTTTCTAGTTGAATCCGTGTTGAATCCAGCTTCCCTGTGTTAGCACCAAGTTCCGTGAATGGGTATACGCCTTTGATTGATAGGCTCCAAATTCTCTCCCTGATACAAATGGTTCAAAATGGATCACAACAGAGCCTATTACTTGTTTAACATCATGTATTATAACCTACGATCAGCCTTTACAGCCATTCACTTTCAAACCATGCAATCTGTGCCATGTTAACAGGATGCGACTCATGCAAACAGGTTGCTCAGTGTATCTGTGTCAGTGGCATGGTAGAGGCTGAGGATATTACCCACTACATGTTGTGCTGTCCTCTATATTGGGAACCTGGATATAAATTTCTGGCCAGATTGGCTATCTTAGCCAATCTGACTGCATGCTCAGCTGAGGAGAAAATGAAGCTCTTTTAAGACTGGTTATTGTAATATTCTTGAAAACATTAGTGCCAATATTTTCCAGTCACTTATTTACTATTAGATGTCTCTTATTAGGAATGCATCCAAAAGCCTTAACACATGGAAAAAACAATAGTCACCCAATGGAGATGTTACCATATCAAAACTGAACTCCCATGAACACATATGAAGCTGTCTTATACTTAATCAGACCATTGTTCCATCAAGGTCAGTACTGTCTACTCAGGCTACTAGTGGCTCACCAGGATCTCAGGCAAAGGTCCTTCACATTACCTACTGCTTGGTTCTTTTTAGCTGGAGTTGCCAGGAGTTTAATCTGGGGCTTTCTGCATGCTAAACAGAAGCTCTTCCACTGAGCTGCAGCCCCCCCCCCCCGAATCAATCAATTTTAGCTATTTTCCAAGTATTATTGAAAAGTAATTGGTCATCTGGTCTGAATGCAAGTCACATCACAACGTTGGAAATATTTTCCTGGACACCAGTGGGGCTGCAATATGTTTGGGGTGATAAAGTAGATGTGATAAAGTGAAGGGGAATTCTGACATTAAGGTCTAAGTCATACCCAGTATGATCTACAGTTAACCAAAGTAGTCAAGTTAGCATCACTATATTCGTGAACCTTATAACATATATTCATTCAGTAACAAATCCTTGCTGAATTAGAAACAACAGTTGTGGGAAATACACTTTCTCTCTTACAGTGGTGGTTTGCCAAGAGGTCATCTTGACATCTATGCCTTTGACTAGCTATGCCTCTGACCATCTCTAATTATACCACTAAGAATAGTTCTGGTCTGGCTTTAAGGGTTTTTTGCAACAATGGAATGTTGTTTTCATTCATCTATAAAATGCTAAGTTGCCTACTAAGGAGTTGAGAGAGACTCCAGCGACGACCCCCAGGATGGCACCAGCTGTCTCCCATTTGCGCAAATGTGTGTGTGTGTGTATTTGTTACTGAATTGTTTTCCTGTTATATTAATTGTTTCTCCTAAGTAAAGTTATATCTCTACATTTCAAGGTTTCTCGGAGTCCATTCTTACATGCAGCTTGATTCGAACCTGGAGTAGCCCCACAAAAGCACTCTGGGGAGCCTATAGGTGCTGGTTACCGTTTAGTGGTGGAACATACAGGCAAGTGACTTGAAAGCAAGGAAGTGTGGGAACATGAAGGGAATACACTCATATTGCTGAGAGTACTGGTATTAAAACCAGTGATTTTTATGAAGAAATGATAGACGAGATTGCGTGTGTAAAGTGCTGTCAAGTCACAATTGACTTATGGCAACCCCACAGGGTTTTCAAGGTGAGAGATGAACAGAGGTGGTTTGCCATTGCCTGCCTCTGTGTACCAACCCCAGTCCTTGGTGATCTCCCATCCAAGTACTAACCAGGGCCGACCCTGCTTAGCTTTTGAGATCTGATGAGATCAGGCTAGCCTGGACCTTCAAGGCCGAGATGAAATTACTTCTGTAACATCTGCAATAACTAAAAACAAATTAATGTAGTGAGAAAAGCTCTGTGAATGTGTGATGGGAAGAGGTTTTAGCAATCATGAGGGTTTTTTATTTTGTGAGAATGCAGAAAGCTTAATAAAACCCAAAATATTCGTCAAAGTAGTGTGTGATTTATTTTCAGAAATCTGAAGCCCCCGCCACATGCCCCTGTCACGGGGTAATCTTTTTAAAAAAGTGGCCAGAGAATTATTTAGGAACTGGCCTGACACTACCTGGTAACTTCTCTGTAGGCTAACCATATGTGGGGTAAATTATATTAATATTTAGAAGCACACTTCCATCTTCCTCAAGTTTGTTGTGGTGGTACACTTCATCTCTCCCCTGCCTTGGTAATTAAGATGGAATAACCTTATCCCTTCATGAGAAGCTGGACACCAGAAGTAACAAAAACAAGAAATTTATTTATTTCCCTGGAAGGGAAAAATGGTTTTGGTCAAAGATGAAAGTATATAAATTTTAACAGCATGTGAGACTTAGACTGGAGAACAGTGTTCAACAGCAGTCATCCCAAGCAAGTCAGTGTAGTGTGATGGTTACAGTTTTAGATTAGGAGCAGGGAAGCCCAGGTTTGAATCACCACTCTTCTGTAGAAGCTCAGAGTATGACTTTGGTCCAGTCATATATTCTTGCCCTAACCGATTTCACAGGATTGTTATGAAGATAAAATGGAAGAGAGGAGAATAACCTATTCTGCTTTGAGTCACCTGTGGGGGCAAAGGTGAAAAATGAAGTGAATACATAGTAAATATAGCTGAAGATGCAGGGCAGATAAAAGGCAGGTTGGTGGGTGGGTGGAAAGGAAAGAAGGAAACAGGGAAAGTTGAGGTCATGGGGGGCTGCCAGGAAAAGAAAAATAGTGTGGGGAGAGGGATACAAGGGAAAGTAAGGTGCTCTCCACAATTCTTTGAAGATTCCCCACTACGCAACTTGGCCTAGCTCGGCAGGCACCATGTAAATCAACCCAGTAATAGTGGGATCGAGGAAAGTCCTTGCAGATCCTCCTCTTGTATATAGTAAAGTGAAAAGAGGTTTGTAAAACACTGGCTTAAAAAAATAAAATGCCACCACATCATGTACGTTGTTTGCAGAATCCAAATCTTTCCACATTAAATCTATTATAAACAGAAGTCAATAAAAAAGAATAAAAGTTTCAGTTCCATTAAATAGTGTCAGAACTACTGATTGTCCACACATGCCACTCCTCTAAATTTATGAAGCACAAAAGCAAATATGCTATGTTAGGCTAGTAGACAGATCAGTAATAACAGCTATGTATACACAAGGATCTTGACAGATACTCAAGAATACCAAACACCGGAGGAATTGATTACTGGCATTTGTTCCTGGCTACACTGTTGAGCTATATATTTCTACATTTAAAAATGCAGCTCTGAGTAAATTTAACATAACTTTACAACGCACATTAAGATGTACATTCTAAAAGAGGGAGAACTAACAGCTTTTTGAACTGAAGCTTGTGGATAAGGATAATATATTGAAGAAATGAGGACACTGTGGTGGCGCTAAATGACTTCCAGTTGTCCATATGCCCAGAAGCATAAATCTAAGAAAAAGCTCTGCTGATTGTAGCACATAAGGAGGGCACTCGGGGGCAAAAGCACAGATGCCACAGTTATACTTTCAATTTGGGAGCCTGGAGGAGGGAAAGAAGGAAGTGGTTGGTAAAATGATTTAAGATACCCACATATAATGGGATGAGCTGGAGAAGCCAACATTTGTTATGTTAGAGGTTAGGAGCATTAGGATTGTGGTTGACAAATCTTTAGCTGCTACAATGGTTTAGGACTGCATTCAGCTCCCTGAGCCTATTAGTACTGTCTTGATTCCAGCTTTGCAGATTTCTGAGGATTTCTACACAGCATATGGGTAGCTTTAAGCGCATTAAAGATTTATACATCATCACAATATAAAAAACACACACACACACACAAATGAAATATATACATGGTTGTGTGTAATCCGCATGCTGCTCAGGTCCAAATTAAACCAAAGACCCGTTCCGACTCTAATAATATTAAACAGAAATCAGAAAAAAAGAAATATCATTTAATTTAAATCTTACAAGCATCAGGTGTTGCTAGAACAGCTCAAGGCTTTCCAACACACAGTTTAGATGTGTTCACACACTATATGCCTGTATATACACACAATTCAACATTTTTTTAAAAAGTTTTAATCATTATTTTTGCACGGATTTGTTTTAAACATTTTTACTCTGCTGTGGTGAGCTTTCCAAGGTGGCCGACAATGATAATTAAAAATAATTGCAGAAGATAACAACTTTTAAAAATATTAAGCTGCTGCTATTTAAAAACAACACCCCCCAACCACAGGAATGACAGAGCAGCTTTGTGGATGGCTGCCCAGGTGAAATCAGGTTCTTTTTTAGCTTGCCTGAAGGATGGCTGCAAATGTGGCATGCGAGTAGCCTTAAAATAATTTCTCATTCTGTTGGAAGGATAGGTACAATGATATCAAGACCTCAAACTTTTATCCTACCCTTAGCACAAATACAGTTGTCAGTAAGGTAAGTTGAGCACCTGCCTGTTGGGGTCACATCCTGCTCACCAGTTGCAAGCAGGAAGCACAGTGTTCTGCAGACAGCTCAGGTTTTGCAAGCAGCCAGCTTACTTTCCGTGCATATGCAGAGCCCATTAACCCATTGCTGCTGCTACCTTGATGCATTCCACTGGTAGTTTAAACAAACAACAACAACAACAAAAAACCATTCATATATCAATACTACATTTTTGAAAAAGAAGCCTTAGTGCTTGGTGATCGAACCTGTCTGACACACATTAACAGCTGCTGTTCTGGCTGGACCTGCAGCAGTTCTTGCATGTAGGTTGTTGCACAGCTTCATAGGAAATGCAGTTTCCCACACAAACACCTGGGACATCTTAGAATACCCAGGACATCTTAGAATTACTTGACTCCACCATGATCATGGAGGTCAATCAACTACCATGCAGGTGAAAAAGCAGCAATAAGACAAAGAAATGAAACTGTACCACCACAGCTCCTGTGCAGCCACAAGACTGCTTGGCATGGTGGTTGAGCTGGGAATGAAACAGCAAAAGTGTGACAGGTTGATCTGATAGATTCAAGTCCAGTAGAGATCAGCTTGTGTTTCATAGATTACAGCAAAGCTTTTGACTGTGTGGATCATGAAAAGCTATGGCTGGTTTTAAAGGAAATGGGTGTGCCACTACATCTGATCGTTTTAATGTGCAACCTGTGTCCGGCGACTGGCCCGCTCTCAGGCGCCGCGAACTCGGCCCTGCGGACCGGCCCACTCTAAGGCGCCGGGGGCTCGGCCCCACCCCCGCGGACTGACCTGCTCTTGGGCGCCGCGGACTCAGCCCTGACCTTGCCACTCACCTGGAGCTCGGGAGGCAACCGAGGCGATAGGCAGGCAGGGAGAGACGACGGGGACGGGCAGAGAAGGAGGCCGGAGGGGGGGTGCCCAGGGAGGAGGCCAGGCCAGAGGACGCCGGGGGCCTTAAGCCCCGGGAATCGGCTCGGCAGGCCGGCTTGTCAAAGATCCTCCCTCTTCCTCCTACAGGCCGGTGGACAGGAGGCGGTCCCGGCAGAAGTCCGGGAGACCCCTGCGACCCAGAGACAGGGGGGACTCCGGACCGCCAAGGATTGACGCGGGGGCAGGTGGCGGAAGCCGTGCCCGAAAGCCAGCTGAGCAGCGGCCGGGCGAGGATCGGGTGAGGGCGTGGTTGCTGGCTTAGCCGCCGCCAGATGGATCCCGGAAATGGGAGGGAGCCCCAACCCATATAGGCTCGGGAGGGCGGAACCAAGGGGGGGACAAGGCTCAAAAGGGGATTGTGGGGTGGAGGCCGAGGAGGATGGCTGGGATGGGCTAATTGTCTGTAGCCCGCAACCCTGGCGGACTCAAACGGGGATGAGAGCTCTGATTCCCCGGCTAAGTGGTCTGAGGCCGAGGAAACTCCCCAACTCCGAGTAGACGCCCGGGACCCTGACCTCGGCGCCATACCTCCCAGCCTGGGGCGTGACATAGTGGTGCAGAATGCGGGCATAATGGGGGGGCTGGCGCAAAGAAACCCCTGCCACAGATACCTGCACCCCCCGGTTGGCGACCTAGTAAATCTTTCCTGGGACCTCCACACTTCGTAGTGACGGCACCAACTCCGCCATCACCCATGGAACCTGCCGGCACAGGAGGAGCCAACCCAGCCGACTTAGGGCAAGTCGGGAAGTGGTTGGCAGAACAACAGGGCCGCCTCATGCAAGAAATGATGCAGCAGCAACAAGAGGCACAGATGCGTCTCATTAAGGAGATGTCGCTGCAGCAGCAAGAATTCCAAGCGGCCCTCATGAGAGACATGTACAAAGCCTTAGAAGCCGGCTGGGGAAAAACAGGGGGAGCCAACCCTGACGGCACACCGGGGCGGATGCCGCCGATCCCATTAGCCAAATTGGGACCCAAGGATGACATTGATGGGTACCTGGACGCCTTCGAGCGTATGGCGGAAGCTTCGAGTGGCCCAAGGAGAGATGGGCCTTCATTATAGGTCCCCAGCTGACAGGGCCGGCCCAGGCCACATTAAGGGCCATGTCCAAGGTTGATAGCGCCAATTATGAATGGTTAAAGGCCACTATCCTGGAACGATATGCGATATCAGAGGAGACCTACCGGCAACGTTTCCGGAACATGGCATGGAAGAGGGGTGAGCCACCAAGGGCGTTTGTCACGGCCCTAAGAGATGCCGCATATCGCTGGTTGCAACCGACAACACCAGGAGAACGGGCTATCGGCAATAAGGTGATATTGGAGCAGTTGGTCCAAGTGGTAACCCCACGAGCGAAGGAGTGGCTGCTATGCAACAAACCTAAAACCCTCGAAGAAGCCATGACGCTGCTGGAGAACGTTGCTGCTTTAGAGCCGCGGGATGGGCCCAAGGAAGGAGGTAGGACTGACACACGGAGCCACGGTGGCATCAGAGGGACTCAAGGGGGCCAGGCTCGCTTGGTCCCTCAGACTTCCCCAAGAGCATTCGTTCGGCCCCGGCTGTTGGCACTCGGGGGACCCTGACCAGGGCCCGGGAGTCCCATGGAAGGGCCCAGGGGCCCGAGCAAAGAAGAGATGGGACCTGGAGAGACAAAGGGGCGTGGCCCCTGTTACACGTGTGGGCAATGGGGCCATTTCAAATGGGAATGCCCACTTATGGAGTGTGATGTGGGGTGGGAAGAGGCCCTACACTCCAGCATGGGGCGGACTGCCCGACCGGTGCCGTTACTGGCCCAGGTGGCCATTCAGGGAAAGATTGTGCAAGCGCTGGTAGACAGCGGCTCATCGATTTCGATGGTACAAGAACATCTCATTCCGGAGGGCCTACCAGTCGTCCGTGTGGCTACCATTTCCTGCTTCCACCAACACCACGAACAATACCCAGTGGTGACCGTAGGCCTAGAGTGGAGAGCCCGGTATTACCGATGCGAGGTTGCCCTGGTAAGGCAATTACCCTACCCAATGTTGATCGGGTGAGATGCCCCTTTCTTCTCGGACCCACTCCGGACCCTCGGGGCCGATGCCAAAGAAGAAGAGGTGGATGTTGGAAGCGAGGTGAGCGACAAAAACCTCGGTACCTTGGCCGGAAGGACAACCGACGAAGACGATACAGGAATGGCGAGAAGGACCCAGAAGTGGATGGGAGACCCCGCGTTCCAACAAGCCCAGCAGCAGGATCCGACCTTGCAGGCGCTACGAAACATGGTGGCTGTGAGTGAGGGGCGTGTGCAGGATGGGAGGCGGGCTGAGCGATGGCCTCACATAGCCAAACGGGGAGGTAACTGGTACAGGGTGGTAAAGGAGGCAGGGGAGGAGCGGAGACAACTGTTGGTACCGCAGGGGTACCGAGGGGAGATCCTACGGATGAGTCACGACCACTCCTGGGTGGGGCATCAGGGGGTAAAGAACATGCTTTCTCGGTTGATGGCCCGGTTCTTTTGGCCGGCCATCTCCCGAGATGTGAAAGCCTTCTGTCGGTCGTGTCCCCAGTGCCAGCAATGGACCAAGCAGGCCCTGGTCCGGGCTCCCCTGCAGCCATTGCCGGTTATTCAAACTCCATTCGAGTGTATAGGCATGGATTTCGTGGGTCCTCTTGCCTGCACTGCACGCGGATTCAGGTTTTTGCTAGTCATTGTTGATTATGCTACCAGGTTCCCAGAGGCCATTCCCTTGAGGATCATGCAGGCGCCGGGAGTCTGTCGGGCCTTGCTCACCTTGTTTGCTAGGGTGGGGTTGCCCAAGGAAATCCTGTCCGACCGAGGGGCATCCTTTACAGGGACCATCACTCGACAGTTGTGCAGAACGCTAGGGATAAAACAAATATTCACGTCAGTCGCTCATCCCCAGACAGACGGGCTGGTGGAGAGATTCAATAAAACACTCAAGGGTATGTTAAGGAAGCTGGCCGGGGAATGGCCCCAGCAATGGGATTTATATCTCGACCCCGTGCTGTTTGCTGTTCGAGAGACACCCCAGGCATCTACTGGGTTTTCCCCCTTTGAACTCTTGTATGGGCGCAATCCTAGGGGGATTTTGGGGGTGGTAGAGGGGCAGTTAGCCAGCCAAGGACCCCCAGACAAAGGGCACGAGGCACCAGAATACATGTGACAGTTGCGAGAAAAGCTCTGCGTCGCTCGGTAAGCGGCCTCGTCCAACCTCAGGGAAGCCCAACAAGCTCAGAAGACCTATTATGACCGGACAGCCAAGGCCCGCAGCTTGCAGCTGGGTAGCCAGGTTTTGGTCCAGAGTCGAGTCTTCGGACTGGCTCCGGGGACACCGTGGCAAGGCCCCTTCGAAGTGACGAAAGTGATAGGGCCATACACATACGAGGTCCAGTGCGGCCCACACCGGCGGCAGAGGAAACAGCTACACCTCAACGACCTCAAAGAATGGGTTCCCCGCACAGATGATAACCACCTATGTGAAGTAGGGGAAGAACCACTAGAGTTGCCAGAAGGGGAAGTCCGCTGACGGCGGCTCAGGGACTTTGCTGCACCTCGATGATGGTCTCACAGCGGGCCAGAGAACCCAAGTGACGGAGCTGCTCAACTGTCACCGGCCCGTCTTCTCCATGATGCCAGGATATACCACAGCCGTTGAACACGTGATTCGCACCCTGGCTGGGGTGGTCGTCCTGGTGGCCTGGAGGCCAATTCCCCGGAAGCGATGGGAGGCAGTGGAGTCTGAAGTTAGGAAGATGTTAGAGATGGGAGTCATTGAGCCGTCCCGGAGCGCCTCGTGTAGCCCCATAGTACTGGTGCCCAAGCCAGATGGCAGCATCCGCTTTTGTATTGATTCCCGAGAGGTCAACAAGGTTGCCCAGTCCGACGCGTACCCTATGCCCCGCGCTGACCTCTTAATAGACCAGTTGGGCTCTGCACGATACGTGTCAGCCTTGGATCTCACGAAAGGATACTGGCAGATTCCCATGCGATTGGGGGATCAAAAAAAAACAGCTTTCGCCACACCTTCTGGGTTGTACCAATTCAAAGTCATGCCCTTTGGACTCCATGGAGCTGAGGCTACATTCCAAAGAATGGTGGACAGCGTACTTGCCCAGTGTCATCAATTCGCCATCGCCTACATCGACGACATAGTCATCTTCAGTCCCTCCTGGGAAGCCCACTTGCAACATTTGACCGCCGTTCTCAAGGCCTTAACCGCCGCCGGGCTGAAAGTCAACCTGTCCAAGAGTCGAATTGGGTTCCAGGAGCTTCGGTATCTTGGGTACATTGTCGCCGACCCGCTCTCAGGTGCCGGGGGATCGGCCCCGCGGACTGGCCCACTCTCAGGCGCTGGGGGCTCAGCTCCACCCCCGCGGACCGACCCGCTCTCGGGCGCCGCGGACTCAGCCCTGACCTTGCCACTCACCTGGAGCCCGGGAGGCGACCGAGGCGACAGGCAGGCAGGGGGAGACGACGGGGACAGGCAGAGGAGGCCGGAGGGGGGGCGCCCAGGGAGGAGGCCAGGCCGGAGGACGCAGGGGGCCTTAAGCCCCGGGAATCGGCTGGGCAGGCCAGCTCGTCAAAGATCCTCCCTCTTCCTCCTACAGGCCAAAGGACAGGAGGTGGTCCCGGCAGAAGGCCAGGAGACCTCCGTGACCCGGAGACAGGGGAGACTCCGGACCGCCAAGGATTGACGCGGGGGTAGGCGGCGGAAGCCGTGCCCGAAAGCCAGCTGAGCAGCGGCCGGGCGAGGATCGGGCGAGGGCGTGGTTGCTGGCTTAGCCACCGCCAGATGGATCCCAGAAGTGGGAGGGAGCCCCGACCCATATAGGCTCGGGAGGGCGGAGCCAAGGGGGGACAAGGCTCAAAAGGGGATTGTGGGGTGGAGGCCGAGGAGGATGGCTGGGACGGGCTAATTGTCTGTAGCCCACAACCCTGGCGGACTCAAACGGGAATGAGAGCTCTGATTCCCCGGCTGACTGGTCTGAGGCTGAGGAAACTCCCCAACTCCGAGTAGATGCCCGGGACCCCGACCTCGGCGCCACACCTCCCAGCCTGGGGCATGACAACCTGTACTCTGGACAAGAGGCCACAGTTAGAACAGAATATGGAGAAACGGAATGGTTTCCAATTGGCAAAGGTGTCAGACAAGGATGTATTTTATCTCCCTATCTCTTCAATCTATATGCAGAACATATTATTAGGAAAGCTGGATTAGATTTAGATGAAGGTGGAGTGAAAATTGGAGGGAGGAACATTAATAATTTGAGATATGCTGATGACACTACATTATTGGCAGAAAACAGTGAAGATTTGAAACGACTACTGCTGAAAGTTAAACGAAAAAGTGCCAAAGCAGGACTACAGCTGAACATCAAGAAAACAAAAGTAATGACTACAGGAGAATTACACAACTTTAAGGTTGACAATGAGGAAATTGAAATTGTTCAAGACTTTCTATTCCTTGGCTCCACCATCAACCAAAAGGGAGACTGCAGCCTAGAAATCAGAAGGAGATTGAGACTGGGAAGGGCAGCCATGAAGGAGCTAGAAAAGATTCTGAATTGTAAGGATGTGTCACTGGCCACCAAGACTAGATTAATTCATGCCATCGTATTCCCTATTACTTTCCTTTTATCCCTTAGAAGCTCCTTGATCAATTGATCTTGAGCAGCATATATCTAGTGTTGGAGGGATATAAGGACTGAAACAAATCTTGCCACTGACAATGTAGCCTTGGGGTCCCTATCACTTAATAAAAAAGGCATTATGTCAGTCACAGAGGCATTGGATTTGTATATTAAAAGGGGGGAAATATAGTGCGATCGAAGTTCCTCGTAAAAGCGGCATTCCAAAAGGGCATGGGCTAATGAGTCAATAGAGCCAGAAGAGCAAGGACAGATCCTGTCTGAGTATGGTATATTCAGAATTCTGCTCTGCATCACCATAGAAGGGTTAGCATTCAATCTAGCCAAGCAAAAAGCTCTACAGAGACGAGGAGTTGTTAGATAATATGTATAGGCAGGCAGACCACGTGGAGGGGGTATTCCGAAGAACTGGGATGAACAGACATGACGAGCACAAAAAGTAGTGCTGTTATTATCGAGCTCTTTAATGCGCTTTTTAATTTTGGCAAAAGCTTCAGTTTTCCCAAGATCTGATAACATATCCTGCGAGAAGCCCAACAATGCCAGTTTCTCATCTAAGATTTTTTGCCATGAGGATTTAAAAGGGTCATGCTTCAGAGAAGCTAGGAACCCCTCAGTGCTAAAGCACAGTTTAAGGTGTAGTTTAAAGGCGGCCAACCACGCCCTAGCTTCAAGTGACATTTGGCCAAACTCGGAACGAAGAGTAACGCCAGCAACACATCGAGGGGCATTTAGAAGTTTTCGTAAGAACTGAAGCAGTGGACGATCTATAGATTCATTGATGACTATAATCCAGATGGCAACACCAAAGAGGATAATTAGGGTAATTTTCAGGTTAAAAACCTGAATAGCCCCTGGAATATATTTGCCACCTTTGGTGTGAAAAAAATTGACAATAGCACCAACCCCAGGTTTAATTTTGTTGGACACTGCTTTTTGATGGGCATTCCAATTTAGGTTACGGGAAAAAAGAATGCCAAGGTAAACAAACTCCTTGACTTGGTCAACCTCATAGCCATCTAATACCCAGCGAAAAAGAGGCAATTTTCTCCTCTTAGTGAAGATCATAATCTTAGATTTATGATGGTTTATTTTAAGACCTTCCCTAGAGCAGTACTCAGAAAAAGTTTGCAAAGATCTTTTCAAACCAATTCTTGTGCGGGACAGGAGAACTGCATCGTCAGCATAGAGTAAAATCGGGGTGGGATGACTTGCAAGCTTTGGGGGGTGGCAAAACTCTGAGAAATTGGTTGCCATATCATTCAGATATAGGTTAAACAAGAGAGGAGCAAGGAGGCAACCTTGTCTAACTCCCTTGACCAGTTCAAAGGGCTCGGTTAGTTCTCCTTGGTTGCCACAGCGAAACTGAGCTGTGAGGTCAGTATGAAATTGCTGAATAAGCCATAGTAACCTCCTATCCATAGTAGAATGTGATAGTTTCAACCATAGCCTCTCCCTCGGGATGGTATCAAAAGCTCCCTTAAGATCCATAAAACCCGCATAAAGGGTGCCATTTCTGGAATATTTCTCGGCTAGAGCACTAAACAGTGGTCCGTGACAGACCAACCCCTTCTAAAGCCAATCTGTTCCCAGCCAAGGATGTCATTACTCTCAACCCAGTCCAACAGCCTCTTTAATAAGTAGGAGGAATACAATTTGCCTAAGCAAGACAAAAGGCTGATTGGACGATAACAGCTTGGGTCAGAGCGCTGACCCTTTTTAAAGATTGGGACGATAATAGTTTGTCTCCAAGATTTTGGAATAGCTCCTGAGGCATTAATTTGTGTGAATACAGGAGCAAGAATGTTGGCCCACCATTTGCTGTTGACTTTAAAAAGTTCGTAGGGAATTAGATCAGGACCTGGGGCTTTACCTGAGTGTAGGCGATCAATGAGCGGTTTAATTTCCTTAGGAGACACATCTGGCCAGGAATTCAACAAAATAGAAGGTGCTACAGGTATAAGACCCTGGTTTTCCACAGAATAGGAGAAGAGGCTCTTGAAGTAAGCTACCCAGACCAAAGACGGGATACATGCGGGGACTCTGGCATAGCCATTACTTAAAGAATTCACAGTCCACCAGAAAGTTGAATTATCATTGTTGTTTATAGCTGTAATCAAGCTCCTCCAATTTTTATATAGGGCCTCTTTTTTCCTCCAGTTTACCAAGTCCTTGTAGTTCTTTTTAATAGTTAACAATTCCTTCAATACTGAAATAGTATTGTTCCTTCTGAATTCTCTATGTTTCCTGGTTATTGCTCGTTTGAGTAGTCTACACTCGCGGTTAAACCAAGAATTTCGTTTGTATAAAGCGTGTAAGCTTGAGGTGATTTCTTTAGTAAATAAAGGTTTAAATAAATCAATTAGTCTGAAAAAAACATTTAAGACAGTAGCTGCAGACTCTTGCTCAAGGAGGGCAGCTTTCAACGAAGTCACCTCCAAAAGCTGCATTTTACCATGCACCAAGGAATCAAGCTCAGGGCTCCAGTAAACACGAGCTAGGGCTTTTTGGGATTGGTGCAATATTTGATGGTAGGACGGTATTAAATGTGGAACAGATAATTGGTTGATTGAAAGAGAGATAGGGAGATGGTCACTGCCCATGTAATCGCAGATTCCATATTACTGATTAGGGGTAAGAGATCTAATGAAACCAGAAAATAATCGATAACACTGGCACCATTTTGGTTAAAAAAAAGTGAAATCTCCATTTAGGGTCGATCTGCGATCACCCATTTACTATTATTGGATTCCTCTGTATAGCGAATTGGGCCAGGCTTAAGCCGGAAGAATTGATTACCGAGTCCCTGGAAGTTCTAGTATACCATAGGGAGCTCAGGAAAGATTCATCAAAATTCCCTATAAGATTTTGGAAGAGAGTATTATCATCCGGCCCTATTCGTGCGTTAAAATCACCAGCCATGAGAACTGGAGTAGTTGGGTGGTTGTTTTTGATGTCATCAAATAGTTCTCCCAGACGGGCCCAGTTTCGTGCAGTATTACTTGATCTACCAGGAGGAATATAAACAGAAAATAAAATAAGTGAAGAAAAAGTCAGGTTTACTCTAACTGCTAGCACCAACTCTTCAGCCAAAAGAAGGTCAATTGAGCTTATGCTTAAAGAAGTGGAGATAAAGCATGCTAGTCCTGCACGAGGGCGGCCCACAGAGCCTTTGATTGCTTTTTGGGTAAAAGAGGTGAAGCCTGGGAGAAAGATCTCATTTGTGGCCCAAGTTTCCTGAACAAGGATGATATCAAAAGTCGAAAGAAATAACTGTATATCAGGAACAGTAAGTTTAGCAACATTCCAGCTAAGAAATTTGCAGCAAGATGAGAGTCAGTCCTTATCAGGGAGATCTGTAGGAGACATCTCCCTAAGCAAGTTAGAATTTGCTGTAGGAGGACACACTATTATGGTTGGTTCCAGAGGAACCGGGGCATTGCCTTGAAATAGGTCAGACTCTTGGGTTGGCTGGTTTACTAAGTCAGGAGCCATATCAACCGTGTGTTTGGAATTTGGTTGGTGCTCAGTTCTAGTAGAAAGGTAAGGTACCCTTGGTTTTAAAGGGGGTAAATGGGCCTGTGCTGACTTAATCTGGGTAAGGTTATCTTTAAGGTTCCCTAACCTCATTATTATATTGTTTTGTTCCTTTGTTGGGAGAATGCGAAAAGAATTAATTAGTTTTGCATCCTCCATTTCGAGTATATCATCGACCGGGTTACATGGCTGGAGCAGAGAGCATCTAGAATCTGGTGGTAAGCTTGATTTACGGTACATGAATTTTAGATTTGGATCAACTGGGGTGGCATTCTTTAAACTAGTTGGAGACAGATCTATTAAAGGCTTATCAACCTTGTGAGACTCAGCCTGGTTTTGGGGAGCAAATTTAGTTGATTTTTTGAAGAGGGGCTTGGGAGGGATCTTAGATGAGAGCAGAGGTGCTATTGTTGTTGTGCGAAAGGATTCTTTGGGGAAAATGCCGAATGTCATTAGTCGGTCCTGATTTTCAAGGATCAGCGCTGGAGATGGATTGACTCAATAAAGGAAGCCACAGCCTTCAATTTGCAAGATCTGAGCAAGGCTGTCAAAGATGGGACATTTTGGAGGACTTTCATTCATAGGGTCGCCATGAGTCGGAAGCGACTTGACGGCACTTAACACACGCACAGATCAACAAGATTTTGGGGGTATAAGCTTTCAAGAGTCAAAGCTCCCTTCATCAGATACCCCCAAAATCTTGTTGGTCTCTAAGGTGCTACTGGACTGGAATCTTGCTGTTCTATTGCAGACCAACATGGCTACCCTCTGAAACTAGGTTGCTCTGATGCTCCACTTGTGATCATGGCTGACAAAAATGGCGCATTCACTGCAAAGTTCTCAGCATGCATAGTTGCCATAAGATTTTTTATCATGCTTGGTTTTTCAGTAATTTCAATGAAGGAAATCAATCACTCCACTGAAATGATTTAGGAAGCCATTCCAGGCAGGGAATACCATGTGCTATAAAGGTTACTTTGACTCCTGCTCCATGTCCCTGAGCGTGTGATCTCAGTTGTATTTCTAATCCAGCCAATGCTGTGAACCTTTATATGTTACATTCAGGACTATCTAAACATCTAACTGTGAAAAAAAACACAAATGGAGTACACAATGAAAGCAACTTTCTATTTGTTTATTTTTAGTAAACAACTCCCAATAGGCAGCCTAAAA
Source organism: Euleptes europaea (assembly GCF_029931775.1). Taxonomy (NCBI): domain Eukaryota; kingdom Metazoa; phylum Chordata; class Lepidosauria; order Squamata; family Sphaerodactylidae; genus Euleptes; species Euleptes europaea. Next base: position 75,964,012 of record NC_079321.1, read on the forward strand.
AACAAATTTGGTGTCAAGTAGATGATATGTGAATAAAAACAAACCAACATGGAACGCAATATTGCTGGGAAATACACTTCGAAGGAATGTCACAACATACATAAAAGTATGCATTAATATTTTATCTATCCTGTGAGAGAACAGTCACTAGCCTTCAAAGATTTTTAACTGCATTGAAAATAAGTAGTGAATTGTGCACATCATAACCTAACGTCTAACATACCAGGTATATTGACAGAAATCTTATTCCATTTCTCTAATGTTTCTTTTACCCAGTATACTGAGAAGCATGAAGTTATGCAGCCAAGTCAACATCATTTCAGAATTAGTGCTAACTTCCCAAGGAATTTTTGATGAATAGGAACCACGATCTGACTGGAAACAATCCCATTATGTATATTTTTCAAGAAAATGATAAAGTTCAAAATTATTATATGCAGACAATACTATATTGCAAGGTATCATGTCTTAGAGAACTTCATCATGACAGCAGGGTGAAATGCCATCATAGAATGACCTTGTTTTTCTATAGAGACTGCAAAAGTGAACAAAGATCTCCATGATGCTCTTGTTACAGGAAATGTTCTTACTCATCAGAGAATGAAACAGAGTTCACATTGTGCCCTGAGAACAGAAAATGTACCACAAATGTTCAGCAATCTGATGTGGAGTACTCCACATCAGTCACTCAATCAGTGTTCCCCAACTTGTTGGTTGGGACCCAAATGTGGGTCATGAAGCCTCTGAAAGTGGGTTGCAGGGCAGCCCTTCCTAATGGCCACTCCTGCCCTTGGCATCACCCTCTTTCTCTCCTTTCTCCTAGCCAATCTTTTCACATTTTTACCTTCCCCTCCCTTTGCAACAATAATGAGGAGAAAAATGCTGTCTGGCAACTACTAACTTTATGGTGGTAGCTGAATGAAAGGGGAGAAAAAGGCTGGGGAGTGGGCGGGAGCTGTTCAGAGCATGGAAATGAGAGAGGCAAGAAAGAGGTGTGTGCATGTGGGGGCTCTGTCTTGTGACTGCTCCTTCAGCAGCCCAACCTTTTGCCTACCCCCTTTGCAGCATCTCACTGCTCTCTACCAGCTGTGCAAGATGTACCATCCCGAGCCCTTGCTGCCAACTACTTTGCTGCCATCTTGACACCTGGTGCCCCCAAAGCACATCTCCTGTAACTCTGGCTCTGGCCTAGCTGGCAGAGGAGGAGATTATAGCTCCCCACCCCTCAATGACACCTCAAGGAAAGCCTTGTGAACTTGGAAGAAGAGAAGACTCTTTTGTGATAACCTAACCCCTCCACCCCCCCATGTGACATAGTTTGTGGATGGAATTTGCTGATGTGATGGATACCTATTAATTTCCCTGCTGAGATAACCCAATATGTGGGTTAAATCTTTCCTCTTATCACAATGCAGACATTGATGAAAGAAAGTTCGACTACTATGAAAGTGGTTAAAGGTGGTATAATGCTCAGCATTAATCAGTTTTGAGTAAACAGCTGTTGAGTAGCATCTTCCCTCTCATGCATGGTGGTGCTAAAAGAACCATGTCTATCTTCCAAGTACAGATGGAATCTAAGGGTGCTTTCGCAGCTTGTACCACACTAAGCCCCTTGCAACTAGGCCATTTTAATCTAATTTACATGCATTGATATTTCTGCTTTGTAGAGAAAAGAACGTATACTGTCACGTGTGATGAATGTGTTATGAATGCAACGAATTGGGCTGTCTCAGTAAGCAAAACATGTCACTTCTCTACAAATAAATATGTAGAATAATATCTCTGTAGGAAAACCATCTTCTGTGAAACAGTTCCGAAAAGAATCAATTTCAGTGCTTAATTTGAGGCTACGTTTTGACCTGTATTTTGGAAACTAAGACCTGACCCTGGAAACAGTAACTTCCATGTCATATAGTCGTTGGTATTTTTTCTTCAGTGCATATGCATGTAGATTGATAAAAAATCAAGTAAAATGTGTTCTGATGCTTATTAGAGCAGGTTTCTGAGAATATTGGGGGTTAGAAGGTGTAATGGAGAAGGAGAAGGTGGTTAAATGTCAGAATACAACCTCTATATGCAAAGGCTGTGTACTTTAGAATGCCATTTGTTTGGGGATCACACTGAAGGCAGCTGCGCCCTTTGTGTGATGTTTTCTGATTTCTCAAAAACTCCTGGTTGACCACTGTAGAAAATGGAATTCTAGATTAGATGGGCACCAAGGTCATAGGTTGCCTCAGGTGAGAAAAAACCTTGGGCTGGCCCTAGACGGGTCACCATATCCAGATCAATTTAGATTTATGGGTCACCATACCAAAAAGGTTAGGAATCACGGCACTAGATTACGATATGGAGGTAGTAAAGCACTCATGCTTAAAAGTAGCTATGGTGTGCATCCAGGTGGCCTGGGAAATTAAAATTAAAATGATACTGGACACTGCTGGAGGCCCTTGTCAGGTGCGGGCCTGTTCTCAACGATTCTCGGCTCCTCTGAGTTGTTTTGACTTTCTCGTGGCTTCTCGCAGCTGCCTCGCTTTGTTGTTCTAACGGACACTTTATCTCGTACATTCCTCTCCAGTGGGAGACTGAGTTACTATGCCAACCTGCCATATCAGCTATGCTAATATATATTACTGATTTGCGCCAACCAGCCATTCTTGGCTTAGTTAGTTTGCAAACACTGTTAACCTGTTTGATTTCCAATAAAGTCAACTTGCCTTAGGACCATCTGTCTGGGTTGTTGCTTTTGGGGATTCTTCGGGCCAAGGGCTTACAGCCCTTTCTAGACATGTAAAGTTAACAGCCATTAACTTTACATGTCACGGAACCTGTTCCTTTTAATATTAATTATTTTAATTAATTTGGATACAAATATGTCATTAAAATAATCAATATAATCAATGCCGATGTGTTAATAACTCCTCCCTGTCACTCTCCGCTACAAAGATAATCACACCATTCCTCATAAATAGTTTATCTTTGGTATCTACATATTCAGGCCATTCATTTTCAAGTATTGCTTATTCTTGCAACTCAGTTGGCACTACTGACATATTTTTTAAAAAAAAGAAAAAATGTGAGGATTTACACACAAGAGAAAATTTTAACAAGAAGAAACTACAGAGCATCCTAGTGGCTTAGCACATATACTAGCAGTCATGTGTTTTGTCAGAGCATTTGACTAGTCCATGCACAGAAAGGCAGGAAATAGGGCGGCATTGCTAAGTCATAGGCAGGCACACGGTCTATGTCATGACAATACTATTAAGATTCTACATTCCATATGATTACCACTTCTGAAAGAAGTAGCACATTTGAATTAACAGTTAGAAACCAAAGAGATCAGGAACAAACAAGACACTGGGGTGGAATCCAAATGTCGTTCAAGAAGCTTTCCTCCATCCCAAGGAGCCACACTCCAACTTCCCCCAATGGAAGAAACACTTAAGTTGGAGGAAATCTCTAGGCTGTTAAAAATCTGGTCTTTCAAAAACTATGTGCACATTCAAAATAAGGTAATCATTCATAGTTACATGCCTCCAACAGCTGAGTTTGCAAATTCTTTTAAAAATAATTTCTAACTAAAGTTTCTATGAAAAGTAGTGTCAACCAGTCAAAATACAATCCGCCGTATGAAAAAAGCTCTACATTTTTAATCTTGCATACATAAGAGCAAATAAAATTGTTGGAGAAGGGCCCAAAAAACATAAAATTATTTCTGTGTTTGTATATGTAATCGCCCTTAAACTGTAATGCAATCAGAATTATCTAGAAGCATTAAGGGGCTCAACTTTGGCTGATGGACAGGCTTATAAATTGTATTAGAGAAGAGAACACGGCTGTTTCAGAGTTTGGGACAGTTGCCAAAGTAGCTTGCAAAGTGATTTTGGTCCTTGCTCTTTATTGCTTGTGATTATGTGATGTGTTTATCAGAATAATTTGATTTCATATTTTCCATACTGGGCAATGCTCCAAATCTCAAAGGTATTAAGCAATTTCAAATTTGATGTAGGTATTCAAGGAAGGGGACTCAGAATTGCCAAGAGCAGCACACTCCCATACCAGAATCCCTCAAAATCAAATACATGCCAGATACTCCTTCCAAAATCAGTTGCAAAATGCAACCGTACACAAGAAATCTTTACATTCCCACTACCATGTATGTCACAGATAATAATGATGAAAGATCCAACCTTTATAAATTAATATATAAAAACACTTTAGTTTATCTTTAAGATAGTCTACTGAAAAACATGCTCCAGCATTAACTTGTACGTTAATTAAAATTACCGCTATTTTATACTGATCAAAGCATCCATGTGACACTTGTTAAGAGAAGGATTATATATCTGCCAGTGTAACTTGTGTCTTATCTGTAAAACTTTAAATTCAGAAAGAGAAACTAGATACATGTTTCCATATCATTTAAGTCCTTAGTTCTGCAGCAAAGCGGTCTTCCTTGTAAAATTGACCCCAAACCCAATCCCAATATACTAAATTCACTTTGATTAAAAAAAGTGATTTTGACCACAAATGCTAGTGATGCCAGCATCTCTAGGTGGGGTCTACCGTTTTAGAAATTTCTTTGAGCAAAACCTATTTCAGACATGGCTCCCTTTCAATAATAGGAAGTAAGTTATATATTAAAGGGTTGTTGTAAGCACTACTGATATAATCTCTCACACAAAGAAGCTTGACCCTATGACGTTTTCAGCAAACTAAAAAAATAAATTGAAAAGGAAACTGTATTGATTGAATAAGAAGTTTACCTTTCAGAAATCACTTATTCTACAAATCTTAACCTGGAATGGTCTTTAGGAACCATGCACACAGTACTAGATTTTTCTATTTGAGTTGGTATCCTGGCAAAGTCCATAAATACTCCAATGGGCACAGATCAATATTTGACAAGTATTGTTTGATTATTTATCATGCTTTTCCTTGTTTATTATGCTTGAATCTACTTCTGATTCTAACGACAATGTAAATTGAATTTGGTAATAAGTGGCTATAAATATTGAGAAACATACTGATATTGAGAGCTCCGAGTTCTTATCTGCAAGATGGAACTTTTTAAATTAAGCAGCTTTATAGGATAGATATAATTTAATGTCACCATTTTATTTTTCTTGCTGACACACAAACTGAAATGCAATATGCAACCCTTTCCCAAATCATTCTGGTTTATGGTTATTCGTGTTTTACTTACAGTGCAATCCTAAACAGAGTTATACCCTTCTAAGTCCACATGGCACAGAGTGGTAAACTGCAGTACTGCAGTCAAAGCTCTGCGAACGACCTAAATTCAATCCAGAGGGAAGTCGGTTTCAGGTAGCTGGCTCAAGGGTGACTCAGCCTTCCATCCTTCTGAGGTGGTGAAATACAAACCCAGCTTGCTGGGGGTAAAGTATAAACAACTGGGGAAGGCAATGGAAAATCACCCCATAAACATAGTCTGCCTAGTAAACCTCGTGATGGGTCAGTAATGACCTGGTGCTTGAACAGGGGACGGAAGTTAGGATTACACTGTTAATTTTCCAAGTTCTGAGTGTTAAGCAAATGCTTCAAAGAATTGTCGAAGGCTTTCACGTTCAGAGTTCATTGGTTCTTGTGGGTTATCCGGGCTGTGTAACCGTGGTCTTGGTATTTTCTTTTCTGACGTTTCGCCAGCAGCTGTGGCAGGCATCTTCAGAGGAGTAACACTGAAGGACAGTGTCTCTCAGTGTCAAGTGTGTAGGAAGAGTAATATATAGTCAGAAAGGGGTTGGGTTGAGCTGAATCATTATGTAACATGTATTACATTTAAGGCCCAACAACTGTAAGGAATGCATGACTGTCACTGAAAGCATTGTCCTACTTTTTGCAGGACAGTGATTCAGCTCAAACCCAACCCCTTTCTGACTATATATTACTCTTCCTACACACTTGACACTGAGAGACACTGTCCTTCAGTGTTACTCCTCTAAAGATGCCTGCCACAGCTGCTGGCGGAACGTCAGGAAAGAAAATACCAAGACCACGGTTACACAGCCCGGATAACCCACAAGAACCAAACAACTTCCAAGAATTGGTATTTTTCTATTGTAGAGACCATATTTCTTAGCTCTCCTTCATTCTGCAGCTTATCACAAAAACAAGCCCCTGCCAATCCCCAGAAAGTGAAAGTAATTTCCTCATTTTCTCAAAAGCCTGCTTACGTAAGTAATTTTCTTACCAATAAGTGGGGGGAAAACCCTCAACACCCCCCAAACAGAACACAGATAGGTTGTACCCTGTCACATTTTACAAGAGGTAGGGAAAGCCAAGCATGTTACTGGCACTTTAACCAAGCTCTAAATACAAATACCCAGCAATAGAAATGCCACATTTAATTAGCTCTGAAAGTATGCTATAAAAACCTACCTATACAAAGAGAGAAAGCTCTTACCTTTGGTAGCTATTCGAACACACTGAGTTTTGGTTTCCTATTAAGAAAGGAAATAGAAAAAAAAATAGTTTACTTCTGAAGTAGGATAATCAGCAGTTCACATTACCTTGGGAAGAACTTAGAAAAAGTCAACAAAAGCTAGTTTAATTCAGTCTGCAAATACGTGTGCATTATGTAACATGTATTACATTTAAGGCCCAACAACTGTAAGGAATGCATGGCTGTCACTGAAAGCAGCCACCACGCTGGTTTTTGTCTGGTAATGTGACATCACTGAAAACAGAGTTTCACTTACCTGTAAGTGTTGTTCATCTGGTTGATCTTCTATGCAGTAACACATTGGACTGCGCGGGCCAGCCACGGATAAGATTTGTCAGCTTCTAGCAAAATCGAAAGTGAGAGTGCTCCCCCTCCCCTTGGGGCATGCAGCCTTCCCGCCCAGCGGTCACATGACCCAGGGGGAGGGAGCACTCTCCCCTCCAGTTCTCCAACCTGCCGCCACGGAACCAATAACCACATGATTGTGGAGAGGTCCCAAGCGGGGAAGGAGGGAGGGATGTGTTACTGCATAGAAGATCCACCAGATGAACAACACTTACAGGTAAGTGAAACTCTGTTTTCATCTGCATGGCTTCTATGCAGTCCCACATTGGGAGAGTAGCTCGGTTCCCTGGATGGTGGGTGTGGGACAGTCACCGAACCCATGACTGCAAGACGGCATGTCCCACTACTGCCTCTCTAGAAGAATCCAAGTCGACCGCATAGTGCGTCATGACGTCGCCGCTCGACAGATGTCACGGAGGTCAATTTTAGACGAATAGGCGACGGAGGCAGCGTAAGCCCTTTTGGAGTGCGCCTTGATCATGTCTGGGCAATCCACATGTGCTCTCTCATAAGACAGTCTAATGGCTGAGGCAATCCACCCGGACAGGGTCTGCTGGGAAGCTCGGTGCCCCCTACGGCGGTCACTACAGCAATAACATATTGATGTTTTCCCTGCAAACAAGGTTCTTTGTAATAGAGCCCCCTCCTTATCGGAATAAGGGGTCGGCAATGACACGGGTAAGATAAGACCTTGTGTGGGAAAGAAAGCTTGGGTGTCAACACCACTTGATCACCGTGAAACTTAGTAAACGGTGAGGAACGGCAAGACCTGCTAAATCTCTGACATGACTGGCCGCGGTGATTGTGACCAGACAGGCAGTCTCAAGGATAGCAAAGAGAGGGCCCCGGTGGCCAAAGGCTCAATGGTGTTTTGTGAGTTGGGACAACATGAGGGGAAAGCCCCACTGAGAAACAGGTGGAGATACCAGGGGATAGAGGTTGATTATGTCCCCGTACAAAAAACCTCTGTGAGTCTGGGAGAGAAAAAACACAGAAAGAGAGTCCAACTCAGCGTGAAGGGCTGAACAGTAGTCGAGGGAGTGGACAGTCCAGCATCGTTAAACATACAAGGTAGTCAAAAATTGACGACAGGAGAGAAGCAGCTCTGGACAAACCATTGTCAGCAGCCCACAGGGAAAAATGTTTCCGCTCGGCATCAAGAAAAATGTCTCGTGGACAACTAGATGGGGTGCAGCGGCACCTGAGCCACCCCATCTGACCATAGATTACATAGAATTCTCCATGATGCCAGCTTGATTCAGGAAGGAATGTGAGAAATATCTTGGGGAGGGACGGTACTCCCTTAAGTCAGGGACATTAGAATAGTGAACTGAGATCTCCTGGGCCAGATGGTGCTACCAGGATGCCACTTGTCCTGTCCGCCCAGATCTTGGCCTGAACCTTGCCCAGCAAGGGAAAGGGGGGGGAAACCCACCAAGTCATTTGGAATGCGTCCCCCATGGAGCCTGGGCTCACCCCCACTCTGGAGCACAATTGAGGACACGCTGAATTGTGCTAAGTCACAAGAGAAACATTTGCAGGGTGCCCCAGATTAGGAAGAGATAACAGAGACAACGTGAGTCTACAGAGAGTCTGTGACAATCGTCAGGATGATAATTTACGAAGTCTACGAGAATGTTACTTGTGCCTGTGATGTGAATGGCAGTGACAGTGGAGCCATGTCTTATGGCCAGTCCGAGACTGCATGGCTCATGCGCACAGTAAGTGGACCTTGTGCCGCCCTGTTTGTGCTGGGCGGTGCTGTCCATTGTGACCTGAACATGTCGATCCTCGAGGACCCCTGCAAAGGAATAGAGAGCAAGCCTAATAGAATGAAGCTCAAGAAAGTTAATGTGCAGGGTAGACACTTGAACAGGCCATACACCATGGGCCATACAATGCGCTCCCCGTCCTGATAAGGAGGCGTCAGGAACAAATGAGCCCAAGGAACAGGTGTTTGAGAGGCAACACCAGCCAAGAGGACCACCAGACCAACGAGGCAATCACCGATGTAGGGATCGACAGCTTTTTGTATTAATGGTCAATGTTCGGCTGGAATGCTGTCAGAAAAACTAAGCTTGCAAGGGGAGCATTCGCGAACGAGCAAAGGCAACAACTGCAGTGGAGAAGCCATGAGTCTCAAGTAGTGAATTTTAGGGGTTGTTTGGAACCTTTTCTAGAACAGGTTAACTAACTTTCAATGGAGCATATTCCCTGTATTGGAAGGCAAGCTCTAGCTGTGGCCAAGTGCAGGTGGGTACCACAAATCTATGGCATTAGAATAGGTCAATGGAGACTTTTATAGTTGACCAGGAGGTCCAGGTCGATTAGGACGGAGAATACAACTTCCACCTGACTAGCAAAGCCAAGCTCTGAGTAACTGGCCATTGGCCAGTCGTCTAAGTATAGAAATTGACACCGCTCTGCAGGGCCAGGTGTGTAACTCCCAAAGATAAGCACTTCTTGAAGGCGTGAGGTGCCGTAGCACTACCAAGGGTGAACTGCATATCCAAAGTGCTTTCCTGTGCAGAGAAAATGCAATAGCGTCCGCAGTCTTTGTGGATTGTAATGTGCAATATGCATCACGCCGGCCCAACGGCAAACCGCATCTGCTCATCTGAGAGTGGCAGGACCTTGGGTATTTAACATATGAACAACATATAAGTTTGTGGATCTCGACAGCGTCAATTCCCCAGGTCTAGAGGGGGGCGCTCCCCGTTTTTGTTGACTAGGTAGAGACGGGAATAATACCCGTTGTCCCAATCCTCGGAGGGGACCTCCCGGACGGCCCCTTTCCCCAGAAGTTCCTGAACCTCCTGTAGGGGTTGGGTGGGAGCCGGCGACGTAGTGCAAACCGGAAGAGGTAGGGAAGCAGCGTCCCGAGCTCAACAAAGCATGTATGCTTTACTATCTTGCGAACCCAACTATCATGAGTGATGGACATCATATACTGTAACGACGAGACCATTGGACTGTGAAACGAACTTGAGCATCTAATTACGCCTGCTTAGGTTTGTAGGGCGGTTGAGAGATGGGCTAGGACCTTTCCTGGGTTTAGGTGCGCCCAAACGCTTCCTCTCCTGCTGGGCGGAAATGAGATTGGAGGGGAAAGGTACCTTGGTACCTGTAGAGGCGGGATGAGTGAGACTGGCTGCCAAAGTATCTTGGCTATAAGCTGGCACAGTGGGGGCTCCGAGAGTGTAGGCGCCGAGAACATAGGTGCCGAGACCGTAGGTGCCGAGACCGTAGGCTCCGAGTACGTAGGCATCGAGAGCCTAGGCACCGAGCGCATAGGGGTCGAGAATGTAAGCGCTGAGACCGTAAGGGTCGAGAGCTTGGCGTCGAGAGCATAGGTGCCACGACCGTAGGCGCTGAGAGCAGAGGCATCGAGAGCCTAGGCGCCGAGAGCGTAGGCGCCGAGAGTATAGGCATCAAGAGCCTACGCGCTGAGAGCGTAGGCATCGAGATGACGCGGACGTCTGAATCAGCGCCGACACCTTCGCCTGTGGGCTGGGAGGATTTGGCGTAATGACACCGACAGTGACCCTCGGGCCCGGTGACGGCAAAGGCGCAGCGCTGTACAGTTGCGTAAGGAACTGCATGCGGAACCGCCGGTTACCCTGGGATCTGCCCTGAATTATAACAGAGGGATATACCAGGGAATCACGAGGAGGCAAGTCCTCCAGAACAATCGATGGAATCAGGTGATTCAAGAAGATGTCGACGACTGCCGACGAACGGCGCCGAGGTGATGACGACCCCGATTGGCACCAAGGAGACTTCGAGGAAGACCGACACTGAGGTGCTCTGTACCGAGGGAAGTTTGACGCCCGGAGGCATCGAGGCCCTCACTGATGGAGTTGAATGGCGCTCTGTGCCGAGGGAAGATCAACGGCTGAAGGCATCGAGGCCCTCACTGCCGAGGAGGTCGATGGCACTCTGCACCGAGGGAAGTTCGACGCCCGAAGGCATCGAGGCCCTCACTGCCAAGGGGGTCGAAGGCGTTCTGCGCCGAGGGAAGTTCGACGCCCGAAGGCATCGAGGCCCTCACTGCCAAGGAGGTCATGGCGCTCTGCGCCGAGGGAAGTTCGATGTCGAATGATGTCGAGGCCCTCGCTGCTGAGGAGAGTTCGACTGATCGTGTCAAGGCGACTTTAACGGAGATTGACGACGGTCTGAAGGAGCCGGGGCAAGGGACTTGGCTGGTAGAATGATCGACTTGGATGTCTTAATGACCGAAGGGAGGATTTAGCATGCTTAGACGTACCTCCAGCGTTCAGCCGAGCGTGCTGAGGAGAGGTTTCTTCTTGGGCTCCGCGGAAGTCTGTCCTGCAGGGCCAAGCCCTTTTAGAAGTGCCTTCTCCGGCTTCCAGACAAAGAGTTCCAGGTGATCAGTACGAGCCTTCAGTGTTCTGAGGGCGGAATGAATGTGCCGTTCCCTCAGGCAAAGGAGGCAAATCTTGTGGCAAAAAGTCTTCGCATTTTGGTGCCGCAAGAATGACGTTGATTGAAAAGCAGAGCCTTCTCAGACTCCACTCAGTAATAACAATAAAAGAGAAGCTATACACACGTTCTCTCTCCGTGGCGGCAGAAAGAGAACTGGAGGGGAGAGTGCTCCCTCCCCCTGGGTCATGTGACCGCTGGGCGGGAAGGCTGCATGCCCCGAGGGGAGGGGGAGCACTCTCACTTTCGATTTTGCTAGAAGCTGACAAATCTTATCCGTGGCTGGCCTGCGCCTGCGCAGTCCCAATGTGGGACTGCATAGAAGCCACGCAGATGAACCTAGCTTCTTTGCTGGCCCCCACCCTACAATAAACTGGAGCAGAAATTCTGAGCACAATGATGTTGTGTCGGAAGACTCCAATAACTGAACACTAACAGGGAGGTGAAAAGAAGAAAGTGTCAACAACCGTCACATATTGCCTGGGGAGGAAGACTGGGGGGAAAGGAACATAGGGGGTGCCATCACATCTACAGCATGATGTCATTTCCTGGGCAAACCCAGAAGTGACATCATGTCACTCTAGAATTCAGCAAGAACGCTACGGTTTTACATCTTTCTATTGACAAGACAGCTATTTTTCCCCTGTTGGCCTATTGTTGGTGTCTGCGGATGGGAGATGCTCTGCTATAGAAGAAGACTTGGCAAACCTACTCTCTTATCTTGTAGTTTGGGCCTAAAAGTATGGGAAACAACTAGATATGAATCTGTGAAGTATTTAGCAGAGGTGGGCAGAAGAAATGGAGCAATTTAAAAACAGCATAATACGTATTTGTTTTCATTCACAAAGCATATTAAATATAAATAAATAAAATTTCTCTGTAAAATGCACATAAATCTCTAGCTGAGTTGTTTCCAAAGCTTTTCACTGAATCAGTGTGATGAAGAGGACTGAAAACTGAATTTGGTCCTGGTATACTAGGTTCGCCCTGACCTGGATGGCCCAGGCTAGCCTGATCTCGTCAGATCTCAGAAGCTAAGCAGGGTCAGCCCTGGTTAGTATTTGGATGGGAGACTACCAAGGAATACCAGGGTTGCTATGCAGAGGAAGGCACTGGGAAACCACCTCTGTTAGTCTCTTGCCATGAAAACCCCAAAAAGGGGTCGCCATAAGTCGACTGAGACTTGACGGCACTTTACACACACACACACATACTAGGTTCAGTTCTGCCTGGATTCACTAGCTCACTTCCGCCTAGGTTCACTTCTGCCTGGGGACTCACTGTATAGACTTTGTAAAATGGGCACAATAGTGCCCTGTATCAGATTATCATTGTGAGAGAATACAATAAAAGCATAGGAATCCTGGGCAAAATAAACCTGGTATTTCATAATTCTAGCAGTTAATACAAACCTAAAAGTTAGAAAAATTAAATATTAAACAGTAAAAGAGAGGCTCTAGGGAAGAAAAACTTTTGATCACTCAACTGTGGCCAGAAGAGGTCAGTGTCACTTCCTTCAAATCCTCGGCATCTGGCAATAATTCCACAGTTGACTATATGCATATTAACCACGTTGGCACCAACCACAACCATGTGTATGACTAACCAGAATTTGCAAATAACTAGGGTTTTAAACAAGGATTTGCATCGAGCTTGTAAATGTGAGTAGCTGGGCCTGCCTCAGTGTTAAACATTGTGCCATCAATGGCAATGGAAGGGCAAAGCATGCTTAAGGCCAGTGGGAGAAACTGAGAGGTTACAGGGCGGAATGCAGGCGATCTGTTCCCAATTCCTTTGCCACAGTTAAAGGACCAGAAATATTAATCTACAAAGACCCAATGAGTCCTCGTCCTCTGCCTTAATGTCTGCATAAATTTAACAGTCATGCATTTTTTTAAAAAACAACAACAACAACTATAAAAACCATCAGGGAAAACAACCAGCTCCACAGGCCATTCTGGCACGCAGCTTCACTAGCTATGACATGTTCCTTATTTTGCTATGATGAACAGCTAATTTTAAAAATAATTACAGACATTAGGCAAGACTTCATTCTAAAGACAATGGCAAAGCCATTGATAGCTCTGATCTCTTCATTACTAGCTGCAGCAGAAATCCAAATGGCAGGGTAGAAATGGCTTTGGTTTCTTTGGAAAGCAGATTAACCTTCCTGGAGCCTATCAATCTAGTAGCAATCTCCCCTAAATCCCACTCTCCCCCTTTCTTGCTCCAACCAGCTGCTACTAGGATACAATAACCAGAAAACAGAGATTTCATGCGAGACTATACTTAATTCCTAAATGGAAGTTTTAAATATCTCAGCTACTGTTCTGAATACCATTTCCCTCTCTTTCCCATCACATATATTTCCATTTACAAAAGAAAATGATTCAGTGGCAGCAGCATGGGGTTTATCAAATCTTGTTGCTTTTCACACCTAGAGCTGCCTGCAGTATTTAACTTCCTGTTGCTTTGTTCCCCATCAGTATGCATACCAAAATAGAAAGGGTACACAACAGCGTCAAAACATCAAACCGTGAGGAAATAGCAATGGCAGTCTGCAGCCATACCTTTAGTACTTTCACAGCAGTCAAGCAATTTTGAAGCAAACTTGTGTATTGAGACTTTTCACAAACATGCCATGAGCATGTTCCTTTACAATCAAGGGCTGATTTAGAAAACTTTTTTTATTTGAGGTTTGGTGTGCAAGACCCTAAAAAATTGGTAATGTTTTATTAACCTGCAGAGCAACCTGGATTTTGTTTATCCTCCAGCAATTTAATCTTTCAAACTGTATGAGCACTGAGAACAACAGGACAGCTATTTTCCTGGAAATGCAGAACCACAGATGGTTTAAAATATTTCACTGAAACTATTCTGAAAGATTTATTAAATTTTCAAGTTGTAATAGTTACTATTACTAACTATGTGGAATATGGATTACACAGAACTCTGTGTATGAGAATATATGCAAGGATAAGGATTCATATAGTACCAAACACAACTATTTAGGCAGAAATCCAGAGAGTCACATAAGGTACCAGCCAAGACAGTGAATCAAGACAGGTGGGAAATTCTGAGATACCATTAAAGAGAAGCAAATTGCCATAATAGAAATGATTATATTTTTGCCGCAAGAGATGTGGGTACGTGCCTTGTCTGCCCTATAATGTCTTCAGACATCTCTGGCCATGACGCAAGCAGCACAAGCATAATGCAGTTTTTACCTTACCTGCAGCCTCATAATAAAGCTTCCCTCTGACAGTAGGACTACAACGCTGCTTAGAATCATAGAGTTGGAAAGGACCACCAGGTCCCTCACAACTACCTCTCCCCACACCCCCAGTGATCCCTTCACCATGCCCAGAAGATAGCAACAAAAACCCCTCAAGGATCCCTGGCCAATCCAGCCTGGAGGAAAATTGCTTCCTGACCTCAAAGTGGTGATCGGCACTGACACAACCCTTCTTGCCCTCCCTCTGCCTGTTCACAGAATCAGCATTGCTGTCAGATGGCTATCTAGCCCCTGCTTAAAAACCTCCAAAGGAGAGCCTACCACATCTCAAGGAAGCCTGTTCCACTGAGGAACTGCTTGAACTGTCAGGAAGTTCTGCCTAATGTGTAGCTGGAAACTCTTTTGGTTTAATTTCAACCTGTTGGTTCTGGTCTGACCTTCTGGAGCAACAGAAAACAACTCTGCACCATGCTCTCTATGAAAGCTCTTCAAGTACTTGAAGATGATTATCATATCACCTCTCAGTTGTCTCCTCTCCAGGCTTAACATAGCCAGCTCCTTCAACCTTTCCTCATAGGACTTGGTCTCCAGACCCCTCATCATCTTTGTTGCCCTCCTCTGGACACGTTCCAGCTTGTCTACATTCTTCTTAAATTGTGGTGCCCAAAACTGAACACAATACTTTAGGTGAGGTCTAACCAGAGCAGAGTAAAGTGATACCATCACTTCGCGTGATCTGGACACTATATTTCTGTTGACGCAGCCCAAAATTGCATTTGCCTTCCTAGCTACTGCATCACACTGCTGACTCATGTTCAGAGTATGGTCTACTAAGACCTCTAGATCCTTTTTGCACATACTACTCCCCCATCCTATAATTATGCATTTGATTTTTCCTACTCAAATGCAGAATTTTACATTTTTCTCTGTTGAAATTCATTTTGTTAGTTTTAGCCCAGTTTTCCAACCATTCTTTCAAAATGGAGCAGTTGTTAAAAGCTGTTTGTTATGTAACAGCTGGAAAGGGGTAGGATGTGTGTGCTACCGTTGGAAGGTAAAAGTTCAGTGATGCATATGTGCAAGCAACGACTAAGGGAAAATGTGATAGGATTTATAAAATAATATGTGGGGTGAAGCAAGTTGGTAGAAACAACTGCTTCTTTCAACCCTGTAATAATACAGCTCAGGGAAATTCAGTGAACTTTATGAGAGGTAGATTCAGGACAGACAACAAGAAGTATGTCATCTTTCAGGAAGTAATTAAGTTGTATAAAACCTCCTGGTTCAGAGGCAGTATTCTCCAATAGGCAACCACAGTGGATGCCATGGCTGGTGTCCTGCTTGTGGTTCTTTTAAGGGTATCTCGTTGGCCACTGAATGAAAGAGGATTCTGGACTAGATGGAGACCATGACTCTCATCCACCATGGCAGCACTTGTGTACTTTTGCAAAGTGTCGTCTCGATAGATCAGAGCTATGAGTGGATAGTCCAAATTTTCACCATCAATACATTTGACTTGATTCAGAAAGAAAGCCACTCACCTTCTCAACACTGCTCATGGCTTGGAAATAGATGTTATACCCTTTACGAGGAGTCAAAGGTGGATTCCAGAAGCCTTGATATGTTCTGTTGTCACCAACTGTGAAAGGAGCTGGTTCAGGAAGGTTACCAGGTGGCAGTTCCGCAGCAAAATAATATGGTGAGCCACCGCTCAGAGCATTATAATATGTGACAGGAACCTGGTAGCAACCCATTGTTCCAGTTTCTCGTTTGGTTCGATGAGGATGCAGCTCTTCAACAACAATCTGGTAGGCACTATTCAAACCAACAGGAAAACATTACTTATAAGAGAATGTCAAAACTATAACACACAAACATATATTATACCAAATAATACCGCATTCATTTCAAGCAAACTAAGCGATATATATGCTCAAAAACTATAGTTTATGCCTCTTCATAACTACTGTATTTTTCGCTTTATAAGACACACCTGACCATAAGATGCACCTAGTTTTTAAAGGAGGAAAAAGAAGAAAAATATATTTTTTAAAGACCCGGCGGGAGTCCCGGGAAGGGGGGCGGTGGGGGTTTAAACTGCTCTGCGCTGCCTGCCCAGGCAGCGCAGAGCAGTTTAACTGCCGCACCCCCCCGCGCGCGCTTCCCGGTGCGAGGACCCGCCCAACAGCTGAGCCTCGGGACCGGGAAGTGCAGGGGGAGGTTAAACTGCTCTGCCCTGCGCTGGGTGGCTGGGAGGGGCCTCACGGCCCCAGCTGGCGGCATCCCAGCCGGCTCCCGGGGCGGCCGGCTCTGTGCCCTGCTGCCGCTGCATTCGCTCCATAAGACGCACTGACATTTCCCCTCACTTTTGAGGAGGAAAAAAGGGCATCTTATAGAGCGAAAAACACGGTAACTTTATCATGACTAGTGCATGGTTGTTTTGATTTTCTAGTATTTATTTTTCCCCCTTAGTCATTCATACCTAGTCCCTCAGAATACCCAGTGAATCAACCAGAAACCCCTTCTGAATATAAAAGTTTTGAAGCATTATGTTATTAAGCAGTCAGGATGACTGCTTTATAACTGACATTTGTAATAGATTGACTGACATTTGTAATAGATTAAGCTTTTTTGCTTGATAACTTGCAACATTTGAAGTAAGCACTGGCTTCTGGAATGATATTACAAAAAGTTCAGTTTCAAGACTGCCTCCAAGCAGTGCCCAAACCCCCAAATTGCAGTTGTCATAAGAGAGAGACAAAAAGCATTGACAGGGATTTCCACCTTTTGACCTTGCTGTGCCATCTAGCTTGGCTCTCAGCTATGCAGATCTAAAGTATAAGCGACATTCAGTAATACAAGCACAGATGGATGGAAATCTGTCCACTCCCTCCAAATAGTTTCCCTCCTTTCCTGATAGTTGCCACTGACAAAAACATCGCAAATTGCTAAAGCAGATGGCGTTCAGCCTTTTTTTTTTTTTTAAACAATCACCAACTTCAACCTCAACTTGCCAATACCTTCCTTACGATGACAGCTTTTGGTCATTTCTCATCAAAATCTCATTTTAGCAGAGAGTGTAATTATAATTCTTTTCCGTATAGGGGACAGAGGCAAACAGCTGAAGCATTAGACTAATTGGTAATCAGCATTCGGATGTTCTGATAGAAGGTTCCATAAAGGACAAAGGCAAATTTAACTCTTTTAAAATATTTAACAGCAAATATTTCAAGTATTTTAAAATCCCCCTTTGCCTTCAGCCCCTTGCATGTGTGAATTATATACCAAACACTGGTTGAAAATACAAGCAAACATTCAGTGTAACATGGAAACACTTAAAGTAGGCAGGCAACTTGAAGGCATAAGTATGAATAAGCCATATTCTAAGCTATTTTTGATTTGTGATCACAAAAGCTCTAAACATCTTACTTCCACTTCTCACAGAACACAGCCCATCTCTGGTGGTTAAGAGATCAGACTTCAGGTTCTCTCCTTTTTGCATCCCTGCATAAATTTCCTCTCCCTTCCCTTTTCAGACCACCATCAGCATCATGACAATTAATGATATAGATCTGAAGCCAGTTTTGAAGCCCAGCAAAATAAATTCTTCCTTCATTAACACAATTTAGAATTAAATCAGCAGTCTTCTAATTTGGAGAAATTCTACAATACTGCAGGACTTTGTTAAACAGGTACTCACTGTAACCATACAGTAATGCTGTAGAGCCTGCCTAAGGTAGGGAGAATCACATAAGTGCAACTTTAATTTGGGACCATCAGACCCGGGTCAGACACAGACAAAAAGCTCCAGGGTTGCACACTAGTAGGATAGGTTATTACATAAAAAAGAAAACCAAAGATATACTGCAACTGGGCTTAGGTCCAAAGCTAAGCAGACTACAATCGCATGTAACAATGTTAATTATCAGAACAAAGTAAATTTCGTATGTTAAAACTTCATGTCATGCCTAGGAATGTGCACTTGGGATATATCTGGTTAGAACATATACCCGGAAACTACCTTAACAGTATTTTTGGGTGTACTCTGTCTGGTATCCAGATGAGATTCTAGGCAATACCAATATCTAGGTCCCAAATATTTCTGGAAATATTCAAGAATATCTGTGGATTTAAGGATCCCAGGCCTGGTTTTTCCCACCTGTAACAAATTTCCCAACAATGGAGAGAGAAGAGAGGGAGGGATCTTTCAGAGGAAAATGGGATCACATGTTAGGGGAGGTCTAATTGTTTGCCCAGTCATGATAGTTCTCTCACAGACCATAGCTTTCTGACTGTGGACAAAGATGAATAATAGAATTGTAGAATCGTAGAGTTGGAAGGGACCACCAGGGTCATCTAGTTCAACCCCTTGCACAATGTATAAAATTCACAATTACCTCCCCCCATACCCCCAGTGACTCCTACTCCATGCCCAGAAGCTGGCCAAGATGCTCTCCCTCTCATGATCTGCTTAAGGTCATAGCATCTCACGTTCAATACTATTCACAAATAAACTTTTGCTGTAATATGAGCACCTCTGCAAAACACAACAGCACGCTGCCTAATCCCTGATAAATGTAATAACAAATTCAAACAAGATTACTGAAAACATAACAATAACAACACAACAATAACCATAACAAACCAGCTTTAAATGACCTGAAAGGGTAAATATAAAGCTGGTTTGTTAAGGTTATTGTTACGTTTTCAGTAATCTTGTTTGAATTTGTTATTATTACATTTATCAGAGATTAGCCAGCGTGCTGTTGTGTTTTGCATACGGTCATAGAATCAGCATTGCTGATGGATGGCCATCTAGCCTCTGTTTAAAAGCCTCCAGGGAAGGAGAGCTCACCACCTCCCAAGGAAGCCTGTTCTATTGAGGAACCACTCTGTTAGGAAGTTCTTCCTAATGTTTAGACAGAAACTCTTTTGATTTAATTTCAACCTGTTCGTTCTGGTCTGACCTTCTGGAGCAACAGAAAACAACTCGGCACCATCCTCTATATGACAGCCCTTCAAGTACTTGAAGATGGTTATCATATCATCTCTCAGTCTTCTCCTCTTCAGGCTAAACATACCCAGCTCCTTCAACCTTTCCTCATAGGACTTGGTCTCTAGACCCCTCACCATCTTTGTTGCCCTCCTCTGGACATGTTCCAGCTTGTCTACATCCTTCTTTAATTGTGGTGCCCAAAACTGGACACAGTACCCTAGCTGAAGTCTAACCAGAGCAGAGTAATGTGATACCATCACTTTGTGTGATCTGGACACTATACTTCTGTTGATACAGCCCAAGATCGCATATGCATTTTTAGCTACCGCATCACATTGCTGATTCATGTTAAGTGCTTGGTCTACTAAGACTCCAAGATCCTTTTTGCACATACTACTGCTAAACAAGTCTCCCCCATCCTATAATTATGCATTTGATTTTTCCTACCTAAATGCAGAACTTTACATTCATCTCTGTTGAAATGCATTTTATTAGTTTTAGCCCAATTCTCCAGCCTGTTAAGATCATCCTGTATCCTGGCTCTGTCTTCTACCATATTTGCTACCCCTCTCAATTTAGTATCATCTGCAAATTTAATGAGCATCCCCACTATTCCTTCATCCAAATCATTTATAAAGATGTTGAACAACACAGGGACCAGGACAGATCTTTGAGGCACTCCACTAGTCACTTCTCTCCAAGAGGATGAGGAACCATTAACAAGCACTCTTTGGGCGCAATCTGTCAACGAGTTACAGATCCACCTAACAGTAATAGGATCTAAATCACATTTTCCCAATTTATCAACAAGAATATTATGGGGAACCTTATCAAAAGCCTTACCGAAATCAAGATAAACTATATCTGCAGCATTCCCTTGATCCAGCAAGGTAGTAACTTTCTCAAAAAAAAAACAGGCCTGGCTGCAGTTTGACTCCATTTCAGGGTGAGATTGTTTTTTTTGAATGCTGCTGGTATGCCTCTGGCTTCTCTGATCTGTCTATGCCTTGGATTATTTCTGCTTCCTGCTGCTGTCGGCCTGGGAACACCCTCTTCTTGCTTTGCACCAGGATGTGTTTATTTATGCCTGGTGGGTATTGGGGGAGGGGGGGAGGGAGCCATTTTTTCTTTCTGGTTCTCTTTAAGAATAGTATTTTTTAATTTTGTTTTGTGTTTTATGTGGTGCTATGTTGGGGTATCTTGGCTTGTTTTAGAATTTTTAATTTTAACTGCTTTGCTCTTTAATTTTTAAAATGTTCTTGCTTTGGGGGGAAGGGGTTCCCAGGTTGTTGCAGTTTTAAAACATTTATCTTTTGCCACTCCTGAGATGTCCATGGCGATGGAAACCATCAGGGAGGCAGTCTAGGAGTGTGAGATGCACAAAACATTCTTCAGCAGCTTCAGTGGTGAGGGATTATCTAACTAAAACTTATGAGTTGCGTTCCACCGATAGGCAGGAGAAGGTTTGGCTGCACCTTCCTCTTGTGACTCAAAGGCTCCTCTTGTAGCCTCTGATAAGCAAGCAGAGTGACTGTGTTCTTTCTCCAGGCAGGTGACCTTGTCTGCCCACACTGCTCACATCTGCTCCCCTGGAGAGTTGAGCAACTGGTATTCCTGAAGGTTAACTTGCTGCTCTTCAACTACCTGTCCCTGAACTTTGAGAGTGAGTGAAATGAGCATGTTTTTGTGCCTGCATCATCTCAGTCTGTGTTGGAGAGCCACTTCCCAAAACTTAAAACTAAGACATAGAATGAAACAGCAGGGAAGTTACCCAAATTGATGGGTATCATATAAAATCCACATTCCAAATTGTGTCCTAAAACCAACAGCACTGAACTGAATCCCAGCACCTCTTGGCACAATTCTGTGCATAAAATAAATAAACATAGTGCCAAAAAAAAAAAAATTGTCCTTGCCCCTCTCCAAAATAAAGAAAAGCCACACAAATATAATTGGAACAAGAAGAGATGTTAGGAAAGTAGATTTATGTCAATTAAAACAAGCAGAACCCACAAAAGCACATAAATTACACTTGTGCATGCTGTATTGGTGTTGTGTTTTTTCCTTACAGGGATGGGGGGCGGGGAACAGGAGTACCAGTGATGAAGGTGAGCTGTAGCTTCTGAGGCTCACCCTGTGAGCCAGTGATGGTATAAAACTGCAGATAGAACAGAACTCAGGTGCCCGAGATCACAAGTACATTTTTACTGCGTCATTGCTGGTTGACTCAGATGTACTGTGTGCATCACTATTTTATTTATTACCTACCCTGGATTGCAACAGTTGATAGTTATGCTGTTAAATTCTGAGGTTCCCTTGGTCTAACTCTGAAGAGTGATTGTCTATCTAGTTGCCTTCCTACTTGTGCAGGTTTGGAATAGACACTTTGGATCAAGAAGCCTGCAGATAATGACCAGTTTACAAAGGGGTTTTCAGGGAACGGGTATTCAGTGTAAGAACTGAGGGGTGGATGAGAGTGATAAGTAGCCATATATCTAGATAGAGGAGGGAGGGCTTTGGTTATTGAATGCAGCAGAAGCACAAGTGACTTGCTTATTTCATCGTGTTTGTGCATCTCATGAACACTGTTGAAATGCACACATTTCCCATAGGGAGATGCTCGGTCATCCCCCACTTTGGGATGTGTATACGAAGTCATAGCAATTTCTTAACTTGAGAAAAGTAAAAGCCCTCTTCCCCAGGTCTACAAAATAATTTAACAAAATCCAGATGAATGTATTCATCAAGAGCTCCCAAGGCCTGGAGGAGGTACAAGCGCTGAAGAATGGGTACTTAATTCCCACTGTAAACAAGTGCTTTAGTTTTAGTGCTTTTCCTTTCTGCATGTTGTTTTCCAAGGCTTCTCCTTTTCTAATGATACTTTGACTTTAAGTTCTAAATGGGTTCGTATAAATTTAATGATATCCCCGACCTCAGCCTTCCTTTCTCTCAACCTGCCACCGGCAGTCTGCTGGTTCACCCAAAGACCTGATGGCTGCCTGGGAAACAATTGCTGTTCTTCAGGGGGTGGGGAAGGGGAATACCAAGTCAGTATTGTCTACTTAGACCGGCAGCGGCTCTCCAGAGTCTCAGGCAGAGGTCTTTCACATCACCTCCTTGCCTAGTCCTTTTAACTGGAGATGCCGGGGACTGAACCTGAGACCTTCTGCATGCCAAGCAGATGCTCTACCACTGAGCCATGGCCCTTATGAGATTAAACTTCTCTGCATTTGGTCCAACCTGGTTGGAAGTGGCACAAACTACTTCCTATGGGCCATATTGCCCTATGCCATGGTTCTTCTGGGATTCTCTGGTTTAACATTGGTTCTGTTGGGCTTGTTGGTTGCATTTGAAGGCTTTCAGCCAGTAGTTACTTGCTCTTGTGTGTTTGGCTATTGGTTTCTTTGCCCCAGAGAAAGCATGGAATGTTTCCCCATCGGAAACAATGGGGCCAAGTAGGGATGGCGGGGGCACCTTGTTCAGGGACCCCACAAAATTGCATCCTTTGGTCCAATTTGCTTGAAACTTGGAGGGGGGGGGTCTTTAGTAGACAGGCAGAAGTAGGCTGCCTTGCCATTTTTGTGACATTTGTTTGACAAACAGCCACTCTATCCCCCTCCCCTCAAATTCCCCATAGGAAATAATGAAACCTGAATAATTCCCCCCCCCAAAAAAAAACCTGAATCCTGAAACAATATCAGGAGTTCCAAGTACTCCCAAATAATGTTATTTATGCCCTTCCAAAATCCAAATCTGAAAAATGCCTTGCTTTTCAAGTGCACATCCCTAGTTATGATTTTGCTTTAGACCAACATGGCTAGTTAGGACTGTCTTTACAAATAACATGTTTGCTTCATTTCCTATCTTATGGATCAAGACAATAAGATAGGTCAGGATAAAGGTTGTGTATAAGCAACTAGATACCCTTTTGGGAACACAGACATTTTATGCTTGCCTCTGCAGACTCTCTTGCAGTATTCTTACAAACTGCCAAGATAAAATAATTGACAAGATTGCTGCTCTCCAAAGTACCAGAAGATCAGTAAACGTGTCAATTTCAATATCCAGCCAGTTTAGAAGAATAAGGGCTGAGGGAGAGAAGAAGTAGAGTGCAATGTATATAATCATGACAGGAAAAAAGAAACACTATTTAATGTTTTATTTATTTATCATTTAGTTTAGAACAGCTTTATAGCTTGAATGTTGTTTTTTATTATTAATTTCAAGGCAGCTAAAATTTAAGTGGCAAAAATAATCCTGTGTAGGGCCACTCCATGTTGCAGGGGGAATGCATGGTTAATTAACATTCTCTGCACTTACAAAACTAGCATATCAGAGCAATGGCTGGGATAGAATTATTTTCTAGATTTCCATGTAAAGCCTTTTTATATGATCCTCCAGCAATTTCAAGTGATGCACTCTAAGGAAGTTTTACCTCACCTGTTGTTTGCGGGAATTGGTGAGATAGGACTAAGACGATGAGAATTAACCAGCTCCTTGTTATGTTATGCTTGATAACAAACCAATATAATTTTCAGCTTGAAATGCCCCCTTGCAAACATTCATGGATGAATATAATAAACCGATATCCATCATAAAAGATAAAGGTAAAGGTAAAGGTCCCCTGTGCAAGCACCGGGTCATTCCTGACCCATGGGGTGACGTCACATCCCGACGTTTCCAAGGCAGACTTTGTTTGCGGGGTGGTTTGCCAGTGCCTTCCCCAGTCATCATAACTCATTAGCAATATTGTGTCATATTCATAAATCATGCAGGCATGGTTCAGTACTGAGGCTTAACCAGTACATGCTGCCTGTGATAAGCAAATCACTTTTTACATGGCTCACTGACAAAGTAAATGCTTATTAGTTCTTGTAGGTTATCCGGGCTGTGTGACCGTGGTCTTGGTATTTTCTTTCCTGACGTTTCGTCAGCAGCTGTGGCAGGCATCTTCAGAGGAGTAACACTGAAGGACAATGTTACTCCTCTGAAGATGCCTGCCACAGCTGCTGGCGAAACGTCAGGAAAGAAAATACCAAGACCACGATCACACAGCCCAGATAACCTACAAGAACCAATGAACTCTGACCGTGAAAGCCTTCGACAATATTTTAAATGCTTATTCCTTTACTGGCTGAGCAGAGAACCTCTGGCTCAGTAAAAGTAAGTCTTAATATCTGATTCTAAATACTGATTCATCTGGTGTCCTTTGTATTTCATGCCTGCTGTTTGGCTTACATCTTCAGGAGGTCATAAAGAATACTAGAGATTATGAGATAACACTTGGCAGGCAAGACATGATTATGTCATGATTAGAACTGTGACTACCCGCAGCATGTTGAATTTTAAAGAATGACTGACAGCACCCGCAGACTGGAATTGGATTATAGAACATCTGTTTCATCAGGCAAGTTTATGGAACAGGCAAGGAATACAAGGGAGCATTTATATAAGAAAAGCGGATTCCTGAATTATGTGTGAAGACATATTTAAATCAGGTAACTATGTAGCATCCACATTTTCCGAAGAATGCAAATTTGTGTGTGTGTATGTGTGTGATATCTGAACTGTAAAACCGGAGGTTAAGCAAAACCAGCAGATTTAAATAATCCTCAAATCCTTCACATGGTTTGCTTGTAAGATATTTTTTCGAGTTAGTAGTTCACTATTACAATTTTTAAAAGACAGTCAGTCTGAGAAACAATAACTTGTCCACAACTACATGATAACAAAACAGGTAAGTAGGATGCAATGTCCAGGGTGCAGAGGAAAATCTGGAAAACTAGAATGTGCGATCTAGATATCCTCAACATGTTTTGCGACGGGTTTCTTTTTCTGCCAATACAATAAATTTATCTTCACATATAGGAACTATTCAGAAGACCCCCACGCTCAGGAGTATCACATAGGAACCCATGGGTTCTTTTAAATACCGTATTTTTCGCTCCATAAGACGCACTTTTTTCCTCCTCAAAAGTGAGGGGAAATGTCGGTGCGTCTTATGGAGCGAATGTGCGGACCCCGCCCCTCCCGCCAGCCCGCGTTCCCCGCCCAGAAGGCCAGCTGGGAGGCGGGGTGTTTAAACTGCTCTGCGCTGCCTGCCTAGGCAGCGCAGAGCAGTTTAACCTCCCCTCCCACCGCACGCTTCCCGTTCCTGAGCCTCAGGAACTGAGGAACTGTACTCAGTACAACAGTACTGAGTAGACAGTACTGACTTGGATGGACCGAGGGGGGGGGTCTGGTTCAGCATAAGGCAGCTTCCCGAGGTGGGGCCCGTGGCTCAGTGGCAGAGCCTCTGCTTGGGCATAGCAGGAGGCCCCCGGTTCAGTCCCCGCTGGGCGCCTCCGCTCCCACCCGCCCCTGGCCCTGGCGAGCCCGGCGCTGCCAGGCCTCCACCTCCCCCCCCACTCACTGCACGGAGGCCGGGCGGGGCGCGCGGAGAGCGAGGCCGGGTCCTGCCGCCAGGACGATCCACCCGGCCCTCCCTCCTTCCTTCCCTTCCACTCGCCCGGCCTCCGTGCAGCGGGAATCGCCGAGGGGGAAGTGGGAGAGGGGAAAAAGGAAGGCTGGGGGTGTGGGGGGGTAGGCCTGAGGGGGAGACGCTGCCTTCGCTCAGCCTTCGCTCAGCTTGGGCGGGGGCGCTTCAGGGCCGGGAAGCGCGGGGGGGGAGGTTTAAACCCCCACCGCCCCCCTTCCCGGGAGTCCTCACAAGAAGGAGGCCTGGGCCGGGGGTTGAAGATGGTGGTGTTGGGGCGGCTTCTGTTGCTGGGCTCCTGGGCGGCTGGCGCTGGAGGTAAGCAGACCCGCGGCCTGGCTTCCTTCGCCGCCCGGGAAGGAAGGAGGGTCTCCTCAGAAGGGGCTTCCCCCCGCCCCAGCTTCTTCTCCCCCTGCCCCGGCTTCCCCTCCCCCCGCCCCGGCTTCCCCTCTCCCCGCGGGTGAAGGCAGCGTCTCCCCCTCAGCCCCCTCCCCATGGCTTTCCAGGGTCACAGGCAAGGGTCTTTCCCATCCCCTGCTTGCCTAGTCCCTTTAACTGGAGATGCCACTGGGGATTGAACCTGGGACCTCCTGCATGCCCAGCAGAGGTTCCACCACTGAGCTCACAGCCCCCTCCCCATGGCTCTCCAGGGTCTCAGGCAAGGGTCTTTCCCATCACCTGCTTGCCTAGTCCCTTTAACTGGAGATGCCGCTGGGGATTGAACCTGGGACCTCCTGCATGCCCAGCAGAGGCTCCACCACTGAGCTCACAGCCCCCTCCCCATGGCTCTCCAGGGTCTCAGGCAAGGGTCTTTCCCATCCCCTACTTGCCTAGTCCCTTTAAATTGGAGATGCCGCTGGGGATTGAACCTGGGACCTCCTGCATGCCCAGCAGAGGCTCCACCACTGAGCTCACAGCCCCCTCCCTATGGCTCTCCAGGGTCTCAGGCTGAGATCTTACCCATTGCCTACCTGCCCGGTCCCTTTAACTGGAGATGCCACTGGGGATTGAACCTGGGACCTCCTGCATGCTGAGCAGAGGCTCCGCCACTGAGCTCACAGCCCCCTCCAAAATACACATGAACACATGAAGCTGCTTTCTAATGAATCAGACCCCCCCCCCTCGGTCCATCCAATTCAGTATTGTCTACTCAGACCGGCAGCAGCTCTCCAGGGTCTCAGGCAAGGGTCTTTCACATCACCTACCTGCCCGGGCTCTTTAACTGGAGATGCCGGAGATTGAACCTGGGGCCTTTCAAGACCCCCCCCCCCGCCCCCGCCCGGCTTCCAAGGAGTCCCTAGAAGCCGAGCGGGTCCCCGCCCAACAGCTGAGCCTCGGACCGGGAAGTGGGGGGGGAGGTAAAACTGTTCTGCGCTGCCTAGGCAGGCAGCGCAGAGCAGTTTAAAGACCCCTGCCCGGCTTCTAGGGACTCCCTGGAAACCGGACGGGGGTCTTTATTCGGCAGAATATTTTTTCTTGTTTTCCTTCCTCTAAAAACTAGGTGCGTCTTATGGTCAGGTGCGTCTTATGGAGCGAAAAATACGTCAGTTCCTACTTAGTGAAGATAAATTTATTGTATTGGCTGAAGAAGCCCTTCACGAAACATGTTGAGGATATCTAGATCGCACGTTCCAGTTTTCCAGATTTTCTTCTGCACCTTGGACATTGCTTCCTACTTACCTGCGTTGAGACCTCGTCCCCAGTCCAGCCACCGACTGACTCTTCGGGAGTTTCTATGCAGGACCTTTGTTGGCTCTGCTTCTGATTATTCTTCTACCATTCCGGACTTTGGACTTTCGCAGTAGTTGGGGTTGCGTAATTGTTTGCTGACTCGTGTCATTGCACACTTTCGGGTGTCGTGTCCAGTTTTGTTGGTTTTGGCTTATTAGTAGGAGTATTATTATATTGATTAATAATATATATATCTTAGTTCACTGAGCCTCGGTGCTGTTTATTTGCTTGGAACTTCCAGGTGGGGCCTGGAGATTCCCTGGAATTACACATCTCCACACTACAAGGATTAGTTCCCTTGAACAAAATGCCTGCTTTGGAAGGTGGATTCTACAATATTATATCCTGCTGAGGTCCCTCCCCAAACCCTGTGTTCCTTAGGCTCCACCCCCAAATCTCCAGGAATTTCCCCACCCAGAATTGGCAACCTATCTCTCATCTGTGAAGTTCCACAGCAGTAAAATAAGCTAGAAATAATGAAGGAAAGCATTGATTAAATGAGTGAGTCTTTGGATTAATCTGGTACTGAATAAAACAGCTGAAGAATAATTGGATTATCCAAAAGATTATACGTATATATATTTCTCAGACAAATGCTTTTTTTACCTTATAGGAGCACCTTTGGCCTGTGCTGGTCTCAATAGTACAGTTATGGTTGTGGCAGTTTCATTAAGAATGAATTCAATACCTTCATAGTCAGGTAATGTGGGAGCTGGTAAAGAGAAAATCAAAATCAAACAGTAAATTCAATTTTTATATTCATTTGCACAGCTGCCTACAATTTGCATGACATTATCACATTTCTGAAGTCTTTGTAAAAAAGGCAGTTGCTACCTCCTCCTGATGGGTTCTTTGGATTATTAGGTAAATGCACATCTCTAGCCATAACTCTAGCAGATGTTAACGCAGATCACATTTTTTGTCCCAATATGCATCACTTTACACTTACTCACACTGAATCTCATTCGCCATTTTAATGCCCATTCTTCCAGTATGCAGAGATCCTTCTGGAGCTCTTCACAGTCCGATTTTGTTTTAACCACACTAAATAATTTGGTGTCATCTGCAAACTTGGCTACTTCACTGTTTAACTCCTGCTCCAGGTCATTGATGAACAGGTTGAAAAGCACTGGTCCCAACACAGATCCCTGAGGCACCCCATTGCTCTCATCCCACCATTGCGAGAACTGACCATTGAGTCCTACTCTCTGCTTCCTATTTTTCAGCCAACTCTCAATCCATAAGAGGACTTGTCCTCTTATCCCGTGACTATGACGTTTGCTTAGCAGTCTTTGGTGGGGGACTTTGTCAGAAGCTTTTTAGAAATCCAAATACACAATATCCACAGGCTCATTCCTGTCCAAATGCTTACTGACGCTTTCAAAAAACTCTAATAGGTTAGTGAGACAGGACCTACCCTTACAGAAGCCATGTTGGGTTTTGCCCAGCAGACCTTGCCCTTCTATATGCTTGACAATTCTATCTTTAATAATGCTTTCCACTCATTTACCCGGAACAGACATTAAGCTAACTGGCCTGTAATTTCCTGGGTCCCCCCTGGAACCTTTTTTTATAAATGGGTGTTACATTGGCCATTCAATGTACATTATTCAATGTATATATGTACATTATTCAATGTATATGCCAGGAGTCTTCCTGGTTTGTTTGCGTATTCAAAGCATTTCTGCTTTACAAATCTCAGTTTTTTCTGCATATCTTCAGTTTCAAAGGCATCAATTTGGTGTTTCAATTCTCTGATCTTCAACAGTAACTTCTTGTCATGGGTATTCTGGTGCTGTTCTTCCACTCGATGAAGTTCCTCATGTAAGTTGTTGATTGCATGGTCTCTTTCTTTTTTTTATTTTGGCAGATATTCCAATAAACCTTCCCCTCATATAAGCTTTATTTGTTTCCCATATTGTTCTTGCTGACATTCCCGGTGCGTTGTTTAAGTCAAAAAAGTGTTTTAATTTTCCTTGACACTGCGATATTACTTCCTTGCGAAGTAATAAATTGTCATTCAATCACCGTCTTCTGGGGCCTATTAAATCAGAATATAAGAGGATCTGAAGGGGTCTGTGGTCGCCAAATGTCCCGGGGAGTATATTTACTTGGTCCAACTTATTGCTCAAAGCTTTGGAGATCCAACCCATATCAATCCTGGAATACGAATCGTGTCTACTGGAATAAAAAGTAAAGTCTTTTTCTTTAGGATGCTTGTATCTCCAAGCATCTGTTAAATTCCAATCTTCAAGGAATTGAAAGATGATCTTTGGTAGTTTGCCTCCTTTGGATTTCTTGGATTTATCTAGTTTAATATCCATTACTCCATTCATGTCACCCAGGATTACTATTTCCCCTTGATTAAAATCTTGTAAAGTATCAAAGAAGTTCTTTAAAAACTTTCCTTTCACATTATTGGGGGCATATATGTTTGCAATAGTTAGCTTCTCTCTCCATTCGCACCTTGTGTTAGCACTGACGTATAATACTGGAACAAAGTATAACATTGGAACATATTTTGGAACCATGTATTGAAACATATCTTGACTGTACAAGGAAGTTTAACGTACTGCTGTTGTATTTTTATTTTTGTTGTTGTTGTCTTTATAAACTAAACTCAAAATAAAGAGTAAAAAAAAGGTAGAATTGTCAAGCATATAGAAGGGCAAGCCCTGCTGAGCAAAAACCAGCATGGCTTCTGTAAAGGTAGGCCCTGTCTCACTAACCTTTTAGAGTTTTTTGAAAGTGTCAATAAGCATGTGGCCTGAAATGAGCCTGTGGATATTATGTATTTGGATTTACAAAAGGCTTTTAACAAAGTCCCCCACCAAAGACTGCTAAGCAAACTTAATTGTCATGGGATAAGAGGACAAGTCCTCTTATGGATTGAGAGCTGGCTGAAAAATAGGAAGCAGAGAGTGGGGATCAATGGTCAGTTCTCCCAATGGAGGGGTGTGCACTGTGGGGTCCCTCAGGGATCTATGTTGGGACCAGTGCTTTTCAACCTGTTCATCAAATAGCTGGGGATGAACAGTGAGATGGTCAAGTTTACAGGTGATACCAAATTATTTAGGATGATTAAAATAAAAATAGACTGTAAAGAGCTCCAAAAGGATCTCTTGAAACTGGA
This sequence comes from Euleptes europaea, assembly GCF_029931775.1. Classification (NCBI taxonomy): domain Eukaryota; kingdom Metazoa; phylum Chordata; class Lepidosauria; order Squamata; family Sphaerodactylidae; genus Euleptes; species Euleptes europaea. The sequence continues at coordinate 75,994,833 of NC_079321.1, forward strand.
GAAGTGGGCATCAAAATGGCAAATGAGATTCAATGTGAGCAAGTGTAAAGTGATGCATATTGTGGCAAAAAATCCCAACTTCACATATACACTGATGGGATCTGGGCTGGCAGCGACAGACCAAGAAAGGGATCTTGGGGTGTCAGAGGATAGCTCGATGAAGATGTCAACCCAGTGTGCGGCTGCTGTAAAAAAAGGCAAATTCCATGCTGGCCATAATCAGATGAGGAATAGCGAATAAAACTGCTGTTATCATAACTGGCCATGTACAAATCTATGGTGAGACCACACTTGGAATACTGTGTACAGTTCTAGTCACCACACCTACAAAAAGTATATTGCAGAACTTGAGAAGGTGCAGAAAAGAGCAACCAAAATAATCAAGGGGCTAAAGAAACTGCCCTATGAGGAGCGGTTGAAATGCTTAGGGTTGTTTAGAAAGAAAGCGATTAAGGTCTATAAAATCATGCATGGTATAGAGACAGTGGACAGGGAGAAAGTTTTCTCCCTCTCTCATAATATCAGAGCACAGAGTCATCTGTTGAAGCTGGAGGATGAGAGATTCAAAACAGATAAAAGGATGTATTTCTTCACACAACACATCGTTAAATTGTGGAACTCCCTGCCTCAGGATGTGGTGATGGCTGCCAACTTGGAAAGCTTTAAGAGGGGAGTGGGCATGTTCCTGCAGGATAGGGCTATCTATGGCTACTAGTCAAAATGAATACTAATAATGATGCATACCTATTCTCTCTAGTATCAGAGCAGCATGCCTATTATATTAGGTGCTGAGGAACATAGGCAGGCTGCTGCTGCAGTTGTCTTGTTTGTGGGCTTCCTAGAGGCACCTGGTTGGCCACTGTGTGAACAGACTGCTGGACTTGATTGGCCTTGGTCTGATCCAACATGGCTTTTCTTATGTACTTACGTGAAGCCCATCCCCAGCCCCCTTCTCTGATGTGCCGTAAAGCCACTACCAAATTTGGAAAGATGTTGCTGAGCACCAAAGGCACTCCTTCACATGCTCCATCCTGCTGTAAAGCAAGCGATGGTCTGTTCAGAACATGCCCCCCCACCATCACTCTTGATGGATCAGGGTCCTTGCCCCTGCCTCACGGGGGAGAATCAGTAATAAAAGCTTCTCCCTCCAGCCTTCCCATTAGATGGCAGCTCTTGACTTGTAGACAATCTGTCCTCATGTTGTATTCACAATGGACAGGGGCAAATCGATCCCTGGCTTACCAACCAGGAATGCCTCTTTTAGAGGTTATTAATTCACAGAGTTGCCATGAGTTGTAAGTGACTTAAGAACACAACATACTCCTTTCTTTTATTGATGGTAGACCTGTATAAAAATAAGAAAATTTTGGATTGAGATACACCAGGAGCTACAAAAAATATTAAAGAGGAACTTTTTGCTGGACCCAAAAACTTTGCTCTTAGGATTTTTACCACCAGAGATTGAGAAAAATGAATCAGAAATGTTCAGATATATGATTACTGCAGCAAGAATGGTCCTCGCTCAAAGCTGGAAACAAGAAAACATCCCAACACTGAGTAACTGGCTAGATAAACTTGAAGCGTATGTAGTGCTGGCCAAGCTGACGAACATTGTTAATAAAAAATTGAGAGAAGATTTTACAAAGAACTGGAAACTATATTATGAACACATTGCTAAATAATTCAACTAAGTAGAAAGCCATAATCCAAGATGATAACTATATAAGGTTATGATATATGCAAGCATCTCATTATATTTAAATCTGCTTTTCAAATTCCATATAAGCTAACTTTTGATATCAGCAAATATATAGCTAAATATATAGCAGGTCAATGCAGTTTTAACCAATCAATATGATGTTGTGTAAGCATCTAATAATTTTATAACAGTTTAGGTTAGAAAGATTATAAACCCATTCCAGTTATTCATAAACAGTAACTTGTCCTAGAGATGTATTGATAGGCAGAATTGTTGTGTTGTGTGGTTTGTATGCCTTTTGTTGTATGTTGTTGTATGTTTTATAATATGTTTAAAAATAAACAAATTAAAAAAAACACTTAACATACACATAACCCCCCATAAACATTTATTATAACTTGAGCTAGTGAATATATCGTATAAAGTAACCTCTTTTAATTAGTTGGGTAGCAGCCTGATCCAAATTCAAAATGCTCTAAGAGGGCAAAATGTCTACTACTTAGTAGCTCTGCATATGACAGAATTAAATCTACTGACGTGGTCAAAAAAACAGCACAGTGAATTCATTTCCTGCTCCACTGGGAAACATTTTTGGTTGCTAAAGAAATCTGGGTTTTCAAAATGGCCCAGAATCTGCTGCTAAACTATACTGGTGAATAACTATGAGTAAATCAGTCCTAAGTTTTAATTTACACATCTGCATGACAAGTTTACCTATTCTATTTGGCCTATATAGCGAACAGAGTAGGAGTTTATTTTAAAATAATAACAAGTATTCTAAAATTAGGGATGCATATTTTTTAGTTTTTAACATTAATTCCCACAGTATCATCAGAAAAATGCATGAGGCGCAAGATCCAACCATACTGCATAACCACAAGTGCGCAATGCTGCACAAAGCAAATGACCAAGATTACAAAAGACTGTAGAATAATCCATCTCACTCGAGATAGGCTTCAGATGGTTTATCTACTTAAATCAGTGTATCCATTAGTAAAATAACTTGAATAGCCCACTCTGCTGATAGAAAACCTGTTCCTACACGCTTAATGTCTTCTCTTTATTACAGCCAACATGTTTTGTTGTCTTGAATGACTGGGAGAAATAATCCATGCAAAAACAAATTTAACACAACTTTTATATTCTTTATTGTTTGCCCTTACCTGATATGTTGGTGGTAACGTTAATTGCTGTAGGTAGTCCAAACCCTTTGATCGTACTAGCCCTTATGTAAAACTGGTAGGTAGTCCCAGGGTGTAGATGGGAAAAGACATGATGTGTACTATTCCAGAGCTTTGCCACCGTTTGAACAGGCCCAGCCACAGGAACTGCCGGATCAAATGATCTTATACTGCTATAACTGACCTGTGGAAATAATTTCAGAGACTTAGTAGAATTCTTGGTAATGGCTAATTAGTGAGTCCTGATTTCAAATTCCAGTTTAGCGTTGACTTTCTTTCTACTTTATTTCCAACATCACCAACTTTTCTCACACAGAACTGTTGTGAGATGACTAGAAAGGATTTCTCTTAACTGCTATAATACACTTGGCCTACACAACTGGTGATCCATAAACCTGAATGCAGCAAACTAGCAATGTATTGTGTTTTTTTCTAGTGTGTGTGGTCACGTTTGTATGTTTATTGTAGTCCTAGAAAGGAAGCATAACAGGAGACTATGAACCTGTGTCACCATTCAGGGCTGGGGAGCTTGTGCTCAGTCACCAATTGTGCAGGTCTGCTGTGACCTCTCTACAGGGCCAGATGTCTACTCACCATGTGAAGGTACCAAGAATCCTACTTGCTTTGTTAACAGCAAGAGGTAGTTTATTGTGTATTTTCTTAATTCCTTCATTTCAGTTAGAAGTATTCAATTTACATAAAAGGGTAAAATATTTATGAATGTTCAAGCCCAGCATTGCTAAATCAAGCTTTTGCATTACTACAGCATTGTGCATATCCACTGGAAACAACATCCTTTAAAACATTAATAGGATAAGCAGAAGTCAGTATATGCTAAGTCATGTACACATGATGACTGAAGCATTTAAGTGATTCCTTTAGACATTTAATTTGTTTCTTAAGCAGAAAAGTAGTATTGTCGAGGTTTCTCAGTTCTGAATCATGATAGATGCACAGGAAATTGGGTGCAAAATTATTGTTTTTCCTTCCTTCCCCAAGGGCTCATGCATCAAGCCAATGCATTTTTTATTCAAACCCCAGAATTTGCATTCAGAGTTTCTTGAAAGGAAAAAGTGCTACCTTGAAGGCTAGAAATGTCAGATTTCTATTAATAAATTTTTACATATATCACCTGTAGCCTTCACTGCATAGGGATCCATTAAATCTTGACACTGGAAGGCAATATATTAATGATCCAAGATTTACATCAGAACTGCACATTTGAGCCTCGGATTTCATCACTTATTAAAAGCACGCAGTAGCACTGCCTGGGCAAGAGCAAGGCTGTACCATGACTCAATTACACTGAAGTCTTATTTTTTAATCATTATAGTAATTCTAGCAGTAATTTTATCTTAATCAGAAGAGTACATCCATGCAATGATTATTGGCACAGACCAGGTTCATGCTCACAAAGCAACCACTGGGTGGGAATGAGCTCATGATTGCTTGAAAATCAATATTGCAGTTCCATACAGGTCACTACATAGTGTGTTTTACAGATCAGACAGAACTCTTTTTTTAGTGTTACATTTAACATTTGAGACTCAACACAAAAACTGATTACTATAAAAATAAAGACAAAATAGAGTGGTGGTGGTGGAGACGATTGGGCAAAAACGCATGGGAGATTTTGCCTTAGATTTACTGCTCTCTAGATGCACATTTTCCCCATCTGAATTGTCAAAACTCTGCATGGGGGCTTATTTTTGAGTTTGAAGAATTTGGCTGGGGAAAATGTGCATTTAGAGAGCAGCAAATCCAAGGCAAAACCTCCTGTGCATTGTTGCCCAACATATTCCAGCCCAGCATCCACCAGGCCCAGAGGGATCACTGATGCACCTTGTAAAGATTCTCACACCAGCCAGCTGATCAATGGTGGATGGCCCTTTAAGAATCAGGTAGCCATTGACAACTGGCCCACTGAGCCAGCTGTTGGGAAGCTCTACCCTGGGGGTAGGGAATGAGAGTAATGGGGCAGAAATATCTCAGAAGACACTACTGGTCTCTCACAGGCTTGGCCACAGCCCCATAAGGCTTCTGCATAGGGGGAGGCCACTGGGCATGCCCCAGGCTTGGCTAGGGCCTTCAAAAGGCTGGAGGGAAAAGGTTGCTGAGGACAGACTAATTCTGGTTCCCAACTTAGAAACAGACCTAGAGGACAGGAGATGGAGTAGGATGGCACTCAACCCTTGCTGCTCTCTGTCTGAGACCAAGAGAAGGTGCTGCATTAAAACTGGGTGTTGGTGCATGATGGCTGGGGCCTGGAATCCTACAAGTGACACTGAATTCTCAGGTCTCATTTTAGGTATGGTGTTGTGCAACTTGTTCTAGGGACATTTTCTATACTGTGGTGGTGCACCAGGAACAAGTAGAAAAGCAACATTTGCTAGTCAAGACAGCAGTAAAGCAGAAAGCTTCTGGGTGGCTCTACAAATCGTAGCCTATCCCCCAAATGAACACTAATCACAATACTGAAGATCAAAATGCCACCAACAGAGACCACAGTCAAAAATTATGAAACCACGACTCCCTATTTTGCTCAATTGTTCTTTCAATACCTCGTATTGTGTGATAATACCATTTGGATCCACAGGTTCTTTCCAGTTCAGGAAGATCTTGTCTTCAAAGGGAGTTCCCTTTAATGATTTTGCTGGTACAGGACCTGGAACTTCAATGAACAGGGTTGTATATATGAGAAAACAACCAACAGCCAAAAATCAATACCACCAATCACCACCTTAATGCATATTGGCTTAGAAATATATCAAAAGAAAAAGGATGAACACGTTGGACAATAATATGCCTTAGTGCTTCTGTGTAAAGGACTCTGTGTGTGTGTGTGTGTGTGTGTGTGTGTATAAAGTGTCATCAAGTCACAGCTGACTTATGTTAACACAGTAAGGTTTTCAAGGCACGAGACTAACAGAGGTGGTTTGTCCTTGCCTTCATCTGCATAGCGACCCTGGTATTCCTTGCTGGTCTCCCATCCAAATACTAACCAGGGCCAACCTTGCTTAATTTCTGAGATCTGATGAGAGCAGGCTAGCCTGGGCCATCCAGGTCAGGGCATAAAGGACTCTACATAAGCCAAAACATTTGCAACAAAGAGAACCCTTTACTCTCATTCATGAAAGAATGGACTACTTTAATGGAACTAAGCATTACAAATTTGCATCTTTTTCTTGGTTGTGGTGGTTTAAAATTTAGGTAGGGGAAGAAGAGAAACTCAAATGAACTAGACCTCCCTCTCTCTATTTGTAAATGGACCACTTTTGTTTTTCTTTTCAGAGCTAACAAGAGAATAGTGGAGGTAGTTTTGATAGGCAAACCTATTCTGGGATGGAAGGATTATACCCTCTACCTCCCAAAATGTGCCTAATCCAAACTGTGCCTGACTTCTAGTTTTAAAAAGATGCTCGGAGATCCATGATCTCCATCTCAACCTTAAAGAGATTAAAAGGAAAGGGAGGAATTAAGAAATCTCTGGGGGGGAAAAGTAAAAATCTGTTTAAGCACTGAAACTTATATTAGCCTAGCCTTTTAAATTAGTTTTTTCTCACACATCAAGCCAACCTGCAATAAGTCTCACATGTGACATTTTCTGAAGATTTATTTTGAAAACATACTGCAGTTCTGTAATGGACAGAAATAAATTAAAATCACTGCATCAAAGGAAATAACATACACTGCATTAGTGGCATTAGGAAGGAGCAAGATTTATTTTAGACTGTACCAAACCATAAATAAAAAACTGCCCCTGGGGAAAATAACTTAATTTGATGCATTAGAAATAAATTCATAACGTAAAAAGTATACAGATACACAGATGAGATTCAGATTTCAATTTTCATACAATAATATCCATACAATTTCCATACAATAATATCCATTCAGTAGTCAACTGAAGACTGCCATTCTTTCCTTCACAATACTGACAAAAAGTTTAAAGCAGATTGAGGCTGATGTGCCTTGACAGCCTCTTGTACCATTTTGTGGCTCTTGGTGATGTGCTGTAGGCATCATTATGTTCTCTATGGGAACACACTGTGGTTTCCTTTGTTTACAGTTCAAACAAAGAATGCATTGCACAGATGCATTGTCTATCCCAGGTGATAGACTTCCTTTGGCAGCTGAATGTGCACATGATGGAATACAATGAAACATGTCTAGCGAGTGAGCATGGCTATGCAATCATGCAGATTACACACACTCCGTCATTTAAAGGCTGCCAGCCTAAAGAGCTTTGGGACCAGATACAGGACTCTTGCATTGGACAGCCTTCATAGGCTAATGGAACTAGAATTGGTTGGATAGTCCAGGTCAATATATGAAATCAGCCATGTCACTATCACTTGTTTGCTCTTGCAGATCTGACTTAATTTCCAAAATTCTGCCAAGATCTAGATCTAGCAGTTCTATGCTCCAATTAGCTTTTTTCCTACACAGCCCCTTCTGCATCTAGGCCCTATCCCCCCCACACACGCTTTTATTTGGCTACTTCTTTCTTCATCTTCACATCTCACCACCTACTAGGTCCATGTTTTTGTCTCACTTTCTGGAGCCACTCTAACATGTCTCTCTCCCACTTGCCTACACTGTATCTTGATCTCAGGTGCTATGAGCTTTTAGAGTTTCCTCTCTGATTAGCTCTTTTTGGCATTAATTCTGCTTTCATTCTTAAACTATGCTTTTCTCAGATTCCTCTTTCCAATGATCCATTCTTTCTCTACTTGTCCCCAGGATACCTGCCCTTAGTTTCCTATAGAACCCAGGATCATCTCAGGCTCAGCATGTCTTATGTGAGGTTTAAATATTAACCAAACTGCCAACTTTCCCTCCCTCACAGAAACTGGACCGCACACATTCCTGTTCTCTGAAAAGCCAACATTCCAAACTATTACAACATGCCATCCATATAATCACCACAGCTTTCATTGCTACTGCACAGTACAATATTATGGACTGGGTTCTGTAGAAAAAGTCTCTGTGCACAAGAATGGTGCCAATTTGCAACACCCCCCCTCCTGCACCAGACCTTCTCAACCCCCTTTATTCTTCAGAGGCTCCCCCATCCCACAGGAACAGTGTTTCATGATGCAGAAGGAAAGCTGCACTTCTGTGCAATGAAGTTTTAGATGGCATCCAATCCATAGAAATAAATTTGAGATTATGAGATTTTTAGATACAATTGTGATCAGTTTAGCTCTTTAGTCTCTGTTTAAACAAACACATATAAAACTATAGGGAGTCTTCAAGTCTGATGTTTATTGTGACATGGTTTAAGAGGCAATAATCTGTTTTATTAGATGAAATGCACCGGGAAGAAAGTCAATTAAACATAAATTTAGGATTTTTCAAATTAATGAAGTGAAGTGGGAGCTAACCACAAAATACTCTGTGCCAGGTAAAGTTTCAATTAAGTACAAAGTGAGCACGAAGGCCTTTCAAAAAGGGGTCCATTGAGGGACATTGCCCCAGACCTCACACAATGAGGGGAGAACATCAGCATTAACAATATTGGCACTGCTCACAAGTGAACAAACATACAATATGTGTACAGTGTACACTTGCCTTTTAAAAATACATGCATTGAGTAATTCTCAAGTTACATTCAACACATGTACAGATGAACATGTGATACAAATTACACATTTATTCAGGTACTAGTCCCTGGTTTCAACTACAAAGTGAACATGCACTGGCACTTTTTTTACAAACGGATGTATGCATGTATATGCGGGATGTAGATGTGTTCTCTGTAGCAGCCCAGGATCAGCACCAAATTTAGCCCTTCAGTTTGTGTTGCCCTTCATTTACTGGGCCTTTGACTTTGGTGAAGAGAGATGCTCTTAGCAGTCCTATATGACTAGCAATTTTAATATAAATCTCAGCAGTTTCTTCCCACACTTCCATAGACCAATAATTTGGCTGGAGGGAGGTGATGGAGTCATTAGCCCAGTTAACAGTAACAAGGAATATTTACTAGCACAACTCAAGAATCTGATAGACTGTTTTCCCCCCCTCAGAAGTCCACTAACTTGAGGTCCAAAACCCACAAAATAAGCATTAACCTTTTTGACTGGCATCGCTTCCATCTCATGGTTTGGCATGATGTTTGAACTGGGGGGGGGGGGGTATTCTTCTTTCAGAAGAATTTGTTCCAGTCCTCAGATCTCCTGTCCATTTTAGAACTTTTCACTTTAGTGAAAAAAAGAGAAATCTACACATATGGGGTTGCGGCCAAACTAACTTTTCCACTCACACGAGGCACTTCTGTCAGCAGAACAGAACATTTCCGCCCCCCTCCCCCCGAGTCCACAGATCTCTCCAAAATGTAGCTTCTGGGAGACAAGAAACACTCAGGAAGACGATGAGTAGGAAGTTGGGGATTTGAAGCAGGAAGAGAGAATTAATGGAATTTACCCCCTCCTTTCCATTACTGGAAAATGTACTCTGTATTCAACCCATATCCTTTAGAGTAAATGCATTCCTGAAAACATGAATGCACAATACAGAAATCTGGTCATCTGAAAGACTTTTAAAATATACACATTTTCAAATTCTGCTGTGGCATTTTGGATATGCAGTTAGTTGCAAACTCAACTATATGAACATTATGACAAATTTATATATTATTATTTCCACCTAATTAGGAACTCCATGTAACGCCATTCCAATTTATTAAAGATTTATACAGGATAATCATTTAAGGAGTTGTGTTAACATCTAAAACAGCCTTTATTTTTCTGCAAATAAGGTAAATGAATCTACACTGCTGCTGCAATTTAATAAAAAACACTAAGAAACAATCAGATGTAATTACAGCTGGAAGAATACACCACCAAAGAACACTCAGGTCATTTCTGCATGGGAGGTTTTGACTTGGATTTGCTTCTCTCTTGATGTACATTTTCCTCATCTGAATTTTCAAAACTCTGCATGGGGGCTTATTTTTTGAGTATGGAGAATTTGGATGGGGGAAATGTGCATATAGAGAAGGGCAAATCCAAGGCAAAAACCTCCCATGCATAAATGGCCTATGTCTCACATACAAGTTTGTAATAGACAAACTCCTAAGTATATAGTTAGATATGGTGTAGTGGTTAGAGTATCTGACTAATACCTGGGAGACTTGAAGTCAGATTAGAGAATGAGTTAAACCCAAGCTGGGTTGGGGGGCCCTCTCCCGGGGGGATGCTGCCCCTACTGGGATGGCCCCATTGGTTGGCTTCCTAGTTGGGTTCCAGAGGTGACAGGCTAAGATGGGCTCTCCTTTTGGGTGGTGCAGAGATGAGGGCGTGGAGTGCTTGCATGGAGCTCAATGGGCTACGCCAAGTAAATACCTGGCGTAACTTTTCGGTGGCAAAAGTGGGCGTTCCTGGCCTGAAAAGGCCTTAAAAGGCCTCCTACATGGCTGAACGCACCTGGGAATGCCCCCATGGCTGCTGGTGGCCGCTTCTGCACCTCTCAGATGCTGGCATGGCCCTTGCAGCGACGCTCCCGCGCCTTCCCACTCTGCCACCTGCTGCCACCGGCCTAACTCCACTTACGCTGGTGTCCAGGCCTCTTGCACCGGCGTAAGGGCCTTTTGTGCTGGTGGAAGGTCCTGTGGGCCTCCTAAGCACTTTTGCCTCCAAACCTCAGGAATGTGCTGTAAATGTGGTTCCTTTTGTTTCTGATCTGGGTCTTTGTCTCTTTCTTCTGTCTGGTTTTACAAATCAAATATTTTTAAAACCACATTCAAGATATTTATTTTGATGTGTTGATATGTCTGCCATTTCTTTTTGAGCACCTGAGAATGCCAAATGATGTTTTGTATAGCCATTCACAGACTAGTATACACACCCAACTAAAATAATATTTGGCAAACAGAAAGAAGCAATAGTGTACAGTTAAAAAGAGCTTGAACTTACCATCTTCATCTGTTTGGATAACTGTCTCTTCACTTTCTTTTCTTCCTTCAGGATTAGTTAGGATCATTTTAAGGCTTACATTTGTGTAAGGGGGCAGATGATTGACAACGTGCTGGGGTGCTTTGGGATCCATATCTAAGCAGTCTGCCTTGCTTTCATTATGGCCCCGGAAGTAATGGTAGCATATTGTGACATTAAACGTGTGGCAGCGAGTAATGTTGTAACCCAAGGACTCCCAATCCACAGCAATACGTCGGGCCTGGATCTCAGCAATCTTCAGCGTTTTCGGTGTTCTCATGGGCTCTGAAAAAAATAAGATGACCACATTCTCAATGATGATTCATCCAAAAATATCCTAGCATGAAAAAGTCACACAAAAATTGTACACATGTCACTGGAGACTGGATCTGGAACATCCACAAGGAACCCTACCTTGGCCTGTACTCCAAAAGACACTTACCGTATATACTCGTGTATAAGCCGAGTTTTTCAGCCCAAAAAAAGGGCTGAAAAAGCCGAACTCGGCTTATACACGGGTCAATACGGTAGGAGGGGGGAGGGGGGAGGAGGGAGGAGGGAGGAGGGAGGGAGGAACTTACTGCTCGCAGCCTCGCCCGGGAGCCTTTCTCCTGCCGGCAGGGGCCTGGAGGGGCCGGCAGGAGGTCCCTGCCGGCTGCTCCGCCACCGCCCAGGCACCCGGGCGCCTTTCTTCTGCCGGCAGGGACCTTCCTGGGCCGGCAGGAGGTCCCTGCCAGCCGCTCTGCCGCCGCCCAGGCGGCAGGGAGCCTTTCTCCTGCCTGCAGGGGCCTGGAGGGGCCGGCAGGAGGTCCCTGCTGGCTGCTCCGCCGCCGCCCAGGCGCCTGGGCGCCTTTCTTCTGCCGGCAGGGACCTTCCTGGGCCGGCAGGAGGCCCCTGCCAGCTGCACTGCCGCCACCCACGCGCCCAAGCTCCTTCCTCCGGCCGGCAGGGGCCTGGAAAGGCCTCCTGCCGGCCCAGGAAGGCCACGCCGCCGATTCGCCGCATCTCCCGGTAAGTAGGGGGTTCAGGGGCTCTTCCCCCTCCCCCCCTTGGATGGCACTGGGGGTGGGGTGGGGTGGGATGGGAGGGCCTGGGAGGCGGCGGGAGGGCCACCTGGGGCAGGGGCCCTGCGCTCTAAAATGGCGGCCGGCATTTTAGAGCGCAGCATTGCCGGTAAAGGGAATTTCTTATTGACCCTCAGCTTATACACGGGTCAATAAGAAATTCCCTTTTCTGGCCTCAAATTTGGGGGGTCGGCTTATACTCGGGTCGGCTTATACCCGAGTATATACGGTATATTCCTTTCTGCTATCGCTTTCGTGTATGTTCAAAAAACACATTTACAAATACGGAAATAAAATGTTAATTAACTGACAGTTTTGACTAATTCAACGTATTTGAGAATGCAAACAGCACATGTAATGCAAGCAACCAAAGACCACCACAGCTGTTGCTATGCTTCCCTCTGTTTAGTAGTTGCCTTGTACGCACATTAAATTCAAGAAAATTGGATAATATATCACCCTGGTGAGGAGTCAATGTGCTCTGCACTGTGATTTATCATGCCGCCAAGCAATGCTGATTACTAATTACACTAATTGCTCTACTAAACTAGCAGTAACCAAAATGATACAGATATTAATTAAAATTTATTACTTGAGTAATTAAGTTATTCATCCCCAACAGAAAGCCAAGAAATATTACACAATCAGTTTGAAGCATCTAACCATCATGTTATTACTTTCAGCCTCAAATAAACAATTGGAGATACCTTAGCTGGCAAAGGAATGCACTGTCACCCAAGCTTATCTGATAACATGTGCACAGAACTCCATTTGGCTGGAAAACACCAGTGTAACTTATTTTACTCCTAGGACAGGCATCAATTTATCACTTGTCTCCCCAGTGCACTCATCCCTTTTGCAAGACTAACTTTATAGTCGGACTTAATTAAAATGATTGCACAATGAAAGTCATTACCATGACTACATATACTGGAGATTCCCTAGAAATACCCCCCAAGGCAAGATTTCTATATTTTCTTATATTTATTTATCACATCAGGTTATGGGTTACGTTCTTTAGAATAACCTTCAGATTTAATATGTTAATGCATGATCAAATAAGTTAAATGCTTCTTTACGTTCATAAGATTTCACTGTCTTGACAACATTCCTTTCCCAAGCGAAAAACCTTAACTAAGCAAATAACACAAGGCACAGATGGCACCACCAAATGGGGACTCTATTAAATGTGCTCAAGCATACAGTTTATCAGATAATGCAAACACTGAACTATCCCCTCATACTTAATATGTGCAATACATTTATAGATTGTCAAATACAAGTGTTCTTCTGCATTAAAGTGCTATCCAGGGGTTAATGTTCTTACTGTTTATAATGGCCAGTTTTCCAGGCATGTCTTTTAGATTGTACATGACCTATCATCTCAGCAATTAAATCTAGACCAGAGGTGTTGAACTCATTTGTTATGAGACATAAATGTCATTTGGTTGGGCTGAGCCATGCCTTGCCAGCTTTGATTGGGTTTGGGGTGGTGGTGGCTGCCTTAGCTGGCTCACGGGCCAGATAAGAGCTCTCAAGGGGCTGGATCTAGCCCATGGGCCTTATGTTCGACACCCCTGATCTAGATAGTTTTTATATCTTAGAGGAATTCTTCTGTTAGGGGCTGGTTAAACATTGCCCTCAGAAGCATTAAATTTGTTTTGATGAACATGGAAGAACCTCCACAAGCATTTGCTTTCAGAATGCACCAGGCATAGACAAGATCTGGTATGAGACAAAATCCTAGGGGTCCTTGTTAGTTTTGGGAGAGTAAGGAAGGATGAGGAGGGTAGTCCACCTATTTCCTTGTGACTCGTTAATAGTAGAAGGAACAAATGGGGCCTCTCGCCTCATGCAGTGCATCTGACATTTTTGTTGCATTTGTTTGAGAAACTAGAAATGGTTTCATCTCAAAAACACCCCCACTGAAAGGAATGGTGTGGCTTAAAGATGACTTGGGAAGAACAACTAACAAGGTAAGGTCATGTGAGACATCACTGGAGGGATTAACAATTTGGGAATTCAACTCCCTCTAATCTCCTTTATCAATATGCAGAGACCCCTGTGTTATATGAGGTGGCCTCCTTGTCCTGCTGTTGTAATTAGAGTTGCCATCTGTCAAAGAGCTCCAACCAGCCTCCACCAGTTGGGCTGCTTTGGTTTGGTCAAAAATTTCCCAAAGAGACAAAACATTAAACTCAGGGCTTCAACCACAAGATTAATGGATAGTGCCACCAACCCTGGATCAAAAGGCGAGCCTCCAGGCAAGGAGTCCAGGGTAACTCCAGCCAAGCTCCAAATTCAGTGTGACACTTTTCCTGCCAGGCTGAGACCTAGCCAGGACTGTTCACACTTCCCAAAACTGTCTTAGGTTTTTGGTAGGTGGTTTTTACACTCACACAAGGCACTTATTAGGCTTGGTATCCCAAAATCAAAAGACACAATCCATTTAAAGGCTAACAATTTATTTATAAGATTTATGCTGGTTTACAGGAAAGAAAAAGGGTTTCATGAAGTGATAGGCAATAAAATAATAAACCATTTAGCATAGCTAACTAATACATTCAAAAGCCTTTTTGGTTCAAAAAGGATTGGCAAAGGTTTCTTGCATCAGATTTATAGTTACCAACTTCCAAAGATGCTTCCAGCATTCAAGATTTTCACAAATTGTCCAAAGTTTCTCCAAGCAGGTCAGCTTGACCAGAGTTTCCCCCTCAAGGGCCAAAAACAAATGGGTTGTGATGCCGCCTGCACAGCCTTCTTGCTGTGCCCCCAACGAGCATAGTTTGCTTAGGACTGGTTTGTCCTTATATTCGTTTTCTCAAAGGGATGAGCTCATAGAAGCCAATTGAAAAAACGAAAGCAATTAGCTGGTAATTAATCGCTTGTTCAAAAATGCTGACTCCTTAATTGATGTGTTCACGTGAGGCAGCCTGCAGAACTACCTGCACCTGGACATCATCATGATGGCTGACCGATTAGTTACCATGGCAATGCACGGCCTTGCATTCCAGAAAGGGGAGAGAAAGGTTTAACGAGAACCAGCTGGATGCCTATCTGGCTCCCTCCCCAAAAGCAGCTTTCAAAAGGAAACTTATTTTGCTGGTCTAAAATCCCAATAACATAAAATTCATAGGCCTTTAGGCCTGAACCAAAAAAATCATGCAATCCAAGAAATTGAGGGACCTCAGTGTCTTGACACCAACCTCCATGTGAGGCCTGAAGATCTCCCAGAATCAACACTGATCTCCAGACAAGAGATAAGTTCCCTTGGGGAAAATGGCTGCCATTTCCCCTGCCAGTCTTTAAAATCTTCTCCCAGCCCTTCCTCTTCAGTGTTAAGGACCATCACATATTTCCCCAGGTTGTTTCTGGCCTGCTGGGGCTTCCACATGCTCCAGGGAGTCCCCAGAAGTTGCCTTTCTTTTTACCAGTTTCCTGTTGCTAGCTAGCTGCCCTCTGCTGGGGTCACTTTACCTTTCCTC
Source organism: Euleptes europaea (assembly GCF_029931775.1). Classification (NCBI taxonomy): domain Eukaryota; kingdom Metazoa; phylum Chordata; class Lepidosauria; order Squamata; family Sphaerodactylidae; genus Euleptes; species Euleptes europaea. Next base: position 76,010,196 of record NC_079321.1, read on the forward strand.
TTCTGTTCATTCTACGGCATACAAAGATGATCACCCAAGGCTTCTGCCATAGGAGGCTGCCCTGGACTGCCATGGCAAGCTCCTCAGGAGGAGGTAAATGCTGGGGCAGTAGGGACTCCATTTCCAGACAGTAATCAACAGAGGCTAATCAGAAGACAGAGCGATGAAAGTCTTTGGAATGTTACTATTTTAAAATGTTTGTAGTTACCCCTGTCAGAACATAATTAAGCATTCCACTTGTGTTACACCCGACATTAAAAGGCCACTGCTGAATCATAAGGCAAAACATATCATAGGGTAAGAATAAAGGAAGGAAGGACAAACAGTATTGTGGTTGGAGTTTGCTACAGACCTCCTGACCAGGGTGAGGAGGTGGATGTTCCCCTCCTTGAGCAATTTGACAGGGTAGACCTGGTAGTTATGGGTGACTTCAACTTCCCTGATGTGTGCTGTGAGACACAGTCACACAAGTTCCTCACCTGTCTGGCCGACAACTTCCTTCATCAAATGGTGGAGGTAGCTACAAGGGGCTCAGCCATATTCAACTTAATATTGGCCAATAGGCAAGAGATGGTAGATGAGGTAAAGGTGGTGGGGACCTTAGGGGGAAGTGACCATGTCCTCCTAGAATTCCTTTTGCTGTGGGGGACCAAGGAAATTCATAGCCACACATGACTGTTAGATTTTGGAAGGGAAGATTTTAGTAAACTCAGAGGCATGATGAGAATCATTCCATGGGCAAGACGGAAGGGATGGAAGGGAAAGGAGCAAGTGAAGGGTGGGCTCTCCTAAAACAAAAGCTCTCAGTATTACTACAAGAAGGAAACCTGGCCGAGGAACCAAGAAGCCAATGTGGATGAACAAAGAACTCCATGATGAGCTAAGGGAGAAAAAGGAAATGTTCAAGAAATGGAGGCAAGGACACACCTTTAAAGAAGAGTTTCTGCAGGTTGCTAGGCACTGTAGGTTACCCATCAGAGAAGCCAAAACTCAAAGGGAGCTGATGTTGGCCAGCAAGGCTTGCTACAACAAGAAAAGTTTCTTTAGATATGTGAGGAGCAAACACAAGGCAAAAGAGGCCATAAGCCCACTGTTGGGTGAAAATGGAGAAACTCTTACAGAAGACAGAGAAAACAAAAAAGCTCAATGCTTATTTTGCCTCAGTTTTTTCCCCTGAAAAAGAGAACGGGCTCAACTAGAGATGATAGCAGGCAAGCCACAGCATCTGGGCTGCTCGTTGACATGAACAGAAAGGTAATTGAGAAGCACCTGGCTGCACTGGATGAGTACAAATCCCCCAGGCAAGACAGTGTGCACCCGAGAGTGCTCAAATAATTTTGTAGAGAGCTTGCAGAGCCTTTGTCCATCATCTTCCAGACCTTTTGGAGGATGGGTGATGTGCCACAAGATTGGAGGAAGGATGACCCAGAAACTACAAGCCAGTCAGTTTGACCTCTATACCAGGGAAGATACTGGAGCAGATATTAAAGAGATCAATCGGCAAGCATCTGAAGGACAACTTGGTAATCTGGGGAAGTCAGCATGGATTTGTCCCCAACAGGTTCTACCAGACCAACCTTGTTTCCTTCTTTGATCAAGTGACCAGCTTACTGGATCGAGGGACTTCAGTTGATTTTGTTTACCTGGATTTCAGTAAGGCTTTTGACAGGGTTCCCCATGATGTTCTGATGGGTAAATTAGAGGACTGTGGACTGGACCCTAGGATAGTTAGGGGAACAGAGATTATTGCATTAAGAATAATGATTACTAACATGTCCCAGAGTTGGCAATCTCAGTAATCAGAATAATTGTTGGCACAGATTTATTTAGATTCAAAAGATTTTTTTCCTATAGAGGGAAATGATGGGGCTTAAGAATGCCTAGCATTATGTCCCCTCAGCCTTCTCTAAGAAAATACTACTGTTCTGTTATGAAAGGCTCTAAAGTTTAAACCTGCCCGAATGTGATGCTGTGTCAATCCTTTAGTTCTAATCCCATTTTGAGCAGCCTTTTTGGTGCAACAAGACTGAATTATTCTCTCTGTATTAGATTGCTATTATTGCATTTACAAAGACAAATCAATTAATATCTATGAAGATTCCAGCTGATGAAGCTGCAATTTTGCAGTGAAAACGCTAGTGTGCATCCGGACCGCATTACTGTGGACTTTTTCAGCCTTCCTCGTGTTGCTTTTTGAAGAAAACAACCTAGAGATAAGACTCTTACTTACCTTGAAAAAGACTTTCCATCTTAGATTTGCTTGTACATACTATCACTGCTGTTTTCACTTGTCTGTAGATGTTACACATTGTTCACAATATATGTTTGCATAGTTTGCTTGTGTATTATTTAAATTAATTGGTTTGAGCCTAGTTCTATATTTTCACTACAACCTCCAGGTGGTGGCTGGAGATCTCCTGCTATTACAACTGATCTCCAGGTGATAGAAATCAGTTCCTTGGAGAAAATGGCTGCTTTGGCAATTGGACTCTATGGCATTGAAGTCTCTCCCCTCTCCAAACCCTGCCCTCCTCAGGCTCCACCACCAGAATCTCCAGGTATTTCCCATCCTGGAGCTGGCAACCCTATCAATAAGTAAAAGGCAGCCTATATATCCATAGAAACAAGCAAGGTAGTTTGCAGATACTGATTAAAACCAGATACCTGGCTTGTAAAACTGGGCATTTATTTTGTTGTTCCTATCCCCAACCATGGCCCCACTCCTGCCCTACCACTAAAAGCTAAAGGTAGTCTCTGACCCATGGGGTGACGTCACATCATGACATTTACTAGGCAGACTATGTTTACGGGATGGTTTGCCAGTGCCTTCCCCAGTCGTCTTCCCTTTACCCCCAGCAAGCTGCGAACTCACTTTACGACCTTGGAAAGGTGGAAGGCTGAGTCAACCTTGAGCCGGCTTCCTGAAACTGATTTCCATCGGGATTGAACTCAGGTCAAGAACAGAACTTTGACTGCATTACTGCAGCTTACCACTCTGTGCCACCACTGCAAACAGTAAAATGTATATGCTGCTTCTCCAGAGACTTGCTTGGGGCAGCTCACAAATGCTGAAAAAGCACTGCCCCTTGTTGCTGTCCACCTCACCTCTCCCCATTATCTCTTCAGCAGGACCAGTCTTGCCCTGATTGAGAGTGATTGCCTCTCTAATTTACTTAAATTAGATTAAAGTGTGGGAACCACTGGTCTGGATAGTACATGATGGTTCTTCAAGTACTCTGACCCCAAACCATTTAGTGCCTTAAATGTAAGAACCAGCAATTTGAATTGTGCTCGGAAACAGATGGGCAGCTGGAGCAGATCTTTCAGCACACAGGTAACACAATCAGCAGGAAGGGGAATTGAATGAAGATTGCTTCCAGCTTGAAACATTTATATAAAGTTTTTTCTCCCTCTCCTGCTGCAAGTATTTATAGCCTGGGTATGACTGTATTTGGCAGTCCACGGATTCTGTGGACTGCCAAAAAAACAAATCAGTGGGTTATAGATCAAATCAAGCCTGAACTGACCCTAGAAGCTAAAATGACTAAACTGAGGCTATCGTATTTTGGTCACGTCATGAGACAACAAGAGTCACTGGAAAAGACAGTCATGCTAGGAAAAGTTGAGGGCAGCAGGAAAAGAGGAAGACCCAACAAGAGATGGATTGACTCAATAAAGGAAGCCACAGCCTTCAATTTGCAAGATCTGAGCAAGGCTGTCAAAGATAGGACATTTTGGAGGACTTTCATTCATAGGGTTGCCTTGAGTCGGAAGCGACTTGACGGCGCTTAACACAACAACACATGGCTGGGGCGGGGGGCGCAAATCCTTGGGCCAAAGTCTAAGGGTTCTTGTTATGTTGTGCTCAGCCCATAGATTATAGCCCATGGCTTTACCCAGATAGATTAAGCTGGTAGACACCAACCCAAGATGTCTTGTATACTTTTTGTCTTGTCTGTTTTTTGTACTGTTTTATATAAATCCGTTCAAAAGTATATTTTTCAATACACTTTGGGTCCCCATCAGGGAGAAAAGTGGAGAAATTATATTAAATAAGAAGAAATAATGTATCCAAGCCCCTGACTGCTGCATTTTGGACCAACTGAAGTTGTCAGATAATTTTTAAAGGCAGCCCCAATTAAATCACATTACAGTAGTCTAACCTGGGATGTGATCAGAGTAGGGATCATGCTTTTTGACAAACAGCAATAACTGAACTATCATCTGAAGCTGATATAAGGTGTTATTTTGCGCCAGGGAGGAAACCTGAGCCTCCAAGCGAAATCCTATGCTGGGATCCAACAACACCCTTCAGAAAACATTGATTAAGTCCCTGAGTGGCTTTTTTATAGACCAACAGCACCTCTGTCTTGTCTGGACTAGTTTATTGCCTTTGGTCCTTCTATTACTTTCTCTAGGATCTTGCTTAGAACTTTCATCAACAGAGCACCTCACTCCTGACCCTCAGAAATCTCTCCCAGCAGTTTCCTGTAGATATATTTGTTAAAATTAAAGCTGGGAGTTCAAAGGTGGGCACAATATATTTCCGGGGAGTTATCTTCCCAAGTGCAACTTGGGTCAGCAACTATGGCCCTGGAGAAAGTTCCATTGCCTTCAACAACAGCACCTTCTAAGCAAGCATGCAAGAGACTTTAACCTATGCACACTTCAGGGCAACCTAAGGGGTGTGATAGCAATTTTAGTGAGCATCCCAACCCATGTTCTTTAAGCTGCTGCACCTTAGCTTGGATCCAGTTGAACGTTTCTTTTGGCAGAAAGCCATCTACCCATGGAGCGCAACTTTTCCTCCTCCCATGACAGCGCCAAATGCCTTCTCAAATAAAGCTTCTGGAGCAGAGAATCCTCAGGAACTGTTCAAAGAGGCATTTTGGGCTGCAGCAGGAAATAGGAGGTTAGAAAATCACACTCCACTGGTGAAAATTCTTCAACCGGAGCATTTGGCTTGATTCTTTGTTCATATATGCCATATTATCACTGGGATCAAGATCAAGGAAAACTGCTCTTGTGTATTTGGGACTTTAAGCAAGAGGAAGGACAAAGCAGAAAGGTAAGGTATAACTATTTTAATGAATAAACTTTAACAAACTGCCTGTATATTAACTGAGGTTTGAAACTTTGCACATTTTTAAACCCATTCCCTCCTCCCTGGCAGCAGTCTCAAACTCTTCAGAAACTGTGGTTGCATGTGTTTGTTTGTTGTAGGCACTAAGCAAACATTACATCAGATACACTTGTGAGCAGAGCACTGAAACATAAAGAGGCATTCAAGCTCGCCTGAAGCATGGTGGGAGGAGTAAGTCAACAACTCAATGGATACTGAATTAGCTGGTAAGTACGCCTGTCAAAAGAATTGCAAAGGTGTACGTAAGCCAGGTTCCTTCCAGAGGAGGAAAAACTCACAGCACAATCTCCCTTTTATCTCCTTCTTATTCACCTAAAACTAGTCATCATTCATCCACTGTCTTCATAAGCAAATTAAAACAGAGAAATTGTTGTTGCTTTTTTCTTGTTCTGCGGCTATGCGTCCAAAGAGGGGATCAGCATACAGCTCAACTAAGCCCTGGTCCTCATTTGGCCCAATGTAGTACAGTAGTCAATATTCAGAATGGGAGATGTATCCACACCTCCTGCATACTTATCTTGCCAATTTATCTTTGTTGCTTCTTTCTGGGGCCCCAGAACATGACTTATCTGAGGCTCCTGGGCTTAGATGGAAATTGTTGGATAGATGGATGGATGGATTAGAGGCCTCCCACACTGCATAATATGGCCTGTGTGTTTCAGCCAAGGAGATAGAGAGGGGCAAAATGGGCTCCAGCTTGTGTACCACGAGTTAATAATGTACATATTTATTTTAACAAATGACACTGACAATTTGTTTCATATCAAATGGGAGCCTTTGTATGAGAAACAAAACTGGCACATTTTCAGGAATAGTAAATTAAAAAGAGAGAGAAAAATTCCACTGTGTCCCAGTTCACAATAAACAGCATGCTTATACAAATAAAGAGGACAGATTACAGGCATAACATGTTTGCTTACAACATTATGGATCAGGAAGACTGAATACAGCTTTATATGATAAAATGAATAATGGCTTTAGACATTCTCCAAAGGTTAATGATGGAGCGATAGATAGAAGAAGGACACAGAACCTTTTGACCTGTCAGCCACCTTTCAACAGAAGAAAGATTTAATAAGTTGCTCAAGAAAATGGCTAAAATGATATTCGATTTCTTTAGCACTTGATAAGCAACACATGATATGACAGGTCAATATCAGTTCCTCTCTGTACAGATTATCTCTATTTATTCAGAGCTTGTTTCAAAAACAAAGCCTTCACAGTTAGGAAGGAAACAAGGCGAGAAAAATGCATCTCCTCAGAGCCAATTTTAATGATCACGCATTACCTGCTGTCAATCAAAGAGAAATAGAACATGTCCCAAAGCCTGTGACAAAAAGGCTATTTCTCATAGATATACACAGGGATAGGACATTCGGGCATGACAAGTGTTTTTGCTGTAGCTGCTTTCCAAGGAAAAGCCTGTTATGTTGATCAGAATGCACAATTTCAATTCCATTTATCTAAAATAAAAGGAAGTGGCTTTTCTGGTCTGCAGATAACACACACATTTGTCAGTGTGAAATTGAAAAACAATGAGACAAATTTCATAGCAAAGCAAAAATCCTGTGATAAAAAGAACACTGACAAAGTATCTGCCTTCAGCAGGTTTTTCTTCCCTTGTTCCCTGGTTGCTAGATATAAACAGAAGCCAGCCTAGAGAATCTGCCCCACACATCAATTAGAGTTAAATTGTTGTGGTGTGGGATAATACAATAAACTCTACTTAAATTAGGTATTCGCTACGTTTGCTATGGTGAAATCTCCAAAGTCAATCTCCACATGGCAAAGAATGTTCCTTCTTGACTATACCATACCCAACTGTTCATTGCACAGATCTTTGCTATTTTAGTGTGTGATGTCTTTTTTGAACACATTAAGCTGCCTTATACTGAATCAGACCAGTGGTCCATCAAGGTCAGTTATGACAACCCCCCTCCCTCCTATCTCCCAGTAATCAGTTTTTGTGCTGAGGGAGAGAGAGATATCACTTACTTGCTGTCTGCCAGAATGTGTTATGTGGAGATTATTTTTCTCCTTCTCAGTCCCCACCTTATTTTATCTCAGAAGAGAAATATGACACCAGAGGCTTCTTGAAGTTAACAAAGTAGACGGAGAAATGTATTAACTAGTATTCACAAGATAGATTATGAGGGAGAACTGTATTGGAGGGAAAGCATAAAACCATATATATATATATTTACAAAATTTGGCTTACACAAGTTACATTCTTTAAGATATTTGTTCATAAACTTAGTTCTGTTCCCCAGAACTCCTATAGATGTTGTTTCACAGACTCTCCCGCTTGGCTACCAGGGAAGGGAGAGACCATTCAATCTCTATTCCCCAGAGAAATGCAGAAGTATGGAGATTTTCCTAAATCTCTCTTCCCGTTCTCACTACTGAACTACCCCACACCAGTGGCAGTAATCCCTTCACACTATCCTATATCTGGAATAGCTCCTTCCTAGAGACTAATTCCTCTTTGTGACCTGAGAAGGGGCCGTTTTCCTCCAAATCTCAATCCTGTCACTCCACAGGTTGTGTGTTGCACTAGTTTAGCCAAACTGAACCCTCAGGTTCACAGAGTCATTCATAGCTTCTTCACACACAGGCTACCAATCTTTGAATCCTTTCTTTCTCTCAGAACTCAGAGAGTGAGCCCTTTGGCTTCGCCCACTCCTTGTCTCAGCTTCTACTGAGGAGTAACCTTTTGTCAGTCACATCAGTACTCTTTACTCAGACTGGCAGCAGCTCTCCAGGGTCTCCGGCTGAGGTCTTTCACATCACATCCTACCTGAACCTTTCTACTGGAGATGCCGGGGATTGAACCTGGTACCTTCTGCATGCCAAGCAGACACCCTACCACTGAGCCACAGCCCTTCCTCAATGACTCTTTAAGCCTTTGCTCTCAAGGAACATAGAACAGGAACATTGAGACCAACAACAGAGTAACAGAAATTCACATGGTTAACAGCGGTGAGAATTGAAAACTACTCAGTTTGAATACAAAATGCTGCCCCTCAGTGATCTGTAGGGTTGCCAGGCCCCTCTTCACAACCGGCGGGAGGTTTTTGGGGCGGAGCCTGAGGAGGGCAGGGTTTGGGGAGGGGAGGGACTTCAATGCCATTGAGTCCAATTGCCAAAGCGGCTGTTTTCTCAGGTGAACTGATCTCTATCGGCTGGAGATCAGTTGTAATAGCAGGAGATCTCCAGCTAGTACCTGGTGGTTGGCAACCTTAATGATCTGCCCATTAATGAAGAGATCTGTTAAACGTTATAATGTTACATAGGCATGGACCTTAAGTCTATATGCATATAGATTCTGGACACACTGTACATACACATCCATTTGGGTAAAAAACAAACTAAAGTGTGTATGTGTAATGCCCCCATGCCTTTATTATTTTCAAGTGAAGGTTAGAATTTGAGTTCATAACAGGTTTCTCCCCCCCCCCCCCCCGCACCGGGGAACTGACATAGTTTGTGCACACATTTGTTAGTGACTATCTACTATAGGGAGCTGAAGAAAACATCTGAATTATTACACAGGTAGTCAGCAGTGCTACAGTTGTTTCAATAGCAACCAAGGGATCATCAATATAGTTTTGTATATATCTTCACACCTGCAAACTGTCCCTGTCCCTGCTGCAGAGGCATAGTGAAGAGACAAAGATGTAACTACACTGTTGGCAATTACTCCTCTGCTTATGTGACGACAATGTTTATTTTACTGCCTCCATGCATGATTAACAGTTTGTGTATCCTTCACCTGTAATCAATAGCTGTGAAGTCTTGTATTAGCTGTAAAGATTAGACATCCCTTGATAATAAATTCCATTGATTTCTGCAGTTTAGCTGGAGTAATCCCAAAACGTTTTTCAGAATTTAAATTAAAAAGAAATATATAGCATTCAATGAGTGGAAATACTAGCATGATTATAAGATGTGACCCCTTTAAACTCATTCCTCCAGATGAATAAAATCCATCTGGCTTAATAAAATGAGAATGGGCAAGTTAACAAACATGAAACAGGCAAGGCAGATAAAATGCACACTCCAGCCCCAAAGAAGATTTGCCAGGACTGTAAATAATGTAGATGCATTTTAAGAGACTGTTTCTCTAAATTCTTTAGTTTGTTTTCAACACTAGGAGAAATCTGATACAATGGGAAGGAAGATAGGGAAACACCAGATTTTTGCTGCTTTTTAAGTAACTGGTTTTTGGAAAGAACCACATATGCCCCTCTGACACAATCGCAGGTCAGTGGCTATATTTGGGAAAACTACCCAGCAGCTAATAAGCACGTCAGTAGTCTTGGTGCATGGCTAAGCCTTCGTAAGAAACAACAAAATCCATTTAGTACCTTTTATTAGGGTCAACCATAATGACACAAAACATTGTGCAAGCCTTCAAGCTTCATCAGATCTCTTCATCAGGCTAAATGATGGGGGGGAGTAAAAACTGAGAAAAAAGCAGATTTTCCAGGTTAAAATCTTAAGACCTTGTCTTGTCAGCCTCTGGTGTTAGATGCTGACAGACTCACTGTATAATTGTTGCACAGGTTAGATGTTAGCACTTGCATTCTGGAAATAAGCAGCTGGCCATTTAATTCACAAAAAACAAACAAGCAAGCAAACAACAGCCCACAAAGACCATATTTATTATTTATTTCATTTATACCCTTTCTCCCCAATGGAGACCCAAAGCAGCTTACATTATTTTCCTCTCCTCCATGTTATCCCCACAACAACCTTGTGAAGAAGTTAGGTTGAGAGTGCCTGACTAGCCCAAGCAAGCTTCCAAGGCAGACTAGGGATTCAAACTTGGGTCTCCCAGATCCTAGTCCAACACTCTAACCACTACACCACACTCAAAATGCCATGCAAAAAGCACAGTTCTCTTTGCAGGCTTGAGAGCAGATGGAAGCATTTGATAGTCTGTATTCTAATGAGTAGATTCCTTTGAAATGTGGTGTTGGAGGAGAGTGCTACGGATTCCGTGGACTGCCAAAAAAACAAATCAGTGGGTTATAGATCAAATCAAGCCTGAACTGACCCTAGAAGCTAAAATGACTAAATTGAGGCTGTCGTATTTTGGTCACGTCATGAGACGACAAGAGTCACTGGAAAAGACCGTCATGTTAGGAAAAGTAGAGGGCAGCAGGAAAAGAGGAAGACCCAACAAGAGATGGATTGACTCAATAAAGGAAGCCACAGCCTTCAATTTGCAAGATCTGAGCAAGGCTGTCAAAGATAGGACATTTTGGAGGACTTTCATTCATAGGGTCGTCATGAGTCAGAAGCGACTTGACGGCACTTAACACACACACATTCTAACGAGTGAGATAAATTTACAATGGTTCATATAAAACTGAAGTCAAATTTGGCCATTATTACCTTAGAATCATAGAATCATAGAGTTGGAAGGTCCCACCAGGGTCATCTAGTCCAACCCACTGCACAATGCAGGAAATTAACAACTACCTCCCCCCCACATCCCCAGTGACCCCAACCCTCCCCCTGCAATGCAGGATCCCACAATCAAAGCACTCCCGACAGATGGCCATCCAGCCTGTTTAAAGACCTCCAAAGATGGGGATTCCACCACCCTCCGAGGAAGTCCTTGTGTAAGCAGTCCTTCCCCAGGTTAATGCCATCCTGTTGACAAATCCCTCTCTGCTGAAATCAAGTATCCATAAAGCAGAAAAAAGTTGTGAACGACTGATGGAATATGGCTGTTCACAAATCCTTCATCAGATCAGCTATGCGTGATGATGCAGTTGGATTGGTACGAAGTTATGTGAATCTGACATTAGTCATCTTGATCCAAAACCTTGATTAATATTGCAACACTTTTAACAAAAAGAAAAAAACCCTGTATATTTTCTGTTCAAGAAGGTGGATTACATTGCCACCACAGTGAGAAAGTGGGTCAGACTGTCTTCCAGTATAAACTCAACAGAACACGGTCATGCTTCAATGCAAAACACCAATTGTTCTCCTTTTTTTCTTTCTTTTTTGCTTTCCAACTAGTATCTTTCAATGAGAAACATAAACCTCCTCAGGGACAATTCAAATTAGAGTCACAGGGCAAACATAAAGACATGTCTGTGAAACCTGATACGTTTGCTCAATTAACATGCTTCTGTGATTTCTGGTGGGAAAAAAATTACACAAAGATTTTGCTAGCAGCTTTTTGGTTGTTGTTTGTCTTGTTTTTCAAAGCCAGGAGTCTCAAATATGGGGGCGGGGGCGGGGAAGGATTCAATTAATGTAGTTAAAACAAGCAGTAGTAGATTCAGGTCAACTAAATTTCCTTCTGCTAGCAACCCCAGCATTGCTCTTAACTGTTTTACTTTTTCATTAAGAACTTCCAGAGATATTTGCATTTTTTCCTCAGTAACTGCTTAGATGAGAAAACTGTAGAATAAAGTCTGAATTGAACCACAGGATGGCATTTTTCTCCAAGTATTAGGCCAAGGTAGACTTTCTATGTTGTTTATGCATGGGTACTTTCACTCACGTTCACCCCATGACTATCTCGGTTGTTCCTTGGAGTTAAGCATGAGCTTTCCCTCCGTTAGAGATGACCTCGCAGCTAGCCCTCACAAATCCCGGGACTTCTTGTCCCTCTATTAACCCAATTCTTCCCTCTCCCTTGAGCTCAGACCGCCTGAAATCCCCATGCATAAGGCAAAGTGCGGTACACAGAAGCTTGGTTTCTCTCACAGCAAGTAAAAAGCCAATTACAAAGTAGCATGTCAAGTGGTGGAGATTCAAATACTTCCTGCTTTCTCTGAGTTGTTTCTGAGCAGAAGGCTTTTAAAAACAAGGCTTGGGTTTCTTCCCCCCCCCTTCAAATAGCTCCTGATTTGTTCTTAAAATGCTCTTAAAATGCTTTTTTATGCCGCAATTGGGTTTGGGGGGGGGAACTTTTCTCTCACTACAGCCAATTACAAAGCACATTCCAAGAGGTGGGGATTGAAATACTTCCTGATTTGAGCTTGGAGACTGCTGGTGCAGAAACTTTCAACAGGAAAGTGTGGGTCCAGCGAGTAACAAACCTCAGGTAAAACTCCCATGCATAAATGACTAATAACCTTTTGAATGAGAGGTTTCTTTCTTCTGCCAAAATGTCCACCACTCACATTAAGTATGTACAATTCATAATGTTTGACCTACCAACAAATATGTTCACCTGTCAACTCATAATTAAACATCACATTGCCTTCACTGAACATTTGTGTATTATAATTTTATAATTATTTTATAATTTGTGTATTATAAAATGAAAATGAACAAAAGTGGGATACTTTCCTGTCATACAAATGAATCTTCAGATTTTCAAAACTGAAAGGAAAAAAGCAGTTTTATACATATTCTGTTAACTCCATCCAGGGTTGCCTTTTTAATTTTAGTTATAAAGATTGTAATAGTCATATATATTTATGTTCTTGTATAATGGCATAAGTGTATTCAGAATTTTATGTATTCAGAAGGCTTTACAGCCGAAACATGTTTGGTCTTAGTTTTGGTATTATTGTCTGGTTGGATTTTTGTGTTTATTTGTTTTGAATGTTTAATATTCACAATAGCTACATAGAGGCTTGAACAGGGCTAGATATGTTATTTGTTTATATATTAAATTTACTATATATCATTCATAAGAACACGTATTAATATTAGCCCCCTGGTGCATGTTGATTCTTGACTTTAGGGTACCTTATTCTAGATTTTTTTAGGGTTAAGTTCCCCCCCCCTTTTCATTGCTCCCATATTTTACTTCCATGTATCCTGTCCATTTCACACAAAAGCAACTGATATCATCATGCTCATATCCTTTCATTAATAAAATGTATTATTTATTACCCATTCTGCCATGTCTAACATCTTCAGACAGTGTTTAGCTGTTTTAAGCTGTGTTCTTAACTCCCAAGACTTTTTTGCTTATATGAGCAGCACAATACAAGTAACAAGGTTATTATTTTCAACCACAGCATCTTTTCATTGTATCTATAGTACATCTTTCTGGTTTAAAAATGATGACAGTTGTCATAGTTAAAATTTGTTAGCTACAGCTTATGTTGCATTGTTCTAACAAACAGAGTAAGTTGGTGCACCAAGAAATGTCCCCGTTTACAATACAATGAATTACTTTTGGAAGAACTAGATAACTAACAGACAAGAACCAAATAACTAATTCATCCTGAATAGATAACTGTAACAACACTGTCATAAACCTGCCATGGGCTCATGTTTGCTTACATGCATGTTATGTGTATGTAAAGCGTGTTCCTCTCCTTTGTGCCACCTCCCCAAGTTAGAAATTCAGTCTTGCATGTTACCAGTGACTTGGGGGGGGGGGGGAGACTCTACTAAAGGCTGCCTCTGAGCATGTGCAAAGGACGGAGTTTCCCAATTACTCCAGCCTGTCCATTGTGTGTGTGTGTGTGTGAGCAAGTGATTAAAGCATGCAAGGAGGACTTTGAATTACAGTCTGCTCTCTTAAACAGGAAAACTTTAATGCTACAAAATAAGCCTGAGCACAAGACAGGGAAAATAACTATCCAGCCTACTGGGTTACAGATGTTAGGAAAATAACAGAAAAGTATAACATTAAGCTAACCTTAACAATACAGAAGAATTACATCTGACATTCACCCCCCCCATGTCCATGGAACAAATGCACATCCTGACCCCCACCTGCTCCATGCAGGGGAATCCGACCTCTACCATTTGAACAAAGACTAACATGTATTACCAGTCTTTTAACTCTCCCTGCCTTTGATGTCGGGAAGCCTTTCACTCAATGCAAATTTAGGAATTCACCCCCATGTGGGAAGGTGAATCAACCCAGGGCACACACCTAGGGTTGCCAGGTCTCTCTTTTCCTCCGTCGGGAGGCTTTTGCGTGTGTGTGTGTGCGCGCGCGCACATGTACACTCCAACGCACGCACTTCACTTCTGGTTTAGAACCGGAAGTGCAGCCTCGCAAGGGGCCTTATACCTTTTAGTTTGAGTGGTAAAGCGGCCCGTTACCACTCAAACTAACAGTTATAAGGCCCCTCACGAGGTGGAACTTCTGGTTCTAAACCAGAAGTGAAGCGTACGTGCACGTTTGCCCACCGACCCTCGGGTGGCTGACGGGCAGAGGGGTCAATTGCCGGGGATTTGCCTGCCACCAGCGGGCACCTGGCAACCCTACACACACCCCATGCATCTCAATACTCAGATCATGTTTTACAACAGCTATTCCATCTTGCCTTCCCTGGCAGATAAAGCAAATGGCTCTCTCTCTGTAGAAACTCATCTCTGTTCTGCTCACCTCATGATGTGCTTTATGGCTCTCTTCCCTGGGGAAGCAAGCAGCTGTCAGGACCTCTGGGAACCCCTGATGCGCTTCAAAGAACTTTACACCTCCAAATCACAATAAATTCAAGAATTCATCTCATTCTAACATATATTTCTCTCATTTCCCCCCAAAAGCCATAGCAGACATCATTATTGTATAGCTGGTGGGATATGCTATAAAACTTAGAAGTAGGGCTGCATGTTTTAATCCCCTTACTTGGGACACTTTACAGTGAAATATTATTCAGTTGCTCCAATCTAAGCCACTGATTTCAATTGGCTCAGATTAAAGTAACTCTGCCTAGGAGTATACTGTTAATTATCTAAAGATTTCCTTGATTAACATGTTAATTAATAAGTTAATAGCACCATTGTTTAGTTCTGCAGTTGTTTTGGTTCTGATGTGTTACTAACTAGACTATGGAAGGAAAAAGTATTAAAGACTGTCTTTCCTCCTAACATTGAGTAGATTTTATTTTTATTAAACTGCTAGATATATTACATGTTCTTCAACAGATTAGATGCAACTCTTCTGCAAATTGAGTTCAAGGAAGGCTGCTACTTTCCTTTACAATGAGTCACCTGCACCCTCCAGAAAGTTACTCCTGAAGGCTGGCAAAGCCTTTAGGGGCGGTGCAGCATGAGCAGTGTAGAGGGAATCACAGCAAGAAAAGAGAGTTGACAAAATCACACACCTTTATTCTTGCTTCTGAGTTTTTGCTTCATTTGTAGATAATGTTCTGTTTGTTGAAGGATTGGATCCAATTCTATGTCTCTAAAAGGTATCTATATTGAAACTCTTTCTCTTGCTCCCAGCCATTTTTGCTCTCTGCCTGGTTCCCCCATGTCCCTGTCCCCAGTTCTCCAGCTCACCCCCATCTCTCCTCCCACTCTTGGGAGTCTCACTCCAGAGACCCCCTTTCTGGCAGTAAAATACACTTTTCCCTCCTCTTTTTCAGTATCCACAAGCCAATTATCCCCTCCTCCCTCTTCTCCTATCCTCATTCTACTAACCCCGGAAGCACCATTATGCACAATCAAGACTAGGCTAGCCTTCCCACTCCTTTTTTCCAATCACCACCATGAAAATCCATAAACTACTTACTATACCTGCCCCCTTTCAATAACAAACCAAACTGTGAACATCTTACAACACATGGCAGTTTTTCACAGCTGCCAGTGTGGAAATTGTTTAAACCTGTTCCTTAGTTTATTATATTAGATCTGGAAGTCTCTCATCAGCCTTGAGCTTTACATGAAAAGCAATAACAGATATTATTTGCAAATCACTATGACCATATTTCCCAAGCAGCTATAGTGCTATAGATATACTCAGTTTCTGAATAGGAAGGCAGATAACACCTGTAAAATAATTTTATCTACCAAATGTTGTTGGCCAAAAATATGAATACATTATTGTCCCTGCCATCTGTTAATTATGCTATTTGAATCACTTACTTAATCATACACATGAGTTCTATAAACTTTTAAACAGCTTTCACAACTTAAGTATTAACTCTCTGGCAGAAATAAGACTGTTGAAAGAAAACTACACAATTCTACAGGCAAGCAAGCAGTAGTTCCCTAGTTTAAAAAGCCGGTTAGTACCTCCTAGTTCCCAGGTTCTGGACACTCTGCATAAGATCAATAAAGATAAATGGGAATGAGCCACCTTGGGTAACGGCATCATTTGTCAAAGTCATGAACAGCTGGCATATAAATATGATGAGAAGTGAAGCAGATTGTCAGGCTGGATACTGAATTCAAGTCTTCTAATGGAGAGAGCTACTTAAACAGCAGGGAACTAAATGATGTTCAGACCACAGATTAGTAAATGCTTATTATGAGAAACTGCAGTTTAGGAATTCAAGTGAATATATACAGTAGATGCCCTAAATGAATTTTGAGAAACAAAATGAAAAATGGAAGCTTTGATCCAATGGCTGCTTTCTACCATCAGGAAGAAACTTCCACTACTGTGTGATTTCCACTAAGGCACTTTCCCACTGCAGACCACCATATTTTGCCTAATGCTGTTCCTGGAGGTCCCCTGAATGCGAGGGTTGGCATTTGTGTGTATGTGTGTGGAGGGTTCAAAGTAGACTTTATCAGGCAGGAAAAATGCCACTCTCTGAATTCTTCACTGCTAGCAATTCTCATTGGGTGCAAGCCAGGGTAGTTACCAATGCATGCAACTGAAAAAGCTTGTGCAGATGTTATAACCTGTACACTAAGTATGTTTTGGAGAAGCAACCTCTCCTGCTGGCTCCAACCTCTCCTACGCACATACAAAGTACACAAGAGTATGACTTTTATGAAGGAATTCAGGATCCCTGATCACATGTACAGTGCCAACGAGCATACTGTTTGTGCGTGTGGGCTCTTTGTGTTGAACACAGGCACAGCCATAATCAATTGCTGACTTATTTTGAGTAGAAATCACACTATAGCTTCCTTGGGGGGTACTTTTCTATGGTTACAGTATGGGGGAAGGAAGCTGTTGTAATCATACATATAGTGTTGATCCCCAACTTTGTTAACTTGTGATACTTTAGAATTTTGAGAACAGGGAGCGGGTGTCACAAAAAAGGGCTGCCATGGGGTTGGGACCAATCACAAAAAGCTTTGGGAAATCCAAAGAATTTTAAGAGCTTTCAAGCCATGAATCCTCCTGTGAGGAAGGCAGATGTTTCCAAATGAATGCTCCCTGCAGACACAAGAGCTCCCAGGAAGCGGAAAGTATTTGAATCCCCATCTGTTTACATGCTGCTTTGCGATTGGCTTTGAGAGAAAGCCAGCTTCTATGTCCAGCGCTTTGCCTTCTGCACGGAGATTTCAGCCAGGCTGAACTTAGAGAAGAGAGAAGAGTTAGGTTAACAAAGGAATGGGAAGACCCGGATATTGCGAGGGCTGGCAGCGAGGTCATTTCTAATGGACGGAAAACATGCATAACTCCAAGGAAAAACCGAGGTAGACAGGGGGTGAACGTGAGTCCAACTACCCATGCATAAATGACCTATGACACTGGTAAAGGACTGACAAAAAGAAAACTGCAGGAGATGAGTCATCTCTATCCCAAGCACAGAGCACTCCAGAGCTTAGTTATGCAAAGAGCTTTGGTTGAAGTAAGTACAAAAGGTTTAACACATCACACCTTGCTGGAATGTTACACCTAAAGGAATAGAGAGGGGGACAGCTAAAAGGCTACATCAGGGGTCCCCAAAATGGTGCATGTGGGCATCATGGTACCCACCACACCTTTCTTGGTGCCCACTGATTGTTTTTAGAAAGTGGGTGGGGCCAGGTGGGGCTTTTGCCCAGCAAAGCTTCTGATAGGCCATTGGAAATTTGATGAGCTGTGCAGATTTTTCAGATGTTGCTTTGGCAGCAGCTACCACCACACACAAAGATCTTCACTGTGTGACCTGAAGGTAATTTGTAGTAGCTATTTTGTGACTGGCTCCAACTCCTGCTTCAGCCACTTTGTGGCAGCCATTTTGTGGCTGCACCCACCACACTGTGTCAGAATGCCAAAGGTGCACAGGCTTAAAAAGGCTGGGGATCCCTGGATTACACAGCAGTGTCTTCCTCGTAGGGCAGAAAGATAAGGACTGATCCCAGAGGGGAAGAGACTCCCAAGAGGAGATTATAAAGAGTTAGGATATGAGAAGGAAGGGCTCTTCTCGTTGTCACTTTTCCTTGATGAGAACAAGCCATAAAGGACTATGGACTCTATCCTACCTATGGACTCTATCTTGACTGTTCATCAAAGGACAGGTAGAAGTTCCAACTCTGAGTACTAAGATAGTGATGGACCTTTAAATGCTGCATCTTCATGGATTACTAGTCTATCCTAATTAAACAGCATTTAGGATAAGTATAGCATTTAAGGTTAAAAGAATTGTGTATTTTAATTTTTTATTTGTATCCTTGCCCAGCCTGATGCTTGATAATCAAAACCTGATCTCTGTCAACATACAATGCCTATTTAGTTTTAATTTCCAAAGAGTAGTAAAAGGGGTGCATGCACCATTCTATATTGGTTGGTTGCAGCAAATACTACCCACAGAGAAGCTGATAACTAGTGAGAGTAAGAGGAAAGGTTGCCTTTCTGGGCACAAACCTGGGATGGAAGCAGTGGCTTTTCTGAACTTCTGGGACATGAGTGAACAAGGCTTGTGAGTCAATTCCTTCAGCTCTAATCTTTTACTTGTTTGTTACAAGTCTATTCAACATCTCACATACTCTCAGGCTTGACCCCTCCCATCTCTCCATTCAATCACAACAAGGGCATGCTGTTTTTTAGTGGTGGCTATAGAGTTATAGAACACCCTCACTAAGGAGGTGTGGAGGGCTCCTAAACTAACCCACCCACTTTAAGAAATGTAAGTCGGTTCTTTTTAGAGTTTGTGTTTTTCAGCTAATCTCATAAAGAAGGATAGTTGTTTACTGTATATTATTTTGAGGGAAAGTTGTGTATTGTGATTTTCATGTCTTAAAAAAAAAAGTATGTTACCTGTGGATCAAGTTTTGTTTAAAGCCCTTGTGTTTGGTGATAAAGACAGTGTATAGATCTTTCAATAAGTACAAAATATTTCAATAAGTACAAAAATACTTATAAGTGCATACTTGGAGGGAGGTAGCAGATTAAAGGTTAAGAAACTCAAAGCTACATTGCCTTTATCTGTCTCTGAGACTGTCAGAGTGCCCAAGACATCTTAAGAACTGACTCTTAGCCTAAAACTAGATGGAAAATTATCTGGATAATTAATTTTATCCAGGAGTACCTGAAATGGTTCAGTCAGGGAGCACTCGGTTATTTTGGCTAACAGAAGAATACTGTTGTTGAAATCCACTGTCAGTACACCCATCTTCAGAACATGAAAGGTTGTTCAACAGAAGGTTGTGTTACTATATCAAGCAGTAATAGTTTTAAAGAGAATTCACATACTGTAATCCAATACCGTATATACCCGTGTATAAGCCGACCCGCGTATAAGCCGAGGTGCCTAATTTCTCCCCCAAAATGGGGAAAAATTAGGCACCCGCATATAAGCCGAGGGTCGGCTTATAACCCCTCCCCCCCCAGCAGGCTTACCTTCGCTCCAGGCCCGGCGAAGGCGGCGGTAGCGGGGGGGGGGCACGGCCGCAGGAGGCCCTTTCAGGCTGGTCCAGGCCAGGGGGAACTGGGCGTGCCCGGCGGCGGCGGAGGTGCGGCCTTCCCGCAGCCGCAGGAGGCCCTTCCAGGCCGGTCCTGGGCGGGGGGAGCCGGGCGTGCCCGGCGGCGGCAGGGCCTTCCCGCGGCCGCAGGAGGCCCCCACAGGACGCTCCTGGCCGGGGGAAGCTGCGCGGGCCCGGCGGCAATGGCGGCGGGAAGTTCCCCCCTCCCTCCTCTACCGTATCGACCCGCGTATAAGCCGAGGCCGGCTTTTTCAGCCCTTTTTTTGGGCTGAAAAACTCGGCTTATACACGAATATATACGGTATATGCTTCTTGTTAGGAAATGGTAAACAAGTGTTTTAATTATTAGGATTTGTTCTGGCTAATGCCATTAAAATAAATTCATTCATTCATTTTTAGGATTAGTCATTAGAATGTTCTTATTTTCTCTTCTTCTTGCCCACAAAAGGGAAAATCGCTTTCATTTAAATGTAGGAAACTGGCATATAAAGCTGCCTTATGCAGAAACAGACACTTGTCATAGTGTGCTGAAGACCAGATCTTTGCAAAAGTCTGTCACACACAAAGTCCACATCTTTTTCTTGGTGATTAAACATGAAAAATAGGGATGAGGTTCATGATATATACCTGACTACTCAGTGAAGACCATCTGGAAAGTATAGCAGATTATGGAATATTGGTTTGAATCTTTTGTCAGCATCTTATACTGTGGGAGGCAGATCATTCAAATGTACATAATAAATGGAACTTGATAGAACCTACAAGCTGCCTTCGACTAAGTTACACTATTTATCTATCTAGGTCAGTACTGTCTCGGCTATTTACAGCTCTCCAGGGTCTTAAATGGAGTTTTCTCAGCCCTGCTATCCAGAATTTTTTTTTATTTTTTATTTTTTTTTGCAGATGCCAAGGATTTAACCTGGGAGGTTAGGCATAATAAGAGGCAGCAGTCTCTTAGATTCTCCATTTGCATTTCTGTCTCTAACGGAAAATGGTGTTCTCTTTAGCCATACAAGAAACACTATACTCTCATCCGCCTTCCTTCTCAGGAAGTGTTTATTTCAGAGCAAGGAAAATAAATCTACATTAAAGCTTCGGGAGTCTAATTTTTCCTCCAAGTTCAAAAAATTAAATACAATTAACCATTTAAAAATGAAAAATAATTCTCTTTACCTAAATTTAATAATGCCAAATTAGAGCCCGCTAATGCTGTGATAATGCTTTATAATGGAATTCTGAAGCTGCAAGCTGTGTCATTAACTGTTCTCTTTCACTCCAGTCTTACCCCTAAAGTAAAATATTATCTTGCTTAATAGTTTGTGTATAAAATATTTAAATAAATTAGTGCCATTTATGCATATGCATTCTTTCTTTAAAGGTCATGGCAGTTTCACAGCCAAATAATTACAAAGCATGACTCACAGTAAAAACTTATTTTAGTAATTTAACAGAAAGCGCTAAAAAGCTTACCCAGGAAGCTATAATATTAAAGGGCAAGGCTAACGGTGTTTGTCAAACTTAAATGAATTAGTTCCATGCTGTAGCTCATCCCTATGAGTTCCAATTGTACCTTAAATGTTGCATGTACCCTGTTCTGCTGCTCAATAGACACTTCATCCTGCAGATTAGCACTAGAGAATATGTTTCTCAAAGCTGCCATTAAGGGAGGCTGGAGTTAGGTGTAAACGTTTGTGTGTGCGGGGGGGGAGGGGGGAGTGAGTCGAGCATGTGTATGAGAATGACTTGTGTTTCATGAGTATCTGTATTTTTAGCTTGCATACCAGGTGTACAAGATGAATGGATGAAAGGACCTCCCATCCACTCCTGAAGTATTAAATGACACCCCTGAGACTTCCCTTTGAAAAACGCCTTTCACATTTTATATACCTATTAAGAAAACTGTATGAGATGCTTACACTCTTCACGTCAAGCCTTATTCTAACAGCTTTTAGATTTTTATCTCCAGTGTAGCAAGCACTCCAGAAGCAAAATGAATCCTACATACTGAGGGTAGGGTTGCCATGTACCCTCCGGAAACTGCAAACTAACAAGTCACAGGGACTAGACGGTAGGGCTGTCAAAAAAAAAAAAAATTCGGTACACTTTGGATTCGGCCGAATTTGGCCCTTGTGGGTTCGGTACGTGCCGAAGTCCGAACTCCCCCACTTCAGATCCGTTCAATTCGGCAGGAATTCAAAGTTCGGAAAAAAAATTCGGCCGAATAAAGCCATTAAAAACACAACCGCGCCTTTCCGCAGCTCTGGGGGGGGGGGCATTTTTGGGCTTAGAGGTCCCAAACTTTCAGCAGAGCTTCAAAGGACGTATATTGAAAGACTCCCCAAGTTTTGTAAAGATTGGGTCAGGGGGGGCTGAGATATGGGCCCTGAAAGGGGTCCCCCCCACCCTTAATGTGGATCTCTCAGCAGAGCTTGCCGCCCACGCACAAAGCTCCCAGCCCCAACAAACAGCTGATGAGAGCAAGGGTGGGGCAGGTGCTAAGAACTTTGCAAAGCAACACAACTGAAAAGCAACACCTTTGCAAACATGCAAAGGGCGGGGCAGGTGTGAAGAATTTTGCAAAACAATACAACTGCAAAGCAACACAAGCACGCAATGCAACACCTTTGCAACAATGCAAAGCAACACCTGACACCTGGGAGTTTGCATACCATGGAAAGGGACAGAGGCAGCTAGCTATGCATAATGAGCAGGAGGGGGTGGAATTTCTCCTTTTGCATTGGACTTGGGACCAGGCAGGTGCATTCTTTAAGTCACCATTTGAAAACCAGTTTTGAGCAAGCATCAAAATAACCTAACTGATCTTATGAATGAGGAAAAACCTGAAGAATAAAAATGAAGCCCCCCTCAAACCAGGGAGAGAGAGACTGGAGGGGGAACACACATCCCAGGCAGAACCGGCAAAAGCCCCCTTTGGCTTCCCCCACCCACAGAAACTGCTCCCTCCCCACACACACAGAGAGACTCTGCTTTCCCCCCCACACACACAGAAAAGAAAAAAATATAGATTAAAGCCCCCAAAGGGGTCTTACTGTGGCTGTCTTCTGTTCCAGCAGGAGGGGCTGGGAGGCTGGGTAATCCAATATGATTCCATTTGTATCCAATATAAGATCCATATGTATGCATCTCTCGAGGGTGATCCATTCATCCCAATAGGGAAAAGGGGAAAGCCCATATCTCGGGGGGCCCTGACCCAATGTTTACAAAACTTGGGTGGTCTCTTAAAAAGCCTTGACTGAAGCTCCGCTGAAAGTCTGGGGTCAGCACACCCAAAAATGCGCCCCCTGCAGCCACGGAAAGAGAAAAGGGGGGAGCCGATATTTCAGCCCCCACTGAACCCATCTTTACAAAACTTGGGTGGTCTCTTAAGAGGGATTCTCTGAAGCTATGATAAAAGTTTGGGGGCTGCACCCCCAAAAAAGCGCCCCCTGCAGCCACGAAAATGGAAAAGGGGGGAGAGGAAAAAGGGGTGGAGCCCATATATCGGGGGGCCCTGACCCAATGTTTACAAAACTTGGGGGGTATCTTAAGAAGCCTTGTCTGATGCTCCGCTGAAAGTTTGGGGTCGGCACACCCAAAAATGCGCCCTCTGCAGCCATGGAAAGAAAAAGGGGGAGCCCATATCTCGGGACCCCCTGACCCAATGTTTACAAAACTTGGGTGGTCTCTTAAGAAAACCTGTCTGAATATTCCCTCAAAGTTTGGGGTCTGTACCCCAAAAAATGTGCCCCCTGCAGCCATGGAAAGGAGCGAATGTGCACAAGCACCCCCTCACACACACATGAGGATTTCCCTCTCTCTCTCTCTCTTTCCCCGGCCGGCCGCACATCAGCTGATTCCTCCAGTACTCAATCCTGACTGATTGGCCAGAAGAAGACCCAGCTTGGCCACCGATTGGCCGGGGGAGGAGAATGCTGCTTACTGAAGGTTATGCTGCTTACTGAATTTATTCGCGAACTCCCGAACTCGCTGAATTCGGCCCCCCCCCGGTTGCCCACCAGTTTTGAGTTCGGTTCCTCCCGAACTAAAAACCGCCGAATCAAGGGAAATTCGGCTGATTTTCAGTTCGGGCCGAACCGAATTGACAGCCCTACTAGACGGTATTCATCCTAGAGTTCTTCAAGAACTCAAATGGGAAATTGCTGAACTCCTAACAAAGATATGCAATATGTCCCTTCGATCAGCCTCTGTACCAGAGGACTGGAGAATGGCCAATGTAACACCCATTTATAAAAAAGGTTCCAGGGGGGACCCAGGAATTTACAGGCCAGTAAGCTTAACATCTGTTCCAGGTAAATTGATGGAAAGCATTATTAAAGATAGAATTGTCAAGCATATAGAAGGGCAAGGCCTGCTGAGCAAAACCCAACATGGGGTTCTCTAAAGGTAGGTCCTGTCTCACTAACCTATTAGAGTTTTTTAAAAGTGTCAATAAGCATGTGGACAGCAATGAGCCTGTGGACATTGTGTATTTGGATTTCCAAAAGGCTTTTGACAAAGTCCCCCACCAAAGACTGCTAAGCAAACTTCATAGTCACGGGATAAGAGGACAAGTCCTCTTATGGATTGAGAGCTGGCTGAAAAATAGGAAGCAGAGAGTAGGAATCAATGGTCAGTTCTCACAATGGAGGGATGTAAGCAGTGGGGTCCCTCAGGGATCTGTGTTGGGACCGGTGCTTTTCAACCTGTTCATCAATGACCTGGATTTGGGGTTTGCGGAGGACACCAAATTATTTAGGGTGTTTAAAACAAAATCGGACTGTGAAGAGCTCCAAAAGGATCTCTACAAACTGGAGGAATGGGCATTAAAATAGCAAATGAGGTTCAATGTGAGCAAGTGTAAAGTGATGGATATTGAGGCAAAAATCCCAACTTCACATATACAATGATGGGATCTGTGCTGGCAGCGACAGACCAAGAAAGGGATCTTGGGGTGGTAGTGGATAGCTCAATGAAGATGTCAACCCAGTGTGCGGCTGCTATAAAAAAGGCAAATTCCATGCTGGCCATAATTAGATGAGGAACTGAGAATAAAACTGCTGATATTATACTGCCCTTGTACAAATCTATGGTGAGACCACACTTGGAATACTGTGTACAGTTCTGGTCACCACACCTAAAAAAGGATATTACAGAGCTTAAGAAGGTGCAGAAAAGAGCAACCAAAAGGACTAGTGGACTAGAGCAACTGCCCTATGAGGGGCAGTTAAAATGCTTAGGGCTGTTTAGCTTGGAAAGAAGGCGGCTGAGGGGAGACATGATAGAGGTCTATAAAATTATGCATGGTTTGGAGAGAGTGTACAGGGAGAAGGTTTTCTCCCTCTCCCATAATACTAAAACATGGGGTCATCTGCTGAAGCTGGAGGGTGAGAGATTAAAAACAGATAAAAGGAAGTATTTTTTCACACAATGCATAGTTAAATTGTGGAACTCCCTGCCCCAAAATGTGGTGATGGCTGCCAACTTGGAAGGCTTTAGGAGGAGAGTGGACATGTTCATGGAGGAAAGGGGTATTTCATGGCTAGTAGTTAAAATGGCTACTAGTCATGATGCATGCTTATTCTCTCCAGGATCAGAGGAGCATGCCTATTATCTTGGGTGCTGTGGAACACAGGCAGGATGGTGCTGCAGTCGTCTTGTTTGGAGGCTTCCTAGAGGCACCCGGTTGGCCACTGTGTGAACAGACTGCTGGACTTGATGGGCCTTGGTCTGATTCAGCAGGGCCTTTCTTAAGTTCTTATGTCAGGGGATGGGTGGGACTTACTGGCAGAAAACTGAGGCCTAGGCCTCTGTTGCTGGTCACACATCAATGTTACTTCTGGTAACACTGGAAGTGATGTCATCACATCGTTGGTGCTGTGGCAACACTCTGAAATGTAGGCAAAAACTCTATGGTAGAAGCCATTTTTACCTTGGAGTTTTGCCAAATACCAGTGCATCCCCACATTGCTTGTGATGTGATGATGTCGATTTCAGTGAGTGTCGGAAGTGACATAGATGTGTTAATGTTTAACGTTTTAATGTTTTAATGTTTTTGTATATGTCTGGCTATGTAAAAAAGGTAAAGGTCCCCTGTGCAAGCACCGGGTCATTCCTGACCCATGGGGTGACGTCACATCCCGATGTTTTCTAGGCAGACTTTGTGGGGTGGTTTGCCAGTGCCTTCCCCAGTCATCTTCCCTTTACCCCCAGCAAGCTGGGTACTCATTTGACCGACCTCGGAAGGATGGAAGGCAGAGTCAACCTTGAGCCGGCTACTTGAAACCAACTTCCGTTGGGATCGAACTCAGGTCGTGAGCAGAACATGAGACTGCAATACTGCAGCTTACCACTCTGCGCCACAGGGCTCTGTCTGGCTATGTACCGTACCAATAAATGACTGACTACTGAAGTACCCAAACTGATTTCTCCAGAAAAAAATAATAGAAATCTTAGGGGCAGTGATTATATTTTAGAGTTAAGAACATGCTTTATTTTATTTTCCTTCCTTAACTTTCTTTATAATTTGAAATCTGTAAGATTACTTAAAACAACCAATATGCTGATGCAATCCCTGAGCCTAATGGACTTAATGCTGTCCCATTAACATGAAATAAAACAAATTCTGAAGTACTCTTGTGGGTATTCTGGGTAAATGAAGTAAAATCACAAAGTGGCGGCAGTTCCTACTGACAGACTGTCTGGTCACAGACTACATAGGTCTTGCCATCAGTCTGAAAATTGAAATTAAACCAATGAACTAAAAATATAGTAAGAGACAAAGGTGATGGCTGCTTTGACTTACTGCTACTCTTTTCCTTTCCCTTGAATACTTGCAGAAAAAGATGCATCTATGGTAAGCAATCAAAGCCACCATTGTCTCATTCCAATGAAATCTAAGTAGCTACCATTGCTATGAGGTTCTCTATTGCTAGGTCCATCTGTACAACCTAGGCCTTCTCCTTGTTTCACACTTCTTTTAGCCAACAGTTTAATGGGACAGCTTGGATCCTTAGGGTCCTACAAGCTATATGGTGACCACCCAAAAAAACTATTATTTTTTTCAAACAGTAGAATGGGAGAAGTTTCCAAAATGATTGGAAGCTGCTTGTTTCAGGTTCAAAATCCAGAGTTCAATCTATTATTTATTTACTGTATTTATAGTCCATCTTCCTACTAAGACTCAAAGTGGATTTTACAGTGTAAGTCAATAACATTCCATGTGAAGAGACATCTAGTAAGTGCAATGTATGCCAATATAATCAATATGAGGAGACATCTAATGAACAATGTATGATGACTAGGGTTATCAAAATCTGAATGAGCATAGCATATTAGGCATGATAGAGTGTGGATATAACGGAGAAAATGGTTTTAGTAGATAACAATGAAATGACAGCAAGGTAATATATGCAGCAAACTGATGATATGTCCTATACACAGTGGTATAATCCACATTCTCAAACTATTCTGTTATAGCATAATCTTTCCCCATAACCTTAACAACTCTGTTTTACATTGTTTACAGAGTGACAGGAGCGTGAGCCCTCCTGACCTCCTCAGGCAGGCCATTCTCCTAGGTGGGGGCCACAATAAAGAAAGCACATCTATTTTCCCTCCCTCCCGCCATGTCACTGGCATTATATTACAAAAGCAAGAGAGGTAGCCTGTATGTTTTTATGGTTATTATTAACTGTCAAGGCCCAAAGACCACCACATTCAGAGTTTGTATGATTAAAAACAGATGCTTACTTGCATAATATTGTTTCTAAAAGAGGATATCTTCAATCAGAAGCTTTTAAGATACATTCCTACTGCTGTTTCTCAAATCATTAAAATGGATGGAAAAAGTTGAGTGTAACTGGCAATCAAAATGGAATCTAGCCCTCTTCAGCCATTGTAAACAACAATCGACAAGCTTGCTCTCCCCATTCTTGAGTCAGCACACCAATAGGAGAGGAATTCTGCACACGAACCAAAAAAATGCAACACAAATTCATTCATTTCTAGTTTTAAAATTCAAATTGAGCAGCCTGCAGAGAAGCTGATAAGCTCTCTAGTAGAGTATAAAGTCTACACTGGCCTTAAGATCTAGCACAGGTGGATTATGTATAATGAAGTAAAAGGAATACATATTGTTTAGGTTGAACAAATCCATCACTACTCTCACCCAAGCAAGCAAAACAAAGCTAAAAGTATAGTGGTAAATACAAATTGCTCAAAACTATACATAAATATTACATTTCCCACAAAATAGGTGCCTCAGATCTAGATATAAGGACATTTAAAAACACTACATACAGCAGACTAGTTTGGCTGAGGTTTGTCTTGAAGGGTGGGTAGGGTCAGCAGTCCTCCTTCCTTTACCTCCCTCTTGTTAGTCTTCCTAAACCCTTTCAATTAAAAACAACAACAATGCATGCCAACAAAGCTGAACAAAAGATCCTGAAATGTTACACATACCTTGTTTCAAGCTTACAGTTAATTTTTGAAAGAAAATATTCAGACTTTTTTGTATTCATTCTCCTTCTAAAAAAAAGGAAGAATAAAGCTTTAGGAAGAGATTCAGCTGCTATTTCTGCCAATCCTTTGCAGCGTTCAAATCTGCATACAACTCTGATCTTTTTGTGCCATCCTTCATTTCCCTATTCAGCTGCAGTTCTTTATGTAATAGTGCATATGTGGAAGCCTGGGACAGAACAGGATTTGGCTACAGAAAAGGTTTCGTTCTTCTATGGTGAGATGGAAGAATGGTTGGAGAACTGTGAGATGGGGGGGAGAAGGATGGTAGAACTATCAAGTATTTTTTAGTATATAATACATTTATGCCTTTCCTCTTCCCATGCTGTCTCTCCCACATTTCTAAGAAGTGTGACTAAAGAGACAACCTTCACTCTCTCTGAAAATTCCATTACATATTTTGAAACCTTGGAATGAAGAAGGTACCAGGTCAAAAATAAATGCTTGTAATCACAGCATACTTTGAATCCTTCTTAGCCAAGGAAAACCAGTGAAAGTGGTAACTGAATATAAAATTCAATATGAAATGTAAAAAACACATATAAAGTTTCATTGTGATTTTACCATTCAAGGAAAATATCACATTGAAGTGAGCTTTTTTTCTCCCTTGAAATTCAAACTTAAAATAGAGATTCAAACTTAAAATAAAAAATGGTGTCCTGAACATGCACACTAGCTTTCATTCCAGAATTTCACTCTTCAAATCAGATTACAAAGGCTCTTCAATGGAAATAACACCAAGAAGTTAAACTAAAAGCTTCACAGGACTCAGCCATTTACTTATATATTTATTTATTCTGTGTATTATATACTGCCTATGTATACACAGGCATGTATCACTTATGAGAGTAGTAAATTGTAATTAGTAAGATTTTCTTTGAGCCAACTTCAGGGGGGAAAACAGCCAAAATGTACACAGAGCTCATTCAAATGACCTTTTTTTTTGGTTCTGTGCTACATTTTTGCATAACTTTTATTCTGAAATAGTAAGCTAAGCCAAAGAATCCTACACTAACATGACAATGAAATGTTCCACTATAATTTAAAATTACAATAATATATTGATAAACAATTTCATTTATTTAACACTAATACAAACATCTTCAGGGCAGCAATTTTTAAACTTTCATTACTACAGGTTGAGTATCCCTTATCCAGACTGCTTGGGACCAGAAGTGGTCCGTATTTCGGATCTTTCCACATATTGGAATATTTTAGAATTTTTGCCTATGCAGAATGAGATATCTTGGGGATAGGACCCAAATTCATTTATGTTTTATATACAATTTACACACATAGCCTGAATGTTTAAACAATAATTTTAATAATTTTGTGTACATTGAACCATCAGAAAGCAAAGGTGTAACTATCTCATCAGACTACCTGTATCAGCTGTTAAATAAGAGCAACCACAAACAACAAACTAACAACGGCAGGCTTTCAGTGTCCACCTACAATGAAGTGTACACTTTATTTTTATTTTTTTAGGTGAGAGTAAACGTTGAAAGCAGGCAGCACGGATCTGCCTGCATGCCGGCTCAAAGGGTCCGGTTTTGGGATCAGTCCGGATATGGGATGTCTGGATAAGGGATGCTCTAACGGTACAGGGATAGAATAGCTTTCACAGATGACAACAAATATAGTACACCTAGAGGAAATGGCAAAAATAAATATACACCACAACCTTCTCCTCAAAGATGACTGAAGCCTGGCACAATTCTTAGTATTAATATGTTACAGTTGAAAAGTTTGCATCTATGAATGCAATTCCCTTGCCTTTGCTCCTGGCTTAAATATTAACCTGGTTGATCTCTTGCCCTTCCCTTCAGAAAGAATGGTAAATAAACAAATGTAGAAGTCTTCATCCAGGAAACAAGCATTGTTTGGCCCATCCAATCCCACAGCAGCAACACTGGAGTTCTATTGCCAATTCCAAGAGCAGTTGGCCCTGTTTCAAAGCTGCTGCCCCATCAGAAGGACTGCCTATTCCTTCATTCTTTCAAGCGAAATGACAAGAGAGTGGCAGGAATTGCCTATGCAAAGTATAGTAGGAGTGTTTCATCTCAATGGCATCACAAACCACAGTACAATGTAGATATTTTAACCTCCTCGTCCACTTTTCTTACAAAGCAAGTTGCTTAAATCTGATGCATGGTTCTGGTATTATTGAGAAACCACTCCAAAATACAGCGGTAGTATCTGTAAAACGTTTCTCCATGCTCATATTGTTTTAGATCACACAGAACATTTCTGTTGAAGGAGTGGATTTCCATCAGCAGAGAAGACCTTCCTTGTCTCTCTTCCCTTGCAGCCCAAAATACCTTCTGAAATGCTTGTCCTACAGGGCAGAGGATCTCTTGGAACAGCATGAGTGGGGGAAGACTGAAGGCTAAGTCAGCAAAAATTACCCCCTTTCCATTCATGAAAATCGAACGATGCGTGTCAAAAGCATCAGCTATCAGGATGTGCAGTACTTACTTGCTTTATACGTGGCCTGGTCCACAAAAACGGGAAGCTAATTATGATAGCATCACAGAGCTCCTAACATGCCAGACTGGAGCAAACTGTACCTAGTGTTTCAATGTTGTTTGAGAGTAAGAAGAGAAGCAGATGAGATGCAGTGAGATTATTTATGTCATAGGAGACAGCTGCACTGAAACTACTACCCTCTGAATAATCCTAATGCACTGCCATCAAAATAAAAATTGCTGCTCTGAGGCAGATGATCATTGCAGGAACAAAACAACAGCAAGCAACAAGCCGTGTTGGACAGCAGTATCACAGCCATCAGTGACCATAGAAGCAGTTATTTTTACTAATGTGAAGAGTTGGCAAGGTGTAGCGGTTTGAGTGTTGGACAAGAATCTTGGACACCCAGGTTCAAATGTCAAGTCTGCCATGGAAGCGTTGGGGCAGTCATACACTCTCAGCCTAACATACTTCTGTCAAAGATGGGGGTTCCGACCCACCATGTCCTTGCAAGGAAGATTTGATTCTCCTGACCTGGAACTCTGGACTGCAATTAGGTTTGGACTCTCACACAAGCAGTAGAAAACATCAATACAAGCAACAGGCTTTATGGAAAGGTTAAAGAATAGGTTCAGGCTTAAGCATAAGTCAGGAATAAGCAGGTGCAAAGAAAATAACAAAACTAGCTTCCTAACATACACTTACAGAAGTGAGGGCAGGCAGGATACAACCTCTTCAAATCAGCATTAAGTACCAAAGCAGCAAGTAGGAGATGCAGCAAGATGGTCCCTGGCCCATTACTAGTCCTGATGATGTTATTGGGCTATGCTTGGGGGAAAAAACTTGTGTCAGATGGTTATAGAATAGTTTCATAGGAAACTGGACCACTGAACCCCTGGCCAGTATAAGCCAATCATGAACGTGATCCAAAAGATGGTTCTCGAAAAGCATCAAGCTGAGAGCAGTTAAGTCAGGTCACTTTGAAAGGCAAAGGTGAAATCTCAAGCTTTTCAACTTGGCTTGGGAACAGCAGAAGGGAGAGTTTGTAGTGCTTGATATAGAAATCTCCCTGTGTTGTTTTTAAACACTTGGCTGACACATCAGGAAACAGGCTTGCAGGGAAAAATCAGTATCAGGTGACAAGTTGTCTTCCAAGCACCTTGTTTACACTAAGGAACTCTTGATAAGGTACCCCAAAGGGTCCTAAGATTTTCAGAATGCTCTTTGGAAACAGTAGCCTAAGACAGAAAAAGAATGATGAAGAGGTGCCTGACTCAATCACTACAAAAGTTCATAGGTGATACATACCACATGCTAAAGCTGAGAAGATAAGCATTTTTATTATATTCTTCTTCTAACAATAATTTTATAAGGCTGATGTGATTTGTAAGGCAGAGGTTAAGCTCTGAACCAGGATTTCTTAACTTGTAGTTCAGCCTCTTCATCATTATGCTACACCAGCTCAGATGCATGTTTTAGTTGTTAAGTTGCATATATTTCTACGAACTGACCTATTATTCTGGTGATATAGCCACCAAATTTTAGTTGGTGGACATTTTGTAAAATATAATTCTATGATATTCTGATTCTGATTGTTTTCTGTTAAAAGGTGATAATTTTATCAACTTTTGAAAAACTGGGGGGGGGGGGGGAAACCAGATCCTGTTGTGTCAGATTAGGATCTAGGAGAGCCAGGTTTGAATACTCTCTGCCAAGGAAGCTGGCTGGTGACCTTGGGGCCAATAACACACTCTCAGCCTAACCCACCTCATAGGGTTTGGGGGAGGATAGAAATGGAGCAGACGAGAACAATGTCAGGCACTTTGGGTCTCCATTTGAGAGAAAGGCAAGGTATAAACAAAGCAAATAAATAAATGAATACCCATGAATAAAGCAAGTTCATGTCAGGGATGTATTTGCCTACTCCTTCCTCTTAAAGTCCTGGAAAACCTGCTCATGAACAGAACAAGAGGCTACAACTTGAGAGGAAATCTGGAGAACATCCCCCTTGCAGAATCCAAAGCACCAACGTTTGCCACTTTGGATCCAAACCATACAGTTTGAAATCAACTTACTTCAAGACCCATTTGAATTTCTTTCTTCCTTACTTTCCAATTTGATTTGGGATATTCAGAAAATCTCATTTTAATTTCTATCCAACTGTGATTTTCCAACCCAGCTCGTGAGGATAGTAAATACTGGCAAAGTATCAGAAATTAGTTTTTGTTATAACCTTTACTTTAATTAAGAGAATGTGGAGAGAATGGTGAAGAAAAGCCAATGAAATACATTATATACTTCCAAGAGTCTGCAAAGATCTTGACAATATTTGGCAGCAATGACATTTCTTTTTGAAGCTTCTTAATCAAGTTTGAAAATCAATTTATTCTTGACTTTGAAGTAAAACGTTTTTTAAAACCAGTCTAAACAAAAGGTGGTGAACTGATCATTTATACCATGATCTCAAAACTCTGCACCAAGGTAATTGCCACCAACAGGCAATATACCACCGTCGCTCGTGACCTGCCCTTGGAGGCACTACAGATGGCGAACCCCATTTTAGATAGTTGTGCTGGCACTGCTAGTTCTACATTGCAGCCATTAACTGGATAACTGTACATTGTGAACAAAAACTCTTTTCAAGTCTTTCTGGTTTCAATGACAGATAATTAAGCAGGTGGAAAAGTTGCTTGCCCTGACCTTGATGGCTCAATCTAGCCCAATTTTGTCAGATCTTGGAAGCTAAGCAGAGTTGGCCCTGGTTAGTAATTGGACAGGAGGCCACCAAAGAAGTCCAGGGTTGCTATACAGAGACAAGTAATGGTAAACCACCTCTGTTTGTCTCTTCCCTTGAAATCCTATGAGGTAGGGTTGCCAACCTCCAGGTGGTGGTTGGAAATCTCCCTCTATTACAACTGATCTCCAACTGACAGAGATCAGTTCCCCTGGAGAAAATGGCCACGTTGGCAATTGGACTCTATGGCATTGAAGTCCCTCCCCTCTCCAAACCCCACCCTCTACAGGCTCCACCCCCCAAATGTCCAGGTATTTCCCAACCCAAAGCTGGCAACCCTACTATGAGGTCACCATAAGTCAGCTGCGACTTTATGGCATTTTATACACACAGAGAAGTTGCTTAATTTTTGCTGCCTGTTACATTTACCTTTGCCGGAAGGAAGAAGTAATTCATTTTTCTTTCCCATAATGGTCTGCAGAAGACTGCAGCCTCAGTCCTCAGCTCCTGCTCCACCATTTCAGCTACAATTGTTAGCACAACACATGATGCAGTAGCATAAGGTATTTGGGTGGATCCAATCAGGGTTTTTTTTTATGAAAAAGGGAGGAAGGGTCCCCTTAAACTACCCAGAAAAGGTTGTGCTGGTGATTATGGGATCTGCATGGACAAAAGCTACGTGAGACAGGGACTGTAATATGGAGGAGAGGTGGGTGAGATTGAGTGGAAAAGATGGTTTGATCCACCCATTAGGAGTAAAAGAAACAAGCGTGTGTCATCCTTGTGTGTCATCCTTGTGTGTCATCCTTGTGAAGTTTTAAAAACATTATTAATTTATTGTATTATGATAATCTTTACAGTACTAAAGAGAACGAGCTTTCCCATCCTTTCCCATTACACAAAACAAGTGCTCCCCAAGCCCTTTAAAAACTGCACATTTCCATTTCATAAACATTTTGAGGTTTTAAAATATACACAGTGCTACAGCACACAATTTTATTATTAATTAGGTTTCATTTTTTAGTGACAAACTTGAACAAATGAAAATATGAAGCTGCCTTGTAGTGAATCAGACCACTGGTCTATCAATGACAGCAATATCTACTTAGACTGGCAGCAGGAACAGAAGCATAAGAAAGGAAATGGAAGGAGTGTACCTTCTGTAACAGAGAAAAATAGAACAAATAAATAATAAGAGAGGCTGAAGCCCACTCACAGCTGAGGCTTTAGTCTGCAGTCATAGTTTAAGTGTTATCTAATAAAGTAACCTCTCTACTTACCAAGCCAACCATGCTAGTGTCTTCGTTTGCATAAAGTCATGCTTGTTAAGACTGGGGAAAATTCATCAATGCCAAAATGCAGCATTTTGCCACTGCCCCACACAGCTCATATCTTCCCAACATTTTCTGTCTTTCATACTTTAAAGGACAATGGGATTTTTCCCCCTCTACACTTTCAAAGTAGACTTTTCTCCATGGTAGAGGAAACCTTCTCTTTTCATTATATGGTAGAATATTTTAAAGGCAGGACAAGTCTGATTGCCCTCTTGCGCAAACAAAACTTACATGTGTGCCAGCTGGATAGCAAAGATTTATTTATGTTCAGCAGCAAGAAGAACAGAAAACACTCTCAAACAATACCAGATGCATTTCCTGGTAATGAAGCTGCCAGCACAGAAAAAGGCACCAATTGTCTCAAGCTGCTGCAGCCTGTCTGTTTGATAGCAGGGACAGTTGTGAACACATCCGTCAGGAGTTTGTTTTTACAAGCTTGGTTCCTCACTGTCACTGGGTCTTCCATTTAACATTTTAGTGGTTACATTCTGAGTGGTGATAAACCTTCACAGCATTACACCACAATGCTTTTCTCTGAATGCTTGTTTCAAATATAACACCACCCCATAGTCTGGAGCTATATGAAAAAAGTATGCACTCATCCACTGCCCAGTTTCCCTCCCTCCCTCTTCGCACTGAGCTCTAGTTTAGCGCCAACCACTGGTTGCCATGACATCCAAGCTGACAAACTATGGTTTGTGGAAGTAATTAACTGATTATGTCCTCAAGGATAGAGGGGAATGGACTTCCAGTACAGCGCTGGTCCAAGCAAGATGTCTCTCAGGATCCTCCCTGAGGGAATCCAAGGAACGTTTGAATAGGGGTGAAATTAAACACCCCACCCCAGTTCTAATTAGGGGAATGGGGAGCAGGAATTCCTCTGCAGCCACGAAGAGCGGTTTTAACTCCCATATTCTTTGAGAGAGCTGATAAGCCTCCCGGAGATATGGATGGTGTCCCGCGGGCAATTGAGAGGATTACCATCGCCATGAAGGCTTCCTAGGCTTGAGGCTTCGACCTCCTTTATCTATCAACACTTAAAGAACAATATCATCAAAATGAAAACCTCACCATCCAAAATCTGAGTAAGTTACAAGAACTCTTTTGTTCTTACCTTGAATCCGACGCTTTGAAAGATTGATATAACCATCAATGCAATCTGCACCTCTCTGCCCAGAATATAAGTGACTTTGTAACCTTAAAAAGACTATAGAGAAGCGGCAGGAGCCTTATCTACCCGATCATTACTTAGACACAACAAACGGGACGCTTGAAAGACACTCTAGCCACCAATCAGATGCTGAGGTGTTAAAAGAGGTGGGAACGAACGGGATAAATTCCTTTGGAGCTGACATCTTTCCTAATTAAGAAGGTCCGCTAGACACATTCTCCCTGGATCGATCTTGAGAACCGGAAGACAGCTAGGAAAATATTCTCGCTGTATTACCAAGCAAAACCATCGAGTTTGAAGGGGAAAGACTGTCCCGCCAAAGCAGGGGTTCTTTAAGATTTGGAGGCAATGAGCACACTGGTAATTGAAGGAAAATCAACAGTTTAATTACCAAACTACACATTCAGCAGGCAACACAATACGAAGTAACTCAGAGCAATACCACTGTACATGAGTGTCTCTCTCTCCTTCCTGGGTGCAGGGGGCTCCGTGTGCAGCATCCAGAGAGATCCCAGAATCACCAGTCCTGTCCCACAGCATCCAGCCTGATCTGTGTAGAAGCCCACCGTTCGTCTCCTTCCTTGAGTTTTTCACTTAGGCCAGGTACTTTGGGTTGATTCAGGGCACCTGGCCCACAGCCCTGCCTTCCTGATCATGCACACCAGCTGCTGCATGAGCCAGCATAGACTGCCTAATCAACTAGTAAGCGCTTCTGGCAACCCAACACTCCCCTTTTTAACACTACAGAAACAAACTAAACTAACATTCATTACAGAAAACTATACTTTCATATAGGGAATATGGAGGAATGTGACATGTCAACCTAAAACTCCTCGTACAATATTCTTCCGCATATTGCCACTACAAAGACCATCACCGGAACTCGTAGGATCAGAAGTGCGTCTCCCTTGTGTAACGGTCAAAATATTCCTGTCGTTTAGAATTTAACGAGAGGAGATGACGGAAGGTCCGCAAATTAACAACACCCTGTTCATTCCCTCTCCTATAGCCGAGCTAGAGTGTCAGTAAAACTTGATGGCTCTTTAAAACCACACTAATTGATTTAGAACGAACAGAAGAAACTGCAGTCATTTAACCCCGGGGAACCCATAAAATTGATGAATAGGAAACTGTCACAAGAGCTCGACCCCTGCCAGCACACTTAAAACAACACTCCTTTGATATTGGTGAATCTTTTGGACTCTTCAGAAATCAACATGGAAAAGGATGATAAGAAGATACAGGAAATGCTAGCAAAACACGCTGATGCCTTTACTAAACAATATGAGCAAGTATCCAAGCAACTGGCTCAGTTAACCAGCATGCTGACTAGTATAACTCAAACCATTAACCAGTCTAGTGAGAAATTGGACATTTTGACTAGTGATATTAAAAATATGAAATCTCAAATTGCTACAATGAAAACGGATATGGGAAAAATGGACATATCAATTAAAAAGGCAGTTGAAGAACAGAAAGAGATTAAAAACAAACAGACAATTCAAGATAAACAAACTCAAGCTATGAATATCCAACAAGAAAATGCTAAGGACCAACTTGCTATGATGGAGATGAAATTAAGGCAGTCAAACGTCCGTCTACGTAATTTTCCAGAAGAAATGGGACAAACCAGAACAATCATCATAAAATCATTGGCTGACCTGATCCATGTAAATGAACAAGATCTGGATTATGCAATAAATAAAATATATAGAATTCCTTTACCCACAAGATTGGAGAAGACAAAGGCCAGAGATATCATGATCTCCTTCTATGATATCAGGATGAAAGACTTCAGTATGCAAACTTTTTATGACAACCCTCTTTCAGAGAAAGGAAATTCACTTATAATATTTAAGGACATTCCGCAACATTTGATGATGAAGAGAAATATCTACAAAGAATTTACTGGGACATTGAAAAAGAATGGAATAAGATTTTGCTGGACTTTCCCACAGGGTCTTATTTTTACTTACAAAGAGGTCAGATTCACTATCACCTCACAGGAAGATGTGGAAATTTTTTTGAAAAATCATGAAATAGATCTAGCTGGTCCGAATCATGAACAACGGCAAGAACAAGAAGAGGAGAAGAAGGAGTCATCCTTGACACTTGGACAAAAGACTTGATTCCAAAAATATCAGAAGTGTTGGGAAAACAAAAACTCACAGCAAGAATGAAATTAAAAGGAAGCATGCAGTCCATGGGTGATAGAGAGACACGGAGGGCTAAATAGGGAATTATATGATAACTAGTGAAGTATGCTATCATTGATCTAATCCATTTATTTTAAAGATATCTTTGGGATAAAAATCTGTTACTATATTAAACTAACAATAAACATGTAATAATTGTAATGAACTAGATAATTAAGAATTAATTTGTAACTAAGTTAGAAGTATTTTTTTATTAGAATTACTATACAAAAGAGTAGATAAATTTATAATAACATGGAGGAAGATGAGGTGGAAGTC
This sequence comes from Euleptes europaea, assembly GCF_029931775.1. Classification (NCBI taxonomy): domain Eukaryota; kingdom Metazoa; phylum Chordata; class Lepidosauria; order Squamata; family Sphaerodactylidae; genus Euleptes; species Euleptes europaea. The sequence continues at coordinate 76,048,573 of NC_079321.1, forward strand.
TTTTAATTATTTTTTTATTAATAGATGAAAAGGCTTTTCGACAACGTTGTTAAATTCTTTATTAGTATTATCTGTGAAATGAATATGTTGCTGAAAAATTACCCAACAATAAAAAATTGTGAAAATAATAAAAAATATATGAAAAAAAAGGATAGAGGGGAATGGAAGGTTTATTCATGTAATGACAAACTATGGTTTCATACTACTGAAACATAATGCAATCATAAACAGACAAAGAATATTGGGCTGCCTAAAGATGGGCTGCCTTCAGTCTTGAATGGTCTTCCCCCCTTTAACCAAAACTAGAACATCTGTAGCCCACAAGCGTGTTTTAAGTTTACAAAAGCAGGAGTGCAAACTCAGGATCTCAACAGTTAAGGCATAACTAATCTGTGCTGAGCATTTACTCTCACTTTAGCATGCAAGAAGTGCCTTGCCAGATCAGATCAAGATGCACTTAGCATTCCTTGCAAGAATTCTAGCAAGAAGAGCTACCAGATGGTCCACCAAAAATTGGCTAGCCCTAATTTCCCTTCCACTTTAGTGTGGAACATTTAACCCCCAAGATCTTGGCTCAAAGTTTGCCTTGATTATGTTAAAAACAGAGCTAAGATCAAATGGCCAAAGAGTACACAATTAAGGATACAGTGGCAATAATGTTGATACCAACAAACTGTGGGGGAGGGGATAAGCAATTGGAAATCCCCTCTCTGCTCAAATCTTGCAGGAGCCTGAAGAGAACATTTCATAAGATCCAAAACCTTTAATCCTGAAACCTTGCAGATAACCACCCCCAGCCGCCCTTTATTGTTTTAACAACTTGAATATTGCTATAGGAGAGTCTTAGAGGTAGAACAAAGCAAAGAATGTTAACCTACCACAGGAAGTCAGCTAACTATAACATACAATTATACAATGAATCAGAAAAGGGGAACATTTCAAGTCACATAATACTCAGCATTATAACACTATAAAAACCTATAATTTATTTCCTTACTGATTATCTTTATGTTTTGCATTATGAAACTGACAATATGACATCAGTTATGGTTCCCAACATTTATTATTTCATCATATAATACACAAATTAAAGAATTTGAAGGAGACCAAGAGAGTTGGGTGTAGGAAACACACCAGGAGGTATACTATAATAAGTAACAAACCAAGGGTTAGAGTCATGGGAAAATTGTCTCGCCTTGCCATCCTGATGCTCCTTTGAATGTGCATCCGAAGAGAGTCAGGAGTTTTGTTTCCCTTGATCTCTATGCATGTGCACTAAGTATCATGTAGCAGCAGCAAAAAGAATGGCAACTCTATGGGAGCTTCCATCAGGAGGAGCTGCATGATACACCAGAGGGTCCCAACCACTAGACTGAAAACGACTGTTCTAGAACAAATTGCATTAGGTCAAAAAAACCTTTATACGTTTTTATACAAGAAACGTTAACCCTGATCAAGTAGTCCTTGCATTCACAGGCATGCTAAGGTGTACTTAAGAGTTCCTATGCAATCAAGGTTTTGTTCAAGCAATGCCAGCAAATCATCCCACACACTGTGCGCTACCTTGCTTCCACATCTAACTCACTGAGGGTGTGTGGTCACATTTGATGTACCATCGCAGCAAGTGTGGCTCTGAATTGGTGGGACTGTGCAATATGCTCATACAGATAGGCACTGAAAACTGAAGGCATGTTTTAACATGTCATTTTGTAATATCTGATTATCACAATGCTGATTAATCACTGATAAAAAATGATCTGGTCCCTAGACAGTTATGATATGTCTGATGCTGTCTTGTAAGAGCTGTGGAATTTGGTCTGAAGGGGAACCTTCTACCTACTTTTTGGGGAAGATCGGCTTCAAAGTACATACAATTTTTATATCATCTTTCTCAAAAGCCCATGCTTACAATAAAAAGTTCAATTCAAAGGTAATTGAAATACAGCGTAAACTCACTACCACTTGGTTCTCAGTAATGTGTGTCATGGATCCCGCTGCAGAATAATTAATATTTTAAGAACAATCCTCTCAGAAAAACAATCTAATGCATTAATCCTGGTGAAGTGTCCTCCCTCATATTACGGTAACTTTGAAATGCTCATTCATAGCAACTAGACCATTTCATAGTACATTGTTACCTTTCACAGTACATTGGAAACAGGATCTCCTAAGTGATAATTGGTAACTTGAATCTAACCAGCCACTAAGTGATGTTGAGTTATGTACAAACCAAGTTCAGCAGGCTAAAGTGACCAGTCAAAACACAACTCAATACTCAATTAGCTATACCCAGATTTGACTGTCCAGTATTCCCTAGGAAAATACACAAAGATTAAACGTTTTAATTCTATCTTTTATGATGTTTCCTTGCTGTGCTTGAGGAGAAAAACACAACACTGCAATAACAGCACAATTACATGTTTTACTAAATGTTTCTGGGTTATTGAACAAGCCATTTGAAAGGTTGTAACTCACATTCAATGGTACAGCCCTTTCTGCTCATGTGACACAAGGTTTGCTATCAGTCTGAACTAAGGTGGTATCAGGGGCCATACATCAGTGGTACATGCAAACAGTTCAGCCATTGGCATCTTCAGTTAAAAAGCATATCACACAGCAAGCCTGGAAAGACCTCTGCCTGAGACCCTGGAGAGCTGGTAACAGAGCCAACAGCTAGCTGGACCAGTGGTCTAACCTATTAAGGCAACTTCATACATAGCTTGATCACAGATTTGCATACCTACAGAATCTCTTATGAATTAAGAATTATTTAACAAACTGATGTCTAGATAAACAGGAAGCCAAGTGAAGATGTGATGTTGCTAACTTCAGAAGAGGGCTGGATGAGAAGAAATGATCAGTGAGATCATCACAGGGAAAGCTCAAAGCAGAGTTAAGGAATTTCAGCAGTGATCCCCAGCAAAATTCCAAAATCAAAATATTTTGTTTTACAAGGGTAAATCTTTACCCAAATCCATATAATTGTATATGATTAAGATGAAATGACAGCATCCACTGTCAGTAGGAGACAAAGCTTCATAATTTAAAGTATCTGGATTAACCCATGAAATCCTTTAAAAAGTGCTTAGCGTGGTTTGCTCCATGAGTATTCTAGAACTACAAACCCTTGAATAATGTGTTAGTGAGAGTCGAAGTATTAGGAGCTCTATATAGACTGCCAAGTGTATTACACTTCCAGTATCTCATTATGATTTATTTTCATTGAGAAGCTGAAACTACCCGTTTCCAATTACTTTGCTTCCTATATTCAAGGGGGGGAAAGTCACTCCTACCACAGAGAATGAATAACAATGCTCGAGGTAAAGAAAGTAATCGACTGTCTCTGACATTCACTGCCTGAAAGTCATTCATATTAATACATTCTAACTTGTTTAGTGCAAAACAACTCCTTCTACTTCTCCCTTGATAACACTGATTTCAATTTAAACTTATTATAAGTATACACATATTATATGTATGATTCACAAATGCATGACAAAATATAGAAAAATGTATACTACTTGCAACATAAAAAATGTATACTGTTGCAAAAATCTGATATAGTCCATTCAAGATTTTCACAGTAAATATATAAGCTTTACTTTTTATTTATGTGTTACTGTATTGTATTTCCCAAATTTTATTGTTATCAATTCTAGTGTGGTATCATTTGTTTGTATTTTATATTTTTAATTAAAAATAATAATTAAAAAAACAAAGATAAGAAAAAATGTATTTACTTCTGGATTTCTTTGCTACAGTCTAACCTGAAATATTTTACTTAGAAATGCCCCATTAATCTGTAAGCAAGTTGCAAACTGAAAGAAAAGAAAGCTTTTAAAGGAAATTACTAAAACCAATTAGTTGCCCACATCAGATACTCAGAAATCCATCATATCCTGTACCAAATCGTATCACTGTTGTTGCTAAGCAGCCACGGTCTGATATGTTATCACCAAGTCTTAACGAAGATTTCCAATAGATCACATAAAGCAACGCAAAGGTGGATCATTTATAATGTGTTCGTTGCTCTGAGATTAAACTGTCTGAACTGTTTAATTTTTAAAAAGCAACACATGGCTTCTTTAGCATTTAAGATTTTGCTCTGATACTGACCTGAACATTATGATATAGCAGTTAAATATTTATATTATTATTTAAGATAGGAAAATAAATGTACACACACAGGGACCCACGAGCCACATGGGGGGAACTACCATCCTTCCCCTCCCTTGCTCACTCACCCTCAGCTCTACCACCTTTGTCGGCTGAGCTGATGCAGCAGCAGCTCAGGCTTCTGAACCTCTCTCCACAGGCAAACTGATGGGGAGGGGGAATCTTGCTTGCCCCCTTCCATACTCACTATTCCCCCCATGTATTCCCTTCCCAAAGCTATGCTTGTACTCCAGGGGTGGGGAACCTTTTTTCTGCACTATGGTAAAATGTCAGCTGATGGCCATTTTTAATTTTATTTCTATTTTCTCCCTCTGCTGCTCAGCAAGGTGGCAGAAAATGTCATTTGAGGGAGGGGGACCCCCCATTGAAAGGCTGGAAACCGTAGTTGGCTCCCCCCTCCTTTATTGTCTCCTACATACAGCAAGAAGGATAGATGCCAGCAGATGCACATTGTTTGGGGGGAAATTCCCCCTACTTCATTTTTTTTAAAGTTTTCATATTTTTCTGCAAATTGGGAGAGGGGAGAGTTTAAAAGAAAATCTTATTTCACTCTGCATGCCCCTGATCTACAGGTGTGGTCACGGTAAGAACTAGATACACTGATGCTGCTTTATAGAGTAACAATAGTAAGAAGACAGAGCCCTTCCCTAAATTCTAGAAGTAGAGGAAACAGAGGCAAGAGAGGAGATGAAGCAGCAAAAGTAACAAAGTATTAATGCTGCTGTGAGTTCTGTGGAAGAAGGAGCACAAATATAATAAACAAACAAACCAGCATTGTACTGCTACAATACTTAGTCAATTGATTACAAAGGCACCTTCAATTAACTAGAAATCAGATTTATCTAATGTAAGTATTGACAAATCCATGGGGAGGAAGCACCTACTTAGAGAAAAGGCATTCCTTCTCTCTCACGCACAAAACGGTATGCGTGGTGACACATGAATCTAAAAACAAAACATACATTTTTCAGAATGATTGTTTTATCCATATACAACCATTAATCAATGAACACACATGACTACACTTTCTTTAACAGTGCAAGGTCAAAACTAACAAGGGATAAAGGTGAGTATAGTCAGGTATTGGTTAGGATTTGTTTCAGGTAGGGATAATGACTAAGGGATTAAGCCAGCCCAGCATTACAGAATTCCAGAGCAGTTAAAGTGTTAGCAAAAATAGCACAGTCTTGTGGCTCGTGAAGGACTTCTACACCTTAAAGCCCCAGTTCTTTCCTCTACACCTGTTTCCTTTTATATCAGTCATATGAAGTGGAAGAGGTGGTTTTAAAAAGTAGTAGCGTCAACAGTATTGTGGTAAGGAAGAACATGGGCACAGGATGGAAAAGCATTAAACAGTGGTACCAATCTTATAATAAAATGTTAAGAGAATGAAAAAAGGGAATGCTGCAAACATGTATTGATTTACAGTATTACACAAAATCCAGGTTCCATATTACTTAGCTTGAAATTTTGATGCAACAGACATGGAAAGTAAATTCCCCAAGAACTGGTGTCATCAAATAGGGGAAAACAACATCATGTTCTAAAGTCCATGCATTATTTCTGCTTCAGTAAAGGGAAATCTGGTAGCAAACAGTGAATTAGCCCATGAGAGGAATATGTTAATTATTTGTTTATTTACTTCTTCCCCACTGTGGACCCAAAGCATCTTACATTGATTCTATTCTCCATTTAATCCTCACAACAACCCTGTGTAGTACAAGGTCTGAACAAACTAATTAAGAAATAGAAGTATATCACGGACAGGCGGTTGAAGATTTGGTTGGCTAGTTGTATGCAGAAATCTCTGTTTTGAACATACATATAAACACACTATACGTTTAGCCTCCCTGGCTTCTTCATTCTTTTTCTAGAAACCCTACTGACCCTTTCTGCTCACCATCACCCATGCAATTTGGTCTCTTTTCCCACTACTTCCCACCACACCCAAACTCATCCAACCCATCTGTATATCAGTCCTTTCTGCTCAATCCACAGTCTGCCCCCCCCCTCCCCAAGCCCTGGCTCTCAGTAACTTATATTGTCTACCACTGGCCCTTGTCACCTTTCTCCATTCAAGCCACCAGTCCCTACTTCTTTGCCTTTTCCTTTTTTTTAAGCAACACATATAGCCTTCATCTCTATTTAAACCAAATTATGATAGCATTAAGGCGAGACCCAGAAATATAATCAAACTGACGATGCTAGAAATGAGAACACACAAAGTACATATTATTCAGAGCCAGTTGAAAAGCAAAGCAAATAAAATAGTGGTTATCATAAACACTCCAATAACTGACACAACTGTTCAGTAACTGGCATAAATGTTTTTATAATTTTATGTATTTTAGCTCTGGCTTTACTTGTTTTAACAGTGTCTGTTTGTATGTTTTAATGGTTTTTAAGATGTGATTTTATTTATGTTTTAATCTGCTGGCTGCCTGGCAGGCCCTTAGAAGGGCAGAAAGGCAGGCTATAAATTTTGTTAAATAAAAATACAATAGATGTGCATACAGCAGCATGCAAGAGAGCCCAATTATTACAAATTTCTGCAGAGTTCTTTTAGCCCAGGGTATACAATATTATTAGCAAATATAACTTTCTAACTTTTGCAAACACAATTTAAAAACTACATAGACATGAAAGTGAACATTGCCTAATTATGCAAAACTATAATCCCTATCTGATTTCTAGTTTTCTGTATTAATTTTAGTGTAAGCCATTTCTGCATTACTACTGCTACATTAAATTAGATTTTTAATGAATTTGTTTCCCTAGAAAAAATAATTGCATGAATTATACTCACTGCAAAAATGTTGTCCTGTATATGTATTTTTCAAACCTAATACGAACCACAATTAAATAAGTTTGCAAGCCTCAGTCAATGGTTACATTAAATTACACAAGGTAAAACAGACTTAAGGATTGTAGAAAGGGTTGCCAGGTCCCTCTTTGCCAGTGGCGGGAGGTTTTGGGGGCGGAGCCTGAGGAGGATGGGGTTTGGGGAAGGGAGGGACTTCAATGGCAATGGCCAAAGCAGCCAGTTTCTCCAGGGGAACTGATCTCTATCGGCTGGAGATCAGTTGTAACAGCAGGAGATATCCAGCTAGTACCTGAAGGTTGGCAACTCTAATTGTAGATAAGTAGTGATTAAAAAAATATAATGAACAAACACATGGCCTAATCCACATAGCTATGAATAAAGGGATAAAATATAAATACAATACTCCCTAAGTCAGTCTCTAGATTCATTGCTTTTGTGACAGCTACCTGAATTAATTTATCTTTTGCACACTGGCATTACACACGATGCCTGAGAAAATCAATAGTGCATAAGCTTTGAGGTTAAGAACTAACAGTGAGTTCATTCAGCCTTTTTTAATGCAGTGATTGTAGCCATCTGATGGTTTGAATTATCTATTCTGTATTTCACTCTATGAAGGCTTTTTCAGTAAATACACTGAGGAAGAAAGCTTTGATACAAAAGAAACCAGTAAGCTTAACTTCATTGATGAGTCCATCCCATAATAATTATTTTTCCAAGGGACAGCTTTAGTTTTACCAGCTCTAATCTTTACTGGGGCCTCAGGCTCTCCCCGAGGAAGCCACAAGTCAGTTTTTACTTCTGTCTGTGCAACCTCAGACAAATAAATAATAGGCATAAGGACCTAAAGACCGATCAACAGATTTCCAATCACAACCTTCATCCCAATATTCCCTATAAAATTATTTTGAGCTCACAGAAAATGTTAACACCCTTCCTCCCAGTTATCATCATTCATAAAGTATACATACTTTATATTAGCTAAGAGCTGGTTTTTATGTTTCAGGATGTAATAACTGTCATCATTGGGGGCTAGCTCACGCTATTCAGGGTGGCATATAGAAACTGTGTGAGAAGTACATGCATGAGAAATCACACCCCCACTGTACCTAGATTCTGATAATAGAGTTATTCTCCCCATGTGATCCCCTTACTTTTTTTTCTTTTTTTTTTCTTTTTTTGGTACCAGCCTCTGCTTTAATACCTTTAACCACAGTTTCATCAGGCAATAGTGCATTTCCAGGCTGTCAGATGTTTCACCCCCTAAGCAGGTTAGGATTTCTTGTGGTCAGCTGCCAACCTTAGAGCCCATCTTTTCAGATGCATTTTGCATTACTACAAGTTTACTACTCTAATATTGACTACTGAGTATTGGCTATTATCCCCTTCCCCATTTAAGGTTCCAACATGTGTTTGGCTTGCAAAGGTTAGCACCTTGTGGGCTGAGATTGCAGTTTACACCTCATTTATTCTAGGACAGTCCTTCTAAGATCAAGGAAATGGTCCACTCAGAGATCTGAGGTTTCTGACCTAAGGATAATTACGTACATTTAACATCAGCACACTAGGGAGATGGCAAGGAGAAATGTATTAGTCTCTCAGGTCAATTAGGTTTGGCTTTGAAGTTAATGGTGATGATGACCCTAAATTGTACCTAGAGAACCATTACAGTACTGACAGAAAGATAAAGTACACAGTGAAAGGACTGACACTGAATTATTAACATGTCACATTACAGAAAACAGAAAAGACTAGAATCTCAGCAATTTTCACTTTTGATGAGCCATTAGAAGCAAGACTAACGGACTATCTTTAAGTACTGGGTTTGTTTTTAACCAGAAAATAACAGTATCATCTGTTTTTGTACAACTGCTAGTGTTGCATACTATTGATACGAAAAGTTTTCATCAGTTTGCAGTTGAAGAACTAGCAGCTGGTGGGGTCAGCCTCATAAATGTAAAGCAGAAATATAGAACATACAGCATTTTACCAGTATGCACATGTAATCTAGGAGTAAAGTGAACCTTCAGCTTTTCCTTACAGGGTATAAGGAATTCAGTACAGGAGCAACAATGTATGCAAAAGTGAAAACAGTATTTATATATATTAATAGTGATGATATGACAATACACATACAAAGTGACTACACAAGGAGGATATTGTTACAAAATTAGCAAAAATTGACAAAGTCAAGGTTTAAAGTCACATATGAATATTTTGAAGGAACTCTCCAGTTATGATGAATTCAGACAGGTGAAGAGGAGTTGGCAACGAGGAGACGATTGTTTCGAGCTCCAAAATGACCGCCACACTTCATATCTTACCCCTAGTGGGAAGCTGCGTGTTTGTTTACCTTACGTGGGAGATTCAATGTATCCGACATTTTGAATTTTTACTCTATATGGGAATATTTAAATATGACAAGATAGACGAGGTCTTTGAAGGACTGAGGAAGAGTCTCCTTTGGAGCTCGAAACGATCATCTCCTCACTTTGTATGTGTATTGTCATATCATCACGATTAATATATATAAATACTGTTTTCACTTTTGCATACATTGTTGCTCCTGTACTGAATTCCTTATCTCCATGATATTAGTGCCTTCCCCCCCCCCTTTCCTTACAGGGTGGCAGATTTTTTTTTCTAGCAACACTTCCATATACCATCTCTTCTTAACACAGGCTATTGCAAAATATTCTTCCAATGTGGAAAGTAAAGAATATATAAAATTCTGATGTCAAAAACAAAGCACACAATGATGGAGGAAGAAGAAAAGAGAATATTGTAACTTACTTCACAGGCTGTGGCAATTCTCCCATTTCAACAAGTACGCCAGAGACCATTCAACATATATTAGTTGAGCTTCAACTACAACACAAAAAACCTCTTTGAAAAGGCAGAAGTTGAAACAATGCATGTCCAAGAGGCTGACTCTCACTTTTCATATTAACAGAGAAGATGTCAGTGCATGGTTATTGTTTTGAGTGTGTGATTCTCCAGGGGATAACGTTAGCACCTTAACACTGGATGGGAATGGAAAACACCTGTTTTCTTTCCTAGACATTCACTCGTGATATGTCTTGCTATGCTGCCAGGTCATTTCTTTCTTCTTTAAATATCACCTGTCTTACTTAAGAATGCATTTGTGAAGCAATGGCATGATTTGCCAACTATCTAGATCAGGGGTGGGGAACCTCCTGCCTGCTGCCATTGCCGCCACTGGAGGCGGGAACCTTTTAGCCTGGCTGTTCCGGGCCGTGTGCATGTGGGGAAGCCAGACGCCTTCAGTCCGGCTGCGTGTGTGTGTGTGTGGGGGGGGGAGGAGAAGCCAGAAGCCAGAAGCCTGGCTGCGTGCATGTGAATGAATGATTTTATTATTACAGCAATAGCCAGACCAACTACAAACCTTATCAGTTAAAATCGATTACATAAATAAATAATTAGATTAAAACCTCTCTATACATAATACAGATAAAGTTGTACCAATTAAAAATCACCATATTCCCAAGGCATATAACGATTAAAATAATTAAAATCGCTAATAACCTTCTCCGAACGAATTTTAATAGCTACAGAGCAATACTTGGCTACTTGCAAGGATAGCTGAGAGTCTCCCTCCCATAAGAGGAATTTAATTTTCTCTTCCTCTGAACTAGTCTCCATCATGTCAATGAGAGGTAGAATTAGTTTCTGACGAATTCCCTCATAAAAAATACATCTAAATAGAACATGACTAGTGCTTTCCATTTCACCTGATCCACAAGGACATGCCCACTCAGATCTTGCTAACTTCTTGTACTTTCCCTCCAGAATTGCTGAGGGCAAGGCTGACCCTCTAGCTGGGGTTAATGCTCTCCTTTGGTTATTTAGCTCGATGGCAGATAAATATTCGGCTGGCGCTAAAAGAAAGCGTGTTCTAATTGGAGCCAGGTACGCTGGTGAACTCATAAGCTCTGTTAGTCTTTCTATATCAAAGATCCTTTGTCTAATCAGGAGCTTTGCATGATCTTTTTTTTGCTCTAGGAGGAATTGAGATGCAAACCCAAGATTCCCCATTTTTTTTTCAGACTGTATCCACCATCTGGATCTATAATTGTCCAAACTAAGCAGTGGTAAGAATCCCTCGGATGCCTCGTGGACTTTTAACCAAAGGGAGATTGAGGCTAGAGTAATTTTTGCCTCGATTTTTAGCATGCCTGTTTCCAAGCGGACCCAGGAATTCGAAACAAGGCGGGGGACTTGAAGAATCGCCCGAAGGAATTTGGATTGTACCTTCTCCAGAGGAGTATAACTGGATTTAGCTGAGCCTAAGATTGTGCCATATAGCATTTGGCTAATTGACTTAGCCTGAAAGAGTTTTAGAGCTGCTGGGATGCAAAAAGCTCCTTTCGTCCTAAAGAATTTTAATATATTATAGGTGGATCTCTCAGCGGTTAACGCCACCTGTCTATGATGTTCTGCTCGGAGACCGTTTGCCTGGAATGTTACGCCTAGGTATTTAAACGACATGACCTGCTCTAAGCTATTTCCATCTATCGACCAATTGTTCTTTCTTCTGTGGCTCCCGAAGGCGAGCACTTTGGTTTTCTTATAGTTTATATGAAGAGCTTCAGATTTACAAAAAATGACTAGTCTCCTCAACGCTCTTTTCATGCCAACCTGGGTTCGAGAAAGGATCACAATGTCATCTGCATAAAGAAGCAGAGGGATACTATGCTGTGCTATTTTAGGGGGATGCAAAAGAACTTAAAAAGTCTACTATGTTGTTTACATAAAATGAAAACAGCGACGGGACAAGCAAACAGCCTTGTCTAACACCTTTAACTGAAGGTATAGGGTCTGTTAGACACCCGCTCCTATTACATCTTATTTTGATAAATGTCTGCCTATGCAAGGCCTGAATAAGAAAAAGAAGTCTCCTGTCTATGGAGGATTCTCCTAATTTGGTCCAGAGGCGGGTCCTGGAGATTGAGTCAAAGGCTGTGTGTGTGTGTAAGAGAGAGAGAAAGAGAGAGACAGAAGCCTTCAGCCAGGCCAGGCCGCGTGTTTGGGTGTGTGTGTGAGAGAGACCGAGACCGAGAGAGAGATAGAAGCTGGAAGCCTTCAGCCCGGCCAGGCCGCGTATTTGTGTGTATGTGTGTTAGAGAGAGAGACAGAGAGAGAGAGACAGAGAGAGAGACAGAGACAGAAGACAGAAGCCTGGCGGTGCCGGGTTGCGTGTGTGTGAGAGAGACTAAGAGAGAGATAGAAGCCAGAAGCCTTCAGCCCAGCTGCGTGTGTGTGTGTGTGTGTGTGTGTGAGAGAGAGAGAAGCCGGAAGCCTTCAACCCGGCAAGGCCACGTGTTTGTGTGTGTGAGAGCGAGAGTGAGAGATAGAAGCTGGAAGCCTTCAGCCTGGCCACGTGTGTGTGTGTGTGTGTGTGTGTGCATGAGAGAGAGAGAGAGAGAGAGAGAGAGAGAGAGAGAGAGAGAGAGAGAGAGAGAGAAAGCCGGAAGCCTTTAGCCTGGGTGCGCTGGGCCGCGTGCATGTGTGTGTGTGTGGGGAAAGCTTTTCTCTCTTGTCTTCCTCTTTTTCTTTCATTGTCTCTCCTTTTATTTCTCTCCTTCTCTTTATCCCTCTTTTTCTGTCTCTTTCTTTCTGTCTCCTTCCATCCTTTTCTTTCTTTCCCTCCATCCTTTCTTTCTTTCTCCCCTCCCTCCATTTCTTTCTCCCTTTCTCTTTTTCTTTCTTTCTCCCCTCCCTCCATTTCTTTCTCCCTTTCTCTTTTTCTTTCTTTCTCTCCCTCCTCTTCCTTCCTTCCTTCCTTCCTTCCTTCCTTCCTTCCTTCCTTCCTTCCTTCCTTCCTTCCTTCCCTGCAGATCAACTGCGGGATGCAAGCTGCACCCCCCCGGCGCCTCGGTTGCCTGGGCCTACCGCTGACTGCCCTTCCACCTGGGAGGAAGGGGAGGACCGGGGGGGAGCAGAGTAGGGCTGTCGAGTCGGTTAATCCCAAACTGGAAAATAGCTGAATAAACATTGATTCGGCTTTTCCCAGTTCGGGATTAACCAAAGCAAAAAAAGGCGGGGAAAACCCAAACCCAACTAAGTTCGGCTTTCCCGGCTTCGGGATTCCCCCACCTTCCTTTAACAGCATGGATCTCAAGGAAGCTCCCGCTGCTCGACTCCCCGGGACTCCTGGGGAGGTGGGAGCTTCCTTGAGATCTATGCTGCCAAGCCAGACAGCGTGGATCTTTTTAAAGACCCGCCCGCCCGCCTCCTCCAGACTCCCGGGGACACTGCAGAATGTGTTTAAATGGCTTTAAATGTCCAAATTATTCAGGAATCCTGAATTTAAACCCAAATTCCTACCTATACCGATATAGGGGAATTCAAGATTCAGGATTTCCCAATTTAAAAAGGCCATTTAAACCCGAGTCCGAATTATAGCAATTTTTTTTCAACAGCCCTAGAGCCTCCTCTGCATAGCCTCTCCTAGGGTTGCCAACCTCCAGGTGGTGGCTGGAGATCTCCTGCTATTACAACTGATCTCCAGCCAACAGAGATCAGTTCCCCTGGAGAAAATGGCCGCTTTGGCCATTGGGCTCTATGGCTATGCAGTCTTCCTCTCCAAACCCCACCCTCCTCAGGCTTCACCCCAAAAACCTCCCTCTGGTGGCGAAGACGACCTGGCAACCTTAGCATCTCCCCTGCCCCCCACCGGGAGATCTACGCCCGGTATGGCCCCCGAACGATATTATAAATATGCAAATGGCCCTTGGCAAAAAAAGGTTACCCACTCGATCTAGATAAATGGCCAAAGTTACTGAGCTATCAGCATAGAGACAATCAGCCACAGGCAAAGTGTTGGGTTTTGACTGCAACTAAAATGCATCTCAACCATTTATGCTCTGTGCTAACCAGTGCTAACCTTCAACCTCTGTTGTAATACCATTTACCCCACACACGGTATGGTGACACAGCACTATTTTAAAACAGCAGCCACTATAAAGCTTGGGCATGATTAGAGGCATGAACCAAAGGACTCTTACCCTGTGGCTTGCAGACAGTATCGCTGGATGAACCAGCAACTAACCCACAAAAGCCATATTGTTGTTTTCGTCTTTGATTTATCTATATTGTATCTATTTCCAGTCGCTGAAAGCTGTGTTGGATCCCCTCAGGAAGAAAAGAGGAATGTAAACACTGAAGTAAATAAATTACTGTGAATGCCCAGGAGAGCAGTCCTTATCCTTGGGGATTGTGTATCCTGCTGGAGGAGAAGGCGGGCCCAGCTTTAAAAGGGTGACTTCTCCAGGGAAGAATGATTTCCAAGACCACACAAGAAAACAGAAGGAACAATTGTACAACTTGTACAACAGTGCTAGAAAACAAGTTAACCAACATATCACGGAAAAAATCAAGTTTAAGAAAGGACCAAAAAATAATGCCAGGAGTCTCTTCTTACCACCCCATTTGTAAAAAGAACAGTATCATATTACCTATGCATACAGTGGTGGGTTAAATGGTGGGTAAAATGACCTTAAATTGTGCTTTCTCTAACAGATGCATGAGAGCATTTCTTATTCTTAAGGATATATATAAGAGCACTAACACTTGGAAAGCCATTCTGGTGGGCCTACAAGCTTAGGACTAGGGCTGTTGATTTGGTAAAAACCGAACCGTAAAAATACCGAATAAATGCAAATTCGGTAAATTTCTGGTTCGGGTTTACCGAGTCCACAAAAACTGGGAGGTTGGCAAAGCCAAATTTGCCATTCCCGAATATCCGGCTTTCCGCAGCTCCTGCAGGGGCTACAGGTAGAGGTCCCAAATTTTCAGGGTAGGTAGAAGGGACTCTCCTTACAAGAACCCCCATGTTTGGTAAAGGTTGGGTCAGGGGGTCCAGAGTTATGGGGTCTAGAAGGGGTTGCCCTAATCCTCCTCCATTTAAATGCATTGGCAGGCTCTTTAATATGATCTTACCAATGTATCTGAATGGAGAAGCTGGGCTTCAAACAGTGGGTGGGAAAGTTCGCCCGGTGCCTTCACAGAGATACAATGTGATACACTTTGTCCCTATGGAGGTGTGGGGTGAACTTACCCACCATTTAAAGTCTGCCTTCTCCATTCAGATTCATTGCAAACATCACATTAAAGAGTCTGAACACAGCCACTTTGCCAATGCATTTGAATGGAGGATGGGGGCGACCCCTTCCAGACCCCATAACTCTGGACCCCTGGCCCAATCTTTACCAAACCTGGGGGTTCTTGCAAGGAGAGTCCCTTCTAGCTACCCTGAAAATTTGGGACTTCTACGTGCAAAACCGCCACCTCAGGGGCCACAAAAAACAGTGAAATGCATTTATTGTGTTTAAATGGCCGAATTATTCGGGAATCCTGAATTTAAAGCCGAATTCCCACTGGTATATTGAAATTCGGCATTTGGGTTTTCCCAAATTAAAAAAAGGCCATTTAAACCCAAAACCGAATTAAACTGATTTTTTTTTTCAACAGCCCTACTTAGGACTTTCCACAAGACTCTTTATCAATGGCTGCTTCAGCCAAAGACATCTTACCCAATTGAGAGCCAAACTAGATATGATGGTGCCCTGTGTCCACCACAGAGACACCTCTACCATTTTAAGGATGCAATTCCCTTTGATTACAAATGCCACGGGGGCCCAATCATGATAGGGACTGCAGCCGGGGGAGGAGTGCCTATTTCCCCTTCCTGCATCCCATTTTCAAGAGCTCAAATTTCAAGGGCTTGTGCTCTTGAAAATGGTGTGGGGGGCACCAAGAGCTCCTCCTCCCCTACCATGGTCCCAATCAGGATCAGGTGCCATGGTGTTTATAAACAGAAGGAATTTAATCCCTAAATGGCAGAGGCATCTCTGTGGTAGAAACAGGGATGCCATCATGTTTAGTTTGGCTCTAATAGTGCCAAAATAATAAACAGATGCTCCAGCGGCTGTCCTTCAGATTTTGTCCACAGTGACCCTTCTCAATGACTGAGTCAGTATTTCCATAAGGGCCACTGATATTGCCTGCAACCATTTGTCCAAAGTTGATTTGGAAACATCTGAGACCAGAGAAGAATTCCTAAGGAATAATGATTTTAAAAAACAATGACTCCCTATGTTTCATCTGCATTTATCCACTGCCAGCCTTAGTCCCCCCCCCCCAATATTCTTATGAGGGTCTGAACCTGCTGCTCAGCCACCTAGTTGTTGAATGGACAACCAATGCCAGTCTCTGAATTCTTAACCAGCTGTTTCACCATACTTTGCACCCATTGCTTGGTGGAGGTGGACCTGATTTTCTCAGCCTTCTCATGTAGCAGCATCTGCTTTGGGTCCAGGATTCGGTATGATAATTACCACCACCACCACCACCAGAACTGCTTGCCTGTCTGTCCACAGTAAAGGGATCAACCAGAATATTTTCACCTATGAGCAGTAGAAGTCACTGTTCCACAAGGAGTCAAAGCTTGGCACAGTGGTCTGGCAACAAAGGATGTCCATTTTTCTTTTCTTTCTTTCTTTCTTTCTCTTTCTTTCTTTCTTTCTTTCTTTCTTTCTTTCTTCTTCTTCTTCTTCTTCTTTTTTTTTTTTTGCAAATACAGTGAGGCAACCTATAGGCCTGAGCCCTACCTTACCAAAGACAGTGATGCTGTCTTGGAAGAGAAAGGGCAGTCCATGCTTTGTCTATGGTGCCTAGCTGAGAGGGCAACACCGTATGATTATTGCTGTTTGCTGTATCTAACCAAAGGTAATAAATGGGAGGGGGCACTATGATCCAGCTGCCAAGACAACAGGATACCCACAAGTTTGACGTATGCTCCATGGCTTTTTTCTCTCTGGTTGTCTACACCATTGCTGGTCCAGCTATAGGGAGAAGGGTAAGAAGAGAGAGAAAAGGAGCTATGCTTAGTGTATACTCTGTCCAGCTGTGGAGGTGTAGGAGTCCACTTAATTCCTTACTCATCAGCCTGATCATGAGAAACAGATGTTTTTATGCAAGGGGCCGGATCCTAAGCCTTTCAGTGGTACCAAATGGTAGCCACTATTCCTTACTCCTGGTCCAGCCATGAGAAAAAGGCTGGATGGGGAGCGGGGTGTGTGTGTGCAAAGCTGCCCTTCTAGTGGGAGATCCATGTACTTCAATAAAGAGTGTCAATAGAGGAAGGAGGGTGGAAGAATCAAGTAATAAGCATAAAACAAGGGGCAAGATTTTAAGGGGCAAAAATCTGTTCTGGGCCCTTAGGGCCATTTGGGTAAGAAGTAACCCATTGCATTATGTCACACACATGACGTGGAGAAACCAAACAAACGCTTTTCCTCACTTTCCTGCTAACCATCTCCAATGGAAGAAGAGGTAATTTTACCCAGCTCATCCTCACTGTTGGAAAAGCACCACCTCTGCAAACTCGTTTCACTTGCGTTTCTGAAGGCAGAGACTGAAGGTCACCAACAGCTTTCCTACAACACTGACTCTTTTTAGATATGTGAAATTATGGTCAATGAAGCCTGGTGGTGGAAGGTGCTTGTCCAGTCACAGCCAAATTATGGCAACCTCATAGGGTTTTCAAGGCAAGAGATGTTCAAAGGTGGCTTTTGCCATCGCCTGCCTCTGCTGCAGTAGCAATGATATAATTTCTTTTTTCTTGCTGAGTTTGCAATTTGAACACCTGTTGTTTTGATCATCCTTTGTTTTGGACAGTTAGTTTGAACAATTACAGCCAGACATCACACTGAACCACAGGTAAGCTTTATTGACCCAACCTGGATGGCTCAGGCTAGCCTAATCTCAGTAGATCTTCAGAAGCTAAGCAGGGTTGGCCCTTCCTTGTAGTTGGAGGGGAGTCTCCCAAGGAAGTCCATGGTTGCTGTTCAAAAGTGTAGTGTGAGAAATATCCCCTGAAACATTAGAGAGACTTGCACTGAACAATCCTTCAAAAGCTTTACTTCTGAAACAATACACAGCCACAGTGTCCTGTAAGTTTCATCATGCCAGAGAAAGTAACGTCTCCACTCTCGCTCGATAATACAAAATAATCTTTTTGGACAGGAGTCCAGTTTTTCTCTTTTGAGCAACCAGCAACCAAACTAAACATCTGTAGAATCTCTTATCTTTTATTAAACAAAGAAGAGATTCTTTTTATTAAGCAAGACAGAAAAATAAAATTATAAAATAATTAACCCCACAGAAACTGTGGACATGCATGCTAACAAGATCAAAGTTCCTAGTGGCTCTACCTGTAGCGTGCTACATCATGAAACACGAATTTATTAACAGGTTGCTGATAAACAATGCTAAATCTGTTGAACAACTGAACCAGACTGTGGTTTGGGTTCTCAGCTATGGTTAGTACAAGACATAGCCTTATATCTGAATTGAACTTTAAAAAAATTGAAAAGGAATGTATGGCAATTTGTTAATCTGAAAGAAAAGTGTATTTTAAACAAAACTTTTCTTTTACTTATTCTCAACCAATGTGTTCTTTTGGTAAAGGAGTGGGAACTCAGAACAATGTGATTTATATGAGACTCGAGGTAAAAGCTGTTCTGAAATGCAGAAGAGTTAACCTAGGACAGAACTCTTCCCTTTCAGAATGAAGAGCTGGAGATTTCACCCTGAGCAAATCTGATTAATTGATCGGATATTCTGAACTGTTAAAGTATGTCTGAAAATGATCTATAAAGGTCTTCACAGTCTGCATATGAAAGACATTATAATGTCTTGTTCAGATAGACCAGGAAAGAGCAGCAACTATTTATTTTGCTTTGTTCCACATTAGAAATGTTCAAAACTCTCCTGAGAAAAGCTGCTAATCTTATCCAATTCTTTTAGCTTTCTGTGGAATTTCTAGAATTGCTTTATCTGGACAGAACTGTCCACATTTGTTTTGAATGTTGCTCCAGGCAAGTGATAACACTTAGCCAAAAAGAAGTCAGAATGGCCTAAAATATAATAAAGCAAGACTGTCTAGATGATGTCAAGTTCAGGGGAAGCACACAGACTATATTTCTTAAAGCTCAGTGGACTGTTAACACACATACATTGCATTTGTTCTCATTTTCTTGTTGATACTGTGTATTTATTAGGGAACATATAATAAATCTTGAATATGCACATTCTGAATGTATAATTATATCAATAAAAACACTAAGGAAGAAAAATGAACACACTCACATCTTGACATTTTTTCTTTTGAGTACTCTTCTTTGATAAATTATAGCCAAGGAAATAACTTGTTCAGATGTGTTTTCTGAAGATCTATGAAACCACAATGTTAGCAATGTAATCAGTTTTACTGAGAAGGTCTCTTAAATGTACTGTATCAATGAGGATTACCAGTATTGTTAGCTTGTACTGCACATGTAACTGGAAAAACACAGGAGCGTTCATGATCCCAACTACTTCATCTTGAACAACAATCCCGGGGGGGGGAAATGGTTGCATGGGTAATCGGGGGTGGGGGAGAGAAAATGTCCACCCTGAAGGGTTTATAGTCTAAAGAAGACACAAGAAAAATAACAGAAAATGTATTCATGACCAAACATGCAAATGGAAAGGAAAAACAAAAGAAATGTTTAGAAAAGCACTAGGAGGCTGATACAACAATCCAAAATACTTGCTCCAGTAAGTATGATAGTTATACTGCTATGCTAGAACAATCACCACTGCTCCTCCTACTTAACTGCTGGAGGAGTTTTAATACCGAGCAGTGTGATAGAGGCCTTGGAGCCAGAACGTATTTGACCCATTTTATGTTATGGGTACTTTTCTTCTGCAAGATTTAAAGAAATGTTGAGAATAATATATCGATTTGGAAGCTCCAGGTTACTAGTGACAAATTAAACACATTTATAATATTCTATCCCATTATGCTTGGCCATAATCACTTTGTGTGGCATACCTGGGAGCATGTGATAATGTAGAATGAAACATAATTTTACAGAACAATATACTGCTTCAGGAGGGCAACTGCTTCATTTGATCAGACTCCCTCCCTTTTGCAAATTTTATTAATGGTAACAAAAGAGGCTCATTTTGTTGCCTAACATTGGCCTTCAGCCATTAAATGCACACTGATTTTCAATGTTAATGATTCTCTCCTTTATCCTGCCAGGGTAGCTAAGATAAAGACCAAAAATTTCTGCTGAATAATGCAGGGTTGTGGTCAATGGATCCTGCAAATGGTTAATAAATAACACTTTGTTTCCTTTTCTGCAGTGTAACTGGAAGGAGAAATCTTCAGCCTGATGCAGGCAGTTTTATCATTGCTCCAACTCCCAAGTCTGTATTGCCAAACTGGTTTCCTGAACCAGCTGAAGTTACTAGTTATGCCCACCCCATCCTATTAGTAGGGAAACATCTCATGTTTTCTTTCCTTCTTAAACTGCTCATGAAGCAGTTGGTACCAGTGGAGTTTCCTTGCACTGGCAATTTTTACACTAGTACAAGTTTTTCATGCGCAGGCACTTCAGGGGGACCTCTTGCAGTGGTTCGAACGGTGGCCTGGTTAGCACTTACAGGACCACATTGAGACTCCATGATGGAAATCGGTGAACTTCCGAGGGTGACGTCTTTGTGACTCCCTTGAGGAAGGACTGGATGTGAGGATGTCTTATGATAGTGTGGCCTTCTAAGGTGGGGTTGGCGGTGGCTATGGCTGCCACCTGTCTGTGCAGGGTCGATGTCTTGAGGCCCTGTTGTACCCCATCCTGCTGGAAACTCAGTACCTCAGCAGTAGTAGGGCAGAGAGGGTTCATTCGCTTAAGGCGATACCATCTCACGAAGGCCTTCCAGGAGGTATTATAGATCCTCCGAGTGGACAGTCTCCGTGCCTCCAGGATGGTGTTCTTGATGGTTGGTTCATATCCCAGTTTCAGGATCTGTTGCCTCTCAATAGCCACATGGTCAAGCTCAGCCAGGCTGGGTCCAGTTGCCAGACTGGGCCCTCTTGGAGCATGTCTGACAATACAGACATTCTCCATGGGTTCTTGTAGGTTATCCGGGCTGTGTAACCGTGGTCTTGGAATTTTCTTTCCTGACGTTTCGCCAGCAACTGTGGCAGGCATCTTCAGAGTAGTAACACTGAAGGACAGTGTCTCTCTTCAGTGTTACTACTCTGAAGATGCCTGCCACAGTTGCTGGCGAAACGTCAGGAAAGAAAATTCCAAGACCACGGTTACACAGCCCGGATAACCTACAAGAACCAATGAACTCTGACCGTGAAAGCCTTCGACAATATTCTCCATGGGGTTTGCACTGACAGTTCCGTAAGTGTTGAGTACCGCGGTCTGTGAGGCCAGTCTGAAGCTATGAAGAGGACTGTCGCCAGCTCCTGTCAGACCTTCCTCAATGCCTTGTGTATGATAAGAAATGGAGGGAAAGCGTAGAGTAGGCCCTGTGGCCAGGGGGACAGTAGGGCATCTACCTGTTCTGCTTCTTGGTGAGCGTATCTGGAGAAGAAGCAAGCAGCTTTGTTGTTCATCAATGATGCGAAGAGGTCCACTGACAGTTCCCCATACCGCTCCATGATCAATTGGAATGTCTGTCTGCTTAGTGACTACTTGCCCTCATCCAGTGTCTGACAACTCAGCCAGTTCACCTGGATGTTGAGTTTGCCCTGTATGTGTTCTCTCTGATTAACAGGAGGTGTCTTTCCTCCCATGAGAGGATCTCTGCAGCTTCCTGATGCACTGTCGTAGATTCCGAGCCTCCTTGCTTGTTCAGATGGGCCTTGGCTGAGATGTTGTCCATCTGGACCAACATGTGACGGCCGACGATGTTTGGCTGGAATGCTGTCAGAGCTCTGCAGATGGCCCTCATCTCCAGTTGGTTGATGTGCATAGCCTTTTCCCGACACGTCCACATGCCCTGGGTCACCTGTTAGACAAGGGTGGTGTCCCAGCCTTCCAGGCTGGTGTCAGTGTATAACTGGATGATGGTGTCATGGAAGTAGGGTTGTCCCCTCTTAGAGTGGAGGAGTGCATTCACCAGTACAGCTCTGTTTGGTGGATGCTGGAAGGGTCAGGCGGATATTCCTTTTCAGTAGGATCTATTGTTGGTAAGGCTTGAGGAACTATTGCAGGGGCCGTGAGTGGAATCTGGCCCATGGGACCATGCTGATGCAAGATATCATTAGTCCCTGGAGTTGGGCCAGGGATCACAGTCAAACTGATCTCCCCAACCCAAAGGTCAGGCTCAGAGTGACTTACACTGAATTTAAAGTGGAACTCCCCATAGGCGAAGTGGAGGAAGGGACTATGGGCTGTGTGAATGGGGATGTGTAGGTCTATTGAGGACAGGAACAATCCCAGTCGAAGTGATTCCACAATGGAGCAGAGGGTCACCACGTGGAAGTGCTGCTGTTATGAACAACTGAAGCTGCTGCCTTTCCACAGCGAGGCAGGAGATGAACTAGAGAGCGGGCGATTCCGGGCAAGAAACAGGAAGTTTAAATTAATTACATCCTGCCTGTCCCAGAGCACAGGAAGGGGAATCATCCGTCTCTCAGGATGCCCTCCCCCACAGAGACAGAACTTTCCACATAACTTTACATATAATCAAATACACATAAGCAGCATTAAAGTCTTATTTTATGCCCTAATTTAGATTAGAAACATCATTTTTATACTCAATGTACCGTATATACTCGCGTATAAGCTGAGTTTTTCAGCCCAAAAAAAGGGCTGAAAAAGCCGGCCTCGACTTATACGCGGGTCAATACGGTAGAGGGAGGAGGGAGGGAGGAGGGAGGAGGGAGGGGGGAACTTACCGCCGCCGCCGCCGCCAGGTCCGCGTCATTTGCTGCCGCCGGGAGCGGCCTCCTGCGGCTGCACGAAGGCTGCCCCAGCCCCCGCCCGGCCGCGCCGCTGCTTCCTGGGGCCTGGGGTGGCCTCCTGCGGCTGCGCAGAGGCTGCCCTGGCCCCTGCCCGGCCACTCCGCCGCTTCCTGGGGCCTGGGGTGGCCTCCTGCGGCTGCGCAGAGGCTGCCCCGGCCCCCGCCCGGCCGCACCGCCACTTCCTGGGGCCTGGGGCGGCCTCCTACGGCTGCGCAGAGGCTGCCCCGGCCCCCGCCCGGCCGCGCCGCCGCTTCCTGGGGCCTGGGGCGGCCTCCTGCGGCTGCGCAGAGGCTGCCCTGGCCCCCGCCCGGCAGCGCTGCCGCTTCCTGGGGCCGGGAGCGGCCTGGGGCGGCCTCCTGCAACAGCAGGGAGGCTGCCCCGGCCCCCGCCCGGCCGCGCCGCCGCCGCCACCAGGGCCACGCCACTTGCTCCCGGGAGCCCGGTCAGGTAAGTCTGCGGGGGGGGAGGGGTTATAAGCCGACCCTCGGCTTATACGCGGGTGCCTAATTTTTCCCCATTTTTGGGGAGAAATTAGGCACCTCGGCTTATACGCGGGTCGGCTTATACACGGGTATATACGGTAACCAGTTTATTATGGTCAATGAAATGCAGCAAAATGGTAAAATTGGAAGTCTGCAGATGCACTAGAAAGATTATAATTGGGACCTGAACTTCGTAGCAGGAACTTTCCTCTAAGCTGTTCTGAAGCAGTATCAGATGAATGATCATCTGTGCCCTTTCTTTTACTGCTAGAAGAGATGCTTTGGATTAATGTGCTCAATACTTGCCACAGATACTGTGGCTCTCAGAAATTTGATCTACTCACTAGATACTCGTACATCTGATAAATCTCAGAGCTAAAAATGCAGCTGGCACACTCACCTCTCTGGAAGGATGCCAAAACCTTGGGAGAGAATACAGTAAATGTGTAGAAGAAATAGTGACAGCTATCTCACTTGCACTATAAATGGCATTCCAATAATGTGCAGTGTCAATTAGCCCATTTTTATCTACAAAAGTACCTCTATTGTTCTTTTGACTACAGTCCTTCCATTGAAGTCTTTGGCAGCATAAATATTCATGAATCAGAGTTCATCAGCTACATGAACTGTACATTTGTAGGCAGATTCATGTATACTGAAAGCTGCAAACGGAAAGGTGCTTTGCACCTTTTTAGTAGAAATACATCTGCTGACCAACGTACAGGTAATACATCTGAAAATCAATCTCTGACTCAGAAAGGCAGGGCTCCTGTTTGTCCCGGGAGGGACTCCCAACCCCATCTCCCGGGCCTGGCCTCCGCCCCCACACTCACCGGCATTCCCTCCGGGGCCAAGCCAACGGGTTTTTCTCTATCTCCAGCGATCCTACAAGCCGGAGAGAAAGGAGAGAGCCCGACTGCTGCCGCCGTGGGAGCAGTGCATCACCGACCCACAAGAGTGGCCGAGGGAAAAGCGTGCCCCCGCCGAATCGCAAACGGGGCGTCGGCTGTAGCGGACCTCTCCACCTCCCATCTGAGTGCGGGCGAGCCAGGGCGGGGAACCTCGGCCGGCGTCTCGTGGCTGGGAGGCGCCGTCTTCCAGCCCTTATATGGACTTCCGGGGGGAGGGCTAGGGGCGGAGTTTGGGAGGAGCTTCTCTGGCCTGGAGGGTATATAAGGCCAGAGAAATCTGACTGCTGGGGAGGATAGAAGCCAGAGGCTGCCTGCAAGGTGTGTCCTGCGGCAACCTGGCAACGCCCGAGGGAGAGTTGAGCTCTGACTCCCCCTCGGACTGGTCTGAGGCGGAAGAGACTGTCTCAGCCCCAACCTCCTCCAGGACAGAGACCCTCCCGGCGACAAGGACCAAGCCCCCCTCGCGACACTGTTTTCCTTTGCTGCTACAGAAAAACAAAGCTACCCATCTGGGATTATCATCCGTGCCCACCGCTCTACATTCTGAAATGTTCACTTCCAGCTATTCATTGACACTGCTGTGGGCTAGTGCTTTCTGTTAGTACCTATTCAGCTGAAATCAAAATCAATACCATGCCATTTTCTCTGTCCCATTTTCAGGTTTAGTAACCCAAAACACACAAATTTATATTTCCCACTAGATATAATGAGAGAATGTAAGCACACTCTGCATCTGAGCCCTTTCATAAAAAATATACCATTATCAACCATATCTGCCATAGCTTTTGTGTGTTAAGATTTAATAGAATTGATAGTTCTCTTCCTCCCAGGCTGTGTGTGCCCCTGCCTGCAGAAGTGATGCAAGTGGCAACCAGATACAGGACTTTTTCAGTGGGGTTCTATGGACTGCCTTCCCCTTCAAGCCTGCCTGATTCTTACTTTGTCTTACAGGCCAAAACTTTTCTCCTTACCCAGGGTGAAGGCAAATTCTTTTTATTTGACTGCTAGGCTAAAGGCTGTTTTAGGAATATTATCTTATGGTAAATAAATATTATTTTATACTGGTTTTCTGTTCCAAGAGTGCTCTGTATTAATTTTATTGATAATTGTGTGTGTGTGTGTGTGTGGGTTACAATTTTACTGTTACATAGTTTCTACCTTGTCAGCGACCTCCAGCAAGTTTCTGGAGAGCCTGAATAGAAGATACTCAACGTAAGTATGATGGAACTCCTCGTTTTAATGATATTTTAAATTTTGTTCTCACACACACCAACCATTGCTACTTATAACTTCTTATGACACTGTTGCCACTAATTATGACGGATCTCTTATCTACTATAAAAAAATATATGGCACTCAAGAGGCTTTTTGAAGTACAACTTAAAAATGGTCTTATTTGTCTCTTTTGAGGGATTTAAAAGTCAGGTTAGCAAAGCTTCATTACAGGAATGTGGTTAGTAACAGAATAGAGGAACTTGAGAGGGTTATGTTCAAGTGATATATTATAATTCCAAAATGTATCAAGGTGGATCACAGCATTGGTCAGGCTGCACCTGGAGCATTGTGTGCAGTTCTGGAGGCCTTACTTCAAAAAGGATGTGGAAAGAATGGAGCGGGTGCAGAGGAGAGAGACGAGGATGATCAGGGGCCTGGAGACCAAGCCCTACGAGGAAAGGCTGAGGGAGCTGGGAATGTTTAGTGTGGGGAAGAGGAGGCTGAGGGGGGACATGACTGCTATCTTCAAGTATTTGAAGGGCTTTCAATTAGAGGAGGGCAGGGAGCTGTTCCTGTTGGCAGCAGAGGATAGGAATCACAGTAATGGGTTTATATTGCAGGCAGAGAGGTACCGGCTGGATATTAAGAAAAAAAAGGTTTTTTTACAGTAAGAGTTGCTCGACAGTGGAATCAGCTACCTAGGGAGGTGGTGAGCTCCCCCTCACAGGCAGTCTTTAAGCAGAGGCTGGGCAAACACTTGTCAAGGATGCTCTAGGCTGATCCTGCATTGAGCAGGGGGGGTTAGACTAGATGGCCTGTATGGTCCCTTCCAACTCTATGATTTTATGATTCTATATTCACCCTACATCTGAATGGTAATCAATATTCTAGACTAGTTATATGAACAGCAGCTTAAAAAAACCCCTTACAGCCAGCCTCACTATCAAGTCTAACAAAGATGTTGAAGCAAGACAGAAAATAAGAACTGCCAAGGAAAAGCGGGGAAGCAGCATTTGGTATGCAGAAATACAGTACTTTTGTGAACAGACATCTCCTTCAGCTGTATTTTCCTTACATACAATTTGTGCAAAATAAAGTAGGTACAAGAGGGGTACCCATAAAGACTTGCGGGGGGCAACTCATTTCCTCTTCCCCCACTATTTCCTCTTTCCCTTTCCTGAAACCCCCTTTAGCCTCTTCCCTTTTCCTGCTTCAATCTCTCCTTTCTACTCACCAGCCAACCTGCTGTTTTGGAGAGTTTTTAACCCCTCCATGTATTTTTAAAAAAAGATTATTATTTTTTTGCAAACCTAGGTCTTTTTCAGGTTTGGAGAAAGATCGGTCATATCTGTTCATGGCTCCCATCTCTGGATTTAAGCATCCACAGATTTGGCCATATTGACAAGGAGTTCCAGGGGGCACCTCATTTTCCCCACCCCCTTTCGTATTTCTTTCTCTCTTTCCCTCTCACTCACTCACCAACTTACCTACTTTTACCTTTTCCTCATCTTCAGCTTCCCCTCCTTCCCTCCCCCTGGCACCCCTCTTCCTGGGATAAATCTGCACAATTCTGGCTGCTGGGCTGAGCTAGGCCCAGTGGAGAAGTGGGGAGCCTGAAAGGACTTGCCGGGCCACCTTATTTTTTCCTGTAACCCCCTCCCCACAATATTTACTTTTTTCTTCCTCCTGGCACACCCTATATCCTCATATCCCTGCCTCCTTTTCTCCTTCCGACCAACCCACCAACCTGTTATCTGCCCCATCTTCAGCTATATTTATTATTTACTTCATCTATACCTTGCCTTTCTTCACAATAGGGACCCCAAAGAGCTTCGATCATTCTTTCATCCTCTATTTTAATTTCTGAACAACCCTGTGAGGTAGGTTAGGCTAAGAATATGTGACTGGCCCAAGGTCACCCAGTAAGCTTACATGACAGTGTGGGGGTTTGAACCTGGGTCTCCAATATCCTAGTCAGAAACTCTGATCACTATACCCTACTAGCTTTTGTAGGGTGGCTGCTGATGGTTGCTGCCATTCCTGGACTCAATGAGTCCTCCTTCAAAGACCAAACAGCCCTGGAGAGGGTCCTGCCCCTCTCCCTACCTTTTACTGAGACAACACAAAGCTTTAAGGTTGGCAATACTATTGTGATTGCCTAGCGACAGCCATTAGGTGCATTAATTTCTTAAAACTACAGTTGTTGTTTCTATTATCTGGGGGTTAACCACCAATGTACTTTTTCAGATTTTAGATCTTTTGGCAAACCTAGGGCTTTTATTAGATTTCTACAATGATTTGTATTGTCTGTACATGATCCCCATCCCTATATTTATATATCTGCTGATGGGGTCTTGTTGGGAATTAGATACATTGATATAACAACTCTGCTGACTATGTTGAATACCTACTACAGACTTTCCTGACCACCGAAATCTCTTTTGTTAATATAAACCTGAGTTAGAAAGCAATTTAGAAGTCGCAGCAAACATTAACATAGCAACCTTTAACTTTCAATTACTAAACTATGCTAAGTGGAT
The DNA here is from genome assembly GCF_029931775.1 of Euleptes europaea. Classification (NCBI taxonomy): domain Eukaryota; kingdom Metazoa; phylum Chordata; class Lepidosauria; order Squamata; family Sphaerodactylidae; genus Euleptes; species Euleptes europaea. Next base: position 76,076,556 of record NC_079321.1, read on the forward strand.
ACATTTTACATTACATCCAATGTATTCACAACTAAACAAATGGGGAATCTTATTTCATCAACAACAATATAAGCCAATATATTTACAAGGAAACAGTCAGTCAGGCAGGAAGAGAGACTTTACTTATTATCCTGCTCAGCATTACGATTGCTTTCAACAACATGTGTCTTCATTCCTGCTTCATTTGTCCACTGTTCTTTATTCCAAGTATCCTAAAATATCACTACAAATAAGGCATTTTAAAAGAACAACATAGTTTAGATAGATTCAAAGATTTTATGACATGAATGACCATCTATAATAATCACACAAAGGTCAGTGTTGTCTACTCTGGCAGTGACTCTCCAAAGTCTCAAGCAGAGATCTTTCCGATCACCTACTACTAGATCCTTTCAACTAGAGTTGCCAGGGACTGAAACTTCTGTATGCAAAGCAGATGCTCAATCACAGATCCATGCCCCCCCCAAATATAGGAACAGATGTGAACGAGATGCAATTCAACAAGGCCATGTTACCTACATCTGGGTAACAGGAGCACACACACTGGATGGGGGTGTCACACTTCTGGGTAACACTGTGACCATTTATGCTTGGTAATTAGCAGCGCGTTCCAGGCTGAAGTGCCCTGCATTTTTTATTTTAGTTTTTCATGCTGAACCATCATTCAGGAAGTGACTGTGAAGCCGGCGCACACTTGCTTCACATTTCTTAAGAGCTCATTTAACGCGATCTTTTGTGTTTGCTCCACCCCTGCCTCGAAGAATCCCCTCAAGGAAGCATGCAAAATGACAGCTGTGTGTTAGTTATGCAAATGGCAGTTGGCTAATGGAAGGAACAAAGGAGCAGGTAAGTGGGAGGCATTTTAAAGGTCGCATTTAAAAAAAGAGCTTTGCGCGAGCATCAAAATTGACCCTGCATAAATGGCCTGTGTGTGAACAAGATCTAGGGGTATGGGTGGACTGTAAGCTGAATATGAGCACTCAGTGCAATGCAACAGAAAAAAGGCTAATGAGCGTAACAGGGGCATAATGTCCAAATCACAAGATGTCATAGTCCCGCTGTACACCGCATTGTTCAGGCCACACCTGGAGTACTGTTTGCAGTTCTGGAGGCCTCACTTCAAAAAGGATGTGGACAGAATGGAGTAGATACAGAGGAGAGAGGCGAGGATGATCAGGGTCTGGAGACCAAGCCCTACAAGGAAAGGCTGAGACTTGGGAATGTTCAGTCTGGAAAAGAGAAGGTTGAGGGGGGACATGACTGCTCTCTTTAAGTATTTGAAATGCTGTCACTTAGCGGAGGGCAGGGAGCTGTTTCTGTTGGCAAAAGAGGATAGGACTCGCAATAATGGGTATAAATTATGGGTGGAAAGGTACCCAGTGAATATTAGGGGAAACGTTTTTTTTACAGTGAGAGTAGTTCACCAGTGGAAACGGCTGCCTAGGGAGGTAGTGAGCAGTCTTCCAGAAGCAGCTGGACAAAGACTTGCCAGGGATGCTCTAGGCTGATCCTGCATTGAGCACGGGGTTGGACTAGATGGCCTGTATGGCTCTATAATTCTATAAGAAGACCTTGCTGGATTAGACCAGTGATCCATCTAGTCCAGCATTCTGTTTCACACCGTGGCCCTCCCCTGCTGCTGCTTCCTTCACTGGTATTCAGATGTTTGCTGACTCTGGATATGGAGGCTCCCTTCAACAGCTAGTAGCCACTGATGGATCTCTCCACCATGAATCTGTCTAACCCCCTATAAAACGTATCTATGCTTGTGGTCATCACTACCTCTTCTGGCAGTGAATTCCATGATTTAATTATCCATTGACTAAAGAAAAAACTATTTTTGTCTGTTCAGAACCTATTTTCTAACAATTTCATTGAGAGCCCCTGAGTTCTAGTATTATGGGAGAGGGAGAAAGAGCTCCCTCTATCCACTTCATCTATCCCATGCATGATTTGATAAACCTCTACCATGTCTCCCCTTATCTGTCTTTTTTCTAGACTGAAAAGTCCCAGACTCTCTAGTCTTTCTTCCTAAGAAAGGTCCTCCACCCCCTAATCATCTTGATTGCCCTCCTTTGTACTTCTTTTTACAGTTCTGCAATGTCCTTTTTGAGATATGAAATCAGAACTATACACAGTATTCCAAATGATGATGCATCATAGCTTTATACAAGGGCATTACAATATTGGCTGTTATATTTTCAATAATTCCTAGAATGCAGTTTGCCTTTTTCATCACTGCCACACACTGGGTCAACACCACTGAGGTTTCCACAACAACCTCAAGATCTCTCTCACTCTCAGTTATCTTAGACCCCATCAGCATACATTCAAAATTAGTGTTTTTTTGTTCCAATAAGCATCTCCTCACCCTTACCTATGTTAAACTGTCATGTGGTTGCTCATTCATCCAGTTTAGAGAGATTCTCCTGCAACTCTTCACAATATGCCTTGGTTTTTACCATCCTGGGTAATTTGGTATCATCTGCAAACTTGGCTACTACACTGCTCAGCCCCAATTCCAAAGAATGTATGAACAAATTAGATAGCACAGCTCCCTGTGGAACTCCACTACTCGCTCACTTCCCTCCATTATGAGAACTATCCATTTATTTCTACTTTCTGCTTCCTGCCACAACCAACTTTTAATCCATAAGAGGACACCTGCTCTTATTCCATGATTGCTAAGATTACTCAGAAGTCTTTGGTGAAGTACCTTGTCAAACAGTCTTTTGGATGTCCAAGTATATGATTTCTACTGGATCACCCTTATCCACATGCTTGTTAACCTGATCAAAGAACTCCAAAAGATTGGTGAGGAAGGACTTCCTTTTGCAGAAGCCATGTTGATTTTGCCTCAGACAACTTTGCTCCTCAATGTGCTTAATAATTTTCAATTTAATAACGTTTTCTACTGCTATTAAACTGTAATTCCAGTCAGAATTGAAGTCAGGTTCGAGTCCGACGGTTCCGACCTCACTGCTGGAACCAAGTATACACAGACTTGCCTTTTGGGGAGTTTCAAAGGATTAGGACTAATGTGTCCTTTAGAAACTGAACCTAAGACAGTTTTTTCCTACAGAGCAGCCTTAAGGCAGGAAGTCCCGTCATGCCTCACTTTTGGTGTAAATTGTCTGGAGACAGAACATCTGGAAATGTCACGTTCCTCTCCAAGGCAAAAAGGACACAGTAGGTGGTCATGTAAGTGGACAGTGAGTGCATTGTTTGTAAGGCTGAAAGCTCAGGCTGCTTACCCCCTTTTATCACAGCAGTTGTTGCTAGTGTGATATATTGTCTTGTAGAATTGGGAAGGGGGGCTAAGAAAAATTGTGAGGAAAAAGTACCTAAGTCTGATACCTTTTTTCTTCACAGCAAAAAAAGGAACTCTGGCAAAGACCACCTGTCTCAGCAGCATTAGAGGGCAAACTGAGGGAAGGGCATTCCTCTCCCCTTCCTTTCACATTGAAAAGGAAAGGAAACTGGCTTGTGGGGGAGAGAAAAGGAACACCCTTTGCTAGGAACGCCCATTGCTCTCGTGGCTGTGTTGTACATGTACAGAACTCATGTTAGACAGCCCAGCTACCATGACAATGAACTGCAAATATCACAAACCATTTAAGTGAGGGACTACAGTCACTTAAGTTTAGTTAGGAGGAGCACAGTCCTATATGGTGGTGCTCTTTCTGTGGAATTCCCACTCCGAGAAAGCCATTCAAGCATATCTGTATTTAGGGTGTTTGTTTTTCTATATGTGAAGCATATAAACATGGGATACAGAAAGTGATTGAAGCTTAAAGAATTCAGGTACGATCATAGCCTTCAAATGCATAGTACCTACAATGGAGGATTTCAGCTAGCATAACCAAGCAGTGACAGGAATTCTGTGCTACAAAAATTTAGGGGGCTCCCCGGGTGGCCTCATTGGGATCCATCTCCTTCATGAGGGTCAAAGGAGCTAGCAGTAGGTGGGGCGGTAGCAATACCGGCTTGTCTCTTTTACACCCAGGAGGCGTAACCAGTCATGGAAGGGGTCTCCTTACCATGACTCCAGGGCCTGCATTCTCCACCACATTGTCACGCCCCTGCCCGGCTCCAGGCTGCGCCCTCTGCTGCCTCCTTAGGGGCCTCCTCAGGTTCAGACCACTCTGAGGGAAAGTCTGAGCTGTCCTCTCCCTTGATGGATGCCCGGGTGCTCACAGTCTCAGGACAGCAGCCCATTACTACCCCCCTGGCCTCTGCTCCCTCTCTGCCTTAAGTAGGGAGATGGGCTGGGAGGCCATGCCCATATTCCACCCCCTAGAGCCTATATAGGGGCCTGCAGGACTCCCTGTTGTCCCTTCCGACCCTGTTGGACAGAACTGGGGTTGGGCATTCCTTCCCCACCCCGCCCTTGCCTCCTGCCAATCAGCTGTTTGGCGGTGGGCTGAGTGGCATTGGTGGCTTTCCGTAATGGCAGGCTGCTCCCGACGGCCAGCTGGGTCAGGGGCGCAGCTGGGGCATCTTCTGTCAGCTCGCTTGGCTGGCCCTCTCCTGCAGCTTCCTCCCAGCTGTGTGTGTCTGAGAAGGAAGAGACGTAAGTCGACGCTGGCCTTGCAGGCTGGGATGGTCGTGTTGCCAGGTCTGGGGTAAGTGGGGAGGGAAACTCGGAGGTGGGAGCGGTGCGATCGGTGTCCGTCCCCCAACAAAGAATAAGCAATCCTTCTATACTAAGTAGCTTCATTCTGTCACATACTACAGAATGCATTTTAGGAAAGGGGAGAAGGAAAAGATATGTCCAGTGTAGCTGTAATTGCTTTAATGAGAGAAGTTGCTTCCAGTTGCCCCTTATTTTTGCATTGATGTATAAACCATTCAAAAGAACCGAGAACACTAACAGAACCTGGATTTCAATGAATGACATATGGTCCAAGAATGACATATGAATACCTTCACTTGTAGACTAGGAATAACATCATGTATTTCAGAGTGGTTGGTATTTTGGGAATGATTCATAGCTGAGGGGTTGTTTGTCTAGTGTACTGAACAGGTAAAGAAATGGGGAATTAAAGAAAGTATTCTATTTTATTTACAAAATAAACATCAGCAAAAGATGGATCATTTTACTGAAATTTAGGCTGAGCAGCTATGTTTGCAACAATTGCCACCTGACTGCTATAAGGACCCTTTGCCAAAATAAATTGCAGCACACAGGTCTAAGAGAGCACTCAGTGAAAATACGCGATTTTCAGAGTTTCGTATTACTTCTAATTTTGAGGCTTTTAGAAGTACAAGTGCCTGGTACTTCTAATTCCCTGCAATTATTGTAACGTTTGAAATGAAAGGTGCAGGGACATATGAAAGCTTCAGGGCAACATTTAAGGCATGCACATTTCCGCCAATTTCATTATTAAAGCAACCTATGAATAGGCTCTGACTTCTATGACACAGCAAGTTCATAAAAGAGTTGAAATTTGAACTGGGTTTCATAGACATATTGGTTCACAACCATACAACAGCTCCTAAGTGGAAGGAAACATCTAGTCACAGATATCCTATGATGAAAGAAAGCTGCCATAAACTTTGAGAAATTATAACCATGTAACTTATGGACATTAAAGTAAGTTATAAAATCAAGCATGGATAATGTGTATACCTGCTATATAAAAACATTCTAATGTAACCAGCAAATCATACCTGCACATTTGGTCCGGGTGATAAGCGGAGGGCCCGGCTGACCTGTGCCACCTTCTCCAGGTCTGGTCAGAAGAACACGGATCTCATATTCAGTATCTGGGTCCAAATGCCACAGCTTGTAAGTTGGTGCATTGACAGCATGGGTTTCTGTCCAGGTCCCAGTTGTCATGTGGTATTCCACTTCTTTCAGGATAATAGGCCCATCTCCAATAATGGAATTAGCATTCAACTGAATCAGCAAATAAGTTGGTCCAACTCCAAGCAGCTGTGGGGGTGCGATTGGTCGAGGTGGCTCTGTAAAATACAAGTTAAGACTGAAATTAGAATCATCCTAATATAGTACGCAAACATAATCCAAGACCTTAAAGAGCTCTAACAGAAATTTAAGGAAAGACTCAGTTATTTAACCACATAACTTACAAAGAATATAAACAGATAAACAGATAATAAAATGAAAAATGACTAAATATATTTTAATACTTCTGCAAAATTGAATTTAGCACTAGGGAACTGAAACAAAGGACAAAATATAGCTAAAGAGTTTCTGCTTACAGAGGCATTGCCTAGAAGTGATTTATTTTAGGAAGCAATTAAAGAACACATATTTCCCCAAATACAATGAATCCACTAATAAACACGGAGACTTCATTTTCATTCCAGATGGCCCATATTTTGGCTAATTTGTTTCAGCTAATTAGAGAACAATGCTAAATTCAAGGCACACAGGGGTTTCACAACCAGCAGAAATGCAACTTAGCAACTTCAAAAGGTGGATAGGATACTAGAAAATATCTAACCCAGCAGACTTTCAAAATTTGTTGTATTTAAAGTTGGATTTTGGAAGAAAACAAGATGGAAATAACAATAACACAGTTCTTTAACCCACTTTTCTCCCATCTGTGAAGATTTGTGGGCTAGAAGTGGCTTGCAATATCAACAACCACCAACAATAACTGAAATACCAAAAATATTTAAACCCATGCTACTTTATCATAACAGACCAATTCATAGGCTGGGGAGGGTAACACAGCAGGTAGGAACAGCTCTGTCCTTCCAGGAGGCAGCTTCCCTTTAAGCTAGGGAAGTGGTGAGCTGACAGTCTTCACGCAGCAGCTGGACAAACACTTGTCAGATGCTCCTGATCCTGCATTGAGTGGGGGTTGGACTAGATGGTCTATATGGCCCTTTTCAACTCTATGATTCTATGATTCTTAGGGACTGGAGGGGAAGGCAGAGCACAGCCTCAACCCAGGTATTATTCAAAAACCACTTCTTGCTGAAACTAGACAATGAAAAGTAATATGATCTGCTATAAAGGTCTGCTATAAAGTTTACCTACATCAAAGTAAAGCCTGGAATTAGTTCTCTCTTTTCTCTAGAATGTCCTTAACTAACAACCTGACCACCTCCTAGTTTAGTATCCAGAGATCAAGCTTATCTGGTGTGGATATTTAGCAGAGAACAATTATAAACAAACCCGATCAGCTGCATTAAGAAGTCAAACACAAACTACAATTTATTTGTGATGTTAAGCCTGAAATCCTGGGTTTCACATGCTTCCTCTCCTGCTATGATTAAAGAGCCCCCTGGTATAGAAAGTCCTTTATCAAAATCCAGTTTGTTTGTAAACCTTAATAAATTGGAATATGTGGTCTACAATGTGGGTCACCAGCAAAAAAAACAGTATCTTCCAATAAGATAAAAATAGTTAAAGATACTACTATAGTTTGTATTCTTCAGTTTGATGAGATCTTCAGTCGTTTCCCATTTTAATATGAGCAACTGTTCATAATAAGGTGGCTTTTCTGTGAGAGCAATATATCAGTTGCTGATTGTACCCTACTCTTAAGAAAGGTTAGAAATGTAGTCAGCAGAGCAAGGAATCCCCGTGTACATTCTTTCTTCTGATCCAAAATCTATTGTTTTTTTATTAATAATTTTTATTGTTTTTCTAAATCAAATAAACATATACATTTCTACCAATAATAACAATTATAAAAATAACACGTTATATTGTTGTTAAAAGTATATTCAAGTCATAATTGCTTTTGTTGCAATCAGAATGTCTGCAACAAACACACACACACACTCATAACACACATAGTTTGATGAGGATTGGATCTCACCAACTTCAGAATCTCTCATAGTAACGTTTGTAAAATGTTGGAAAGTAGCAGACTCTCATACTTTTCGGCCAGTCACGTTCCAGAAGTTCCTTCCCTAAAATAACTACTGATGCTGAGCTTCCATTGGTTATACAATTATGACAAATGTGGGTGCCCCACCCTTCTGCCCCTGCACCAGGCCTCTCTACCTTTGACCTTCCAAGTCCCACAGTCGTTTCCTCGGCCTCAGAATCAGAGTCTAGGGGAAGAGCTATCCCCTCAGCTCCTGGGTTAGTCTGAGAGCCTGCGCTTGTAGCTACAGACAACCAAACTCTCCTCCCCGGCCTCGACAAAAACGGGCTTATATAGGAGAGGCTTTTCTTCCTGTCCCACCCCTCACCCTTAGCCTCGCCCCCCAGAATCTATAAAGGCCCTTCTTTCGGCACAGGGGCTTTCCTAAGCCGCTGAACCTCCCCCGCGGCTCAGCTATTAGGCAGCCTTCCTCACCCCGCCTCTCATGCCCGTTGCTAGGCTCAGCCGTCCCCTGGCCTCTGACTTGGCCTGGTAGGGCCAACCAGGGCCTGTGCTTCGGCTCCCGCCTCTTCCTCCTCCCAACATCACTTTTCCCCACACTCTGGCTCTTCTAGTCCAGGCAGAACTGGTGTCTTGGCTGGCGGGATCCTGGGTGGCCGCAGCATCTTGGGCCTTGTTGGGGCCTCCAGGACCTCCCTCCCCACCTCCCAATTCCCTGCTGCCCAGGTGAATGTGGGACGTCGGGGAGTTTCCGAGGCTGCTGTGTCCGACTGCCCCAGCTTGGGCAGAGGCGGCGGCTCTGTTGGTGGAGTTCTTCGCGGTGGCAGCGCAACTCACAGCAGAGCCTCCTGGCCCACTCTCCCTGCAGAAGCATCTCCTGGTGCCTGGGTGAGTGTGGATCAGTTAGGGAGTCCCAGAGCCGGGGCTTTGCTGTGGTCAAAGTGGGTTCCTCTTCCTTTTTTGTAAGGTAAAGATTGCAGATATCTGCAAAAATGATCCAATAGTGCAAGAGAAAATATATAATATAATAGTATAAGACAAGCACAGAAGAATACGGGCCTGGTGAAGAGTTTAAATGGTGTCTACCTGTCCTTGACAAAATTTGCCTGTGGTTCATAGGCATCCAATGAAATTGTTCTTAAAAGATTAACATTGAAATGGAGAATACTGGAACTCCACAGAGGGGGTTATCGCACCAATAAATTTGTGCGTCCTCACCACCCAACCCTTTAAACCATTTAGGGAAATCCTCACTGCACTTTCCCCAACTGACGCTTTCAACACAAGTGCCAATACGTAACATTTCCCCAACGCACCAGGGTGAGCAGAATGTATTTTTTGGGGGGGGGAGTGGGGGAGCACCGCGTCATTGTGCAGCTGTACTCTTTGTGCCAATGGCCCAATGGCCTTTTGTCCCTTCGTCCTAACATTTTTTCCTCCCAGTGATAGACTCAAATGTTCGGTAAAAAAAAAATTATGGAGGAGATGGTGAAATGGCCGCCTGGAAACACAAACTGGGAAGAAGTGGAGGGGGGCGGAGTCAGTGAGGGGAAACATGGGAAAAGTAGGAGTTGCTGCTGGGATTCGCAGCAATGTTCTCAGCCCTTCGCATCTGTGGAGAAAACATCATGGAGATGGAGCATTCAAAAACATCGCCACAAAAGGGTTTCCAGAAAGAACGATTACTCGGCACTTTGAAAATGGTTCCACAACCAAACGGGGAAAAAAGGTGTGGTGAGTGCTGAAAATGCAGGGTTTAAAAGGCCCGGAAAATGGGGGTTACCACACTTTGTATTCCCAGTGATGTATTAAGAGTTTGAAAATGTTGTAAAAAACATAGCTTTAAAAGGGTTTTTGGATACCATGGCTTATAAATGGTTGGAAGTCGTCTTCACAGCTTAAGGGGCCGAATAAAGTGCGAACAGTATTTTTTTATAACGTTTTCAAACTCTTAATACATCGGTGGGAATACATAGAAAGTGCAAACAGTATTTTTTATAACATTTTCAAACTCTTAATAAATCGCTGGGAATGCAAGTGCGGTAACAGCCAATGTTTGGGACACTAGGTGCGGTAAACCTCAGAGACTTTATACTTTTGGAAAAGTATGGTGAGGTCTTGTTTTTGAAAATTATTCAGAGCTTGACTATGTACAAATTTCTCAGAATGGCACTGAAATTTCAGTTTTTATATCTTTGTAAATAAAATTAATTCCTTTAATACAGAGGGTGGGATGAGACTATTTTGTTGAATGTTCCACCCTTCTCTTCCAAAGTATGTGATGCACATTATCATCTAAAAGGGAAAGGTACAAGTCCTTTAAGTCCCAAGTTACCCGAGCGTACCAGTGGCCAAATACCATGCCTTCAACGTTCTTAATGCCTCAAAATGGATGCTATGTTTAGAAATATATACTTTGAATAATGGCATGATTATTATGGGTAAAAGTGCATTCATAAGGCTAACATATCACAGCACATTACATTATCCTTATATTAGAAGGAAAACATATTCTTATATTAGCATATATGGTTTGTTTTCAGGCCCTTGAAGACAAAGAGCCAGTTTTAAAGTCTGTTCATGTTGCAGCAAATTATGCATGAATTTTAATCAGTTATTAAACAAACCTGTAATTGTTCTGCAGCATTATTAGTATTCTTCAGAACACAACATTCTATTAGAGCCGGAGGTGTGGCACAACCAAAAATCCCAAATGTACACTAAGTGACAACTGAAGCATGCAATCCTTTATATATCGTGTGTGTGTCGGGGGGGGGGGGGGGGTTGACGTTACCTAATTAACTTTCTTCTTAATTGATCTCATTCCTTATTCTACAACTTGAGCTACCAAATATTTCCCTGTTATAAAATCAACATTACACAGTTTACTTTCATACTGGAAGTAATCTGAAAGTTTTTATATCTTTAAATATAATTTAGTGGTTAAAAGTTGGGTAACATTACGCTGTTTTCATACATAACAAAATTTGAATCCAATAGCACTGCAGAGACCAACATAATTTGACTTTTGTGAATCAAAGCTCACTTTGTCAGATACAAATTAAAAATGACCATCCCCCAGCCCTGTCACCCAGGTCAGAAGGTGGAAACGAAGGCCCAGCTGGAGTCAGGATGCAGAGATACAATAAAAAAAGGAATGAGCTTGATTAGAGCAAGGAGATATGCAGAGAGGGGAGAAATGCAGAAAATTAGCAGCTGTAGTGAGAAAAGAACAGGGGCAGAACAGTTGGAAATATGGAGAATTAAAAGAGAAATAAAAATGGCTACCAGCCCATTCCTGAACTCCAAGGACGAAAGTCCTCAGGAGGCCAGGAAGGGGCTGCACCCCATGCCAGCGCCCAGGCTACTTACACCGCCATGAGTGGCCCCAACGCCGGCAGGGAGGCCCGGATGTTGGTCTTCTGGTGCTGCTGTGGCAGTGCCAGCCAGTAACAACAGCTGGGCCTTCCGCTGGCGTCCCACTGGCGTAAATGCCCACACCAGCATTCGGGGGGGGATGCTGCCATCACGGGAGGTGCTCTGTCCCCTGTTGTCTGGAGCAGGCCATGAAGCCAGTTCATGGTTGTGCTCCCAGGTGTTGTTTTGCAGTTCTCTCCAAGGCCAGTCTGTGCCCCGTGTTTAGACTTCTTAGAGTCCTTCTTGAATTCCTTTAGTGTGGGAATTGCCAAGTACTCTTTCCTGCCTCTGAGAGGGGGGGTTGCCTGAGTTACTGGTTATCTCCTTTTGCTTTTCTATATATGCCATGTGCCTTACCTCACCCCTTACTAGTATCATTCTGAATATAGTTTCTGTAACCTGTCGATTCTACCCAATAAAATTGCTTTCGTGGATTTGCCGTCTGCTGAATTCTGTTTGAGGGATGGAGCACAGTGCTAGAGCTCACATTATGATACTAGTCCCTCTTCATCGGTTTTAATTGCTGACCTTGGCTAGAGCCCTGGAGGGTTCGCCTAGGCACTCATCTCCTCAGCTTGGGGCGTGAGACGAGCTCCCAGAGGATCCTGATTTACTGCATGACGTCTTGGAGGAGACGCTACAAACTGACGCGGAGGCCACCCGGCTGGTTGGGCTAGTGACTGCTCAGTGGCGTCGCCTGGCAGAGATGACCCCCTGGGGGACCCAGGATGCTGATCTACGTGCCCGCTACAACCTTTTGGAACTATATACTTTGCTGGAAGAGACCCGGTTGGCACAGGAGGACCTTGTCTTGCTAACTCGGTTGTTGTCTGGGCTGACACTCGGCAAGCCGCAACAGGAGTCGGCGGCCCCGATCCGGGGACTTGAGCTCGGTTTCCCAATTGGGGGGGCTCGCGAGGGAGATGTTCCGCAAACTGTTCCGGATCCCACCCTATGCCACCGGGAAGCACAAAACGCGGCCGCCAGGACGGTCATGGTGCTTGTGGATTTAACGCCAGCAGCGGCGACGGCGGCCAATATCGAAAGGTTACTGATTCCCGAGTTTGGTCCTGCCTTGGCGGGCCTGGCCCCACAGGTCCTACCACTGTTGGGCCAACACAAGGAGATCCAAATGCTCTTGGAACAGGCTGCCAAACCAATTGTGACGGCTGCTGCAGCTGCCAAACTCGAGGCGGACTGAGCGCTCACTGACCAAAGGCGAGCAGAGGACCAACTGTTGGCAGAGGCAGCCTTCGCTCGGGCGCGAACAACAGCAGGGACTGAAACACGGTTAAAAATTACCGGGGGGATGGACTGGTCTTTTCCTTCGTTCACCTGGGGCTCCCCAGAACCAGGACAACCCCAGGAAGTAGCACGCAGGCAGCGGCTCACCTTTGCTCCTGATGTCCACGAGTATGAGGAGGAGGAGACCGAGTACGTCGAAGAAGGCGACTGGAATACCAATTACCGAGTTAGCCGAGCCCGACGGACTGGGGGAATTGAGGAAGAAATCCATGCCTTGCGGTTTCAAAACCGAGAGCTAATGGAACGTATGGCCCAGATGCAGGACCAACTGGACTTAGTGATGCGTGAGTACAGTCACCTGCAGCGTACTCAAGAGGCACCTGTCCCAAACCAACAACCCCCAGGACAACTGGGACAGCCAACCCCGGTGCAGCCGGCGCAGCCGGGTAAGCCAGGACAGCCGGCCCCGGAGCAACCAGGGCAGCCGGCCCTGGTGCAACTAGGGCAGCCGGCACAGCCGGGGCAACCAGGGCAACCAGGACAGCCGGGGCAACCAGCATAGCCGCTTCCGGGTAAGCCAGGACAGCCAGCCCTGATACTACCAGCTCCAGGGCAACCACCAGCACCACCCCCTGTGGTCCCAGTTGTGCAATGGAAACAACCCCGTCTATGAGTGACATTTGATGGCTCCGCAGATGCGTTGCCCTGTTTTCTACACCAAGTGGACAGTTACATGAGGGAACAGGAGCATTCCTTCCCCATGGAAGACAGCTGAGTGAGATTCGTCCCCTTGCTTTTGGCTGGAAAAGCCGCAGATTGCATGGTTCTCCAGTTTGATACCCGGGCCCACTCCATATAGTCGCTTAATGAATTCATGTGAGCATTAAGAAGATGCTTTGAGGATCCGTTCCAGGGAGAGAAGTCCAAGGCGGCCCTCCTCCAACTTCGGCAAGGATCCTCCTCAGTCCGCGAGTTTGCAGACGACTTCCAAAGACTCGCTAATAAAATAGTTGATTGGACTGAAGCGACCCGAGTGCCCTACTTCAGGGCAGCATTGCATCCCGAAATTCTAAACTGGGCATACATTCATTCATTCATTCATAAACCTTTAATGGCATATAAATTGTTACAATTGATACGAACAATGGTCATAAATCTTAAAACCGATAAGATAAAATCATAGCCAGTAACATCAGTGGCTAAGATACTGGATTCCCGCTTTCGTTATGGTGCCCTCCAATACCTGGTTCGCTGGAAACATTTTAGTCCTGCCCAAGACGAATGGGTGCGTGCCCGTGACCTATCCGCCCCCTGCCTGGTGCGAGAATTCCATTCTGCCTACCCACACAAACCCTCGGAGGAAGGGTGAAGGGGGGTCTTTAGGGGGGCAGAATGTCAGGAGCAGGCCATGAAGCCAGTTCATGGTTGTGCTCCCAGGTGTTGTTTTGCAGTTCTCTCCAAGGCCAGTCCGTGCCCCATGTTTAGACTGAGTCCTTCTTGAATTCCTTTAGTGTGGGAATTGCCAAGTACTCCTTCCTGGCTCTGGGAGGGGGGTTGCTTGGGTTACTGATTATCTCCTTTTGCTTTTCTATATATGCCATGTGCCTTACCTCAGCCCCTTACTAGTATCATTCTGAATATAGTTTCTATAACCTGTCGATTCTACCCAATAAAACTGCTTTCGTGGATTTGCAGTCTGCTGAATTCTGTTTGAGGGATGGAGCGCAGGGCTAGAGCTCACACCTGTCCCCTTTCAGCCCCAGACGCCGGTGCCGAGAATGGCAGTGCTGTGACTGCTGTTTTGCAGGTGCAGCCCCACTATTCTCTATGGGGCATTTTGCCCCATTTAAACTTCAAAAAGCCTATAAAAGGCTTTTTTGAGGCTTTAGGCGGCCAGAAAACTGGTTAGGAGGCACTGCGGTGATGCCTCGTACACACCATTCCCTGCCGCCAAAAGCTTAGGAATGGGCTGTAAATCAGTTTATGAAGAGAGACAAACAGAATTAGAGATTTTAAGATTAAAAGAGAGAGTGTGAATGAGATACTGAGAGACTGGAAAGAGAGTTGCAGCTTGCTCATTTGGAAAGTGACAGACAGCAAACAGAGAAAGAGTGCCCACACTGAAAATGAGGGGATCTTTCTGAATTCTTTTTAAAAATGAGATATGGAAATGTACATCTTGTAAATCTATGGTTGCAAACAAAACCTGAGGTCTCAACAGAGGAATAATATCTCTTAATGAAACCATATGTAACTTTTTTGTGGAAACAAACTGGTTTAGCAGACAAATTTGCCCCCCGAGTTCTTTCTTGTGAGGAAATAAGGTGAAAAGAGTTTGTACTTCCTGTTGTAGCACAGGTGGAGGTGGAGGGGTGGGAAAGAGATGAGAAAGAAAGCAGGGGTAGCATTGAATTCTAATGTGTAACTTTGTCAGATGATTGAAGAGCCAGGTGTCTTGGATACTCAAGTTGTGGAAAAAAACCTTCTAGCTTGTACTTAAAAGGGAGAAAGGGTGGACAGTCAAAAGCCCTGTTTCTCAGAGCCCTGGGAGCCTTTGGGAGGGTGAGAACACTCTTTGGGTAGGGAATAATAATACCTGCATCTAGGTCGGGATTGAGAGGCAGTGTATGGAGGTCTATAAGGTTGAGAATGTTGACCAGAATATCCAAAGTTTCTTCAATGGGCAAGATTCTGCCTTGGAAAACCTTTCTGTCTATAAGGGTTAGCGCAAAGAGGAGTGATTCCTCAGGACTCAGCCATAACCCAGACCCTTTTTGATCTTTCACCAGTAGGTTCTGACTTCGCTCTGGGTTACAGTCAATGGAATGCCACTTTAAACAGTAGTGCACAGATTACTGTTACAAATTACATACACAACACAGTCTTTAGGATCAGACTCAAGCTACGTCCCCAAGAGAAAACCAGTAGAATTTTGTTTCATTAAGGAACACTATGGGATACCAAGCAATTACACTAGTCAAAGAGAGGTGGGTTGAAATGGGTGCTTTCTAATCACCAACGTTCACTTTACAAGTAGACCACCTTATGTATCCTTGCTAGATGACCACAAAGAAGCCTGGTTAATCAACAGCCAGTTCTGCCAATTTTCAAGTCACTAAGCGGCTTCAAGATCCTAGTAGCTCAGCAGAAAATGAAACACGGGACCAATATGGATTTTTGCCTTTAACTCTTTTTTTCCAGAGAGCAGTACAGGGTAATCCCCTCCACAAATCATTCCGAACTTTCACTCCAGAAATTATCACATTCCCTGAAATGAGAAGCTTAAAACACTGCCTTTCACAGTAACTTGGGGAATGAGAAATTTCCTTAATCTTAATGGCAACCAAGAGTCTTCTTTCAAGGTATGGGACTGCTGCTTTTTTTGCCTTTGCAGATATTATTCAGAGGAGAGATGCCTTAATCGTATTCATCAGTTGTACAGATTTTCCTGAACTTTTGAAAAAGAACCAACAAGACTCTGTGAAGCTATTACGATTTAACAGGTTTTCATTATATGCCAAGGGTGAGCAGTACCAAGTCTGCTATTCCAACTGGTGACAGCAACATAATGCAGCTCACCACCTGGCGTACAATATGGAACTGAAAAATGTAATACCTGCTGTGCCACACATGTAGAACATTTAGACTAAAAACAGATGTAGCAGTCTCAGTGCATCCCTCACCTTCGAAAATGAACTGCCCCTTCCCCAGTCGTGCCTGTGCTTGTCCACTATTTCTCTCATGCTTGCAGGTGAGGAAATTTTAACAAAGTGCCCCATGGCACTGTGCCCCACACTGAAGGGACATAAACTTCTCCATCTTGAACATCTAGAAACATTGTTAACTTTCCTAAGCCTGAGGTGATATCATTAGTTGGCAAGCAAGAGATTGAACAGGCAAGCAGGAACAAATCTAATGGGTCAGAGGCTCTTCTGACAGTTCAGTCATGAAAATGGACTTGCAGCATTAACATGCATCTTTCTACACTCCTTCAATGGTATATTTTTAAATGACAACTTTAGGAAACACAGAACCCCTGCAGGCAGGCAGGCAGGCAGGCAGGCAGGCAGAGATTTTCTGGAACTGAGCCGGGGTGCTTGATAAGTATGAGGCCTGACACTAAGTGGGCTCATAAAGTGAAGAAACAAAATCTCTCCTTCAACATGTAGCAATTTGTTAGTCCAAAGCAGGAGTTAAAGCAGTTTATTTTTTTCACCTTAACTTTTTAGCTTACAGATAAAACTGACTTGATTCTACATTCAAATGATCTCTGAAATGCCCCAATGAATGCAACACCCACTTACGTGCATGCATTTCAAAGGTAAAAAAGCAAAGGTGGGTACTTAGGTTCCAATGGAAAAACAATGGAAAAACAAACACAGCCCAATTCATTTAGATGATGTCTAGCTGCAAAGTGAAAATCAAAGCTGAGTCCCTTTTCTGTTTCCTGCAGTTGTAATGCACAAATCCAGCCAAGCATTTTGCTTCCATCTTTCAGTTTCTTCTTGTGCTCAATGCAGAAAAGAATAAAAACAATATTACCATGTTTGCTTACAACACAAAGCATCAGTAAAAGCAGAGCTAAACACTCACTTAAGTACCACCCTTAAAGCTGTACATTTTACATAGCCTGCAAGAAGAGGAAGGATTTAACCAATGTCCTAAAAACCTGTGGGGAGCCTGATGGTACTCCCCAGGCACTCCGGTCAGTAAAGGGCAGGGGGAAAGGGCTGGGCCCTTTTACAGGGCTGCTTTGGCCTTTGAGGGTGGAAAAAAAGTCCTTGCAGGTTCCCACTGTGCAACTGGGCCCAGGCCCAGTGGCTGCCACCATGTAACTCCGCAGCCTGGATAGAGGCTGCCAAGGGGAGGGAAGGAGGGAAAGCTGAAGACAGGGGGACAGATAAAGGTAGGTTGAATGGGAAGAAGAGAAGAAAGCAGGAAAAGAGGAGAGATGCCCCTGGGATTCATTGTGGGTCCCCTTCCCTGCTGGTTTCAGATATAATTGATCATGTATATACATGCTAGTTCTTGTTACAATCATTCTTTCCATCTAGACTAGAATAGGTTTGCCAATCTCCAGGTACTACACAAGAAAAGAAGGCTCAGTGCTGTAAGGATAATTGGAGCAACCCAAAACAGCACTATAACACTATAAAGCAAATAAGTGAATTTTATAAAGTGCAAAGTGAATAAATATATACAGCATATACAAAGGGAGTACAAACAGATACAAAATTTACAATAACAATCCAATAAGTATGACTTATCAAGAGGATGCCAAGGATCCTGATTCAACAGGTAAGTTCAAGTAATCAACCAATTAAGGTATCATTTGATATTAGAATTTTTTGAATCATTCAAATTCTTTTTAGGTTGCAGTTATTGGAACAAAGCCACAGGAAAAAGATGTCAGACGTGTTGTCTAGATCGGGACCACGTTTCGCATATGGCTTCTTCGGTGACCTGTATCAATAATAGATATAAGTATAAGTGCCTTAGTAGGTGTTGTCTCATAGGGACCGCAAAGATTTGTATCCAGGTCTCCAAAAGGACAGAATGCGAAACGTGGTCCCGATCTAGACAACACGTCTGACATCTTTTTCCTGTGGCTTTGTTCCAATAACTGCAACCTAAAAAGAATTTGAATGATTCAAAAAATTCTAATATCAAATGATACCTTAATTGGTTGATTACTTGAACTTACCTGTTGAATCAGGATCCTTGGCATCCTCTTGATAAGTCATACTTATTGGATTGTTATTGTAAATTTTGTATCTGTTTGTACTCCCTTTGTATATGCTATATATATTTATTCACTTTGCACTTTATAAAATTCACTTATTTGCTTTATAGTGTTATAGTGCTGTTTTGGGTTGCTCCAATCTCCAGGTACTAGCTGGAGATCTCCTGCTATTACAACTGATCTCCAGCTGATAGAGATCTCCAGCTGATAGAGATCTGGAGAAAATGGCTGCTTTAGCAATTGGACTCTATGGCATTGAAGTCCCTCCCCTCCCCAAACCCTGCCCTCCTCAGGCTCCGCCCCAAAAACCTTCTGCCGATGGCGAAGATGGACCTGGCAACCCTAAGACTAGAAAGATGGCCACAGTTTACTAACAGAACTAAACTTTGCCCGGTGGCTGCCTGAGGGGAAATTAGGAACAGTATAACAGATGTTATACTCATATTTGAGGCTAAAGTTGGAACTGTTGGTTTAGTTTTGAAACAAGTAAAATTCCACTAGGGGAATCATTAATTGTTGTTCTGTTTAGTGATTAAACTGGAACTTTTTCCTACTGTGTTTTATCATGCGTCAAGTCTAAGATTCATAAAGTATATGATCATACTAACAAAGAGTTGAAATAACATGAGTTATTACTTCGACATCTTGCATTTATAGCTGACATGTTACATCATTTGAAATATTGCCTAATTTTAAGTTGCATACAGTACATTAGGCTGGATCACGTGTACTGCCAGCACAAAGTGTCAACAGAAGTGGATTTTTTCATGCACACCCCCTTCCCCAAGAAGCTGCCTGTCAGCAATGCCAGAGGCCGAGATGTTTGTGTGGCTGGTTCCACTAGAATTCCTTTGGCTCTGGAGGCTTTGAAAAGGCAAAAGGGTAGAGTTTTTATTAGCTTACCCCTCAGGGCAGCCACTAATCTTGATATTGTCATTTTGCCTCATCAGGGCCTTCCATTTGTGCTGCATAGAATCCAGCCCACTATGTACCAAAATATAATTTGTTGTTTACATTAACTACCATTAACATTTTGGGAGAAAAGTGGAAATGTCAGAAGACAGAAGACATTGGGTACATTTTTTAAAAAGCTAATAATATCTGCGAAGACATTTAATCTATTTTACTGCTCTTACGTTTTCTGCTAGCAAGCACTGCTTCCTGAACATAAAGCCATATTAATGAAAATGGACTATACTTCCAGATCATTTTCCAAATACCCTCACAAATGGGGAGAAATCGTAGTAAATATCAACACATGCTGTGTTTCTGACCTCTACAACAACACATCCAACAATCCGGGTTTCTCTACTGCCAGGGTCCCTGCAGGCACTTTGAACTTTTGACACAAGGTAGTGGGGACAACCACAAAATGGATGCAGCACAGGATGAGCAAGGCTGTCAAAGATAGGACATTTTGGAGGACTTTCATTCATAGGGTCGCCATGAGTCGGAAGCGACTTGACGGCACTTAACACACACACACAGGCAGGGCCAAACACAAAATGTCAGGCAGTGAGGTTATGCATAACCCTAATAGTAACTCTTGAACATTTCTGAGAGAAGCTGTTTAACAGGATGCTTTTTAAATGAATGTATTGTTTTAAAACATTTTCTTGCATACACACAGCTTACCTTCAGTCATGAGGTGAAAATCTTTGTGCTATAGTGGCAGCTGCTACCAAATCACAGCAGATCAGCTCTCCAATGGCCGATCAGAAGTCCTGCTGGTTAAAAGCCCCACCTGGTCACACCCACTTTCTAAAAACACTTAGCAGATACCAGGAAAGGATCAGTGGGTGCCCTGCTGTAATGGCTGAAATAGTATGGATTTATCAAGGATCTTTGTGCCATATTTGCCACTTGCTTCCAGCTGTCACCTGTTCATAGTAGCTCATGCTCCTTGGCTACCTTAAGCACATTCTTTTCCAGATTAACAAATTTTCTGGCAGGGTATAAGCTTTCGTGATTCACAGCTCACTTCTTCAGATACCTGAATATATCAGAAAAAGTGAGCTGTGGTTCACGAAAGCTCATATCCTGCTGGAAATTTTGTTAGTCTTTAAGGTACTACTGGACTCTTGATCTTTTCTGCTGATACAGACAGACTAACGTGGCTATCCATCATGATCTTTCCCAGATGACAGGCATCCTAACAGTGCTTCTACAGAAGTAGTAATGAACAATATAACAGTCATTTAGAGATGCATTGCACTAAGTATCACATCATGCTATGGAAATGAGTCTTGGGAATTCCCTGTTTTACTGCCATGAGTACAGTGATCAGGACTAACTACAGTCTAAGTACTGTATGTATGGCAAGAAAAAACACTTGCATTGCATTACATAAATGAATGGGAACACACATTTTTCTACATGAATATTAGTCCTATTCAGGAAAGCAATGATATATTAAAGCACCCGTGAGCAAATGATTGGGATGCTGTGGAGGAATCTGCCATTTCCAAAGCCAAAATGCTTATTGCTAATAATCATGTAATAGCCCTCATATTAACTACAAAGGAAATAGTGTAACAACTATCATGAGACCAAATAATAGTTATGGTAAAGGTACTGATGCTGTCTGATTATGCAGATAGGACCCTATTTCCTGAAGAGACCTCAGTGTAATCTGAAACAGAGGTGCACCATTCTAAGTCCACTACAGTCAATGGGCTTAGAAGGGTGCACCTCTGTTAAGTATTTGCACTGTTCAAGAGACACCTTTCCAAGCAACTAGTTACTGACTCATCACATGAACAGAGCAGGACAAAGTATAAATGTAACAGCTATTCTGAGAAGTATCAGTAATAACTGGAGCAAAAACACAACCACAGAAAACAATGTAGGTTTAAAATTAGATACATATTGACAATCCCCAAACTAGCCACACTGGCATAAAGCAGTTTGGGGAAAGCTGTAGCCATAATTTCAAAACTGAATGTTACAAAAGAGGCTACCATACTATATAATGGGCATTCCAGGTTAATATATGGAAACAAATGTTTAGGAATACAGCATTCTGGAATAAAGTGGTTTACCAGTATGAAACCTGCAAATTTATTTCCCATAGGTATGACAGGCTGTATTCACTTTCATTCACAGATCTCTTCGATGGAAGCCACTGACGTACACAAAGTTCTGCCAGTCAGGGAACATTCTGGCACTGCAGCAAAACCCCTCATATATACCCCTATATAAACACTGTGATAGGCAGGGGTTAAGCACTTCATCAAGTGCTTTCTGGCCAAGCTAATGTCAAGAATATGCAAGCATGCTGTATTATTTTGACAGGACAGCTGAGAAGGAGCTGTCAGTAAGAGAATAGATCCACTTAATCTAGCTGATGCAAGGTGTAGAAATGACTTGCCCCAGCAGAGTGGACTGGAGAGAACTGGATGGAACCGGTAGTATGATGCAATACTCCAGGTGGCCAGGCAATTACCAATGCATGAGATATGTGTATAAGTGGCAGGGCCTCTAGGGCTCAGTGTTGGGGTGAATATACAGACTAAGCCAGCGGCTCTGCTGAATTGTATATAGAGCTTTTAAGAACTGCACTGTGAATAAACTAGCACTTTTGTAGAAGCTACAGTCTGGTGGAGTTTCTTGGGCATCTGATTAAATCCGCTGAACTCGCGATAGCTAAATGTGATGGCATTAGCCACATTTTAGAGTTTATGCTCACTCCCTGCCCCCAAGTAACAATGAAAGTCATTCACTTCTATAGAAACATTAAATTGGCAATGTGTTTGCACCTTTTAGAAGAGTGGCCATGGTATCAGGAGCATAGCATGACCAACCACTAAAGTCACTAAAGGAATGCTGACAGCAGGGAGAGGATGATTAATCCAAGTGGCGGCCATCAAGGGAGAAGGGTTACTGCTGGGGTTAAGGGGAACTAGGGCGGTAGTTCAAGCACCTGGGGCTGAGACGCAGGGTCAGTGATTGGGGAAGGAACTTAGACTGGTGGCAGAGAGGTGTTGGGAGGCAGCACAAGCCTGAGGAGCATGGCATGCAGCCGACACAGGATGAAGGAATTTCTGGAGTGGGGATGGTCACAGAGTACAGCGGGAGTGAATGAACTCTGGCTGGAGGACTGGCAACAATGCGACCTGTGAGCAGATTGAGAAATAAAGGGGTTGTTGTGCTGAATCAGGGCCCACGGTCTTACTTCATGGAGAAGATGAGGAATGGAACCCCGTCTCACTTTCAGCTTGTTGAATAGCACAGCCATCAAGTGACAAAGTAAATACAAATCTATTTCACTGCATATTCAGAAGTTCCAGAAGGTCGCCACAATAACCTTAACTCATGTTTCTGTATCTGAATTTCACAACCTGTGTATCACCATGACATTTTATTCACCTCAATTTGAAACACCGCTGCAATCATTTTACAATCTGTCCTTGAATAAAAAGGAACAGTGCTTTAGCTGTAGCACTGTCAGCAAAAGTTAAACAGGGTTCACTTTATGTTCATTTGTGCATGATCTTTTTATTTTTTAAATCAAGTACTTACACATTTCATCCCATAACATTCCTTAATTCCATTTTGTGAATTCATCTTGAACCTTTTATTGACAAAATTATTGTTATAATAACTAAATGGGCATTTCTGCAGCAGTTTGCAAAATGTAATTACCCACTAGAGGATGAAACACAATGCTAACCATGATATCTCCAAACCATGCATACATATTTAAGAAGTCGTCAATCTGCTGGAATCAACTATAAAAATGTTCTAAGATTGTCTCCATGTTATACTCTGCAAACCTAACTGCTGTATGTACACATCTATTAAACTGTAATACCAGTGTTATCATGGCCCAATCATGGTTAAGGTATGTATTACAAAGGTGTTATGACATCTTCACTTCTAAGGTTTTGCTGTAGGAAACGCTGGCACAACAATTAAGTTATCTGAATAGTGCTAGGCAGCTTCACACAATAGATTAAAAATTGCCTTGAATCTGCTTTTCAGAAGAACTGTTGACTTTCATGATTGCACAACTGCAAGGCTGTAGATGGAATTCTGATTAGAGCAACTTCGCCAAAGGTCCACTATATCAAGGATTATGCTCATTTTATTATCCTCCCACTCCAACCTGCACATGTCCAGCACCGTGTATGGTTCAAGAGCATGGAATATGGTTGGATGGGGAATGAAGGAATGCAGCAGTATTCCATGGATGCCAATGCATTACCGTTCAGTGTTCCTGTTCCCTTCCCAGAATGGCCCTGAATAACTCAGGCAAAAGAAACTATAATAGCACAAAGTGTTCTGCCTCTTTGCAGTCCCTACCTGCTTATATATCACATGCTTCATGCCTTTCAGCAGCTAAATGACATTCCCAAGAATTCTAAAGGAAGCAAGCAAAACAGCATACACTCCAACTGTGTATACTTTACTAGTGTCGGTCCCTCATGACAGAATCTGTGAATACAGATCTGACATTAAAAAATCACAACATTCAGAAACTAGTGGTAGAACATTTTAATCTTCCTAGACATAATGCTACAGATCTTAAAGCTGTGGTTCTCTCTCGCCGTTTGGATTTTACAGAAGCAAGATGCACCATTTCTGCTCTCAGGAGCAGAGATGGGACAATAGGATTAAGCCTTAGACACCTGCTAGGATTTCTAGCAAGTTTATAGGAAACTAGATATGTAGAAAGGATTTCTTGTGTTTGAATCCCAGTACCATTAACTTTAGATAAAGATTTTTGACTCTTGAAACAGGAAATACTCTGTCTGGTTACCGGTATTGTGTGCTGTATCTGACTCCTATCTATCCATAATCAAACAATCCATTGGCCTAATTTCAAACAAATTACCCCCGCTTCCTGACAGGGATATGTACTGGCAGTGGAATTCTGGGAAGAAAGCACTCTTTCCTGCACACAGCAGTAAAGCAGTTCTGCTACAGTGGATCATTTTCTATTCTGTCTAATTGTCAGAGTACTCACATGATCTCTAGATAAAACAGGTAAGCACTTTGTGCTCGTGCCTACAGAACCCTCCAGCATCTTGTACCACATTGCAACTTAAATGCAGTAACACCAGGACTGCACCAAATAATGCATTAAAAATCAGCTGTGTTTGGAAATTCATGATTAGCCTTTTCTTGGGAATGATTAAATGCTCAAGCTGTTAGAGAAGGACTTAGGTGAACTATTCTGTGTGAGCCTAGGGCCAAGGCTTTAAAATTACTTTCAATACAGGAGCCAAGATGATTAAAGGTCACTGATACATAGCAAAGCACCTTATTTGGAAGCCAGGGAAAATTAATTATAATTGCAAAATACTATTCCAGATACATTTTAGACATAGAACATCCAATTATCCTTTTCATTTTCATTTACATCTCATGGGTGAGATCATTTATCATGTTTCATGATAATGACCAGAAGGCACACAGAGAGAGATTTCTAGAGGTAACAAATTACTTACCATATTAGCATAAGATTACAAGATCCCATCAACAAGTAGTATGCATAAATATGAAGTAATTACATTTACAAGAAGCCGGAATGTTTGACACTCTACCTTCTTCATTAGCAGCTGCCAAAAAAAAACTTGGGTTCCTAATTGAACAACCTGGTTTGCTTGCTTGAGTAATTTAGAACCTCACAACAAACCAGGAATCATTGTGCTGCTAGAGCACCAATAGGTAGATTGGGCATAAGTGGCTCAGGATCTGCAGATGAATCATTCATCGCCATATTATTGCTTCTTACCACCAAACCATCCATCATGTTGCTGAGACAGCTTGGAATGATAGCGCTGGACCCTCACATTACTGCTCCTTGAACTCTGTCTCATCCATCTTTTGCATCACGCCTGATTTGCAGCTAAGTATCATCTCCCTGCTGCAAAACCAAGTGTGAACCCCATAATGCCTCTAACCCAGAGTGCCACTCTAATAGTAATTGATTTCTTTTTATTGCTGTGCTCAGGGATTAGAAAACCCATCTATGGCAACTGAGAGAGACGATCAAAAATGTCATTGCTATACAGAATTCAGATATTGTTACTGGGAGGGGAATTGGTTTTCCTCCTATGACATACTTAAAACATATATAATTACAGCGAGGCCCACATAGGTACCCATATACATAGGTACCCAAATATAGTGCACACAGTCAGTATAATTTAAAGGAAATCATTTAAGACGCAATACACGATAAATTATATTTAAGATTCCTCTGATTTAAGCAATCCAGTTTGTCACTACTAGATGCTTAAATAGATACTTACGGAGTCAAGCATGGATGTACACATACTATGTGCATGGGGGGAAAAGAACCTATTAACCCCAGATTTATCATCATTCAAACAATCTCTGTTTCAAAACCTCTGTATACAATAAACTAGCTCAAATTAAGTATTGTAATTCAGCTTTACCGGAATGCTGCTATAAAAGTTTAATAAATCAAAATGATCAAAATGCCCCCAGTGGCAGCCTGGGATTCTGTTTTCAATTCAAATTCTATTTAATATATGGCTCCTCTGACATCTTGCATTTTTTACCATTGTAGTTGAATTCCTAAGCGCTTCCTTTTTCATTATTACTGTGCATCGACCAGCCAATCCAGCTATCAGATCAGCTCTCAACAATCCAGCACAACACAAAGATGTCAAACCATTTGTGCCAAACACTGAGTGGCAGGTAACAATCAATTAAATAAACACTGTGAAACCTTCTATGATCAACTAGCTAGTCCAGTGGGACTTTTATCCATTATTTTTCAAGACTTCACTTTTAAACAAACACAACAGTGGAAAGAGAGATACTTTTTTTCTTTAAGGAACAAAATTTGCATGGAATAAAACAGATACACCTGGAATGTAATATTAGTTCAACTCCTTCATAAAATCTCTTGATTTCACGGCAGTTTGAGCAAAAGTTACATGAATGGATACAAATTTCTAATCAATAGTCAGATTTCAATTGAATTAATGGTTTTTTACATATAATTTACATCAAATCTGAATAGGTTTAGGGACCCATTCTTTGATGCATTTTGTACATGCAGCCTTGATGTATTGCTTAGTCAAAAACAGAAGCAGCATTACCCTCAGTATTTGAGTTTATTTAGTAACTCCACTATATCGCCTTGAGCAACTGTACAGGCATGGTTCCCATTAGGGCTGTTGAATTTAAATAAATTCGGTATAGTTCGGATTCGGCTGAATTCGGCCCATTTAGATTCGGGATATGCCGAAGTCCGAACTCCCCCACTTCGGGTCTGTGCAATTCGGCAGGAATTCAAAGTTCGGGGAAAAAATGCGGCCGAATAAAGCCATTAAAAACACAACTGCGCCTTTCCACGGCTCAGGGGGGCATTTTTGGGGGTAGAGGTCCCAAACTTTCAGCAGAGCTTCAAAGGACTCTTCTTGCCAGACCCCCCAAGTTTTGTAAAGATTGGGTCAGGGGGGGCTGAGATATGGGCCCCGAAAGGGGTCCCCCCACCCTTAATGTGCATCTCTGAGCAGAGCTTGCCGCCCACGCACAAAGCTCCCAGCCCCGACAAACAGCTGATGAGAGCAAGGGCGGGGCAGGTGCTAAGAAGTTTGCAAAGCAACACTGCAAAGCAACACAACTGCAAAGCAACACCTTTGCAAATATGCAAAGGGCGGGGCAGGTGCTAAGAAGTTTGCAAAGCAACACAACTGCAAAGAAACACTGCAAAGCAACACAACTGCAAAGCAACACCTTTGCAAACATGCAAAGCAACACCTGACACCTGGGAGTTTGCAAACCATGGAAAGGGACAGAGGCAGATAGCTATGCATAATGAGCAGGAGGGGTGGAATTTCCCCTTTTGCATGGGACTCGGGACCAGGAAAATGCATTCTTTAAGTCACCATTTGAAAACCAGTTTTAGCAAGCATCAAAATAGATGTAACCGTCGTATGAATGAGGGAAAACCTGAGGACATACAACTGAAGCCCCCCCTCAAACCAGGGAGAGAGAGACTCGAGGGGGCACACCCCTCCAGGCAGAACGGGCAAAAGCCCCCTTTGGCTTCCCCCCAACCACAGAAACTGCTCCCTCCCCACACACACAGAGACTCTGCTTCCCCCCACACACACACACACAGGAGAAAAAGTATAGATTAAAGCCCCCAAAGGGGTCTTACTGTGGCAGTCTTCTGTTCCATCAAGAGGGGCTGGGAGGAGGACTGGGTTATCCAACACGATTCCATTTAAGCATGGGACGTTTTGCTCTGCATACAGGATCGGGTGATCCATTCATCCCAATAGGGAAAAGGGGAAAGCCCATATCTCGGGGTCCCCTGACCCAATGTTTACAAAACTTGGGAGGTCTCTTAAGAAGGCTTGTCTGAAGCTCCGCTGAAAGTTTGGGGTCTGTACCCTAAAAATGCACCCCTGCAGCTACGGAAAGAGAAAAAGGGGGGAGCCAATATTTCTGCCCCCACTGAACCCATCTTTACAAAACTTGGGGGGTCTCTTAAGAAGGCTCGTCTGAAGATATCCTGAAGGTTTGGGGGCTGCACCCCCAAAAAAGTGCCCCCTGCAGCCATGGAAATGGAAAAGGGGAGAGGGAAAAGGGGTGGAGCCCATATCTCGGGACCCCCTAACCCAAAGTCTACAAAACGTGGGGGGTCTCTTGACAAGGCTCATCTAAAGCTCCACTGAAAGTTTGGGGTCTGTACCCCCAAAAATGTGCCCCCTGCAGCCATGGAAAGAGAAAAGGGGGAGCCCATATCTCAGGACCCCCTGACCCAATGTTTACAAAACTTCAAGGGTCTCTTAAGAAGGCTTGTCTGAAGCTCCACTGAAAGTTTGGGGTCTGTACCCCAAAAAATGCGCTCCCTGAAGCCACAGAAAGGAGCGAATGTGCACAAGCACCCCCCCACACACACACACACAGGATTTCTCTCACTCTCTCTCTCTCTCCCCGGCCCGGCCGTGCAGCAGCTGATTCCTCCAGTACTCAATCCTGACTGATTGGCCAGAAGAAGACCCAGCTTGGCCACCGATTGGCCGGGGGAGGAGAATGCTGCTTACTGACGGCCCCGAATTTGCCGGATGTGTTCACGAACTCCCAAACTTGCTGAATTCGGCTCCCCCGGTTTCCCCCCATTTTTGAGTTCGGTTCGTCCAGAACTAAAAACCGCCGAATCAGGGGAAATTCAGCTGTTTTTCGGTTCAGGACAAACCGAATCGACAGCCCTAGTTCCCACAATTATCTCCAAATCTTCCTACATTTCTGCTGTAGCCTGCTTAGAGTGGGAAGACCTTCAGCAGGGAGGAGGGTTGAAGAGTGCTGCACCCTCCAATACTAGATATATGCTGCTCAAGATCAATTGATCAAGGAGCTTCTAAGGGATAAAAGCAAAGGAGTGCTGCACCAAATAGTGGGCTCATTTGGGCATGCCAAGTGAGAACCCTAGTAGACCTCAGCCTTTGGCCAAGCCCAGAGGGGGAAAGGTAAAAATGTACCTATGGGATACATACAGTATAGACAGGCAAGCCATGGAAGCAATTGACAATTTCTAACTAGAAATGCTTCTTGTAACAAAAGGATCCCCACCAACCTTTCTGGACACAATTAATTTATATCTTAAAATAATCTCTGAGCTGACAAATGTTGCTACTTTATAGCAACATTCCTTAAGGAATACAAATTTCTCTCAGTAATTTAAAAGTGTTCAGTTCTGTTTTTTGAGACATCCCAGTCCAAGTTCGGAAAGAATGGAAATGCAGGGCTGGGACGTGAAATGTCAAAGAGCTGTTGACACAATGAGGGTTGCCTTGGCAACAGCACTACTTGTGAGCACTAGCCCCGTGACAATCCCATAAACAACATCCACAGACGAATAGTCCAAAAGAGAGTTGATTTATTGGAAAATCTACAGGTTAACCGCAGCTGATATTCAAGATGGCACTAATGAGAACTAAGAGCATGGTACAGGGTATATATGAAATCAAAAGCATTGGATGCCATGAGAACCCCCCTCCCCTTGAGGTAAGATGCACACAGAATTCAGAGTCAAAACACAAGTTGGCAGTTGCCACAGTTGACCTTGGCCAGCACCTGCAGTAAGCATAAACATCTTCGGTCAGACCTCGCCTGGCATTTCCTGTACAGGCTAGGCCTGACATTCTGCCCCCCAAGGCCCCCCCTACCACTATTCGGGCACTGGTTTGTGCAGGTAGGCAGCATGGAATTCACGGACTAGACGGGGGGTGGAGACATCACGTGAACGCACCCACTCATTGTGAGCAGAACTGAAGTGCTTCCAACGAACCAGATATTGGAGGGGTCCACGATGGATACGCGAGTCCAAGATCTTGGCAACCTCAAAATGCTCCCCCCCCACCATCACAGGCACTTTGGGCAGTGATTCAGGATGCCACTCAGAGGAGGGAACATGCGGTTTTAACAGACTGACATGGAACACGGGATGGATTCTCTTTAATGACTTTGGGAGAGAGAGTTCCACAGTGATCAGGTTGATAATGCCGGAAATGGGGAATGGACCCACAAACAGCACTGAGTTTGCCACACGGGAAGGTTGACCGTAGGTTCTTGGTGGACAGATAAACCGCATCTCCCACCCCGTATTCTTTACTTGGCGACCGGTGTTCGTCAGCCTGAGCTTTATATTTGTGTTTGGCACGTTCCAGATTTTTCATTAACCATGGCCAGGTTGTTTGAATCGTATGCACCCAGGTAGCCACATTTCCACCTCCCTCCTCCCCAGATAAGTCAACAAAGCCAATGAGGCCAAAGTCCTGTTTATATACAGCCCAAAAAGGGCTAAATCCAGTGGACTGGTGCACAGCATTATTGTAAGCATACTCAGCAAAAGGCAACAGTTCTACCCAATCATCTTGGTGGTAATTGACATAGCAACGTAAGTAGCATTCCAACACTGCATTCACCTGTTCTGTTTGGCCGTCAGTTTGGGGATGGAAGGCAGTTGACAGTCCTTGTTCTACCCCAACCAACTTTAAGAAAGCTCTCCAGAACTTAGCCACAAAACTACTTCCGCGGTCGCTGGCCACCTTGCGCAGAAATCCATGTAGGCGAAAGACGTGCGTCACAAAAGGGCGGGCTAGTTTTGGGGCGGAAGGAATAACTGTGCAAGGTACCAGTTGCACCTGTTTTGAGAACAGGTCTGTGATTACCCAGAGTACAGTTTTTCCCTTGCTGAGGGGTAGATCAGTCATAAAATCCATCGAGATTACATCCCAGGGTCCACTGGGGGTTTCCAAAGGCTGTAACAGTCCGGGCAGTTTGCCCTGGGGTCTTTTGGCAGCAGCACATACTGGGCAACTACGGATGAATGAATCCACATCAGTCCGCATGCCCGCCCACCAAAATTGCCTTCTCAACAGATGTAAGGTCTTTAGAAATCCAAAGTGTCCCGCAGCTTTGGCTCCATGGACCAAACGCAGAACCTCCCTCCACAGTCCTTTAGGCACATGCAACTTAGTCTTTAAACCAATAACCCCCGCGTTCAACCAAAGACGTTGGCAGGGTGTTTGCAGACCAAGTTCGGCTTGGTAACTGCAACAGAGGGATTCCTTAAAGAACTCGGTCAGGCCCTCCATGTCTGGCACAGAGGTAACAGAGGGCACTGCGTCAGCAGGTTTCAGCACAGGACAAGACGTTGATGCCAAGGGGGGGGGGTTGGGTGGACGGCTGTACTCCGGGACTGGCATCTTGGGACTGTGCGGGGGGTGGAACCAGAACCGGCGAAGGAGACGTAGACGGGCCGACCGACAGGATCGAGCTTAGGTCTCCCCGTCCCCCGTGGAGACTGTGATGAGAGTCGGGTCTGCGACCGGGTTTGCACTGCCAAGGTGGGCAGTGAACCCCTGAGCTGGAGTGAAGAGGGACTCTTGGGGCGTTCAATTTTGGTAGGGTATTGGGGCAGTTGAGATAAAGCATCGGCCAGCAGGTTTTGCTTTCCTGGCACGTATTTCAATACAAAGCGGAATTGAGCAAAGAAGTCCACCCATCAAACCTGTTTAGCGGACAGTTTGCGAGCTCCCGTTAATGCTTCCAGATTCCTGTGATCGCTCCACACTTCAAAAGGGACTTTAGAACCTTTTAAGAATTGTCTCCACACCATGAGGGCATGCTTGACTGCGGCTGCCTCTTTTTCCCAGATCGGCCAATTAAGCTGAGACTGCGTGAACTTCTTTGAGAAAGCGCATGGATGAAGGTGGCCATCCCCCCTCACTGTAGCAATGCACCCCCCATCGCTACGTAAGAAGCATCTACCTGGACTATAAACATCTGTTTAGGATCAGGGTGTTTCAATACCGGGTCGGAGGTAAACAGTCGCTTGAGACTGTCGAAAGCAGTTTGGCATTGGGGGGTCCAATTCACTTTAGCCGATGGTAGGACGGCAGCGCTCCCCTTTCCCTTAATCTTAAGGAGGTCCGTAATGGGCAGAGCAACCTGAGCAAAACTGGGGAGGAACCCCCTGTAGAAATTCGCGAACCCGAGAAATCGTTGAACCTGTTTACGGGTTGAGGGTGGTTCCCAACTGGTTACAGCTTGTATCTTTTCTGGGTCCTTCGTTAGTCCTTATATAACCCAGAAAAGTCAACTGTTTTTTGGTGGAACTCACATTTGGACACCTTAGCATAGAGTTGATTGTCTCTAAGATGTTGCAATACTTCTCTAACCAGGGCAACGTGCTCTTCCACGGTCTTAGAGTAAATAAGGATGTCATCTAAGTAAACCACCACTCCTTTATACAACAAGTCATATAGAATCTCGTTAATGAGTTGCATGAAGACCCCCGGAGCCCCCTTTAATCCGAAAGGCATCACCAAAAATTCAAACATCCCAAAACAACTGGAAAAGGCTGTGAGGGGTTCGTCCCCTTCTCTGATTCTGATTCTATAATAGGCTTCAACCAGGTCCAATTTAGTAAAAATGCGTCCTTCTTTTAACTGTCCCAAGAGATCGGAGATTAGAGGAATGGGGTAGGCATTGGTTTGGGTGACCGCATTGAGTTTCCGAAAGTCAATGCATAAGCGCAAGTCACCGGGTTTTTTGCATACGAAGAAAGCGGGGGCTGAATATGGAGCGGTAGAGGATCGGAAAAAACCTCGAGCCAGATTCTTGTCTAAGAACTCACGGAACACTGCTCTTTCAGAAGCGCTCATGGGATAAATCTTGCTTTTTGGCAGTTTTCCCTCCCCCCCACCTCAATAGCACAGTCAGACCTGCGGTTGGGGGGTAACACATCACACTCTTGTACGTTAAAGACATCCGCAAAATCCTGATATTCAGCAGGTAGTTGGGATGGCCCGGGAGCGTCTGAAACCAAGGCAGGGGTCAATGGGAGTACGGTTTTAACAGCTACTTCGTACCGATGTTGTTCGCAACCAGGGCTGGAAAATGACAAAGTCTCGGTCCCCCAGTCAATGGAGGGGCTGTGTCCCCTCAGCCAATTTATGCCCAACACCACAGCATAGCGAATATTGGGGGCTATAGTGAAGTCGATTTGCTCCCAATGATGTCCTATGCCCATCGCTACACCCCATGTGCGACGGTCAACCGGCCCACCTTTAAAGTCACTACCATCCATCTGGGCGAATTGAACAGGGTTCGGTAGATGTACCGCTTTCACCTTGAGTGCCTTGAAAGTGGCTTCATTGATCAAAGAGCGGGCACATGAGGGCTTTGACTTGTAATTGGGGTCCCTTTCTATAATGCTGCAAGACTACATCCACATATACAGTTTCCCCCACTTCACTCACCATTACAGGAGCCTTGGGTTTGGCAGAAATGTCTGCCAAGGTCTGCGGGGCAGCTCCACTCACCGCACACCCAGTCCATTTTTTGAAAGATCCAGGGGAGACTCCAGGTTTAAGGCAGCATCCCAGTGGTGGTCCTCATCCGACAATGCAGAACCTTCCCCTACAATTGGGGCAATTGTAATCCGGGACCCCGATGGGTAAATTGTAATCCGGGACCCCGACGGGTCCGCTGGCGAGGTATCGTGTTCCGGCTCCTCGACGTGGAGGGCTGGGGGCACTCTCCATCCCGGTGCGGCACTGCGATCCGTCGCGGCGCTTCTCCTCCGAGCGTGTCCTCTTCCCCGAGTTGTCCCCTCTGGGCGGGGAGCAGGAGTCAGTTGCTCCGAACGAAACAGGCAGGCCGCAGCAAAATGGCCCATGACACCGCAAACGAGGCAGGCTCCTCTTTGAAAGCACGACACTCGGTCTTGCGCAGGTGGAGCCGGTCTCCGCGGGGCAGGAGCTGCAGCCCTTGGAGGGGTTTTCTGGTTTCCTCCCTCCTTGGCCCGACGTCGGGCCAGAGTGATGAACTGGCGGCGGCTTTCTACTTCTTCCGCCAGTAGAATCCATTCCTCTAGGGTGGCTGGATCCCGTTGCATATAAGCCCAGTTCAGTATTTCGGGGTGTAAGGCTTCCCGGAAATAGTGTAAGGGAATCCACAATCCACAATCTTACTTGCAAGTCTCTGAAACTCATCAGCAAAATCTCTGACTGAAGAGGATCCTTGACGGAGATGGAGGAGGGCGGCTTTGGCCTCCTCCCCTTGGAACGGGTCTTTGAATCGCCACCTTAGCGCTCGCATAAATTCATTGAGGGAGTGGATGGATCAGGCCCGGGTGTCGAACTGGAGGACCATCCAATCCGCGGCCTTTCCTACCAAAAGTGAGGAAACAAACAGTACTATGCTATTTTCTGTGGGAAAATTGTGCCCCTGTTCTCTCATATAACTGTCCACTTGGTGTAGAAAACAGGGCAAAGTATCCACAGAGCCATCATAAGTCACCCGTAAACGGGGTTGATTCCACTGCACAATTGGGGCTGGCGGAGGTGGTGCCGGTGGTTGTCCAGGGAGCGGCTGGACCGGTAGCACCGGCTGTCCTGGTAGCGGCTGGGCCGGAAGCATCGGCTGTCCAGGCAGCGGCTGTGCCGGCAGCACTGGTGCCTGGGCTGGTGGCGCCGGAGGCGCTGGTGGTTGCATAGGAGGTGCCTGAGCCCTCTGTAGCCGGTCGTAGTCAAGCATCAGTAAGTCCATTTGGTCTTGTACGTGGGCCAAGCGGTCCGTCAAATCCTGGTTTTGGAACAGTAGGAGATGGACCTCCTCTTCAGATGCTCCGGTGCGGCGGGCTTGGCTGGCACGGAAATTGGTATTCCACTCGTCCCCCTCAGTATAAAAATCCTCCTCATCCGAGTATTCCGGCATGTCGGAAGTGAAGGCGAGCTGTCGTCTGCGCGTTCAGCTCCAACCCGAGAACCTGGCAATCCCTCCAGGGCTCTAGCCAGGGATTAAAATCCAAGTGAAAGAGGTAGGGAGATTAGTGCCATAATGTGAGCACTAGCCCCGTGACAATCCCATAAACAACATCCACAGACGAATAGTCCAAAAGAGAGCTGATTTATCGGAAAATTTACAGGTTAACAGCAGCTGATATTCAAGATGGCACTAATGAGAACTAAGAGCATGGTACAGGGCATATATGAAATCAAAAGCATTAGATGCCATGAGAACCCCCCTCCCCTTAAGGTAAGATTCACACAGAATTCAGAGTCAAAACACAAGTTGGCAGTTGCCACAGTTGACCTTGGCCAGCACCTGCAGTAAGCATAAACATCTTCGGTCAGACCTCGCCTGTCATTTCCTGTACAGACTAGGCCTGACACTAATGTGAACACACTAACCTCCTGCGTCCCCACACTGAGCACTAAGGGACTCCTAGAATATTTCTTTTTTGGGGGGTTTACTATCATACACTTTATAACATTGAAGGACTAGTAGAAACCTTCTTGACAGCTTTGCTGTCTCATTGAATCTGATCTGGTTTTTGAGTCACTGAGGTAACCATCTTCCTGTACAGAGTTCAGGATTAGTTTTATCATAATAAAGTCTGAGGGACATGGCAAAAAAGTAATGTTGAGGTTGTCAAAACAGTTAGATGCAAGTTGTCTCAAAGACAACACTTGCAGATCAGCATAAGTCCTTATCAGGATCAACATGGCCATTCTAACATTATGGACATTCTGATATTATGGAGACTCAAGTCATCAGCCTTTCCTACTGTTTCACCAAAGTGAAACATCAGAACTGGTCAACACTGGGAAATAAGCAATGATTCCTACGCTATGTAGGGTCAGATGGTCAATATATTTTTTAAATGCCTCTACCTACTGATCTCATACACATGCTATCAAATTTCTGCATAAGGACTATATACCCCCCCCCCAAAAAAAAGAATATGGGTGTGGGATGAGAATCCTGTGTCAGAATCCTGTGTCAGAGTCTGTAAAATCTCACCTTTCCCCATGTTAAAGATTGAATCCTGTGAAGCACTGTCTGCTTCCCTGCAGTGAAGACTCATTCCCATAGCATGGTGTGATGCTTTGTATGATGCATCTCTCTAATCACTGATTCATATTTTTCTTTGCTTGGTTTATACCCTGCCTTTTGCTCCAATGGGGACCCAAAGCAGCTGACATCACTGCTGCAAGCCACAAATTCCAGGATCTTCTCCTCCAATGAAAGTTTGCGTTCTCCCCCCACCCCCATAATTTTGTCTCCATCTCTTCTGTTGCTCATTTGTATGTGTGCACATGTGGGCACATGTGTGTGAAGTATGACTAAGAACCAATCAATTTTCCTCTTAAACATTATGCAAGGCTTTCTTTCTACTACTATAAATGTACGTCCAGACAATGCAATGGCCACTAGTATAAAAAGATTTATGATAAAAATAAATTAAAAAGTGAGGAAGTGACAGGTGTCTAGCTGCTATGATCTCCTGAAATATAACTATTATTTTCAAAGATCATTCAATCTCTGGTTCCCAGTTGCAAGGAATTAAGTTATCTCTCTATCTAGGCAAGTCATTCACAATCAATAAATACATAAAACTTATACACTCTTGCTTGAGTTCTCAAACCTTATCGTTTTTACCATGCTCCCACACATGCTGCAGTGGCTACATGGAACAAAACCTGTTGGTGCTGTTTAAATAAGAACTTCCTCCCTAGTTTTTATAGTTGATAACCTGCTCGATACTAATACCTCTCTGAGGTTTTTCGCTCTCCTAGTTGTAAAAAGAGGTAAGTTTTTGCATCTCGGGATGTTACCCAGCAGGTGCCAGTGTTTAGAAATGATATTTTTCACAGATTTATAAGTGACATTATAAATGAGAGGAATAATCATCCTATCACTATTATGTTTTTGTTCTGTTTTTAAGGGTCAGTAGGGTTTCTGTTGGTGTTATTAACATGAAACCATGCCCTTTTTAGTGTTCTAGAAGAATAACCCCTTGCTGCTAGTTGTTGAAACAATATCTGTGCTTGACTGGAACCCTTCCACTGTACTGCAATTCCTCTTTATCTTCAATAGAGTCCAAAAGAGAGCTGATTTAATGGAAAACACACAGGTATTGCAGAGCTTACAGGTACATTGGCACGAATGGCAATTGGGAGCACGGGGTAGGCCTATAAGGGAAAGTATTAGTCACAACAGGTCAAGGCGGCCCCCCTTCTACTGAGGAGTCGTTCCCACGGGAGATAGCACTGGAACAGGAATGCAGCAGCTAGCAGTTTGGCCTTGAGAGGCACCTGGTAGAATCGAAACTAAAACGGTCAGAGTCTGACAGGCTGCTTAGAGCTGTGGAAAGCAGGCCTGACAACATCCAGGAAGTGGATTCTGGATTTATCAAAGGTTATTTCAAATTTTATAGTATTGTGAATGGTATTGATGTACTGGCTGGACTGTATGAGGGATTCCTTGGGTCTTTGTCCATATCATAAAATATCATCGAGGAATCTCTTGTATATAATGATATGCTTATTATAAATGTTGTCTTTCCTAAGGATATATTTGTTCTCAAGTTTATCCATAAATATGTTGGCCAGTTGTGGTGCAAATTTACAGCCCCCATTGCCGTACAAGAAATTTGTAAATAGTATGCATCTTGGAACTGGCAAAAAATTTTTTTCAGGCAAAGCTCTTGAGCGTTTAGATGGAGGCCCATAGGTTCTCTTGTTAGAGACAAGGGAACCTATGGGCCTCCATCTAAACCCTCCAACTTCATTCCTTTGTCATATAGCAGAGCTTTGCCCGAAAAAAAAATTTCCCCACTTCCAAGGAATCCCTCATATGGTAGTGTTGGCCACGCAGATGAACATTGTTAATAGAAAATCAAGAGAAGATTTCACAAAGAACTGGAAATTATATTATGAAAATATTGCTAAGTAACTCAATTAAGTGGAAAGCTGTAATCTTCTGTAACTAGTAATTGTTGCTAGTTTAGTGTTATATAGCATAATGGTATATTAATGGGATAACTAAATGAGGCTATGATATATGAAAGAATTTTATTATTTTTATTTTCTTTCTACTTTAAATTTTATATACGCAAACTTTGAATATCACCAAAGTGAGCCCAACTTTATTAACTATTCTTTGATATGAAAGTGCAATCTTTTAGTAAAGTAAAATATATAGGTATATATATATAGCAGGTTAATGTAGTCTTAACTAATCAATATTATGTTCTGAAGACATTTAATAGTTTCATACTAGTCTAGGTTAGAAGGATTATAATCCCATTCCAGCTATTCACAAATAGTAATTTGTCCAAGAGTTGTATTGACAGGTAGAATTGTTGTGTCGTGTGGTTTGTATGTTATTTGTTGTATATTTTGTAATATGTTGGGGGAAAATAAAATTAAAAAAAAAAAAGATTTTGAGAACACAAATACTGCATAAGAGTTAAGAAAATGAACACCATGCTGGTGAAACATTTTGTAGAAGCTGGCCACAATGAAAAGTAACTGTAATTCTGGGTGATTGACAGCGTGCCAACTCATCTCTCCAACTCAGAACGCAGCCTGCTGAGAAAGGAAACATTTTGGATTTACCATTTAGGGACCATGTCACCACAAGATCTGAATGAATCAGTGAACTAGATATGCTGTATTTAAATATGCTAATGGA
Source organism: Euleptes europaea (assembly GCF_029931775.1). Lineage (NCBI taxonomy): Eukaryota > Metazoa > Chordata > Lepidosauria > Squamata > Sphaerodactylidae > Euleptes > Euleptes europaea. Next base: position 76,114,755 of record NC_079321.1, read on the forward strand.
TTTATTACACTGTGTGGTTCTTTTTACAGTTTGGCCTTGCTACTTAATTTTTCTTCTCCGCCCCTTCCCCCCGTGTATTCTCCTACATGAGGCCATAAGGGGGAGTGATTGCATCATCCTCTCTAGAAATATATTAGCTAGACACACTAATCATTTTACCATTTGACCTAACACACTGTTTGATGTATACACATCTTTAGAAGCCCGGCATAAAATACAAGGTTAGTTTTAAAACTGGTAACTGTGAGGGTCTCTGTCTTTGTGTCTCTGCTTTCCATCACCTGCTGTGTTATCAGTGAACTCGTAAAAGCAGTTCACACCTTCTGGTCTCAGGCGCCAGGCCTGATGGCCCATGTATCTTCCCCCCCCCCCGCTGTTCTTCCTGCCAGTACTCCCTCAGGCCGATGCGGCCTTGGAAGTGTGATAGCCGCCCAGACTTCCTGGGATCTGTCTGATGTTTTGTATTATGCCAAGCTTGTAACTTCCCATAACAATAAGTGTGAACCCCAGTGCCCCAGTGCCCTGGAGTCAATATATTCTGTAAACCCGTATAGCCCCTCACTTGCAACTTTCTACCTGTGCCTGTCTCATCTCCTGAAGGCTTCAATAAATCGATTGTTTCTGTATCAACGTCTGAGCAACTGATTTGGAGAAGCAAACTCAGAGAGGGGGATCTCTCACATTAAGTTGCAAGTCCTTGCCTCTCGGACTGCAGCTGTACCGCTTTGGACAGAATGTCAGCCGACGAGGACACCACCCCTAACCCCGATGCCCCCAAGGAACCGGACGAGCCGGAGAAGCCGGACCCTAAAGAGGAGGGAGCCAAGCCAAAGAAACCGAAGGGTCGCGCCCCCGACCAAGATCGGGACGGACGTCCCCGGGGGCTCACTTATTGGCTGGACTCTCCCAAGGGCTGGTCGCTCTCGCGGACTGCGGCGAAGGATCGCCGGTTGGCCTTCCCCAGCACGGGACTCGAAGGGGACCCGGCCCGCAAAGAGGCCCTCATGGAGGAAGAACGAAAGCAGTGGCAGGAAGACCGCCGGGCTATGCAGGAACAGATGGAGATCATGCAACGCGTAATGGGTGAGATGGCCACGACCCTAGATGCGCTGAAATTGCAACCTCCAGCCGGTGCTCCCCCAGACGGGGCGCCAGTAGTTCCGCCCGCAACCCCTGCCCCCCCGGCCCGTCGGGACCTGAAAGTCACGTATGACGGGTCGGGAGACCAGTTGACCTTTTTTATGGTCCAAGTAGACATTTTTATGCGGGAACAAGGCCGAACCTTCGTTTCTGAGGAGTCCCGGGTGCAGTACGTGGCTTCCTTACTGCAAGGGGAGGCGGCTGCCTGGATGGTGTTGCAGTATGAACTCCGCTCGCCGGTGCTGCGAACCCTGGACGAGTTCATGGTAGCACTCCGAAACCGTTTTGAGGACCCGACTCTAGGTGAGCGGGCTAAAGCCTCCCTGATGCAACTGCGCCAAGGGACTAAGTCGGTGGCGCAGTATGCAAGTGAGTTCCAGTCACTGGCTAGCCGAATTCTGGACTGGAGTGAGGCTACCTTGGTACAATGTTTCAGGGAGGGTCTCAACCCAGACCTCCAACATTGGGCCTTCATGCAAGGGAACCCCCCGGATGTGGAAGGTTGGGTTCGCCATGCTGCTGACATCGAGAATCGTAAACAACTCCTGAACTTGTCCAAGCAACGGATTGGGCGAGACCCCAGGCCCCGGGGTGACCGTGGCCGGGAACTCCGGCAAGGGGGTGGCGGGGTCCTCTCGGCCGCGGAACGCCGCAAGCGGTTCGAGGCCGGCGTCTGCCTGATCTGCGGGGGAAAGGGTCACTTTGCATCGCAATGCCCCTCTCGCTCAGGCCGTCCGACCCCTCCCCGCCAAACCCAGGCCGAGCCGACGAAACCGGCCGCCGACAGCCAGCCTCGCCGCAGAAGTGGACCACTGAGCCGGCGCTCCGGCGCACCCTCCGCTCTCCACGCACGTCCCCAGGATGGGGCATCCGACTCTACGGTCCCATCGGGGTCCCGGATTACAAATACCGTCTTTGATTCGGACGGCTCCCCGGAGGCCACTACCCCGTCCCCCTCTTCCAGCGAGGAGGAAGAGTGGGAACAGCCGGCAAAAAACGCCGTCGGTCTGCTGTAGAGGGGGCTCCGCAGCAGACCGTCCCTATCGTTGTGCAAGGAGCTCCACCGATGGTAAGCGCCCAAGAGGACAATGTATTTGTGCGTGTCCATCTGTCCCTACCCAAAGGGGGTCCCCCGTTAGAGGTCCCCGCGTTGGTCGACTCGGGGTGTGCCCGCACCATGATAAATGAGGAAACTGCCAAGAAGTTGGGTGTCCGGCGCAAGCGGCTTCCGGGACCCCTCCGTTTTTCCCAAATGGACGGGAGTGACTTTAAACGGGGCCCGGTGACCCACAGAACTGCAGCCGTGATTATGTCCGTGGGGGAACATTGGGAACGGTTGTATTTCACTATCGCCCCTATTGTAACCCCTGTGGTGTTAGGGATGAACTGGTTAAGGGGGCACAATCCCTCCATTGATTGGGTTAAACGGGTGCTTTCCTTCCCCGAAAACCCCTGTGGGTTGCATGACAAGGAACGGGTACTCAGGACTCCAGCCGCCGCACTGGTAGGGTCCCCCGCCCCAGTCTCTCCTCAATTACCCTCTGAGTACTCGCAATTTACTGATGTTTTTGATGTTAGAGAGTGCGACGAACTGCCTCCCCACAGAGAAACGGACTGTGCCATCGAGATTGTAGGGGAAGGCAAACTGTCTAAGGGAAAGGTTTACCCCATGAGCCCTAGTGAAAAGACAGTGTTGCGAGACTATCTGGATGTCAATCTGGCGAGGGGTTTCATACGCCCCTCCAAGGCTCCTTATTCAGCCCCAGCTTTCTTTGTAAAGAAAAAGACGGGAGATTTAAGACTGTGTATTGACTTTCGCAGACTGAACGCAGTCACCCAGTCTAATGCTTACCCCCTCCCTCTTATTCCTGACCTTCTAGCACAATTAAAGGAGGGCCGAATCTTCACCAAACTGGACTTGGTAGAAGCCTACCACCGCATTCGCATCAAAGAAGGAGACGAACCCAAAACGGCCTTTTCCAGTTGTTTTGGGATGTTTGAGTACCTAGTCATGCCGTTCGGACTTTCGGGGGCTCCGAGTGTCTTTATGCAATTAATTAATGAGGTTTTGCATGATTTGCTGTTTCGGGGGGTGGTGGTATTTCTCGATGACATCCTTATTTACTCTGAAACCATGGAAGACCATGTGCGCCTAGTGCGAGAGGTGCTCCAGCGGCTGCGGGAGCACAAACTGTATGCTAAGGTGTCCAAATGTGAATTCCACCAACCCTCCATTACATTTCTGGGGTATGTGATCTCCCACCAAGGGTTGGAAATGGACCCCGCCAAGGTCCAGGCAGTGCGGGACTGGGAACCCCCCACTACCCGCCGCCAACTTCAGCAGTTTTTGGGGTTTGCCAATTTTTACCGGAACTTCATTCCTAACTTTGCCCAAGTTGCGCTTCCCCTCACTGCCCTGTTGCGTACCAAGGACAAGGGGGCTAGCGCCGCGCTTCCCTCAGCCCGTTTGCAATGGTCCCCCCAGTGCCAGCTAGCTTTTGAACGTTTGAAGCTACTTTTTTCATCCGAACCCGTTTTGGCTCACCCAGATTGCACCAAGCCTTTTGTGGTGCAAGTGGATGCCTCGGATGTAGCCATGGGCGGGGCCCTATTGCAGAGGGATGAGGGGGGACGGTTGAGACCATGCGCCTACTTCTCCAAGAAGTTTTCCCAGTCTGAAATCAACTGGGCCATTTGGGAGAAGGAGGCAGCAGCGGTCAAACATGCCCTTACCATATGGCGACACTTCTTGGAAGGGGCCGAACTGCCATTCGAAGTGTGTACCGATCACAAGAATCTTGAGGCCCTCAAGGGGGCTAGAAAACTCAATGCCAAACAGGTTCGGTGGGCCCAATTCTTCGCTAAGTTCCGGTTCACTCTCAGACATGTCCCTGGCAAAGAAAATGCCCTAGCCGACGCTTTGTCACGACTTCCCCAGTATCGCAACGATTTCGATCGCCCAGTCGACTCCCTGTTCACTCCCGAGCAGCGAGGGGAAGTTCCTAGCTTAGCCGTCACCACCCGGTCCCAAGCCCGACCACCGGAGACCCCCCCTACACTCAAAGGCATCCCGGAAGCCTTCCAACAGCGACTCCGGGACGCCTCCTTGCAGGAGGAGGAGCATCATCTCCTCCCCACTGGTCTGGAACGTACCAACACTTGGTGGGTGCAAGGGGGGAAACTGTACGTCCCCTCCTCTCTTCGCAAGGAAGTATTGGGACTTGTACATGGTGCCAGGCTAGCGGGTCATTTTGGTTTCATAAAAACGCTTCACCTGGTTCGAAGACAATTCTGGTGGCCCGGTATGAGATCTGATGTAGAGTTGTATGTGCGCAGCTGCCCCACCTGCGCCACAGCCAAGAAACGGATGGGAAAACCCCCAGGGCTTCTCAAACCGCTTGAGAGCCCCTCCCGTCCCTGGGAAGTCATCGCCATGGATTTTATCACCGACCTACCTTCGAGTCGGGGAAAAACGGTTCTTTGGGTTATCACAGACCTCTTTTCCAAACAGGTTCACTTCGTTCCATGTGCAGGCCTTCCTTCAGCCCAGGGCTTAGCTAAACTGTTCATCACACACGTCCTCAGGCTACACTCGATCCCGAGGAAGGTCCTCTCCGACCGGGGGGTCCAGTTTGTTGCCAAATTCTGGCGGGCCTTCCTAAAGTTAATGGGAGTGGAAGAGCAGGGCCTTTCTTCCGCCTATCACCCCCAAACGGATGGTCAAACAGAACGAGTAAATGCGGTGGTAGAATGTTATTTGCGTTGCTATGTAAATTTCCACCAGGACGACTGGGTCGACCTGCTGCCATTTGCCGAATATGCGTATAACAATGCGCCTCATTCCTCTACCGGCTTTAGTCCCTTCCAAGTTATATACGGGACGGATTTCGGCCCTTTCGGTTCTGCCCCCGTCTCGCCAGAGCTCCAGTCTACCCCTGACCTTCAGGAGTGGATTCAGGTGGTTAAATCCACCTGGCCATGGTTGCTCAAAAATCTGGAAAGGGCAAAAAGCAAGTACAAGGAACAAGCAGACAAACACCGGTCTCCGGGATGGGAACTCAAGGTGGGGGAGCAAGTCTATCTGTCCACCAAAAACCTCCGCTCTCTTCGCCCCTGCAAAAAACTGAGCGACCGTTATGTGGGACCTTTCCCCATTACCAGAGTAATCAACGAGGTTACTGTGAAACTGGACCTCCCAAAAACTCTGAAAGGAGTCCATCCAGTCTTTCATATAAGCCTCCTCAAACCCTATGTGGCAGCCCCCCAGTTCCACCCCCCTCCCGCACACGAGATTCCTACCGTAGTAGGAGGGGACACCCATTTGGAAATATCCAAGGTTTTAGACTCCAAATGGAAGAAAGGGAAACTGTTTTACTTTGTTCGCTGGAAAAACCTTGGCTCCGCTCATGACGAATGGGTGGCCGCACCCCACATGGCGGCTCCTCGCTTAGTCCGGGAATTCCACCTTGCTTATCCCGATAAGCCTCGTCCTCTCGGGGACCCCGGGGGGGGGCCTTAAGGGGGGCAGAATGTGAGGGTCTCTGTCTTTGTGTCTCTGCTTTCCATCACCTGCTGTGTTATCAGTGAACTCGTAAAAGCAGTTCACACCTTCTGGTCTCAGGCGCCAGGCCTGATGGCCCATGTATCTTCCCCCCCCCCGCTGTTCTTCCTGCCAGTACTCCCTCAGGCCGATGCGGCCTTGGAAGTGTGATAGCCGCCCAGACTTCCTGGGATCTGTCTGATGTTTTGTATTATGCCAAGCTTGTAACTTCCCATAACAATAAGTGTGAACCCCAGTGCCCCAGTGCCCTGGAGTCAATATATTCTGTAAACCCGTATAGCCCCTCACTTGCAACTTTCTACCTGTGCCTGTCTCATCTCCTGAAGGCTTCAATAAATCGATTGTTTCTGTATCAACGTCTGAGCAACTGATTTGGAGAAGCAAACTCAGAGAGGGGGATCTCTCACATTAACTAGTTAAAGCTCTAAGAAAAGGGTGGATGGTATAGGGAAATGACATAATCATGGACACTACAACTAAATATTTTTAGAATAACATTTTCCAGTATATGTATTTTAACACAGGTGGGGCATGGGAACCATATTCTAGTGTATATGGAATAAATAATTTTACAAGAAGCTTCATAATACTAGAAGGTAATTGGACTGTTTTTACAAAATTTTGAAGAAAATTTTCTTTAAAAAATTAACCTCAAGTTCATGGAGAATATACTAATGATTTTTCATTCCTGCTTTTCTTTCTCTTCCCAAAGGGCTTTTATGTGTTCTACCATGCATTATGATATTATACTGTTAGGATGTGTGCTGGACTACAATGTCTGACCATTGAGGAAGGCCTTTTTGAGGCCGAAATGCATTTGGTACTTATTTGGTCCTACTTTGGGGCCTAATTTGGTCCTACTTTGATCATTGTATGATTTAACATCAACTGTTTATGAGTTTTATGGATTTATTGATTGTGAATGACTTGCCTATGATATAGGCCTTATGCTTTTAACTTTACTGTGCACCATATTCAAACTAATATATTTGTAATTTTAGTGTTTTTCAGGTCAACCTTTTCACTTTGGATTCAACATATTGGTTGAATTTGATTTGCCCCCTTTTGTTGTTATCTCTCTATCTAGTACATTTTAATCTTACCTCTTCTCCAAGGAGAGCAGAAAACATGGTAAAAGGTAAGGTTACCACTTTCACTTCTTGTGAATCTTGATGGTATATTTTGCTGGACAATGCTAGATGGCAGGATGCTGAGCTAAATGGTCCACAGATTTGATTCAACAAAGCAAATTCTGCTTTTAGGATTTTCACTGTTTCCTGATGTTTTACTAAAGGGGCTGCAGTCAGAGAAGGGGTTTGATCCCCCCCTTCCTGTTACAGATCCCCTTGTGTCATTTCTCAGGGTCCCCATCCCCCAGGAGCAGCATTGGTGGAGATCAATGGGCTGCAGTGGGTGGAGGAGGCAGGAAAGTTCCTCTGCCATTGGAAAACGTAGTCTGGATGCAACCCAAGAGTGCACTGAAAGTAAAGAAAATGCATTCAAAAAATTCCTCCCTTTCATAAATGTGCCAAGAGTGTATAGTGTAACTCTGCACCTGATCTGAGCTTTCATACAACTTCCAGTGTAGATAGAGTAAAACAAACATTACTTGCTCCATTCCATCATTACAGTTTCCACACTTTCACAACAAAACTGGTATTAACAGGACTAAGAGTCAGTGTGGGGTAGTGATTAATGTTGAACTAGGTTTAAATTCCCACTCTGCCATGAAGCTCACTGGTAACCATGGGCCAGTTTCAGCCTAGCTTATCTGACAGGATTGTTGTGAGGATAAAATAGGAAATAATCATGTATACTGCTCTGAACTCTTTGGAAGAAGAGTCAGATAAAATGTGATTGATTGAGAGATACCACTTTTCTTTTCTTAAAAAATCTTTACAATACTATGTAACATTTGTGGAACCTGGCCAAAAATGTTTGTCATACATCTCAAAAACTGAAGAAATAGTCAAGAGACTTTTCAGTTAGATTGTTTCTTGTCTGAATCTACACAAAGCTAATCACATTGTTCAGGAAGCAAGGATGAGGTCAGGCACTATCTACACAAATACTTAAGCGTGACAATGGCACCATGGAAACCAATTTAAATCAATACTGTTCAGCTCAAGCCACAGGTTTACTGCGCTGCATTACTGAGACACGACTTCTTCGGTAAACGTAAGTATGAATATGCTGTATAGGATCTTCCCATCTTATGAAAGGAAAAATGGGAAATTATCTCCTCTAAGGCCTGTAAAAATAACACTAAAAACCTTACTTCAGATTAAAATCTAGATATTAGCTAACAACAATCAGAATGTTATCTGAAACTTCTCATTCAATTCACAAAGAAATATGCAATAATGGAAAACTTATTTGAACAAGGCAGTATTTTTATTTTAAAATTTCTAGGCTTCCTTCTCTCCATCCTCATGGAGATTGACCAATTATAACCATTAACTATATACCTTATACAGGCAATCAAATATCCCTAGTTTTAATACTTTTCAGCAACAGCTGCTGTTATTCATCTCTCATTCAATAATAGCTAGTGTTGTCAAAATTTGTCTCCTACAAGCTGAAGATAGTCTCATTACTCAAAATGATATGGAAGAAATAGTCAAGATATGACAAAGTAAATTGCATTTCACCATATCTTTTTTTCATCTTCCTGCGGCTGTGGGAACACACAGATCGATACTCTTCAGCATGAGCACTCCACACTGAAATTTTCATTTGTTCCAAACAGCCACAAAAAGACCTTAAGCATGCACTGTCACTTTCAGTTTAGAAGGAAATGCACTAATAAACTCTTACCCTTGGGTCATCTTTGACAATGGGCGATACTATGCCAGCTCTTATTAAAGGCAATTCATACCAGTGGCCCAAAAATTTCCTTTAAAATTACCATCTTTTGTATCCATGTAGCAGGATGTCAGCTTTAAAGTGCCACTGAGATATAGGACCTGTCACTATAGTTAATTTTCAGCACAATTTTAACACCAGGGTAGCTCAACCCCCAGGGCACCTTTTTGACTAACGAGGTTTATTTGGTGGTTATCCAGACAAACAAGAAAACATTAGTACCACACATTGCTTTTCAAACAGAACAAGGAGCAGTGAACTCTATGCAGGCATGGTTTAAACTGATATCCAGAGAACTAGTTAGGAATTCAGCACATCAGTGAAAAGTATCAGATTGAGGGAGTGGGGGAACCAGATATCTTTGGAAAGCATTTTCTGCCAGAAACTATTTTCCCTCCCCCACAACTCTGATCCCAAAAACAAGTAAAAGAATTGACTGCAACCATGATTCATGGCAGCATAGCTGCAAGGATCAAACTTTCATCACAATCTAGTATTTCAATATTGTAGGGCATTATATATCTGAAGCCCGATCTTGTCAGAGCTTGGAAGCTAAGCAGAGTCAGCCATGGTTAGTATTTGGATGGGAGACCACCAAGGAAGACTGCGGTTGCTTATGCAGAAGGAGGCAATGGCGAACCAGAGCACCTCTGTTCGCCTCTTGCCTTGGACACCCCATGGTCCTGGGGTCACCATGCATCAGCTGTGACTTGAAAGCACGCACTTATTATTATTATTATTTCTCTTCAGATTCAGCTTATACCCACACACATGCACAAAAATCACACACAATGTCTGGGGGAGAGGCTTTGCAATAAACATGCTGTCATAATCCTTGTAAAAATTACAGAGATCTTTAAATCTACTAAATCGGGCTTAGGATTGCATGGGTGCTCATGAAGATGCTTGGCAAGCACAATGCCAGTTTTGTAAGGGGGGGTCCCCTTCCAGGTCTCCAAGAATGCTGGACAATCAGATAGCTTGAATCTTTTAATTTATCCAAATCTGATTTTTTCCCACAGAAATAATTTTTCACAGTAACAAAGAAACTTTTCAAAGGAAAACGGAGAAGTTAATAATTGATTTAAAAAGTAAACTAACATTCCAGTAAGGTTTTCATCTGTAATTTAAAAATAAATGAAAATGTGAACAAGATATTTAATTAAATATTATTTAATTTCTACAAAAAACGTTTTGTAGAAATCAGCCATACAGTTTAACCTTTTTAAGGATTTCTGTACTTGCATGCAGGATTCCTCCACCTTCTATACCCTTTCAGCTTAAGGGTGTAGTGAAATACACTGAAGGTATGGTCAAGTATCATAAGAACATGTGGTTTTAGTAATTTAAAAAAATGTAGTGTTACCTCGAACAATAAGCTGAGCAAAGTTAGAGACTCCAGATCCTCTTTCAGACTGAGTAACACAGCGATATAGATCCTGATCAGTTTTTGTCACTTCCTGAAGCTTAAAAGTAGCAGCAAATCGTCTGTGATTTATGTTTTTAGTTTGAGCCACTGGAATATCTTCTCCATTTCGTCTCTGGAAAGAAAGGAAACCAAACAATTCAACTATTTAAGAATGTATTTCCGGTCACATAACTATTTCAGCAAGTTATCAACATTAAATGCATTTTAAAATCTGATTCTTCTGTTTTCTTTTCTTTTCTTTTTTTGTTAACACTGGGCTGCACAGCATAGACCCCTCCATATTCTCCATTCCCCCAACAATATTTTTAGACACCCCCCCCCAAAAAAAGAAATTGATGTTGGAGATTAAGGGCTCTCATAGACAAAAGCCATGTCAGTCAAGGATGGCAGTGAGGAAGGGGACTCAAGTGAAATCACTCCTTGCCCCACAGAGCCTTGGAAATGCCATAAGCAGAGCAGGGAGAAGCCAGCAACTTGTGTCTGCTCATTGCAGAACGTGGCTTATGGTCCACTCTCATCTCACGAACTCTAGCGTCAGCTTTTTGGAGATTAAAAAGACTGCTGTGTGAAGGAGAACAGCAGCATATTACATTGGCAGGTGGGATGATACAACTCAGGCTGCATTCAGATCTCTCAGAGTACTCAGCTTGCTGCTGTGCTCACACATACTCACTCCCTCTCCTCATGCATGGGGAGCAACAAGGATTCTTGGTTTGGGGAGTCTTGGAATCAAACACCTATTTGCCCTGATGTCAGAATACAGGTACTTGGGCAAACTGAGGTTGTTTCCTTCCCACAAACAGGATTTTAAACTGGAATTAAACTTCGTTCAAATGCCACCTAATATATCTCTTCCCTTGTTATAGCACCGCACCTCCCACTTTGTCAAGAACTTTCCCCGAAAGATACAGAAGTACTAGTAAGGCACCCATTATCATAGAAGTCGATTGTATGAGGAAGAAAGAGGCTGTAAATTGAAGGCATCCCTGGAGGGACTACAAATTATCTCTGTGCACAGAGATGAGTTTCCCCTTTGTTGGAGGCTGGGACAAACTGCAAGAAGTAGCAGATAGTCATGAATTGTTTACATGTTGCCTGAAACCTACAATTAGAGAATGTTATCAGCAGAAAGGCACTGAGGAAAAATCACACAAGGGTAAATTTAGATTTTAAAAAATTCAAATCAAAAAGGAATTCCATCTTTTATAATATGTTAAGTTCCATTCTGTACAGCCAAGCCATTTCCTGTGCCATGGTATCCAATTCTTAATGTCAGAACACCACTTCCAGAGGCATGTCATCCAAGAAAAATAAATGTAGTGACACTGCTGAAAATTAGCTAGATTCAAGTCCAGTAGTGCCTTAGAGACCAACAAGATTTTCAGGGTATAAGCTTTTCAGAGCCATCAAAGCTCCCTTTGTCAGGGCTTTAACTCTTGAAAGCTTATACCCCAAAAAATCTTGTTGGTGTCTCTGGTGCTACTGGTTTCATATCTAGCTGGTCTACTGTAAACCATCACAGCTACCCTCTGAAACGTGCTGAAAATTAATTTGTAAAACACCTTACATGCAAGCTCAACTAAGTTTCCATTTAAAAGGTTGTTGCATAGCCACAAATGGATCCCATGGATGTGCCTTACCCCAGTGCAGGAGCAAAAGAGCCTCTTGCAACTGAGAAGGTACCTTGCACTGGAAAGTGGTGTCACCTTAGTGGAACAGATCTATGGAATCCAGCCCTTAAATATTCTAGCTATCAGAACATAACTCAGAACTAGTATTAGCAAGAAATGTCACAGCAAGAAGCAACTAGTGGGACAAGTTCGCTTCTATTTATGATATTATGTTTGAAAGAGAATTCGTTTAAAAATTTGGAGAAAATGGGGGAATGTTATTTTTAAACATACATAATTCCATTTTCTTCTCTGGACTTCACAAAGATACTACAATGTGGGACTCATGTAGATATGCTCTGAGGGGAAATATATGCAGATTGCTAGTATACCAACTCAATGAAATGCAATTAACTCTTACTTTGTCTACTCTCATTTTGCTACTGGCCAAAATATATGCTTATGTTTGAAGATTCCTCTCTCCCTCTCTTTCTCTCTGGCATACTCATAATTATTTTTGAAGTAAAAAACGAGCAAATGCATAGTTTTTAATTCTCCATTAAATTTTAATTAAATATTAGTTTAATATTCTATGTGCTAAGCTTTAAAAATGGGCATTTCCACAGCTTTAAAATGTCCAGAAATTTTACATCTTTCTGCCACATGCCAGCTTTATGTATTCCTGTTATCAATCTGTTCTATTATCATATGTATATCTTTCACAGTTCCTTGAAAGAGCAAAATGATACACACACATATGCTACATTTTATCACCACACTAATCTCTGTGAAGCAGATCAGGATGAGAAATAGCAATTAGCCTGCCCAGAGTCGGTGGGACGAATGGGAGAAGCCCAACCACCACCTCCTCCGGACTCTAGCCAGGATCAAGGGCAGAGGAAGCCTTGCCTGAGGCTGAGAGCTCCGCCACCATCAAAGGGAAGCCCAGGAAGCCAAGAAGCCGTCCACATCCAGCAGAAGATGAATCAAAACAACACAGGCCCCCAATTTAAGTAATTCGCTGGTGACTGGCCGGCCGGAGAGGCAAGCAAACTACATGCCTGGACGTATACCCTGCAATATGGCTTTCACTGGAGCAGGATACCCAGGAACATGGATGCCCTCTGGTTCGCTGGAGGGACTGCCTTGGCTGCTGCTCTTTGACTGCCGGTTTCGCGGGATGAAGAGGAGTCCTTTCTGCGGCAGCACAGGCTTGCCGTTTGGTCTGGAAAGACTGCTGCATACATCTGCCGGGGTTGCCATGACCAGTCCAGGAGATTGGCAACCCGTATGCTTACAGAGACCTATGCCAGAAAGTGATTCTTGACCCTGAACACTAGAAACCTTGCCTGGCCTGGCCTTTGTAGGCTGCGAGATTTCCTGAGGCAGTAACTGTCCCCACATAGTAAGTAGGAGAATACTAACGAATATAAATGTTTTGCCCCAGTCGTCGTGTATTTAAATAAACAACAATTTAGATTTCTTATTTATACACCTGATGTCACTATTAATGCATGCTCTATGTGGGATTGTATTTGATTACTGCTTGGAAGCACATATGGATCAATAAAAGTACATTTCCTCAGTGTGCCAGAATTCCCAGCGCTAAGTCACTGTCCAAGAAAATGCTTGGGGCACCAATCTGGTGGAGGGATAGCAACACAGCAGGAGGTGAGAGATGTGGTTGACACCTGCCATTGCCTCTTGCAACAGTGCACCTTGCACGTGGGGTCCAAGGTAGGCTGCAGAAGGCCACTGCTGCACCCTGCATGCATTGCCTCTCATGTCGTTTAGATACATCCGAGGCACATGGCAGGAGAAAGAGCTCCCTCTACACCCAGTTTGGATCTTGCCAGGGCAACATGAGAGGATGTGTGCACATTATCGTGTTTGCTGCCTCAGATCCATCTCAGAGAAATTCTAGGAAGGTGCTTCCTTACCACCAGCCAGTGGACATTTGGGTGTCTTACTGTCTTGAGCCAGCCCTGCAGACTCACAATTATCTGGTCTTCCAGGCACACCAAGGAGTTGGGATTTACCTCCAGAGCCTGGCCTCTACATACCTAAAATATTTACATTCATAAAAGTTACATACTATTGCATATTTTATATATAAACAGCTGGTATCTTCCACAGAACTACTGTTGCCTGATCCTATACACAGTTACTCATAAGTAAGCCACAACACTAAAATCCAGCAGGTCTCCCTCTGAAATAAGCATGTGCAGAACTGCATCTCAATACTGTTCAGAAGAAATCCTGAAAACACTTACTGGGAAGGGACCTTCTTTGTTGTATATTTATAATCATGGAATCATTAGATCATGAGAGGGAGGGCAGGAAGAGTTGTGTCAGTGTTTGGCTCTTGTGGCCTTCTCTTACATGCCCAGGGAAATACTGATTGCCACTTTGGCATTAGGAAGCAATTTTCCTCCAGGCATATTGGCTAGGGATCCTGGAGGGGTTTTTTGTTTGTTTGTTTGTTTGCTTGCCCTGTGTCCACCTATTCTCACCAAGGTTACCAGTCTTTCCCCCTCCTTCTCAACTTGATCTTTAATCACCAACCATGAAGTGTACAAAAGCAAATCTCTCTCTCTAAGCCAAAGGCAAAAGCTGAATTCAGTGTCTTCCAGCAGAACTCAAGTATCTGAACCCCAACTGTGAAAGAGGCAAAGCAGTTGGCCTTGATGACAATGCATTTCTGAAGCTGCAGAAGCAGTAACAGCCCTACATAACACTATGATACAACAGGAAGTAAATGTACTATGGCAAGGTCAAGGACACAAGTCACGTGTTCCTGGTAAGACTAGGCTTTCCTACAATCCCAGCCTACTTATATGGCACCAAGAGAATCTTACATATCTCTGCCTGAGACCAGAATTTAGCATGTACCTCTGTGTAGCATCTTTGGGGCGCATGTCTCACATGCTTCCTTTTATTTTTGCACACAAATGGATCAATAGCTTCTCTGGCACATTTCATCCTTCACTGTGTTTTGATGTTTGTACTCCCTCTCCCATTTTCATACACCTCTGCATCCCTGTTGCCAACCATAGGCAACTTCCTTAACATTATTGCATGGAGAATTCTAAATGGATGTTTCTACTGGAACAAAATGTGTATGCTCCCATGGTGATTTTGATCTTTAACCCAATATTTTCTATTTGTGTATATCATTTTGATAAGAAAGTGTGATAACAACATTTGAAAGTACCCATTTAAAGTCCTTCAGGCATGCTCACATAACAGTAAGATTCTTTTAAAAAGAAATGTTTATTTCATTATCCTATTAGCATGATTGAAGCAACACAATAGGGGAAAGAGAAGGAGGGGGTCCCAAGAGGAACTTTTCAGTGAACCATACATTATTTGATTCAGCTAATTGATACAGGCTGGAATAATAAAACAATGCAAGGAAGCAATTAACATGCTACTGAATAGAGAATCTGAAATACTTGTTTTAAGAGTAATGGAAAAGCAGCAGTCACTACAGTTAATACAAAACTACAAACTGGCAGAAAAAAAAGGAATCATAACACATTACACATGGTCAGTGATATGACCTACAGCCTTGTAAACACTGAATAATCTGACAATAAAAGTCTCCACAAAGTAGTGCAATATCACAATGTTAGTAGGAATTGGGCATCCCTAGAGAGAATTCACAGATAACAGACACCAAGGCTACAGAATGAAGCTTTTGTGACTCTTGGCTATTGTCCACGAGAAGACTTAGTTAACTGAGGCAGAATGAAATTCAAACCAGGAGGAACTTCTCATGTGCTGCTGTATAAGGCAAAGCAACAAGAAATTGCAAACGAAGGAGCTGCGGGAAATGATCACATTTGTTTGAGAAGGAAAAGCTCTCTACAAACCTAAATGACAGAGATGGTTTCAAAGACTGAATGCAGAGTGACAAGAAAGATTTGACACACAGAGACAACTGGAGATCCCAGGAAATTATCAAGTCAGAAAATCAGGATGCATGCCCAGCGCTGTTATATAGCAGAATTTCTGAAACATTATTCTTAGCATGACATAGGCCTGCCAGGGATTTCTGAATCATTGCAAACAGTAGGCATGCACCCCTTCTTTAGACAAGGTTGGAGCAAAATATGGACAAGTGCATATGCATGGTTAAGACTAATTTAAGGCAATTAGAATAAAACAAGTGGGAACCTGCATGGACCTGTGAGAGGCATCTCCATCTCCTCCTCCCCTACTATTTCCTCTTTCCCTTTCCTGAAAGCCTCCATAGACTCTTCCCTTTTCCTGTTTCCTTTTCTCCTTCTAGGTTTGCCAGCCTCCAAGTGGGGTCTGGAGATCTCGTGGAATCACAACAGATCTCCCAACTACAGAGATCAGTTCCCCTTTAGGAACTGTGAGCTTCCACAGGACCTGGGTTTCCCAGACCCTACTCTGAAGCCCTAACTACTACACTGGCTTTCATAGGGTAGCTACTGTTGAACAGTAGCAAGCAGCAAGGCCTAGTAGAGTCCTGCAAGTTGAGTATCAAGTCACCCAGAGGTGCTGCCAGGCTTAGGGTTGCCACCCCAGGTGGGACCTGGACATCTCCCAGAGTTACAACTGAACTCCCAATGGCAGAGATCTTTACCCCTGGAGAAATTAACTGCTTTGGAGGGTGGACTCTATGACATACCCTGCTGAGGCCTCTCCCCTCCCCAAACGCTGCCCTCCTCAGACTCCACTCCAAAA
Organism: Euleptes europaea; assembly: GCF_029931775.1. Taxonomy (NCBI): domain Eukaryota; kingdom Metazoa; phylum Chordata; class Lepidosauria; order Squamata; family Sphaerodactylidae; genus Euleptes; species Euleptes europaea. Next base: position 76,131,076 of record NC_079321.1, read on the forward strand.
CCTCCAGGAATTTCCCAGTCTGGAGCTGGGAACCCTAGCTAGGCCTAGCCCCAAGGTGCCCTCCCTTAAAGGCCAAAATAATCATGGAAAGGGCTCTGCCCCCTCTCCCTTGCTTTTACTGACAGAACCAAGCTTTGGAATGCTGTGGTTGCCTAGCAACAGCCACTGAGGGAATCGGTTGCTTAAGGCTACAAGTGCTCTTTTTATCATTTTGGGGTTCTTCAACAGCCCATTCCTGAAAAATGAGCCCAAAGGAGGCCAACTATGGCCTCCGCCGGCACAGGGGCCCACACCGCCGGTGCCCGGAAGGCGCACGCTGGCATGAGTAACTCCAGCGCCGGCGTGCAGGGCCAGGCGCCGCTCCCCAACCGCCGCCACCTTCCGCCAGCCTCCAGTTGCCGGCACAGGCCGCAGCGTCGAGCTGGGAGGCGTTCCGGCACTTTCAGCTCGGGAACGCCCCTTTTAATTTTTGTTAAGATACGCCAGCTGGCATATTTTTTTTGTTAAGATACACCAGCTGGCGTATCTCCCGTGCAACCCTATGAGGGTTGCATGGGGTTTTGGCGCCAGGCAGAGGTTTTAGCAGTGCCAAAAACTCTTTAGGAAGCAACACCGCTAGTTTGCCTCCTAAGCCCTTTCAGGAATGTGCTGTAAAGCTTTTTCTGCAAACCTTGTAGAAAGATCTGTCTTGTCTGTTCACAGCTCCAGTCATCAGATTTCAGCATCCAAAGATTTGGTTGACTTCACTATTAGAATATAAGATATTGAGGATAACTCATAATAATAAACAATGATAGGCAAAGAATATTCACCATAAAACCCCAGCTTATTTTATATAACCAATTACCTTATTAGGATGGCTTGTTTCAGACTTCAAGCAAGTATGTATTTTAAAATACTGATGAGCATAGGATTACCCTATATGTCCCATTATTATTTAAGCATACTTGTAGCCTTCTCTTCCTTCATCAAGAGTGCCAGATGATATGCTAGGTGGAATGCTGTATTACCCAGAAATTGTTCCAAAGAGGATATCAGCATTTTCAACAGTTATTTCTTTGGATTTTATCAACTTGTGTTCTTTTGTTACAGCTGCACCTTAAATTAATGGAAGCTTAGAGTGCACATACTTAATTATCAACATCATCATTCACATTTATTGAAAATGCGTCTTTATTTTATAGAGAAGTTTATGTTGCTTTGCTTGACCCCCATTTGGATCAGTGCTTGCTGAGAAACCTGGGACGCAATCAGGCCCAGAGTGAGGCTACCTGAATCCCTTTGACTGGAAATAACTGTGGGCAGGATTGCATCCACTGATACAAGTTATAGATTTATGGGACTCACATTTATTTCATTCAAATTAGGTGCATCGTATTAAAACGTAGAAATATTAACAAGGGAAAGGGAATACTATTACATGGCTTGTTTTAAACATGCTATCTTAAAAATACAAGATTACTAGTTCATTGTACAAGGGGGAAATCATGACTCTGAAAACCTATCCATATATTAAAAAAAAACCAACCCTTTTTATTTTGTATTACTATTCTTTCTGATCCGTCCAATTCCAGCAGTGCCATTAAAACAAAAGAGATACATTTGATGGGTAATGTGAGTGTGCCAAAGTAGGCAATTTTTATAGTCAGAGAACTGCAGCTGAACCCAACCTAAGATGCTCCCATGCCCCATACCTAAATAGGGTCACACCAATGGCACAACCTTTTTATTTTTAAGATACAGAAAAACACAAGATACAAATATACACAAAACTAAATAACAGGGGGAAAGACACAGAGAGAAAAGACAGACATTGTAGATGACAGATGGAGATATATCACTAAAAGTTATAAATGCTATACATTGGGGGGGGGGTCTAAAAATATTGCAGCCTAGTTACCTAATAAAGTTCTATAGCTGCAACTTTCCCTATCACAAAACTGTAGAGACAAGAAAAACTGTGAATTTGCTAGGTGTGCCCCAACAACAGTGTTTTATAAAAGAAAATTCACAGTGGGTAGCCGTGTTAGTCTGTTTGCAGTAGTCAAAAAGGGCAAGAGTCCAGTAGCACCTTAAAGACTAACAAAAATATTTTCTGGTAGGGTATGAGCTTTCGTGAGCCACAGCTCACTTCTTCAGATACAGCTAGAATGTGAATCCATCGGTCTTTAAGTAGAGGAACCCTGGACATCACAGACTCTTCTGCATATCACACCTAATCCAATCAAGCCTCCTATTGACATTTACATACTGTTCCTCTACTTAAAGACCGATGGATTCACATTCTAGCTGTATCTGAAGAAGTGAGCTGTGGCTCATGAAAGCTCATACCCTACCAGAAAATATTTTTGTTAGTCTTTAAGGTGCTACTGGACTCTTGCCCTTTTTGACTACTTATAAAAGAAAAGAAGCAGGATGAATTTGCTAGATGAAGCCATGTTATCAAGTGTTATCATGGACTCAGCCTACTTCTAAAATGTTCTAAAATAAACAGGTTGAAATATACAAGAGAATTGCAAGATGTCCTGTTTAAGATCAGAGGGAACATATCGAGCACAGAGAAATAAGAAAAACAGCAGACTCCTGTTAGCTGTGATCAAAGGAAGAAAGAGCTATTTTTTATGGAACTGTATCAAGAGCCACTGGAAAGACACTTTACTAGCAAGATGTGTAATAAAGAAAGACACCTCCTGAACAATGATGTAAGGCTGGCTTGTGCTGTAAGCCTGAGCTAATTTGCAGAATTGGAGTCTGGTGGGACTGAACCTGCAGCAATGCTCTGAATCTTCTGTCACCAGTGTTGCAGCATAGTAATGAGACAGAACGAGATGAGGCATAAAGTGCTTATGAGACAATGACAGGAAAAAGAAACCCAAGGAGATCTTTATGAATTAGCTTTGTAGTAAAGAGGAAAAGTAAACAAGTCTGAAGCAAGAAATATTTAAAAGCAATGTTGTCTGACAGCAGGACAAAGGAGGATCCAGAAAGGATTGATTCAAAAGGTAGTAGCTTAGAATCTAAGCAAAGTGCTACACTACCACAGTCTGTTCAATGGCCAGGAAGGAGAATAAGCTTCAGGCACAGGAAGAACTCACCAGCACTTGCACTGTGGGAGAGATAACTGATTTTCACTGACATTTCCCTCCCTCTTTAATTTGAATGGCCCCCACCCCTGCTATAACCCACACCAGCATTCCAGTTCCCAGCTAATTTTGCAATGAAACTTTTCTAAGCATGCACAGTATTTAAAATGGCAATAGCATGTAAACAAATCATACAAAAGATGCCCTCTCGTTACATCTACAGGTGACGGTAATCTGCGTTCAATCATTCGAGAGTGGAGCTGTCAGGACAGACAGGCCAGGCCTGTTGGTCTGTAATTGGCCCCAGGTACATTCGGAGCTGAGGACCAGCACAAACAACAAGGCAGTCCAAATTCATCCAGCCACAAAGCCTCTCAGTACCACTGAGCCTGCTGGCAGCCGCTTCCTCCCTCACTGTCGCCAGGCAAAACTCCACCTTCCAAGCAGCACTCCAAGCAGTGCTCTCTAGCTGTCCACCACTCATGGGGCTCATTCGCAAGAGACTGAGTATCCAGTACTGGCACCCCTCTCTCACCAGGAGCCAAGCCACCAGTCTCAGCACAGTCAACAGAGCCCTACGGGTATTCCCAGGACCAGCCCCCCCTCTCACTGGGTGCCAGACCACCGGCCTTGTCACAGTCAGTAGAGAGCCTAGAAGAGGTGGAAGAGTAGAGTAAGTTCCACCCAGCTCCAGGCAGAAAGATCCACCACCCCAAGATAAAGTCGGGCAGTGAAGTGCCGATGTTACAAGCTGAGCACTCTGCTACCGTGTAAGTCTTTTGTTCTGTCCATCCCACTCTGTAAAAACGCCTCCGTTGATATAATATCCCAGCCTTACAAATCATGCATGGCCATCTCAGGTCCAATAAAAACCTAGTTCTGGGTCAAACACAATCAAACAGGAACAGGAGCCTTAAACGCGAGCTCCTGCTCCGGTGCCATCTTGACATTAGCAGGGTTTGTCACTGTCAAGCATCATTGGGATTTTTTATAATTGATTTTTTATAAAAAATCAATAAAAAATTATAAAAAAGCATCATTGGGAGTTTCAAAGGCCATGCTGACACAAGCAAGAAGAGGAGGTTTCAGGCTAACCCTCATTAAGTTTATTTCATGGACAAACAGTACAAGTCAGGCTTCACATGCAGATACACAAGGGTGAGAGTGATCTATATAGGAGCAGACAGAGCTTCATGTGGGCCTTATTAGTAGCTAGTGAAATAGGTATATACTGATAACTTTGGTGATATGCCAAACTAGACAAGATGCTGTCACGGGTTTGCCCCAGGGACATGTCTCCATTCTGTACAGTCAGAATGCCTCATAAGAGTGCTGCAGGGACCTGATTCCAGTCAGGAACAATACAGGTCAGGTGGATGAAAGGCTCCTTCTTCTGATCCCCCCCCCCACACACACACACACCATTTCAGGTTGGAAAAATGGCATGGGATTGGAAGGAACCCTTCCTGCCCCAAAGCCATGTTGGTCCCTAACAGAGCTAGAACCCTGCAGTGCTTGTAGAAGGGGTTCCAGAACACCCCACGGATGTCTCATCTAGCCCCTTCTTTTAAGAATTCTATCTATCCAGCAGATATCTAGCTTATTTTGCAAAAATTTAAATTATTCTAACTTTAGAATGTTTTCTAACATTTTTGCTCTTACAAACTATACTTTGTAAGGCATCATTTTAGAGGACCCATTTTCCAATTCACTTGTATTTTTCTCTTTTAACATGAAATGCAGTAAGTTTTCTGTGCTATAACTTGTTTATTCTCTCTATAGGTAAGATTGCAGACATGTCTTGCAGTTTATTTAGCAGAATCCCAAAGGACTAACAGACTGAATGCTAGTGTTTTTAAGCATTCTTATTAAAAATTTCAAGGTGTTCCACAGCTTTATGTTTTCTTATTATCTATACCCCATGTTCCACTCCGTCTTTTGATTATTTATGTAGTATTTCGGTAATTTGAGAAGCACAGTGTGCTCTTGCCATAACTTTCCATTCTTTTTGTTCATGTACATGAACATAAGAACTTAAGAAAGGCCCTGCTGGATCAGACCAAGGCCCATCAACTCCAGCAGTCTGTTCACACAGTAGCCAACCAGGTGCCTCTAGGAAGCCACTAACAAGACGACTGCAGCAGCATCATCTTGCCTGTGTTCCACCGCACCCAAAATAATAGGCAAGCTCCTCTGATACTAGAGAGAATAGGTATGCAGCATGACTAATATCCATTCTAACTAACAGCCATGAATACCCCTCTCCTCCATGAATATGTCCACTCCCCTCTGAAAGCCCTCCAAGCTGGCAGCCATCACCACATCCTGGGGCAGGGAGTTCCACAATTTAACTATGCGTTGTGTGAAAAAACACTTCCTTTTATCTGTTTTGAATCTCTCACCCTCCAGCTTTAGCAAATGACCCCGTGTTCTAGTATTATGGGAGAGGGAGAAAAACTTCTCCCTGTCCACTCTCTCCAAACCATGCATAATTTTATAGACCTCTATCATGTCTCCCCTCAGCCGCCTTCTTTCCAAGCTAAACAGCCCTAAGCGTCTTAACCGCTCCCCATAGGACAGTTGCTTTAGTCCCCTAATCATTTTGGTTGCTCTTTTCTGCACCTTCTCAAGCTCTGTAATATCCTTTTTTAGGTTTGGTTACCAGAACTGTACACAGTATTCCAAGTGTGGTCTCACCATAGATTTGTACAAGGGCAGTATGAGAGCAGCAGTTTTATTCTCTATTCCTCGTCTAATTATGACCAGCATGGAATTTGCCTTTTTTACAGCAGCCGCACACTGGGTTGACATCTTCATTGAGCTATCCACTACCACCCCAAGATCCCTTTCTTGGTCTGTCGCTGCCAGCACAGATCCCATCAGTGTCTATGTGAAGTTGGGATTTTTTGTCCCAATATGCATCACTTTACACTTACTCACATTGAATCTCATTTGCCATTTTAATGCCCATTCTTCCAGTATGCAGAGATCCTTCTGGAGCTCTTCACAATCCAATTTTGTTTTAACCACCCTAAATAATTTGATGTCATCTGCAAACTTGGCTACTTCACTGTTTAACTCCTGCTCCAGGTCATTGATGAACAGGTTGAAAAGCACCGATCCCAACACAGATCCCTGAGGCACCCCACTGCTCACATCCCGCCATTGTGAGAACTGACCATTGATTCCTACTCTTTGCTTCCTATTTTTCAGCCAGCTCTCAATCCATAAGAGGACTTGTCCTCTTATCCCGTGACTATGAAGTTTGCTTAGCAGTCTTTGGTGAGGGACTTTGTCAAAAGCTTTTTGGAAATCCAAATACACAATATCCACAGGCTCATTCCTGTCCACATGCTTACTGACACTTTCAAAAAACTCTAATAGGTTAGTGAGACAGGACCTACCTTTACAGAAGCCATGTTGGGTTTTGCCCAGCAGACCTTGTCCTTCTATATGCTTGACAATTCTATCTTTAATAATGCTTTCCATCAATTTACCTGGAACATACGTTAAGCTAACTGGCCTGTAATTTCCTGGGTCCCCCCTGGAACCTTTTTTATAAATGGGTGTTACATTGGCCATTCTCCAGTCCTCTGGTACAGAGGCTGATCGAAGGGACATATTACATATCTGTTTTAGAAGTTCAGCAATTTCCCATTTGAGTTCTTGAAGAACTCTAGGATGAATACCGTCTGGTCCCTGTGACTTGTTAGTTTGCAGTTTGTCTAGACGTTCTAGGACTTCCTGCCTTGTTACCACTATTTGCCTCAGTTCCTCATTTTCCCCTCTCCAAAATCTCTGTTCAGGAGAAGGAATCTGTCCTGTATCTTCAACAGTGAAGACAGATGAGAAGAATTCATTTAGTTTTTCAGCAATCGCTTTATCCTCCCTTAGAGTTCCTTTACTCCCATTGTCATCCAATGGTCCAACTGCTTCCCTAGCTGGTTTCCTACTCCTAATATACTTAAAGAATTTCTTATTGTTTGTTTTGATGTGTTTAGCAATATGCCCCTCAATTTTTTTTTTTTTGCATCTCTAATTATCTGCTTGCATTTCTTTTGTGCAAGTTTGTGTTTGCTTCTGTTCACCTCGTTTGGGCAAACCTTCCAGTCTCTGAAGGAAGACTTTTTTTCTCTAATTGCTTCCTTCACCTTACCTGTTAGCCATGGTGGTGACCTCTTGGACTTATTACTACCTTTCCTGACCTGTGGTATACAAGCTAGCTGAACCTCTAGTAATGTGGACTTGAGTAACCCCAAGCCTTTTCCAGAGATTTAACACTCCTAACTGTTCCTTTCAACTTCCTCTTTACCTGTTTTCTCGTTTTAGAGAAGTTACCTCTTTTAAAGTCAAAGGTAATTGTGTGAGATTTCCCAGTCACTTTCCCACTTACATATAAATTAAATTTGATGCCATTTAAAAGCTGCCCTGCCACCTTTTTTATATTAAGCGCCAGCAGTCTGGTTCCATCCTGGTTCAAGTGGAGCCCATCCCTTTTATATAGGCCCGGCTTGTCCCAAAATGTTGCCCAGTTCCTTACAAATCTAAAGCCCTCTTCCCGGCACCACCGTCTCATCCACGCATTGAGACTCACCAACTGTGCCTGCCTAGCTGGTCCTGCACGTGGAACAGGTAGCATTTTTGAGACAGCTACCTTGGAGTCCTGGCTTTTAGTCTCCTGCCTAGCAACCTAAATTTGGATTCCAAGACCTCCGGACTACATTTCCCCACGTCGTTGGTGTCAACATGCACCACAACCACTGGCTCCTCCCCAGCACTACCTACCAGACTACCTGTATGACGGGTAATGTCCGCAACCTTCGCACCAGGCAGGCAAGTCACCATGCGGTCCATGCACCCACCAGAAACCCAGCTATCTACATTCCTAAGGAATGAATCCCCCACTACAAGAAGCCCCCCTCCCCTCTGAGGCATATCCTCAGTACGAGAGGATATCTGTTCATTTACCAAGGAAGAGGTCCCTTCTAAGGTACCACATTCCCCTACCTCAGTGAGATGGCCTCCTTCCCCAAGGGCTCCATCATCCGTGACTGGCAGGTTGCCGTCACCTTGGGATGATTTTTTACTTTGCTGATAAGCTGTATATCACCATTTGTATAATGCTCTCACTTGAGCTATATTCTTTTTTAAAGGGTTTTTAATGTACTCACATGAAGATACAAAAAGAGTTAAAAATAGGAACATTAAACTTTCCCAACCCCTGTGGCATAGTTATTGAAGGCTCCCCCCACAAAAGGCCATAATGTTCTAGTTTTGTAACTAATGAGTGCATAAAGGATGCAATCCAGAAAGCCTTAAACTAATTAGGAGGTCCTGAAAGGGGCTAAGGGTGCAAACATAATTGCATGGTCACTGGGAAGTGATTTATAGTGCAATCCTATGCAGAGTTATTCCAGTGAAATCAATAGGTTGAGACTGGACTATTTAACTTCAGGTTTCTTTTTACTGCTACTGCTGTTTTAAAATGTATGTATGTTGCAAATGTTAGTAATTTTCAAAGTAACTAACAGCAGTGGAAACCTTTTTTAAAAAAATTGTTTAAAGTTCAAATCTAAAACTGCACGCACCGGCAAAAGATTAAAAAGAAGTCTACTGCATCCTAATCCCAGCTGTGAAAAAGCAGGAAAGGCCAACAAGTCCTTTTTTTAAATCTAAATATAAAAAATTGGTAGAAGTCACTCAGATATATGTCCCAACAAAATTAATTTTCAAGTTACAGGACAGAAGAAATACTAATGCATTTTTATCCTGGAAAATTCTGTGTCATCCTTAATTCCTTGAATGAAAATGGACAAATGATGTAAGAAACAGAAGGAAATCTACTGCACTCTTGATAGCTACAGTTCTCAGATGTTTGATTAAAGTCTGAACCCTCGGAATATTAATTATTAAATCAGTGGCCATAAAGGAACAGCAATAACAGAGGCCACACTTCATAGCAGCATTGAGAAAGTACAGCTTGTATTACTGGCATATTCTCTACAAGGTTATAATATGCAGTCAGCTTGCTGAAGTTTAGCAAATCAACATCACAGCCAGCTAATGAACTGAAAACTGCTGGTGTGCCTGCAAACCTGAACCAGAGCCTTTCCACATGACCAGTCAAAGCATACCCAAACCACAAGGTAGCCTTTGATGTACATTTCTGCAAGTACCTTTGCAATGCCAGTTCCCTAATATCTATTCACATAAAAGAACGGGGAGAAGCTATTTCTATTTCCTGTTTATACTCCTATTTTTTTAAAAAAAAAATCTGCTTCAGCATGCGAGTTAGAGAAATGTTCAGCCTCACATTTGTTTTCCATGGATGAGGAGTTTTTCTTTTGGTTCGTTTTTTACCCAGTCTGATCATGCCACAAATATCTAATAGATGTGCATATTCCAGAATGTTTCAAAGATGGGGAAAAAATGTGTCACCTGAATGTAGGGGGGAAATATGATGTTTCCCAAGAAAATGTGTGTGCATTAGACAATGCACAGCAAAAGAAAAATGAATTGCAGCAAACTGCATAAACAAATCCTGATATTGTAGAGGGTTTTTTTCTTCTTCAGCAAATCACAACCAAGTTTTATATTCTAGTTTCTATCTGTCCCCCAATTATTATTCTCAGGCAATTGCTTTAATTATCTGTATCTCCATAAGGAATGGCATTTTCATCTGGCTGGGAGAAGAAAGGCATCATGCTGTATTAATGCTGATGAGACTCTCCAGGGGTGAAACCATGGCACCTTCTTCCAGCTTTGGCAGGCCAACTGAGGAGGCATTTAGCCAGCACCTAAGGCAATCACTGACACATTGGCCCACTCGCATGGTTGCTTTGATTGCAATCGGCATGGGGTTGCTAGTTATGCTTTAAGACTTTTTAAGTACAAGAGAAAGCCTTTCTAATTTCAGATTCACCAAAACAAACAGTAGTACCAAGGCTTGTGCACCAAAGTACAAACTGAATTGTAAAGTAAGGTGAAGTCTCTGTGCGGAAACCAAATGATGTATTAATGCTAAGGCACATCAGTAATGATAGCTTCATTAGTGTTTTCAGTTATCAGTAGCTGAACCTGAAGCCAAGGCATATGGTTTAGCAGCTGATCCATGCAAAAAGACTTTATTGAATGGCCATGTAGGTGTCTTCTTATATTGGACACTGATAAGAAACCTAAAACCTTTTGGGACCACTAAGACTTTCATCACTATTCCATACTTTGAAAGCAGATGAACACCATTACTGGTTCTTGTAGGTTATCCGGGCTGTGTAACCGTAGTATTGGTATTTTCTTTCCTGACGTTTCGCCAGCAGCTGTGGCAGGCATCTGAAGGACAGTGTCTCTCAGTGTCAAGTGTGTAGGAAGAGCAATATATAGTCAGAAGGGGGTTGGGTCTGAGCTGAGTCATTGTCCTGCAAAGTATTACCGTATATACTCATGTATAAGCCGACCCGCGTATAAGCCGAGGTGCCTAATTTTACCCCCCAAATGGGGAAAAATTAGGGACCCGTGTATAAGCCGAGGGTCGGCTTACACAATGCCCCTGCCCCAGGTCGCCCTCCCGCCCGGGCTCCCGGGCCCTCCACACCCACCCTGACCCCAGCGCCACCCTAGGGGGGAGGGAGAAGAGCCCCTGAACCCCTTACTCACTGGGAGGACGAGGCCCGCTGATCAGCTGGAGGCGGCGGCAGGGAAGGCACGCAGGCTGGAGGCGGCAGCGGGGCCCTGCCTGAGCACAGGCAGGCCCTGCTGGCCTCTCCCAGGCCGCAGAGAAGGCGCAGGGGGCAGGGCGGTGGCGGGGGGGGCGGCGGGGCCTTCCTGCACTCAGGCAGGCCCTGCTGGTCTCTCCCAAGCCGCAGAGAAGGCGCGGGGGGGCGGCGGGGGGGCGGCGGGGCCTTCCTGCGCTCAGGCAGGCCCCGCTGGCCTCTCCCAAGCCGCAGAGAAGGCGCGGGGGGCGGCGGGGGGGCGGCGGGGCCTTCCTGCGCTCAGGCAGGCCCCGCTGGCCTCTCCCAAGCCGCAGAGAAGGCGCGGGGGGCGGCGGGGGGGCGGCGGGGCCTTCCTGCGCTCAGGCAGGCCCCGCTGGTCTCTCCCAAGCCTCAGAGAAGGCGCGGGGGGGCGGCGGGGGGGCGGCGGGGCCTTCCTGCGCTCAGGCAGGCCCCGCTGGCCTCTCCCAAGCCGCAGAGAAGGCGCGGGGGGCGGCGGGGGGCGGGGCGGCGGGGCCTGCCTGAGCACAGGAAGGCCCCGCTGGCCTCTTGGGGGGCGGGCGGCGGGGCCTTCCTGCACTCAGGCAGGCCCTGCTGGCCTCTCCCAGGCTGCAGAGAAGGCGTGCGGGATGGCGGCGGCGGTAATTTCCCCCTCTCTCCCCCCTCCCCTCGTCTACCGTATTGACCCGCGTATAAGCCGAGTTGGCTTTTTTCAGCCCTTTTTTTGGGCTGAAAAACTCGGCTTATACGCGAGTATATACGGTAAAGGTAATGTGCAAATCATTGTCCTGTAAGAATCAAGATAATGTGCTAATGAGGGTGTGGTATGTTAACCCCCTTCTGACTATATATTGCTCTTCCTACACACTTGACACTGAGAGACCCTGTCCTTCAGTGTTACTCCTCTGAAGATGCCGGCCACAGCTGCTGGCGAAACGTCAGGAAAGAAAATACCAAGACCACGGCTACACAGCCCGGATAACACACAAGAACCAATGAACTCTGACCGTGAAAGCCTTTGACAATATTTTGAACACCATTACATTTGGGGAAAAAAATAGGGAAGAAAAACCAGCACACATCCCATCAGTGTATATGTGAAATTGGGATTTTTTGCCCCAATATGCATCACTTTACACTTGCTCACATTGAACCTCATTTGCCATTTTAATGCCCATTCTTCCAGTTCATAGAGATCCTTTTGGAGCTCTTCACAGTCCTATTTTGTTTTAACCGCCCTAAATAATTTGGTGTCATTTGCAAACTTAGCTACTTCGATGTTCCACCCCAACTCCAGGTCATTGATGAACAGGTTGAAAAGCACCGGTCCCAACACAGATCCCTGAGGGATCCCACTGCTCACATCCCTCCATTGTGAGAACTGACCATTGATTCCTACTCTCTGTTTCCTATTTTTCAGCCAGCTCTCAAACCATAAGAGGACTTCTCCCATGTCCCATGACTATGACATATCCCATGACTGTGAAGTTTGCTTAGCAGTCTTTGGTGGGGGACTTTGTCAAAAGCTTTTTGGAAATCCAAATACACAATATCAACAGGCTCATTCCTGTCCACATGCTTGCTGACACTTTCAAAAAACTCTGATAGGTTAGTGAGACAGGACCTACCCTTACAGAAGCCATGTTGGGTTTTGCCCAACAGACCTTGCCCTTCTATATGCTTGACAATTCTATCTTTAATAATGCTTTCCATCAATTTACCTGGAACATACGTTAAGCTAACTGTCCTGTAATTTCCTGGGTCCCCCCTGGAACCATTTTATAAATAAGTGTTACTTGGCCATTCTCCAGTCCTCTGGTACAGAGGCTGATCGAAGGGACATGTTACGTATCTTTGTTAGGAGATCAGCAATTTCCCATTTGAGTTCTTGAAGAACTCTAGGATGAATACCGTCTGGTCCCTGTGACTTGTTAGTATGCAGTTTGTCTAGAAGTTCTAGGACTTCCTGCCTTGTTACCACTATTTGCCTCAGTTCCTCATTTTCCCCTCTCCAAAATCTCTGTTCAGGAGAAGGAATCTGTCCTGTATCTTCAACAGTGAAGACAGATGAGAAGAATTCATTTAGTTTCTCAACAATCGCTTTATCCTCCCTTAGTGTTCTTTACTCCCATGTCATCCAATGGTCCAACCGCTTCCCTAGCTGGTTTCCTACTCCTAATATATTTAAAGAATTTCTTATTGTTTGTTTTGATGTGTTTAGCGATATGCCCCTCAAAATCTTTTTTTTTGCATCTCTTATTATCTGTTTGCATTTCCTTTGTGCAAGTTTGTGTTTGCTTTTGTTTGCCTCGTTTTGGCAATCCTTCCAGTCTCTGAAGGAAGCCTTTTTCCCCTCTAATTGCTTCCTTCACCTTACCCGTTAGCCATGGTGGTGACCTCTTGGACTTATTACTACCTTTTCTGACCTGCGGTATACAAGCTAGCTGAGCCTCTAGTAATGTGGACTTGAGTAACCCCAAGCTTTTTCCAGAGTTTAATCCTCCTAACTGTTCCTTTCAACTTCCTCTTTACCAGTTTTCTCATTTTAGAGAAGTTCCCTCTTTTAAAGTCAAAGGTTATTGTGTGCAACTTCCCAGTCACTTTCCCACTTACATATACATTAAATTAGATGCCACTATAGTCATTATTGCCAACTGGCTCAACTACATCCACATCCCGCACTAAGTCACTGGCAGCACCAAAGAGTATTAAGTCCAGGACCGTCTCCCCTCTGGTTGGATCCAAGGTAATGGGAGGCACAACAACTAGGCAGGGTCTCTAAATGGCAATACAAGTATAGAGTGCTTGATGTATGACAATGTCTAGTAGGAGATATTCCTAAGAAGTTCCTCTGACTTCCCAGGGGTCTATACAGAAGGAACAGGAAACAGCTTGTGAGATTTATAGATTTCTGAAGGACATTATGGGAGTAAACACATTAAGTTTTCATTTTCTGGGTTGCCATTTTTTAGTTGGAAATTATTATTATTGTTATTATTATTAGAAACTGTTTTAGCAAGATGTTTCATCCTGGATAAACAAGGAGAAAAAGCTGAATATTTTGCAAGTGAGCCTTACCTGAAGCCATAACTTGTTATTCACAGCATCCCTCCCTGTAGCAATGCACTGAAATGTAGCATTCTGGCCTGCATTGACCTCCACATCCCCAAGCCTCAAGAAATGAGGAGATTTATCTGTGTGGGAGGGGGAGAAATGTTACAAGAAATGCTCACAGACAAAGCCCAAACAGTTCTCCCACAAGATACATGTTACTGCAAAACTATTTTTAAGGTAAACCTAATTTTTACATAAAAGAAAATAATAGTTTCAACCCATCTTGATCTTTTCTTTCTTTCCATGCAATCAAAAAAAGTGATTTATAATAAGCCAAAGAATAAAATTGATATAAAACACAGGAAGGTATAAACACTCAGAGTGACCTGTCATTACATTCTAGCCAATGCAAAAGAAGGCACAGCATGAATATAGTCAGATTTAATTAGCTGTATATAGTACTATCCTTTACAAATTAGAAGGCCCTGTCTGTAAACATTGCCTGAACCAGTAAATACTGTAACAGTCAACCCACTGACAAACCTATTTCATATTACTGCAGTGCCTCAAGGAAAGCACATCAAAGCTATCCATGTAAAATTTTATGCTTCGAGAAAGGTGATGGGAGCAACTGAGGGACATGTTATGCTACACAGTGCTCAAACATTACTTAAGTGATTTGTGAATAGATTAAGGATCAAGGGAAAATATAATGCATGCTTTAATTAATGGAAAGGGAGCAAAGGTTTCTAGTGGTACTCAACGCCTCCTTAAAACTGAAACAAAGACCCTCGTGTGCACTGATTAACAGGTTTAATAAAATAGTACTTCAGGGCTATTGGTGGTGAATTGGAACCAGGACTATCCTAGCTGAAGAAGGCCAGGTAAGAGAAGCTGAGTACTCTTCTAGCTCTACTAATCATTTCATTATTGCAAGAAAGATGGAGTTGTTGGATTACATCAGGACTGAGTTCAAAACAAAATTTTGATGCTCATTCCTCAGCCCATTATCAGTCGGTCTTCTGTTTATAGAAGGTCATTAAGTGAAAGATTGTTGTGCATCTTCAAGCACACCTGAATAAAACTGCCAATTTGGCTTTAGAATTGAGCATGGCACTGAAGCTGAATTTGTTTCTTTGGTGAACTCACTTTCCTAACAAATGAAATGGACCACTGTAACCTATTGATCCCATCAGGTCCTTCTTTGGCATTTAACACCATTGATCAAGAGACATACCGTAAATGGTGCTTAGAAGAAGAGTTGGTTTTTATACCCTGATTTTCTCTACCTTAAAGGTAGAGAAAATCAGGGTATAAAAACTAACTCTTCTTCTTCTATGCTTATAATTGTCTTCCTTTCCTCTCCCCACAACAAACACCTTGTGAGGTAGGTGGGGCTGAGAGAGTTCTGAGAGAACTGTGACTAGCCCAAGGTCACCCAGCAGGCTTCATATGTAGGAGTGGGGAAACCAATCTGATTCACCAGATTAGAGTCCACTGCTCTTGTGGGGAGTGGGGAATCAAACCCGGTTCTCCAGATTAGAGTCCACCACTCTTAATCACAACACCATGCTGGTGTAAATGATGTCTGTGAAACTTTCTTTTAGGCAGCTGCTCATTACCTTCCCCTAGGGCTGCCAAGTATGGTTTGGGAAATTCCTGGAGATTTGGGGACACAGCCTGGGGACAGCAGAATTTGGGAAGAGGAAGAAACTCAGCAGGGAAGTGATGTCACACAGTTCCCCCACCCAAGCTACAATTTTCTTCAGGGGAGTTGATCTCTGTATCCAGAATCAGCTGTAATCCCAAGAGAGTTCCATCTTCCACGTGGGGGTTGGCAAATTTATCCCAGAACTTCTCTTTCGAAGTTCCACAGTGTTTCTTCCTATGACCCTAACTCTAATCAATATTATGTTAATATGAGACCAAAGGATGGAAATTTCAGAAGTATGACACTATCAATCAATCAATCAACCGTTATTGGCATATACTCAGAGATGTAGCATAAGCATTGCACAAAATTCTCTGTCCATACATTTTGTATGACACTATTTTCTGCCACTGTGCTAATAACACACTGGTGTTCTCCAGCTCAGATCTTGAAGTACTGGTGTCTATCCATAATCTAGCCATGGTGAGCACCAATTGTTCAACATGGCCATGTAATGAGGGCTAGCACATATTGTGCATTAGGTGGAAGGATGTTTGCCTGTACTATATTACTTAAATCCTTTCAGAAGGCCACAGTCAGTGCTCGGACCTGTTGATTGGTACCACAAAGCATATTACCCCCAGTGCTTCATTTGCACTTCTAACTTTATAGTTTTCTACTGAAAATCTGGCATTGCCTTTGACTGATACAGAAACTAACAGCAGAATTCAATGCATACTATTGATTTCAATGAATTTAGACTGGAATTGTTATGGTTTTCAATACATTTATGGTTAAAAGTATAGATAATTGACAACCTGCAGCATTGATTTAAACTCCAAGTAATTATTTTAGGCTTCAAGTTTGGGCCTGCATGGGAAATAATAAGTTGTTTGTGAGATGGGATGGCATTTGAAAACCCACAGAGCAAGGTCAGATAATGTTCCCAGGCATTGGATGATCATTTGAAGTCTGGGAATGTAGCCAAAACAAGACTGTCAAGGTTGCTAACAGTAGATGTAGAGAAAAACACATTTTTGTGGTTGCTTTCAAGTCAAATATGGATGCATTATAAACAAGTCCAATAATGACTTGTTTTGTCTTTTGTGGTTAATAAGCCTTGAAGATGAAAGTGTGAAAACTGGGAATTTATTTTGAGAAAATGTTTGGGTGTTATTTCCTATGTCATCTATGTGTCTGACATGAGATCAAGGTTAGGGAAAGATGTTTGTTAAAGGGATATTTTGTCTTTTGATGTCTGGGAATATTGTAGAATTCTCATAACAATTTTTTACTGATTCTCAAAGCAATTTTCATTGGTTCTTAAAATAATTCACCTCTGAAGGGTATATAAAAGGACTTAAGATTGTAAGAGGTTGGAGATTCTTCTTCAGGCATGCTTGCATGATGTCTGTTTAAGAATTCTCCCCAACATGACTCATTAATGGTATGTATCTTTGTATTTTTTGTTATTGTATACCTGTATTCAGATCTGTACTAATTTTCTAGAATCCGTTAGATTTTTTCATATAATCTAACTCTCATATATTCTACATATACTAGTGTGTTTTTTACATTTTACATTATTTTACTTTTTCATTATTAATATTGAAGCATTTGCAATCAAAAGAATTTTTTTAATTCAATGTTAAAACATTGCTTGGAGTGGCTGATTAAGTAATATAACGTATTTTTCAGTGAAATACAAGATCTAGAAACGTAGCCACATATCACAGCAATTGACCACTTCAGAATAACTCTGTATATGATTGCACAGTAAATAGTTTGAAAAATAAGGTTGCACTTAACTGTAACTATTGAAGAAGTGAGGTGTGACTCACGGAAGCTCATACTCTACCAGAAATTTTGTTAATCTTTCAGGTGCTACTGAACTGTTGCTCTTTTCTACTGCTACAAATAGACTAATATGGCTACCCATCGTGATCTATTGTTCAAAACTGCTTGGGGGCACTCCATTCCTCTCCCCCATACTGTTTCCCACCTTTTCCAGTGTCATAAGGAGGGGATGGAGCACCCTGCCCTCAGTTTCTCTCTGCCATCACCAGAGTGATGTATAGTTGTAGGATATAATTAAGAGTTCACAGCAGGGCAGGAGGGAGGGATGTCTGACTGCACAGATTATCACTCAATAAACAACAGTTACAGGTAAGTGCAACCTTGTTTTCATCATCATGGTATCTGTGCAGTAGCGAGCTGACTTTGAAAGGCAGGTGTGAGCTGTCAGTGGAACAGAAATGGCAGGGCTACTCTTCCCACTGCTGCATCTCTCATGGCATCTTGTCCATCAAGTAATGCTTTGCAAAGGTGCACGAGGAAGACCACACTGGAGTCTTGCAGATAGAGTAAGCTACATTGGACAGTCAATTTTATAACGCAATTTAATGCAGGTGACTATCTATCTGGAAATGGATTGAGCCAATATTTTCTTGCCCACTCTGGGGCCTGGGAAGGAGATGAAAAAGTTGTCCTCCTTTCTAAGGGATTTTGTTGGAGCTCACTGACCCTTCTGGCTGACATGATGGCAATCAGAAACACTGTTTTCATGGTCAGGAGACTCAGGAAGCAGGTGGTCATGGGTTCAAATAGTTTGCCCATGAGCTTTGAAAGCACAAGTGACAGGCTCCACTGAGGGCCCAGAGGCTGGACTGGGGCAAATGGATTTAGTAACTTTCTGAGGAATAGTTTGGATTCCTTTTGGACAAACAAGGATCTCCCCTCAATACAGATGTAGAACCATGCTATGGCAGCTAGGTTGACTTTTATGGAGATAGATGAGAGTCCTCCCTAGACCAGATTTAGGAGATATTCAAATACTTTTGATAGGACATGTACGGATTCTAAGTTTTGATCCTTAGCCCATGTACAGAAATACTTTCATTTGATGGAATAAGGGTGCCAGGTGGCTGGTTTTCTCGTGTTAAGCAACTTCTTTTATGGGTTCAGAAAACTGGCTATTGGACAAACCATGCTGCTAAATGCAGGTTGCCAATGTTTGGGTGCAGGAAGGGACCCTGTAGAAGAAGGTTGTGTTCCTGGGGAAGGAGGATGTACCTGTTGAGAGACATGGCTAGCAGTGTTGGGTACTATGTTTGTCATGGCCAAAAGGAAGCTATTAAGATGGCCAATGTGTGTTCCTGTTTCATTCTGTAAAGGACCCTGGGGATTAGTGCAGGGGGGAATGAGTATAGCAGGCCTCCCATCCACTGGATCTGGAAAGCTTCTCCAGGTTAGTTCAGGTCCCATGCACCTTGGGAACAAAATAATTGTCATTTTTTATTCTATCGGTAGCAAATAAGTCTATTGTTGGCGCTTTCCAACAACAGAATATTGGGGAAGAAAAACCCAGTTGATTTGCCATTTGTGAGGCGCTAGGAGGGTGCAGCTGAAGAAGTCTGCTAACTGGTTGTTGGCCCCAGCTATGTGAATGGCCTGAATGGGGGCACTGTTGCGAATGACCCATTCCCATATTAGTGTGGGAAGATGACAGAGCATGAGTGAGTGAAGAAATGCCACTCTGGTTGTTTATGAAAACCATAACTATGAGATTGCCTGTGGCTATTTGGATGTTTCTGCCCATCACTTGGGTGCGCAGGGCTAATGGACTGTTGAATACAGCCTGGAGCTCTAGCATGTTGATGTGGTGGAGTGCTTCTTGGATGGACTGACTGACACTTGCCCAAACTGGGTGTCCCAACATGATAAGGAAGTGTCCATGATGTGTGTGACTTCCAGTAGAAGGAAATGAACAGAATCCCTATTAGTAGGTTGGCATCTACAGTCCATCGGTGGAGGGAGCATATTACTTTTCTTGGGATATTTAACCTCTTTGATTAGTAGTGACAAAGGGCATGAAAATCCGGACAAATCATAACTGCAGGTGGCGCATAGATAGCCTTGCATGGGGTACCACTGACATCATGGAGGCCATGAATCCTAGCAATTTTTGGATTAATTTGTCTGACCAAGACCATGATTTCATTCAATTAAGTATGTTTAGTGTGATTGCCAGGACCCTTTCTGGTGTTGGGAAAGCTCTAGCTATAGTGGAATCTTCCATGGCTCCTATGAACCCTTTGCATGGGTTCCAATTTGATTTCTTTGCATTGATCTATAGGTGCAATGCCTCAAGTACCCCTAGTATGAGGTGCTAGTCTGCTTGGAGCTTTGGCTTAATATTGGATATGACCAGCCAGTCATTGAGATACAGGTATATTTTGCACCCCTGTCTTCATAGGCAGATCACTACCGCTGCTAGTACTTTGTGAATACATTGGATGTCATGGCTAGCCCAAAGAGAAGTGATAGGTATTTTAAATGGTGGGAACTGTGTTGGAAGCAGAGATATTTCTGATGGTCTGGTCTTATCTTTACACGGAAAAACACATCTTGTAGATCCTGTGTTACAAACCATAAACCTGGGCATAACAGAGGATTGACATCTGGAATGGATAACATTCTGAACTTTTTAATTATCAGAAGCTTGTTCAGGCTTCTCAGGTCTTTTTGACCAGAAAGTATCTGCAGTAGAATCCCAAGTGCTGATCTTTTGCCAGCACTTTTGCCATGATTGCTTTAGTGCAGATGAGGGTGCCAAACTCTGTGAGGAGTTCTGTTGACTGATGTGCCAGGCATAAGCTGTAGTAGTCAAAAGGCCTGCCTCACAGGTTGCTTAAGCTGGGGTATAGCTACATTCCTTTCAGAGTCTTAAGTTACATGTCCTGAACTTAAAGAATGGGATGGTCAAGGCCCAGTAAATATTACTATTTAACTAAGAACTAAAAGTCTATGAACAGAAAGAAACAATGAGTTAAGAAAACAATTCCTTTAAAAACACCCAAGCATAACTTGAACATCACCATTTCCCTTTTCTAACACAATGTAAAAAACCACAGAAAAGTAAAGGGGGGGTAAAGACATCACTGGTCCGATGATGAAAACAGCAGTCAGACAATATTGAGCCAGTCCTGAAAAGACAGGGAAAAATGTGATTCTTAATCAGTACTCACCACAAGGGTAACTCAGAACCTGAATGTCATCAATAGCAATGTAGCCATTTCTCCCATCTGAGACTTCAGCCTCAAATATTACCTGTCAAGAGGAAAGAAAATATGTTTACAACACTCACTGAAACAGAATTCCCATCAGTGCAGTGGGCAGATAAAAGTCAGTATTTTTTCATAAAAGCTGAACTTTCTGCTAGATTTCATTATTGGATTTCAAAATGTCCACAGTTATCTATTTATGCAAAGATCACTCTTAATTAATGCTATTCTATTTTTCATTTGCTCTGCTCTTTGGTCCATTATATACAGAATCTTTTTTGTTTGTTTGTTTGTTGGGGAGGGGTGCTATTATTCTCAAATTTGCCAGTGTCTTCCAGATAAAGAGTGCCAACACTTTTTCAGCGTTACATGTTCCTGTACTTAGAATAACCCATATTCTATTTGAAGATAGAGAGAAGGGCTCTAGTCTGCAACAGCTGATGCCATGATAAATCTGCTAGTCTTTAACATGCTAAAAGACTCTTTATCGCTTTGCAACAATTTATCAGTGTTACATGTTATTGCTTGGGTGACATGAACGGAACCTTGGCTTACCTGTGAAGGTTCCTTCTACACTGAGGGAGGAGTACATCTTCATCAGCGGGTTTTGTCGTTCCTATGCTCAGGGAGGCAGGATCCAAAAAACCTTTGCTTCCTGTCACATGTGCTAGAACCGCCCTCTGATATCCAGTTCGAGGACTTCCATAGCAGAATTTTTAAAAACAGAAAGACAGATGTACACCCAAAAGAACAAGGAGCAGCCACTGCAAAAAACACAGCTTAAAACCAAGAATTAGTAACAAGTAGAACATGAAAATACTTTATTCTATTTCCCCTTATTTATTATTCCTATATATAACGTATTGTTTTCCCATTTTTAATTTTTTTTAAATTCAGCTTTATCTGGACACTTGACATTTTTCATCTTGATCCATTCTTCACCCTGGGTGGGCAAGATGTACTCCTCCCTCAGTGTAGAAGGAACCTTCACAGGTAAGCCAAGGTTCCGTTCTCCCACTGAGTTCGGAGTACATCTTCATCAGCGGGATCTTCAAAAGCTGACGTTCACTGGGAGGGAGTCGTCATTGATCATTTGATACAACATTCTGGAGGACTCTCCTGCCGAATGCTGCGTTGGATGAAGAATAGGCATTTATCTTGTAGTGTCTTATGAACGTAGAAGGGCTCGACCAGGTCGCAGCCTTACAGATTTCTTCCACGGATGCATGGCCATCAAATGCTGCTGAAGTAGCAGCGCTGCGGACTGAGTGAGCGGTAATTCCTAATAGCACTGGTATGTTGCTAAGTTGATAGAACAGCTGGATACACTGTTTGATGCACTTGCTGATAGCTGCCTTTGACATTTTGCAACCCTTATTGGGTGATGAAATAGAAACAAATAAAGACTCCAAGCGCCGGAAAGGTTCTGTCCTTCTCAAAAAGATGTGTAAAGCTCTTTTCACATCCAGAGTGTGCCAGTTCTTCTCCTTTGGATGAGAAGGGTGAGGGCAAATAGATGGAAGGTGGAGTTCCTGTTGTCTATGGAACTTAGAATTTACCTTCGGGATAAAGGCCGGATCTGGATGCAGTACTACTTTATCCGCATGGAAGTCACAGAGGCTTTTTCTAGGTGACAAAGCCGCCAGTTCTGACACTCTTCTAGCTGATGTAACAGCAGTGAGGAGGAGAACTTTCATCCTAAAATGACCCAGGGAAGCCTCCCATAAGGGTTCAAATGGGTGTCGAGTCAGAGCCTGGAGTACCACGTGAAGTCTCCAAGTCGGAAATCTATGAATTGTCGGAGGAGAGATGGCCGAGGCCCCTTTCAAGAAAGTGACTATGTGGGGATGCCTTGACGTTGGGTAGCCATCCAGCTGGGGAACAACCGTCGCGATCGCCGTCACCTGTTGTTTGAGAGTAGATGCCTTCAGCCCTTGAGCTAATCCCTCCTGGAGAAAGTCAAGCAAGTTGCCAGTGGAAATGGTCACTGGATCAGTATGTTTTCTCCCGACCATCTAGCGAAGGCCTTCCAGGAAAAATCGTATATGCGCCTGGTGGATTGTTTCCTGGCTTCCAACATGGTGTCTAAGACCTCTGAGGTATAGCCCGTCTCTAGCAACCTTGACCTTTCAAGAGCCAGGTGGTCAGCTTTAACCAGGCTGGATCTGGGTGAACTAAGGGGCCCTGTTGGAGAAGGTCCTGGACTGGAGGAAGGGACCATGGCTCCTGGATCGATAGCTCGCTCAGTGTCACGAACCAAGGAACTGAAGTCAGCTGACCAGGACTGGAGCCAAAGTACCCTCCTAGAAATAGAGGAAACTGCCAGTGCCCTGGCCGACATAGTCATGGAATCAAGTGGCGTCTGCCATAAAATTTACTGCTTTCAGAACTCTGTTAAGACCACTCAGAACCCTTTTATTGTCTTGTGGAGTCAGGTCAATTATTTTTCTGATCCACATGATGGATGCCCGAGCCACCAATGCTGCCGTAGCCGATGCTTGTATGGATACGGCCGAAGCCTCATGGGCCTTTTTGACAGCATAATCAGCTTTTCTATCTAGAGGGTCCCTGATGTTGCCAGCCCCATCCTCAGAAAATAAGCCGGTGGATTGCAGAGCAGCGATTGGCGTTTCAACTAAGGGAACCTGAAGGAGGTTAGAAGCTTGGGACTCTAGATTATACATTCTTCTAACAGCAGTGGGGAGCTGTCTGTTAGAGAGAGGCTTCTCCCATTCATTTTTGAGAAGGTCCTCAAAAAATTCAGGCCGGGTATGGGTCCTCAGTCTGGTGAAGAATTCCTTCATGCCCCTAAACTTAGCCTTACTTTTTGAAGCCTCTGAGTCCTCATCTTCATGAAGATCTAAGGCTGCCAATACCTTGCTCAGGAATGCCTGATAATCTTCCTCGGCAAATAACCGGGATTGTTGTTCCTGATTTTGAGTCTCCTCCCCCTCCTTGTCTTCTCCTGAGGAGAACTCACCCTCTTCTCTATCGCTAGAAGAGGGAGAAGGGGACCTGTTCCTGCTGGAAGAGGACAATGGGTGAGTTCTGTTAGAGAGAGGCTTCTCCCATTCATTTTTGAGAAGGTCCTCAAAAAATTCAGGCCGGGTATGGGTCCTCAGTCTGGTGAAGAATTCCTTCATGCCCCTAAACTTAGCCTTACTTTTTGAAGCCTCTGAGTCCTCATCTTCATGAAGATCTAAGGCTGCCAATACCTTGCTCAGGAATGCCTGATAATCTTCCTCGGCAAATAACCGGGATTGTTGTTCCTGATTTTGAGTCTCCTCCCCCTCCTTGTCTTCTCCTGAGGAGAACTCACCCTCTTCTCTATCGCTAGAAGAGGGAGAAGGGGACCTGTTCCTGCTGGAAGAGGACAATGGTGCCTTCCTTGCTGCCTTAGTTGGCCAGGCATGGCGTGTGTCGCTGGAGCCTTCCCCACATTCTGACTCAGAGTGGATGGAAGCCCTGGAACCCGGGGATGAAACTCTGGATCTTGTGATGTCCCCACAGGAATGGTCGCTAATTTGGGCAAACTCCTCTCTCAATGCCTGCTGCATTAAATTTATCAGACTTAAGTTGCCCTCCCCCCCTTCCGCAATTAAAAAATCAACATTTTCAACATTACCAGGGGTAGTCCCAGCCGCATGAACTCCAGAGGAGCCGGCATCACTGGGAACAAGTTCGCCCTCGTAACCTCTAGAGGCCAAATGGGGAGTTGCGGTGGCCATCTTGTCCGTGTGCTTCTTTTTCACGCCGTTTTGACCGTCTCCCAGCTGGAGGATCTGTTTTTGTGCCGCCGCCTGCAAATCGGGCCGATTCGCCCATTTTCCCCCTGTGCGGCTCTTGGACGCCGCTAGGGAAAGCTGTCGGGGTGGGGGGAGGAGTCCTTCAACTTGCTCCTCGTCTCCTGACGTTAATTCCTCTGAAGCCCTATCTCCACTCTCAGACATATTGTAAACGGAGGAGGGGGGAGGGGAGGGGAAGACAGCGGCAAAGACGAGGGAAAACAGTAGATGCGAGAGGAAAAGGCTGCTGGGTGCACACAGACAAAGATTAGGACTAGGAAAAAACACCGAAATAAAGTTAGACAGGAATAATTATTGAAGTGCAAAG
Organism: Euleptes europaea; assembly: GCF_029931775.1. NCBI lineage: Eukaryota > Metazoa > Chordata > Lepidosauria > Squamata > Sphaerodactylidae > Euleptes > Euleptes europaea. The sequence goes on from NC_079321.1 coordinate 76,155,746, forward strand.
GCTAGGAAAGAAGGTTTGCTACAGAGCTAAACACAAATGCTGCTTCTCCCTCTAAGGCAGGAAGAGGGCGGTCCTAGCACATGTGACAGGAAGCAAAGGTTTTTTGGATCCTGCCTCCCTGAGCATAGGAACGACAAAACCCGCTGATGAAGATGTACTCTGAACTCAGTGGGAGAACCCTACATTTTCTACCTCAGCAATTCAGCTGAACACCACCTTGACAATGAAGCTGAAAGTGTAAGATTAATTTTCTTGTGGGTATCTTCCTTCTCTGCTTCTGTTAAGCAAGAGATTTTTAAAAATGTCACTCAAGGAATACAAAATGTTTGCTGATATACCCTTCTGTCCCGTGAACAAATAACACTACTACTAAACATTAATTATATGCAAAGATTATCTGGGCTGTGTAACCGTGGTCTTGGTATTTTCTTTCCTGACGTTTCGCCAGCAGCTGTGGCAGGCATCTTCAGAGGAGAAACACTGAAGGACAGTGTCTCTCAGTGTCAAGTGTGTAGGAAGAGTAATATATAGTCAGAAAGGGGTTGGGTTTGAGCTGAATTTGATACTTTTTGCAGGACAATGATTCAGCTCAAACCCAACCCCTTTCTGACTATATATTGCTCTTCCTACACACTTGACGCTGAGAGACACTGTCCTTCAGTGTTACTCCTCTGAAGATGCCTGCCACAGCTGCTGGCGAAACGTCAGGAAAGAAAATACCAAGACCACGGTCACACAGCCCGGATAACCTACAAGAACCAATGAACTCTGACCGTGAAAGCCTTCGACAATATATGCAAAGAACCCCAACAGCAAAGGAATATTTTTTTTCTTACTAATGAACACAGCTAAGCGTGAACTGGACTGTGAGGCCTAGGTGAGGCATAGGCCCTTTCTAGCATGTATGCCAAACTGTCATGTGCCAGATCATTTACCTCAGAGCACAAGGCTGGTTCTCTGAGTAAGGAATCAAGGAGACCCCTGAAGTACAACTAGTGCCACTGGGGCTCAGCTTGCTCCTGGTATGTTCGCCCAAGGAGAATCCTTATCTTTCACACATACCAGTGTACCAGCACACTAACATCTTTACAAGTAGATTGATTCCTAGGTTTCCCCAGTCCTGAAGTATTCCACTCATAGTTCTCTGGAAACAAGGACAATTTGTGCTATTTTTCTGCTTTTCTTTGGAAAGTTAATGAACAGACAATCACTTAAGCCATTAAAAATATTCTGGACAACAGATATTTATTTACTGTAATAAATCAGTATTTCAATCTTATATGCTGCACTTCTATTTCCATAGGTCTATATACCGTATTTTTCGCTCCATAAGACGCCTTTTCCTCCTCAAAAGTGAGGGGAAATGTCCGTGCGTCTTATGGAGTGAATGCCAGCTGGGTGTGTGTGCGTTGGGACGGCGAGAGCCGGCGTTCCCCACCCCAACAGCCAGCTGGGAGGCGGGCGGGGCCGCACAGAGCTAGCTGGCGCATGCGCCCAGCCGGCTCTGTGCGGCCCCGCCCGCCTCCCAGATGGCCATCGGGGCGGGGAACGCCGGCTCGCGCCATCCCGACACGCACGCGCCCAGCCGGCTCTGAGCGCCCCTCCCGCCTCCCAGCGGGCGGGGCGCACAGAGCCGGGTGGGCACGTGCGCGTCAGGACAGCGCGAGCCGGCGTTCCCTGCACTGATGGCCAGCTGGGAGGTGGGCAGGGCCACTTAGAGCCAGTTGGGCATGTGCGCCGGCTCGCTCTGTGTGGCCCCGCCCGCCTCCCAGCTTGTTGTCGGGGCAGGGAATGCTGGCTCACGCCCTCCCAGCGCGCACGCGCCCAGCCAGCATTCGCTCCATAAGACAAGTTTTTAGAGGAGGAAAACAAGATTTTCCGGAAGGCGTTCCCAGGGCGTTCCCAGGGGGAGGTGCTGCCATTAGGCAGCCTCCTGTCCCCTTTCAGCCCCAGACGCCAGTGCCGCCAGCTCAGGAATGGGCTTTAAGTTTTCTCTCATATAATATTCTGGGGAATATGAATGTAAATGGGAGAAAGTAAGACAACCATGGCAAGCTCTGTCCCCATCCTACACACATTTTAAGTACTTCAGCATGTACTTAAGTGAGCCAGCATGGTGCAGTGGTTAGGAGCGGCGGACTCTAATCTGGAGAACTGTGTTTGATTCCCCACTCCTCCACATGAGTGGCGGACTCTAATCTGGTGGACTGGGTTGGTTTCCCCACACCTACACATGAAGCCAACTGGGTGACGGGGACTAGTTACAGTTCTCTCCGAGCTCTCTTAGCCTCATCTACCTCACAAGGTGTCTGTTGTGGGGAGAGGAAGGGGATTATAAAATGGCTTGATTCTCCTTAAAAGGTAGAGAAAATCAGCATATAAAAACCAACTCTTCTTCCTTCTTCTTCTTCTTCCTCCTTCTCTTTCTTCTTCTACTTATTCCTTTATAAAAATGCCCTCCTGAGCAGTTCTATTTTATATAGTATGAGATTAAAGATGTGAACCATGGTTATTTTGCCTGTGAATTGAATCATGATTTCACAATCACTCAGTTGGTGGGTCAGCACTACAATTGCTGATCTCATTTTCTTTTCTTTGTCTCCCAGGAAGTCATTGCCAGAGAACAAGCGAGGATTATTAAACTGGGATCATGCAGGTGTGCATTCAGATATCAAAAGACAACACGGCTGCAAGCCTGAAAGTGGGGGTGTAGCTCCTTAGGAGCCAGTGTGGCCCCACGCCGGCATAGGTGCCACCTTATCACAGAATAAAGTGGAACCTATGGCGTCCCAGGGGCAAACACGCCTCCGTCGAGGAGCTGCGGAGCTGCGCCAGCCCCCACTGCCAGTGCAGTCACGCTGGAATTACTGGAAGGGAAAGTCCAAGCCAGCGTGGAAGGGCATTCCTGGGGGCAGAACTGCCTTTAGGCAGCTTCCTAACCCCTTCCACCCTGAGAACGCCTTGCACTGCAGCGTTGCTGTGCCACCTTTTTTGGTGGTGCAGCCCCGTTGACTGCAATGGGGGCATTTTCTTTTATTTCACAGAAAAATTATTAACAAATTATTAACAACGTGAACAAATTATTAAGCAATGGGTTTGCTTCCCCACTCCTACACATGAAGCATGGGCTAGTCACAGTTCTCTTAGAGCTCTCTCAGCCTCACCTACCTCACAAAGTGTCTGTTGTGGGGAGGGGAAGGGAAGGTGACTTTCAGCCAGTTTGAGTCTCCCTTAAGTGGCAGAGAAAGTTGGCATATAAAAACCAACTCTTCTTTTGTTATACGAAACAATGGGGAGGATTGGGCAAACACAGTGGTCCTCAGAACAGAGTGAACTTTGCAATGTTGCAGTCATGTCAGGCACTCTCTCCCAGTCAGTGCAATCTTTATTTTGTTTTTAAGCCTGTGATGGCACTGGGTTGTCTATGTGGGTTCTTGCTTTTAAAGATGGGGGAAAGAAGCATTTGGGAGGCACTAGAAAATAAAGATGATTCACAGTGAGACTTTTTTGAAAGGCAGGTCTTGATATATGACACAGGGGAAAATGATTCTGAGATTCATTAATCCTGGGAAAAGGGAAAGAATCTGCCAATGCTAAATAGCATTAATTGATTAACAGGTTGGGTATCTCATTTTATGCAGTTAAAATCTTTATGCAGGTCAGGCCATTATGGAGCAATTATAATACATAAAGCTTTCTTGGGACACAGTACTTCAGAGTACTTTATTCTGCCCAACAATGCAGGCCGCCTGACATGAAATTATATTAATTTTTTTAAAGTCTAACTCTTGCCACTTTTGACCACTTTTGTCATGGTGGGGATGATACAGAACTGCTTGCAAGTTTCTTAGAATGCAGTAAACTTCAGAAAAATTAAGCAAGGCGGATGCACATAATATGGGGAATGATCTCAGCAGAGAAAACACAAAAGGTCTCACAAATTTTGGTTTTCTTTTGTAGCCAAACAAATTCTACGCTTGTCCCAACACAGCTCCCAAAAAAGGAAGGAAAGAGATCTTGCTGGGCTACTGACGCCCAAGGTTCTCTGAGGTATAGTGAGGCTATGCAGGCAGACTTATCCCTTTCAAGCTGAATCTCGGAGACAATCAGAACGCAACAAGCTGTATCATGGTTTATGGGTGTCTCTGAGGTTCAGCATAAATGTCAAAAGAAGCCCTCATACTTCTCCAACACTCTTGCTATTCTGCATGCCTCCAAGTCTTAGTATGGCATCAGGAAGAGACCCTGTGTGTGCTTCCCCCAAATTAAAGTTTATGTATATTTTTGGATCCTCAGTCAAACAGGTTATGATACTAACAGGATTGACTGAAGGAGACTGATAGAAGGCGGCTGTTTTAGGTGCGCAGTAATGAATTGGCAAGAAGTGGCATTGTGGCGGCTAGATAACAGGTGACTTGGTTATATGGTCTAACAGGATTTGCAGTTAACTGGTAAGGGAAATATGAATTCTAGAGGGAACATGTGAGAAGGCTGGGGATGCATGGTTAACCAGGAACTGGTTTTTTCCTATAGAAAGGTGTAGCATGGAGCAGCATTATGGGGCACAAGATGCTACCACTGATTTGCTTTAAGAAGAATTTAGGAAACCGACCTCTTAGGGACTCGAATAGTTCTCCTTGAAATACATGCTTAATTCCACACTGTGGCATATTTTGCTGTCGCTTTTCTTGGACTTTATTCTCCCACCCCCACCCCCCCAGGCACTGGTATACATCATTAAAATTACCAGAGTGGCAGATTTTACAACTGGCCAAGATCTAATTGTCCTTATCATGCCAGCAGAGCATTCAACTAGCAAAACTTTCCTCTCTGTCTACAGAAGAAGATGGATGCTTGTGAGTTTAATTACCCAAAACCTGAGCTGAGATGCAGGTCAGTACTAATGCTTGGTGTCAAGACTTGTGTTAAGGGACTAGACACAGAAGAACTGTAGTCATGACAATATGAAAGCCAACGTGTGCTTCAGCTTTGGAATTAAACAGATTTAGCCTTTCATGCTGTTTTCTCTCCAAATCCTGTATTTGAAAGCCTGACCTGTTCTAATCTAATTATTTCAGGACCGTTTCTAGGCTACTAGATGAACTACTAAGTGTTGTATGTGTACACACGCACAGAACAGAACTAAGATGACAGACTTCTCCCCTCTTAAATCTATGCACAAGAAATCAAAATACTTGTCAATCACAGGAAACTCTAAATTTATAGTCAGATTCAATGTCACTAATTTCAGTGAGTTGCATGTATGCCATTGCATGGCTGCAGCCTTGACTATTTGCAACTAATGATCCAATCCCATGAATTACAGTCGAGACACATTAACCATTACTATCAAGTCTAAGAGTACCAGTCTGCAGGTCAAATTATATATTGTTCTGTGGAGATTTGTAACGGCATCTTCCAATATTTTCACCCATAGGGAGGGGGGAATTCAAAATCTGACCAGGGCAGTGAGACTGATGCAAGAGCATTTAATCTCTTATTTCCAGGGCTGTTTTCCCACTGAAAGTCCCCCTGTCAAAAAAACAAAAAAACTTGCTATTAACCCTGCAGGAAAACCCCCACTGAACTAAGAACATCTGGAGAGGAGGCAATTTGGATTAGGAAAACAAACAAACAGAATAAAGCATTAAATGCTCCTTTACCAATGCCACAGCTCTCATTAAATTGGAACCCTATTTCATTAAGTCAGGAATTGTAAGGGGAGGAGACAATTTGAATTTGGAAATCTCCATTCCAAAAAATCTTGCCCTCCAGAATACTCTGTACTCTTCATGGGTTAAGGAGGCTAATTTATCTCCCAACCCTATCATTTTCTTTAAACTAAGGTCTAGACTACAAAAGTTTACTTAGTAGGTAGTTTTCTGTTTTCATGTGACATATTCATTCATTTAGAAATGTCACCCACATGTAATTAGAATGTAATTCTCTCCAGGATCAGAGGAGCATGCCTATTATTTTGGGTGCTGTGGAACGCAGGCAGGGCAATGCTGCTGTAGTCATCTTGCTTGTAGGCTTCCTGGAGGCACCTGGTCGGCCACTGTGTGAACAGACTGCTGGACTTGATGGACCTTGGTCTGATCCAGCAGGGCCTTTCCTATGTTCTTAATGCTGTGTGGTTAGTTTATCACCTCAGGAATCCACCTCAAAAATTTGGAGATTATTTCAAGAGTACTTTTTGGCATTATGGTCCCAGGAAAAGGGCTTTTCATATCTGTCAGCCATAGAATTCTTAATCCCAAACTGGGGGGGGGGATGACACACTGTGATGGAAAAGCTTTTAAAAGTCCTTAACGTTATAAAATACCGGTTAGCATTTGTAACCATCGATCAACACTCAGGTCATGTACTCACACCAGACAGCATGTTTATTTATTTTGAATTTTTTCATGCTGCATCTCCAGGGAACCTGCCCATGGCAGCTTACAAAATAAAACACAATTAAAAAAAAAAACATTACAAGATATCAAATAAAATCCAGAATTAAAAAACCTAGATAGAGTATAGAAACAGATAACTGAGCAGCTTAAAATATGTTTCCAGACAATAAGAATGTTATAAAATGGTGTTAAAAAAGATCATCCCCTTAAATAAAAAGTTGGGTAAACAGAAATATTTTGGCCTGGCACCCAGAAGAGAGTAAAGCAGGCACCAGATGAGCCTCGAGGGGAACAGCCTTTCATAAGCAAAGCAACACTACTGAATAAGCCCTGTCTGCATGCCACCTGCCGTGCTTCTGAAGGCAAGGGTGGAGAGCAAGGCTTGTGGGGCAGATCTTAAATAGTGGGCTGGACAATATGGTTGGAGGTGGTCCTTCAAGTACCCTGGCCACAAGCCACTTAGGGCCTTAAAGGTGGGCTGGACAATATGGCTGGAGGTGGTCTTTCAAGTACCCTGGCCACAAGCCATTTAAGGCCTTAAAGATTTCATTAGCAGCCCATTCGTTTCCAGGCAGAATTCAGTGTATTGCTGAATTCCGCCTGGAAACAAATGGGCTGCTAATGCAGATCTCTCGGCACTGAAACGCTCCAATCCCTGTATCCCTGTTACCTGCCAGGAATATGGTAAGCTGCATCATGTAGACTCGGCCTCACAACCGCTGCATCTCAACATCCCATCCTTTCTGAAGTATATTTAGTCCTCTAAGGGCTGTTTTTAAAAGAGCTTTCACCAATTTTGAGGAGTTAATGTACAATGTCAGACTTTCCTGCATACCTACACAGTACCATAATCAGACTTTTACTTTGTATGTAGGTGTTCTGGTTTTATAACTGTCATCACTCGCAAAGGGCAGCTAATTTACAATTAACAATCAGTCTGTGGACTATAAATGCTATAAAATCGACAAGTACAATTACGATAATTTGAAGGCATTCAGTACTGGAGATATTACATATTCTCGTTCAGTTTGGCTGGACATTTGATCATGTATGGGTTCAAACTGACAGGTGGAAAAATATATACAGGATTTCCATGCAGAACACACAGCCGGCAATGGAAAGGGGAAAAAAAAATACGGTCACAAGAATGAATACTAGAAATTCCACTTATGTTCAAGTGTTTGGCACTTCAAACAATTTAGGAAAAGATTAACATTATAATCCTAAATATACTTTCTTGGAAGCAAATTCAATTTTAATCAATTAATAACCCTCAAGTCTTATCTAGACAATCTTATATTCTAATAGCAAAGTCAGCCAAATCTGAGGATACTTAAATCCAGTCACTGGATTTCTACAAATCCAGAAAAATGATTTTTATTTTTTTTTTTGCAAAAAAAAATGTGAAATTTAAAAAAAGGGGGATTGACGAGTTTTAAAAAGCCAAAAATGATAAACAGAGCACCTGCAGCTTTAAACAACGGATTCCCTCGGTGGCTGTTGCTAGGCGACCACAGATTCTAGTCTGGGTTCTGACAGTAAAAGGTAGGGGGAGGGGGGCAGTGCTCTTTCCAGGCCTATTTTAGCATTTGATGGAGGACTCACTGGGGCCAAGCCTGACTAAGGTTGCCAGCTCCAGGGTGGGAAATTCCTGGAGATTTTGTGGTGGAGTCTGTGGAGGGCTAGGGTTTGGGGAGGGGAGAGGCCTCAGCCAGATATGTTGTGATTGAGTGACCACATTCAGATATACACGCAAGCTACACGTAGAAACTGCAGACAAATAGAACTCACAGAGGCCACTGCCCAGTGGCCCCCCTCTCTCTGTAGCATCAAGCAAGCAGGCACACACACACTCCCACCTACCCCTCCTCTTTAAGTTTCATTTCTCCCTGACCAGAGAACAATAGAGGTCTATTGACTAGATGTAACAATGCTCACACAGGCAGGGTAGAAACTATGACGTTGCAGCGACAAGCTACATCGGATGCTATTGGAATGTGAAATGTCTCTAAAACCTCTTGCTTTGTCCTTCCCCCTGTGTGATCAGACAGCAGAGCTCATCAAGTCTGCGCCTGAGATCACCCGGTTCTGAACTCTTGGCCAATAAATCAAGCCGTGAAGCTCAATCCAGCCTCCTGTCCTCATTACGCCATTGGACTCTATGGTAATGGGGGAACTCATCACATCAGATACAGTGCCATAGAGTATATCCTCCCAAGCAGCCATTTTCTCCAGGGGGACAGAGCTCTGACATCTGAAGTTCAGTTGTAATTCTGGGAGATCTCTGGGTCCCACCTGGAGGTTGGCAATGCGAGGCCTGGCAACAACCTCTGAGTGATTTGACACTTCCCAACTTGAATGACTCTACTAGGCCTGGCAACAGCTACCCTATGAAAGACAGTGTGGTATAGTGGTTAGAGCTTCAAAGTAGGATCTGGAAGATCCAGGTTCAAATCCTCATCTTGCTGTGGAAGCTCAATGGGTGATTTTGGACCAGTCACATACTTTCAGCTTAACCTATCTCACAGATATCTGTTGTGCAGATAAAAAAGGAGGAGAGGGGAATAATGTAATCTGCTTTTGTCCCCACTATGAAGAAAGCTGGTCTTCAGTTGCTGCTGCAGACAGCTGGGCCCGGCCGTGTTGGTGGCGGATGCCAGGAGCGGCTTCCAGGCCGTGCCAGTGTAGTGGTGGATGCCTAGGTCTGCTCCAGGCTTTTAGGTAAGTGGTTGGGGGGGGGGGAGGCCAAACCTTGGAGAGCCGGCAAGAGAAAGGGGCTGGGGGGGGGAGGCCTTGTGCCACGATGAGGGGACATGGGATTCCTCTCCTTGTGAGTTTCATGGGCCCCTACTTGTTTATGACATAATGCTGACAGCGGTTTTATGTAAAGTACTTTACATAAAACATTATAGAGTGGTATTCTAAAAACACAGTGGAACTTGATTCTGTCTAAACACATTTGGGTTGCATGGCTAAAACGCTTCAGGCTCCTAATTTGAATTTCTACTGAAGTTGTCAGAACTTCTCAATTTGAATGCATTTCTGTAATTCAGGTGAAAGCTGATAACATCACTACATCACGTTCTGTCCACTTTTCAAAAATAATTTATGTTCCTGACACAATCTGTCCAGAATCTCTCTCACTTATGCAAGGAGCTCTCACCGGCCCTTCAATGCCTACTGTCACTGTTACAAGTAATAGTGCAGGTTGACAATGTCTGGGGCTCTTGGCAGAAGAGCTCATGTAAAGGGATAACCAGACATATTTGTTTTTCTTTTCCTTTTGTATAAGTGTGCCGGATGCTTGTAGAAAGAGGAGAGGTACTGCCAGATGAAGATTTATTAGCTAGCTCAATGTGTATACTCTGGCTAGCTGCTGACCTGATCTATCCCCCATCATACTTCCTGTAGGTTTGCCTGTTTGTTGTTCTTGCCCATCATTTATCTTTTCATTGGTATTCACATGCAGAGCTATAATAATTAGCTTTCTCTTTATACTTTCCCTTCACCTGGAGTAATGGGATTGTCCTGCGACAGGCCCCGACCCGGGGGTCGCCGGCCTGTCCGCAGGCCCCCTTCTTACTTGGCCCTCCAGCGGACCGGAGGCCGGGTGGGATGCAACCCTCCCAGGGAATGGAGGGTGGGGTTGCCCGGACACGCAGCCTGGCGTTCCAAATTGCCGGGTGGCCGGATCTGAGAGGGAGGGGGGGATGACGTCGGCCCTAGCCGCCGTCCGCCGGGCCGGAGCGACCTCTCCTCACGCGCCCCTCCCCTTCCCTCCACAGGCAGGCAGCCCGAGCAGGGGCCGGATGGAGAGAGCGGAGGGACGCGCCGCACCAAACTCCCTGGGGCCCGAGAGTGGGACGGGGCGTGGCGGGAGCCGGCAGCAGGAACCATGCCCAACAACCAGCTGAGACGCGGCCGGGCGAGAGCCGGGCGGGGACAAGGGCGGTGCTTGCCATCCTGATTGGCCCCAGAAGACAGGGGAGTGACAGGGCCTTATAGGCTCGGAAGGGGTGGGGCCGGGGAGGGAGTCCTTAAAAACGGTTTGTGGAGTGGAGGCCGAGGAGGATAGCCAGGACGGGCTGGTGGTGACGAGCCTATAATCCTGGCGGACTCAGACGGGGGGAGAGTTCTGATTCCCCGGCTGAGTGGTCTGAAGCCGAGAAAACTCCGCTACTGCGAGACTGGACGTCGGGGGTCCATCGCAGGGTACCAGCTGAGGGGCTCAGATCCCACAGGATAATCATACAGTCCTACTTTACAGGGCTGATGTGAAGATTATGCTGACAAGGTGTGTGAAGCATTTTGAGCGGTCAAGGGAGCTTCACATTTTGTGACAGTCATGTATTGCTGGTATTGCACAATAAACACCAAGTGGGAAGTGCAGAGATGTTCATCCCTAAATGCTGAGGGATCATGTGGAAGGAAGGTTCAGCCACCCAGCCTCCAGTCCCACCCAACAGCATGTATCTCCAAGCATTTGGGAAGATGCACCTGTCTCTTCTGATTTGTCTTTAATGTGGATAAAACCACCAAAGTGGCTGTGGACACCATCGCTGTCTGAAGTGTGAAGCTGCCCTAGTATAGTGTTAGAAAAACTCCAAACCCGTTGTTTTAGTAATCCTTAGAACAACTGTGAAAATTAGCCCTGTATTTTCCATTCTAAGGCCTTACTAAAAGCACCACAATTCATTTAAAAGCAATCCTGCTCATGTTATCTGACCCTCAAGCTGATGTAGACTGTTGCTAATAAAATTAACATATGTAGATTTTGGTGATGGGTCATTTGTATCAAGCATCCAGTATGTTTTAATAATCTAGCAAACCTACTTGTGGCTCATACGTAAGCTATTGTATACATGTTAAGTGATGTTATCTCACAGCAAACCTCTGAGTACCAATGCTAGGAGGCAGCAACAGGAGAAAGTCTTGGCCTCTGTGGCTTGTTTGTCGGCCCTCCATCCAGGGCAACTGCTTGGCTGTGGTATGAAGCAGGATTCTGGACTAGATGGACCACTGGCCTAGTCTTATCTCACAGCATTTACTGTTTTCAAAAGCCAGGAAATCACAGGGGAGAAGGCACAGACAGCATGGCTTAATGTTGTAAAGTAAGAATCTTAGTAAAATGAATAAAGTTGTCACTCCAGTCGAAATACCAACAATCAAAGCCAGTGATTCTGCCAAATGAATGATGGTTTATTCCTCATCTCGCCACATACAAAATTTTGAGAACTCTGCTGGCAGAAAATACAATACATTTTGAAAGGCAATGCTAGTTTCTCCAGAGAGATGGGATGGATGTCTCAACATATACTTTTACCTAACCCACACAAATCTGTTGACATAATAAAATGAATATCCCTTGTGATAAATTTTGCTTAGCTAATTTAGAAACCATGAAAACATAATTACTTCCATTTGGATAAGTAATGCTGTGAGGCAGGATTTTCTGCTGACAAAACCCCAAAGGACTCCTTTTTAAACACAATAAATCAAACACTTGGGTAGAAAATTTGTGATCCAGCCTTCTAAAGATTTGCTAGTTAAGGAACAGATATGCTTCTTCTAAGATTTGAGAATCAGGTTAAGCAGCCATCTTCTTGTTTTTAAACCAGTATTGTTGTTAATAGGGATTATCAACACATGTTCCCAGATAAATAATCAATCAAAGGCAGCCCCACGTAAAGACCATTACAGTAATCTAGTCTGGATGTGATCAGAGCATGTACTAGTCTTTTTAAGTGAATACATAGTGCTTGTAAGAAGCTCAGATACTTAATGCACATTTTGTGGTAGATACAAAATTCGAAACAAAAAATTACAGATTGCCCCAAATTTATTCACATTTTGTAAAAGATACCGGCTATTAGAAAATGTGTATGTTGTACAGTATTTGAGCTAGTTGTAAAAACAATGTATTTGCGGACATCGATATTAAAATCTTGAAAGTGCAAAGAGGATAAGATAAAATTCAACATAGTGTGCATTAAATATGGAGTGTTCAATTTTTACACTTCTAATACCTTCTTCCTTTTTAACATAAGGTCCAATCAGGCTGCAAGTTACTACTATAGCGTAGAGTACAGGACAGAGGGATTCAATTTGCAAACAGATGCCACTAACTGTGCATGTACAGATGTGGAATGCAATCTGGTGAACAGGCACAAGCTACTTGGAATTGATCCAAACTGTCCAAACAATGAACTTTGTGATTGCCTCATACAGTCAAGTCATGAGCTGGAGGTTGCTTGAGCATTCCTAGGGTGAAAACGCATGGTCGCTTTATCCTCCTTTAATCCCTGTTTCAGCCAGGATTCAGCCTGGATGGAACGCATGTGTTTTGCCTAATGTGCATTCAATCCTGGCTAAAACAGGGATTAAAGGAGGATAAAGCAACCATGCATTTTCGCCCATAGTGCTCATCAGGGAGGTCTAGTTAACACTTTGAGATGTACAGCTACTACAAACTGTTCTCTCTCTGGACTTTGATAGCCAAAAATTATATGACAAAGCAGAATACATTCCTATTCGTTTATAGCATGATCTAGGATGATTTTAACATATAAAAATCAGTGCAAATAATGATGCCCACAAATATGCCTATTTTGTCAGGTTTTCTTGCTGGATGTTGGGAGGCAAGCTGCCATCTCGTTTACTAATTCAGAAGCATGACTGCCATTAATATATTCACAATGGGTAACATTTTTCGTAAGCTTTAACTTCAGGAAACCCAAGACTGCATGACAATCTGGCCTCTCTTTTATTGAATGAAGAGTAAGCTTGAAAATGTGGCCCAAGTGAACATTATATGGCAAGATAAAGAAAGCAAATAAAAATCCCACCAAACTCAAGAGTATAAAACATATAAAAATTGGCTTGGGGACTTTCCTAAAGCTTTTGGATAATTGCATGCATGGCTCAAATGAAGCCACATTAGCACAGGGCTTGAATTCAGTTTAATCAACATCTGCCAATAATCAAAATTCAAATAATGGGGTAACTCTGAGGACATATAGGGGGTTTGCATGTGCTTCATTTTATCAGGTCTGATTCATCATAGTTAACTGCTTGGAGGAAGCAATATTAAAATGTAGACTTGGAAAGATATTAACACTCCCAAAGGTAGCAATTATATTTTACTTGGGCAAGGCTTTCACACACACACCCCAAAAAAAACACAATTAAGTCTTTTGGGTGTTTTGTGTCTTTCTTCCATTCTATTGTTACTTTACTTTAGTAGGCACATCAGGCGTCGATGTATCAGCAACCAGGAGAAAAAATGAACACAGAACTGGGAAGAGAAGGGTTTTATGCCAAGAGGCATAACGCTTAACAGCGACATCCAGTACTTACAACACTGACTGTGTCCTAAAAATAAGAACAAGTGTGACTGAAAATACCTAGAGACACAACAGAACCCTCAGGGCAGACTCCTTGTCAGCTAGGAATTAACTTTTGCCCCTCCACTTGAATTTCCTACCCCACCATAGCATGGATGTAGCAAAGCTTGGGGGAGGGAGAAATCAGAAGTCAATGCCTAGGTGAGCCTCCCAGAGTTGGTTTCTGATTCTCATGCTGCCCCCCCCCCCAAAAAAAAGACTTCCCTCCAAAACTGGAATGCCAAACAAGCATGAAAATGTCACAAGCAGCCCAACAGCCCTTTGATAAATGGGCTACCTGATCACCACTGGTGAACACGATGTGGACTGAACTGGCAGATGACAGACTATATACCTAATCTGTAGTTTCGGAGCTTTCAAGCAGAGTTTCACAAGAGTCCATGATCTTGCATGTTTTCAACCATGGGAAAAATAATATTTATTGGACAACTGTAAATAAAAACAAAATATTTTATAGAGGTTGAAATATTTTTTGTTACTTACAGTTCTCTATATTTTCTTTCTTACACCATTGGCTTTTTGCCCATATCTGTATTAGTTCCTCACACGCCATCACTAATATACCAGAGACCTGGACATGCAGTTGACCTGCTCACATTCCATTTGAAAATGGAGTGTCACCTAGATTGAACAGAAGCTAAATTTTCCATGATATGATACTTTATAATATTTATACCTTATCTCCTACAACAGGGCAGTGGCAAACCTTTGTGGCTGCCAGGCATGAAGCTGGGGGAAGGAGCACTTGGGGCAGGGGGGAGGAAAGGGGTGTGCCATGCATGTGCGCACCGGAGCCAGGCACTGGCGGAAACAAATGTGCCAGGCAGGGTGCACAGTGGCTGCCCTCGCTGAAACAAGAAGAGAGGAAGAGCAGCGGTGGGCGGCGTGCCGTGCACACCAGTCGGGCAGTGGGTGGGCAGCTGAACTTGTGCTGTGGCGTGCCAGTGGTCCTTCTGCCCATGCCTGTGCTCCTCATGCCCGTGCTGGTGCCCCCTCTCCTTGCACCAGGGACAAGTGCCCCTGCCAGACCCTGCCCCCAAGATCCGGCCCTGCCAGCTGTTGCTGCAGTTGTATGGTGCTTGGGGAAACAGACCTGAAGTTTGACTCATCTTTGATTGTGACAGTTGGAAATGGTAAGCTTGGCTGCCAAACTTGATTGCAGCATCCCTACAAAAAACTCAGCAATGGCCACTTTCTGCACGGACAGAAAATACCAAAAGCCCTTCAACCCCACACTTGTAATGTGTGTGTGTTAAGTGCCGTCAAGTCGCTTCCGACTCATGGAGACCCTATGAATGAAAGTCCTCCAAAATGTCCTATCTTGGACAGCCTTGCTCAGATCTTGCAAATTGAAGGCTGTGGCTTCCTTTATTGAGTCAATCCATCTCTTGTACACTTGTAATACCAACAACCTATCCCAGGTGTCTCAGCAGAACTGTATGGCCCATTGTACCAAAACCAGCTAAAAAATCTAAGGCACAGTCTGTGATTATTGTTATTCCTGGAAAACCACACATAATCATTTGTCTCTGATACTGCAGACTGTGACTGTGGATTGCTCTTGTTTTAGAACACTGTTCTGATCACTGAAACCATCACATGCACAATAAAAGGCAGAGGTCCAAAATAGCTTTCCCGCAACGACTAGCAGGTTTAAAGGCCACACAATGGCACAGCTCCCTTTAATTTAAGGAAGAATGTCCATTATTGAATATCAATAGGAAGGATATCAAGTAGCACAAAACTTACAGAGTGAAAACTTCAGTGTCTCCATCTTTTGAGCTGTAGCCAAATTTAAGCCCTAGATAATAACTGAGAGATGTTATCGCTTCCATTCCCTCTCAGACACACCACACACACATATATACACACCTTTGCTTGCTAAATGTTCTCAAGAACATATTTATTTACTTTATTTATCTCCTGCCTTTCACCCCCAATGGGGACCCAAAGTGGCTTACATAATTTCCCTCTCCCCATTTTATCCTCACAACAACCCTGTGAGGTATTAGAAAACTACTTAACAGAATAAAATAATCTATAATCAAAAAACATCTGGAGGGATATGTATACTATTAAGGAGAAAGTTCTGAAAATCAGGGCGACAAGTTTCAATCAATTTAAATCAGTATATTAATATTAATTAAACAAACTTTAATTTCAAATTACCACACACCACCATCCATTAATTAGCAGGCTAACATTAAAAACTCATCTTGCCTCATTCGCTGTGCAGACGGCACCAAATCCTTTTGCCTCATATCAAAAAAGATGGCAAAAACGTGATGATGGTTTTCTTTTTGGGCTAATGTAGAAAGGTACTAAATGTCTTGCATCATACAACGAAGCCATTATAGGTTTCCTCTCAGCAACAACAGGCAATAATGGAAGCCAGAACTGTTCAATTAAAATCAACTTTGTGAGCAGAGTATGAGGATTTTTTTTTACTATAGCACCCTGCACTGTGGAGGATAGGGGACCCTCTAGAAAAATATGTCCTGTGGCGCATGGGACTGCATCAGGAAGAGAGAAATCGGTCAAAATCACCACCAGACTCTTGTGCAAGTTTTTGTTCCATTAACAGAATGATAGAGAGCCCACTTCTGAAGGGGGGGGGCGAAGCTCCTTAGGAGCTGGCATGATCCGACACTGATGTAGGTGCCACCATATACAAAGAAAAAGGGGGCACCTATACCGCTGTGGGGGCAAACACGCTGGCATCCAGGAGCCGGCAGTCCCTGCTGCCAGCGCAGCCAGAGTGGGGGGGCATTTTTGTCATTAGGCAGCTTCCTCACCCCTTTCGCCTGGAAATGCCCCATTACACTGTGGCAGTGCTGTGCCACCTTTTTGGGTGGCATAGCCCCGTTGGAGGCAGTGGGGGATTTCTCCCCCTTTTTTTAGGCTTCTTTTTTTGCCTCAGCGGTGGACAGGAAGCCTCTGAGGAGGTGGCATGGCTGCGCAGCTCCCAGCTGCCGCGGATCTGCCCTCCCTTCAGGACTGGGCTGCCTGAGTACTTTCACCCCCTCCTTCCAGTAACTCCTTGTGCTGCGTGGTTAATAGTTTGGAAGGTTGCTCAGGTCTTCAGCAGTGACTTGGGGAGAAACACAGGAAGCTGCTGGGAGAAGGGGAAGGTGGAAAAAATTATTCTGCTGACTCACTCTGGTCACAGAAGCTTGGATCCAGCCCCATGTCAATATATCATCTTAAAATTTCTTCCACAGCACTGACTGTATTTAAACCTGGTCATTTTTAAAGGCCTTTTGGTGCATTACTTTGTTAAGAAATACTCAAAAATGCCAAGTCATCAAACTGATGATATTTAAAAAAAAAAAAAAAGCTTGCAGCAATGAATTGAAATTTTTCAAGTTGTCCCACTTAAAGAAAAATTATTATTAGTCTGAAAAAGATAGCCACAATGAGATGCTGGCAATATGGAATTTTATTTCTCTTTTACCGCAGATAAACACTGAAAAAGCTCAGTTGATACCCTTTTTACAAATATTTTTCATTCATTACATTACTATATAATGCTATACAAAACCCATATGGTGTAATGGTCAGCGTGTTGATTAAGATATGGTAGATCAAGTGAGCCAACGTCAAGTAATGAGCCAACTTTGTGCTGTCCTTAAGCTAATAGGAACACTACAGAACAGAATTATTGCACTGACATTAAAAAAAAAATCATATCAACAGAGAAATAGCACAAAGAGAAACAGTACTCAGAAGAATACAAGTGGGGGCCTGCAAAACACATGGGGGGGAATCCCATCTCCCCCTGCCCATCGTGGCTCCAGGCCTCCTCCTCCCCCAGCCCTGCTTTCTTGCCAGCTCACCTGGCATGGCCAGGCCTCCTCCTCCCACAGCCCCGTTTTCTTGCCTGCTTGCCTGGTGCAGGGCAAGTGCAGCATGGCCAGGTCCCCACTTTCTTGCCGGCTCACCCGGCATGGCACAGCCAGGCCTGTTCCTCCTCCCTCCTGCGCATGTGCAGACACACTCTTTCAAAAATTGGGGGGGATTTAAGACTCCCCCTTTTCAATTTCAGATTTCTCTTCAGACCCAGGGGGCCCCCTGAGTCTGCAGAAAAACCTGTTGGGGTGAGTGTGCCCCATATCTGCGGATTTAAGTATCTGTAGGCAGGGGACACATGTGAGAATTAAATATATAGATATAAAGTAGTCAGACACTTGAGAAGAAGCAGAAGAGAAAGACACTGCATATGGCAACTTCATTTATACCCTGTCTTGCTCCCCCAAGAGGAATCCAAAGTGGAGTTATTGATGACTACCTGTTATGCAACATATATGGGCAGCTACTAAAAATTGCAGGAATTGCCCTGGGACTGATAAGGCTGCCACCACCAAAGTTTCTGTTTGCCTCCAGGATCATTTACAGTTCTAGGCACAAGCCCAGTACTGACATGTGGCCACTTATATAGAATTCCCTTGCCATGCAAGACCCAGAGGAATGGTTGATGAGCCTTTTGAAATCATAATGAGCCTATTCAGTGGCTAGTGTGCCTTTTACACAAGAACTATGAGCCAACTCATTTTTCCTGCTCTCCCACCAGGAATCTTCAGTTCAGAAAATTATGATGATAGACTACTGAATATTGATCAATTAGGGAAAGTGTCTGAGGAACATGCTTGTTTCTCAAAGAAGAAATGGCAATTAGCAAGCAGGTTACAATTCTATTAGAAATTAACCCCTACAAACCTGTTTCTGTGAACAGATGCACATTTGAAAAATCCTATCAGTCTTTTGAAAGCCTATGGTTTTACAGGTTTGTCAAAATATGGCATTTTTAGCTTTCCACCCCAATTCCTTAGTAGCAACTTCCGTTAACCATACTACCCACTGTTTGTCAGTTCCAATGAGCACAGTTCAAGGTTTGAAAGACTGTTCACTGATGTTCACACAGTTCAGACAGGTTTTGTTGTGCTAAAGAATCAACTGCACAATCACATGCTGCTTTTCCCCAAGCTCACCCCCCTCCATCTGCTCCCCCAAGGACTTGCTACAGTCAGTTCACTACATTCTTAGGGTTAAAAACAAACAACACTTCCCACCTTTCCACAAGAGTCAGCTACACCTTATATTTCTTCACCTGTTTCCACTTGTTTTCCCATGTTTCTTGCAGGAGGAGGAGGAGGAAAAGGAAGAAGAAGAAGAGCTCAAATGGGTTCAGAACAGCACTGTGGGGGGCAGGACAGCCTCCTCCCCCCAGGCAGTTTTCTTGAACTATTCCTTTTTCTTTTTTAGAAGCAGTTCCTTTCAGCTGCACAGCTGGGAACATGGAAAAACTGCCTAGAAGAGGATGAATTTGTGCATGGACATTCTCATACCACTTCATGGGAACTGCAGTTATTTTTCAAAAAATACTTACTCTTCCCTTAACTCTTGTACTGCATCATGACAAAGAGCTGCTTTGATTGGCTGGTTTCACACACTCAGGACCCTGCAAGCATATGAAGCAACGTAGGCTGGAAGCCTACAGAAACAGCTATTCTAAGGGATAAGCTGCTCAACATGGCATGCAACCTGAACTTTAAACAAAAATGTCCCAGTGATCCAGTGAGGGCGGTCAACTCAAGTCGGAAGTAATAGTTCAATGATATTAAGTCCAAATGTTGATCGTATTTGCTCAAAGGATCTCAGCATCTATGTCTTTAATTCTTACAAGTGTCACTAGAAGGCAGAAGGAAGTTTCATAGCAAGAAAGCTCCAGCAAGTGGCAAGGTCAGGCATTTGTAGAGACCCCAAGACTGATGAAGAGGCCACAGTTTGCCGCTATTCTTATTTTGAACAGAAGAGCCCAGAGCCTGTAAGGAAACATAAAGAGAACTTTCTGTTTGCTCACATGTACCTCTGAAGAGGTCAACTGAAGGTGCTTGACTGAAGGTCCCAAACCCTGGAAGCAATCTCAAATAATCAGCTACTTAATTTACAGAGCAGCCACAGCCAATCCTATCGCTCAGCCCTACTTCCCCACTTGTAATGTAGGCGTAACCATACTGGATTACCTCACAATGCTAAAGTAAGGATTCCTCAAATAATGTACTTTGAGGACTCTGGGAAATCACTATATAGTTAATGTAGTAAAGCAATGTCCTGCCATCCATTTCCTATTCTCCTAGTTTCAGCTTCTGAGCACTCCAAAATTCAAATGGTCCAGGAGAAAGACCCACAAAAAAGTGGGATTACTCCTAAATGGCAGGTGCCTTGCCTTTCCTCCTTTCGCCAGTGGTACTAATCTCAAAACACTGGAGATGAAAACAGATAAAAATGCTGGAAAATCTCAGACTGGATCTTCCCAGAGCTTTTTTTTTTTAAAACACCATTACAGTTGCACAGAGGACCAATTCAGATCAAAGCAATCTCTAGAGGAGAGAGGGGGTTTAATCTGTTAACCAGCATATAGATCTCCCAATCAAAAAGTGGCCTTCCATGCCATTATATTCCTTTAAAGAAAAAAAAGAAAAGAATGAAACGGGCAAAATACAAGTACCCATCTTTTCCCCCTTTCTATGTCGATAAATTGCTGCCTAGTATGACTCCAGAACTGGAGTGGAGGCAGTCAAATGTACATACAGCCACTGCCATTATCCAAGCTCCTCACTACTGCAATGATCATGATCAAGAGAAAAGAAATATATTTTATATAGATGTCCATGTATATGTATGTTATATACAGAATGTTATACACATTTAATAGCTGATAATGCTCACAGTGAGTATTTTTGTGAACACAATTTGCACATGACTAATAATGTTGGCCTCTCTCCTTCCTATCCTAGTTAAAGTGCCTCCATTTACTATTAATTAATAACCCAACAAAGGGTACTGAATAACACAATAGATAGTGCTAAATAATGACAATCTTGGCACAGAGGAAAGCCCATCCTTGGCTTTCACGTAGTTTTCCCTGCACTCAAAAACCCATGTCAATAGTCATTGTGCTGAAAAAAGTAAATGATAAACAAAGGCAATGTAAACAAAAAGCAAGAAAAAAATTCCATAAGCCATTTTATGTGGTAAAACAATCCTTTGGATGTATAAAAATGCATGGCTTCTCATTAAACAATAAATCTCCCCTATGTCAGACTATATAGGCAACTCAGGCGTAATTCATCTTGCACTAGAAAGCTATGTAGAACAATTCTTTACTAACAGCCATGATTTTTCTTTCTGCCCCTCCTGTTTGTCTTTTATTTACTGCCTTACAAGGCAGTTAAAAACCTCGATTTCTAAATCCAATGTACATTAGTGGGGGTGGGGGTGGGGCGTAAAGTCATCAGCATATATTGTTGTTGCAGTGACGGTTTCATCACTCTGGTCTACACAACAGAAATCATCAAGATACTATTAAATACTTAGGTGCAATTTATGTTCGCAAGTATACACTCAAAGATATATTGGAATTTCAGAAGAATGATAATTATTGAAAGTTCAGAAGGAAGCAGTGATAAAGGAGGTATAGAAATTGAATTACAGTTCAGGCTTCTCCTTCCTCTATTCCTGTATGTGTAAATATTACAGTAAATCAGTAAATATTAAATAGTAGGGCTGTTGATTCAATAAAATCCAAACCGAAAAAATGCCAAAAAAAATGCAAATTTGGTAAAATTCAGGTTTGGGATTACCAAATCCACAAAATCCAGGAGGGTGGCAAAGATGGATTTGCCATTCCTGAAAAAGACAGATTAAAATCGGGAACGTCTTTCCTCTGCTCCTGGGGGGGGGCATTTTTGCAAGTAGAGGTCCCAAATTTTCAGCGTAGCTAGAAGGGACTCTCTTTGCAAGAACCCCCAAATTTGGTAAAGATTGGACCAGGGGTCCGGAGTTATGGGGCCTGGAAGGGGTCGCCCCCATCCTCCTCCATTGAAATTCATTGGCAAATTGGCTGTGTTCAGATGCTTTAGTGTGAACCTTGCAATATATCTCAATGGAGAAGACGGGCTTTAAACGATGGGAAAGTTCACCCTCTGCCTCCCTATAGATATATACTCTGGACAAATTATTTGCATGTAGTTTAGCTCTATCACACTGACCACTCACTGGACATTCCTGATCACAACTTTTCTTTATCTCATGTATCACTGCACAAATTTTGACCCCTTTAAGCAAATAAAGTATTCAGACAAAAATTCATAAATGTGAACCAGCTCAGTTAGCCTGCAGAGACAACATACATTCAAGTTTTTGTTTTCCTCAGTGGCTGGGGAGCAGTAGTTGAGGTTCCGTGTGTGAGTGAGTGCCTGTAGCCTGCTGGAGGGGGGTTTCTGACTGGTTCTCTTTGTTGTTTTATCTAGCTGTAGCTGGCTGAAGGTAATTGCTGTGCTGTCGATTGCTGGGGAGTGGGGCTGAAAGTATTTAAACAGGGTCTGCTTGCCATAAACCATGGATTCCAATGTCTGTACACTAATGCGCAGAGTATGGGAAACAAGCAGGAAGAACTCAAAGCCCTAATACAGGAAGGGGATTTTGACCTAATAGGCATTTCTGAAACTTGGTGGGATGTCACTCATGATTGGAATATTAAGATTGAGGGGTACAACTTGTTTAAAAGGGATAGATTGATAAGGAAGGGGGGAGGAGTAGCACTGTATGTCAAAGATGTGTACGTACACTTGTGAAGAAGTACGTGAATCTGGGTATGGTAGTGCAGTCGAGACTCTATGGGTAAACATAAAAGGAATAAGAAATAATCGTGATATTCTCGTGGGGTCTGCTATCGACCGCCAAACCAGGCAGAGGACTTGGATGGGACACTCCTAGACCAGATCACAAAGTTCTCAAAGAGAAGGGACAAGCCTTCTATTAACAAGATGACAATTTTAGAATACCAACAAAACATTCTTACATTCAACATAGAATCCTCATCTAACTAGAAATGAAATAAAATGTAAAGAACAGATGGGATTTTAAAGTAATGATTGCAGTTCAAAATTAGTGGAATATGTTTGTGTGTACAAAACAATCAATCACCCCCCAAGAATCTTGGCTTGCAGTGTTCAACAGGATGGGGGCATTTTGTTTTCTGTAGAGCTATAGAAACACAAATCTGTGATAAAGGATCACTGCCCTTTATGTATGGGGTGAGAAGAGTTTGTCTTTTATTCCTGGGAGAAAGATGATATTGCTTACCAGGCTGGAGACAGGAGATGACAACCTTTTCCACTAGCAGACATTTAGAAGCAAAAGAACCCCCATTTCTGTTAAAATACAAACTAATTGTAATAGTCTCTATTCCCACTTGGGCTTTAGATGCTTGCTGCACTCTAGATTATTGGAACCGGAAAGTCTCAGCAAATTCACCACAGATCTGGAAAAGAATAGGCTATTTGGGCTCTCCACTTTATTCAGGGAGATGAAAAAACCCCAATATCAGGCACACAACACATGGCAAGGAAATATTTCCATGACCAAACAATTTGTAGCATCCCAGATATAACTCACCATCGCATATTTAATTTAGATTATATCTAAAGCAAATTAGAATACTGATAGTGTTGGTATCCCAGTCTCAATCGCCTTCTGATTTCTTGGCTGCAGTCTCCCTTTTGGTTGATGATGGAACCAAGAAATAGAAAGTCTTCAACAATTTCAATTTCCTCATTGTCAACCTTAAAGTTGTGTAATTCTCCTGTAGACATTACTTTTGTCTTCCTGATGTTCAGCTGCTGTCTTGCTTTGGCACTTTCTCTTTTAACTAGTATCTTACCTGGTATCTAAAATGTGGATCTAAACCACATTTTCGCAATTTGTCAAATATGGACATTCATAAAATCTGAGATTTTCGCAATCATATGGAAGATAGATGTGTTTTAAGATTTCTCACATTCACTGTAATGTACACAAGATATAGGTATTTATTTATAAATCTGCTCCTACTTTGTCAATTGAAGCAGCAGATAAATAAATAAAACGTCACACTATTATTAGCAGAGCTTACAACATGAGATCAGTTCCCTTCTAGCAAACCTATTCAGCCTATATCTCAAAAACAAAGTTAGCATCACGGCTCAGGGAATGTGAAGCTTTGTCAGCAATAGACCTGATATAGTCTTCCATCTTTAATCAAACTCAACAACCATTTCCACAATTACTTCTGTTTGGATCCAAGTTGTTACAAGAAAAAAATGCAAAAATACAAAAGAAATTATTAAGCAGTGTCAGATGGATTTCATACACCAATAAACAAACTGACAATACAATTTCCTTAACTTGCACAATTTAATTAAGAAAACCACCAGCTGTCAGTGTGAAAGAACCAATTAATTATTGCACATAAAGCAGAACTCTATACAGTTTTATAGATGTCTAGTACTCACAGAAAACTATTCCAGTGGTTACAAATAATAGTAGGTTTCTGTATACACTAAGCAAGGAAAGATCAGAAGAGGGCAGTATCTTTGTGTAAAAGCCATATCATTCTTTGTGCTTTGGTCCTCATTTGTCTTATCAAAACTGAACTTTATAAATTTTCTGTGGGACGAAAAGTTGTTAAAGTTTCACCTTCTACTTGCTACAATATCTCAAGGCAATAAAGAGTTTCAGCCTGTGAGCTTTCCTGTTCTTTGTTTAAAACATTTTTATTCTACCTTTCCACCTCGCTTAGGGTCCCCAAGGCGGCAAACAACCAGAAAACATTAAAACAAGCTTTTAAAATACAGACCAGAAAAAAGATTAAATAAACTACATATACAGTTAAAAGTAATACACACAAAGGAGAGTCAATAAGGGAATGATGGCAGATGAAACAGATAAGTCTTTACTGGCTGCTGGAAGACAATAAAGAAACAGATGCATCTCCCTGGGGAAGGAATTCCATAATTTTTGCATCACAACTGAGAAGGCCCTTTCTCAGGTTTCCACTCATTTAGCCTCAGATGGTGGGGGCACCCAAAGAAGGTGACCATAGTGGTTGGGTAGATCCATCCTTAAAGTATGTTGGTCCAAAGCTGTAGAAGGCTTTGAAGCTCAATACCAGCACCTTTAATTGAGCCTGGAAGCAGAATGGCAGCCAGCGTAGGTGGAACAAGACTGGAGTGATGTGGTTCCTACAACCCACGCCAGCCAGCCTTCTGGCTGCAGCATTCTGTACTGACTGTAACTTCCAAATGCTCAAGGGCAGCCTCACACACAGCACACTGCAGTAGTATGATTTTTAAAGGTTTTCTTTTAGTTCATAACCAATGCTAGCTCATAAGTAATATAACAAAAACACTGTGCCTGATCATAGATACCCCTTGATGATTTAGTGCTTGATTGTGTGTACTGACTATTTAAAATGTGTTTTGTTTGAAGTGATGGGGGAGAAGGACTATACAACTTCTGTTTCTGATATCAGCTGCATTAAGGATGATGGCTAGACATTCTACAATATGGAAGTTACTTGTATGCCCATTCTTTGCCCTCATGTATGTTCAAAACATGACATCTAAAAAAAAGGTATAGGTCCCCTGTGCAAGCACCGGGTCATTCCTGACCCATGGGGTGACGTCACATCCCGACGTTTACTAGGCAGACTATGTTTACGGGGTGGTTTGCCAGTGCCTTCCCCAGTCATCTTCCCTTTACCCCCAGCAAGCCAGGTACTCATTTTACCGACCTCAGAAGGATGGAAGGCTGAGTCAACCTTGAGCCGGCTACCTGGAACTGACTCCCATCGGGAACTCAGGTCGTGAGCAGAGCTTTTGACTACAGTACTGCAGATTACCACTCTGCGCCACGGGGCTCCTTAAAATGACATCTACCATATTTTTAAATGCCTCTTTTCACCCTGAAATAGAAAAAAATATAAAGGAAGGGGGAAACTCATGAAGGCTATGTATACAATCAGGCAGCAAGAGCAAGAACAGAAATATTTCCCTAAAAATTCATTCAGCAACTAAATTACTTCTGTCCTGGAGATTCTTGAAGATACAGAAAGGTACCAGCGGGACATGAGAATTTTTTTTTTTTTACAGTAAGAGTAGTTCAGCAGTGGAATTGGCTGCCTAGGGAGTCACTGACAAGTCTTTAAGCAGCGGCTGGACTTGCCAGGGATGCTTTAGGCTGACCCTGTATTGAGCAGGGGGTTGGACTAGATGTCCGGTATGGCCCCTTCCAACTCTATGATTCTATTTTGAAGCATTTCACCATTTATTCAATTTTCTATAGCATCAATGAATATGTTAATAAGGACATAAACTCCTGCATGCATTTAGGACTATCTTTGCTTATCCTCTGATTCCAGTTCATCCAATACATCAGCCAGTAGTTAATCCATAAGAAGACATCTCTGCACATATGGCTGTTTAAGCTTTCTGAGAATCTTTGTGGGAGGATCTTGCCAAAGGTCTTCTGAAAGCTTTATGATTATCGACTTATTCTAATCCACTTTTGTATTGGAGAGCCCTCAAATGTCAACAGATTTCAAAGGCCTGCTTTCCTTTTACAACCAGGCAATATTTTCCCCAGAACAGACATACCCTCGTATCCACAGCCCAGACAACTAAGTTAGGCATTTGAAAGATTTTCCAGCTGTTCTGGGAACTGATAGCTCCCCCACCCCCACCTGTTATCTGGACTGAAAAACACCTTGGGGAAAAAGAGGGTGGTGGTTTTGTTGGGTTTTCAAGTTTTTTTCCCACCTTCACATCTCTAGCCACAGCACAAGGAAATGTAACATGTGCCATTATGTAAGGCATTAATCAGATTTAGAAGACAGAAAATGTTATTCAAGGCAGCAGTCTCCCATACAGAAGTAGTATTATCATTAATGCCTCACCTTTCAGTGAATATATTCTACGAGTTTCACCCATCACAATTATGAGTCTGACTACTGTTTACAAAGGTTGCATCAGAAAATTTACAAAGCAAGGGACATGACCCATATTAAAAAGCATTGCTGTTGGAAATAAAAAGATTTATTTCTTTAAATTCTGAATAAAAAGAAACCCAACCTCAGGATTGAAAGCAAGAGATTTTTAATTATTCTTTGCAGCAAAAAATAATGAGAGGAAAGATGTTAGCCAAAGGCCACAAAATGAAACTTTTCCTCTAACAAGCTCCTCCTATTTCTTAATCTTTTATACTTTTCCAGAGTTCTTTGTTCCAAGAGGATTTGAATATCTCCTCCTCTCAAATCCACCCTAACTCTGATCTCATCTTTGTGGTCACATGTATATGATTTCATCTGTTATTCGGTGATATCCTGTTCCAGATACGAAAAATCACCTGCTTTGTTCAGTTTAAGTTAGACAGGACTATTTTCTACTGACTTATATAAATAACCACAGCTTACAAATATAATAGAAAAATAACATTTTTCTAATATGCTAGAATTAAATTAATTAAAATTTTACACATCCCACATTGCCATGAGACTCACTAGACCAGTCCCTCCCTTTCTGAAACACTGATCATAAAAGGTCATTAAAAATTTTTTAAGATGCATACAATGCTGTTGTAACCTGGATGTTCCAGGCAGATGTGTGTTTTTTTGGGGGAGGGGTAGTAAGCACTTCCTCATTAACAGCCTGCCTCTTCTTCTACTCCCAGAGCAAGAGTCACATGCAGACTGGAGCTCTGAAGAACAGCCAAATGCACTAATTGTAAATTATGGCAGCATTAGCACTGCTACATGCTTAGCAAAGGCAGGGGACAGAGGATACAGGTGTCCATTGAGCCCCATGACAAAACATTCTGGGCTACAACAACATCCACAAGGTTACAACAAGATCCCCAAGTTAAGGGCACAAATTTCAACATCTGCAAAAATATCTAGATATTAGCAATAATAATAAAATGCTAGCAGCAAAAGATTATGTTTATACTTAAACTCTGTTACTCACTTGCAATTTTTTTTGTTTATATACCAGATCACCATATTTGTTTTAGGTAATTCCCAATAAATTGCATACATCACACTAAAATAATCTAATAAAACAAGACAGCCTAAAGCTACATAGCATGAAATAGCTGCATTAAACTTAAAACAACACAAACAAAACATTCAGCTGAGCATTTTAAAAAAATCTTAAATGTTTGATCTTTCAAACCATTTCAGATTAAATTAAAACACGCACACACAAACACACACTCCTCATGGACTCTGTAGTTTCTGGCTTTAGTTTCAGTTCTCAGTATTCAGTGGCTTTAATGTGCTTGGAAACAAAGGCCAGCTTCAATAACAAAATTAATGTAGCAATCTAAGAAGAGTGTAATAAATGCAATAAATGAAAATGTAAAAGAGTAAGAGCAAAGACCCACAGATAAAAGCAACAGACTTCCAAGTAGCAGTAAATTCTATACACTGACAACATGACTGAGGGCTAAGAGGTTTATGCAACCAGAAAGACAACATTATATTTTAAAAACCATTCTGCTGTGGCATTATCATATAGCGGTAATTATTTTCTGTCTGTCTTTCTCTGTCCTCTGTAAACTGGGCATTATGTCCACCCCAGCTAACACAACCTTACAGTGCATATTCCTCAGGATAGTTACTCCAGTCTAAGCCCTTTCATTTCAATGTGCTTAGACTGGAGTAACACTCCTTAGGAATGCACTGTTAGTGAACTTTTTCTAGAACAAAATCTATCAGAAGCACTCAGGAGCACATTTCAATACAGAGGAAAGCAAAAAGGGTGTTTTTTTTGTCTATTCTCTTATACAGATATGGGATTTTAACACAAAATGATGATTGTCAGTTAAATGAAGGCCTTCAGACAAGACCTCAATAATATGCTGCAGTGAAGATTTTGTTAAGGTCTTAATGCTCTTTCAATCTGATTTCAGTTGTTAAAGTAAAATGGAATTGATGCTGTATTTAGCATTCTTTTAAAATATTTTACTGTCCTTCACTTATCAGATTAACCGAACACTCAGTTTCAGTTTGGAGACACATGAATCCAGAAAAATGGAAGCACTGAACTGTCACACCTGAGTGCAATGTAATCAAACACTTCTGTTTTTCACCTGGGATACTTAGCAACATATTCTGCACAGTAGCTGTCACTGGTATTACGCCCACTGGCTATAACACAACCTTGCTGAACCTTTGGGCAGTTATGAAATTTTGAAAACAGGTAGAAAGCGCCACCACAAAATGGCTGCCATGGGGATGTGGCTATTTCCATATGGGCTTTCCCTGCATACATAAACATGATACCTCCTGGGTTCTTTTCAAGCACATCCTGCTCTAATTGTGGAAAGTCAGGACTGGCTCTTTGCTTTAGGGAAGAAGGAAGTGAGCACCAGGGCACCAATCTGGGAACTGGGCTAGAAGTTTACCCTTGATTCATCTAGAACAGTGGTTCCCAACCGGTGGTCCGCGGACCCCCAGGGGTCCGCGAGAACTAAACCAGGGGTCCGCGAAACAAAGTTTACCACCAGGCACGCAGCTCTCTCCCTCTCTCTCAGTTGAGTTGCGACCATGGCTCAGGGGGCGTGTGTGAGGTAAAGTGCCCCCTCCTCCTCCTCCTCCCCCCTTTCCCTCTCCTCACAGCGCGGCCGGGTTTTGCACGCGGCGCTCGAGGGCCGGTGGCACCAAGGCGGGCGGCGGCAGCACCCAATCAGTGGGCAGGATTTTCCCGCTGGTTTTGGCTGGCGGAGGCGCTGAGGACGGGCTGATGGCAGGCTCCCCGGGGAGGGAAGGTAGGAAGGAGCCCAGGCAGTGGCAGCGAGGAGGAGGAGGTCTTGGATTTGCCTTCCCGTGGCGATCCTCCTCGGCCTCCACCCCATTCCCTCTTTATAGGGCCGTGTCTTCTCCCCCTCGCTCGTCCTCCTATCTCCCAGCCGTTTGTGGGGAGGTTTTGCCTTGGATTTGCCACTCAGATGCACGTTTTCCCCATCCAGATTCTCAAAACTGTGCATGGGGGGTTATTGGCCATCTGTGAATGGGAGGTTTTGCCTTGGATTTGCCTTTCAATAAAAAGTTGTTTGTATCATTGAAATCTCTGCTATTGTGTTTTTCTTTTAAGGCAAAAGATGTTAACATATGAGTTGTTTTTTCTAAACTAAAACCTCAGTATTCAGGTTAAATTGCCGCATTGGCACTCGGAATTTTTATTTTGAACCTTGGGGTCCCTGCACCGAACAAAAAGGTTCTAGTGGTCCCTGGTCAAAAAAAGATTGGGAACCACTGATCTAGAAGCTAAAATGACTAAGCTGAGGCTGTCGTATTTTGGACACATCATGAGACGACAAGAGTCACTGGAAAAGACAGTCATGCTAGGAAAAGTTGAGGGCAGCAGGAAAAGAGGAAGACCCAACAAGAGATGGATTGACTCAGTAAAGGAAGCCACAGCCTTCAATTTGCAAGATCTCAACAAGGCTGTCAAAGATAGGACATTTTGGAGGACTTTCATTCATAGGGTCGCCATGAGTCGGAAGCGACTTAACAGCACTTAACACACACACACACACACATCTAGAATGGGGAGACTTCTGTACAACTTTTGCTGAACGTTCCTAGTGTGCACCATTGCCAATATTTCCACAATGCACTAGTAGATTCCAAGTCATTTTTTCTAATCTTGAACATAAATTATTATTTTCATGGCCCACTGTAGGGTTAAGGATCAGAATGGCTCTATTTCTGAATTCAAAATCCCACTACTCCAGTAGTTTTCCACCCATGGGTAAAAAACCCTCATGTAGGTTGCAAAGCGATAACTGCTTCATCATGAGTTGCTACAGTACTACCTTTTTTGCTGCTGTGTTTTAGATTTATAGGTTCATAGACAGCAAGGACACCATGCCTCCCACTTCTCATGGCATGCATACTGAAAGAGTAGGACAGCAAAATGAGAACAATCAGGGTTATTTTTTAACACACAAAGGCTTTCTTCTCAGTTTTCCCAAAACAGTCCAGTGACATTTCCAGTCAGCCCTCCAATGCTCTAGTTACTTGTAATACATTTCGCTTCTTTTCTCTCTCTTCCCCTGTCCAGTTCCCACCATCATCAGCCAGATCTCCAGTATGCTACACAAGTGGTTTCAGCACAGACTCCTCTGCCAGAAACAGCAGACCTTTTGTGAGGAGGGCTCTGCATGGCAAACAAAGGTGTGTAGCGTGGGAGGACTGGCCAGGATGGGATGTGCCTGGTCTGGGGACGATGACAAGGGAAGTGTATGCTTGTCTTGTTCCTCTTTTATAGCACACCTCCTGGGGTTCAGTCTGTTTTCCTTTTCCTGGTTCTTTTTGCTTGCTGTCAAAAGCCTGAGCCTCGACACTCACCGTGTCATGATTCTGGCTCCTCTTGTTCCTGTCATGTGGTTGTGACATCACATGACTTCCTGTCATGTTCTTGTAGCTCAAAAAATCCTAATCCAATGGGCTAAAAGAGGGTCCTTGGTCTGGAAAGGTCGAAGACCACCACACCATTTTATTCTCAGACTTCAGTGTAATTTGTTCCTTTCCTTCAAATTAACCCGATGTGACAAGGAGTGTCACTTAAAACCCCCAAAAAACTATGCCATGATTAAATAATTGCCTCAAGATTTTCTAGGTTGTTTTTTTAAATTCAAGTAAGGCTTTAATTTAAAAAAAAAACCCACTGAGAGTGCAAACGAGAGAGAAAGAGACAATTAAATTGCATAAAATCAGGGCAGTATTTTGCTAAGAAGGAATACAGTGCTTAACAGAGGTTACATGGTTCGGAACTGTGGAAAATATAAATGCTGATACTTACATTAGCCATTTTTTCTGGTCACTGATGCATGCTGACAAGGGATAGTTCTATCTGTGTTTAAGAATTTGCTGCTGTGGGTTGCCTGACTTCAGCAAAACACTTCTGTGAAATGGGATGCACAATGATTAAGAAATCCCTGAGTGTCCTTGGACAAGTCGTGTCTTTTAATCACAATATCTCTCGTCTGCAAAATGTGTACATGTGCACCCTGTCCTCAGTGTTTTAACTCTTGTCAGTAACATGTAAGGGACTGAAATCCCAACACATTATTACAATACAGTAGAATTTAAGCATGCTTATTTTTATTGCTTTAAATAGGAGTTAATTGCATGTGTACCTAACTGTTTCACTAAATAATCTGGGATTTAAAAGTGCTTAATATGGGCTTTCTGATATTGAGGGATTTTTCAGCCAAGTGAACTCTCCTTTTCAGTAATATCCACAAGATGTTAAGTATACCTGGTTAAAAAAAGGGGGGGGGACAGAATTCTTATTCCTGAAAATACTGTCCATTAATTACAAAAATATGAAAATGCTCTAGCACATTGCAGCCAAATCTATGTATCTAACAGTGACATGTGACCCCCCCCCCATCTGCAGATACCTAAATCTGCTCATCAGGACCACATGGTTACTAAACAAACTTGGGGTTACTCCTCAGGTTCACAGAAACATCTGAAAAAAATTAAAAACATATTGGAGGGGGGTTAAATTCCCCCAATTTTAAAAATGTACCTGTTGAAGTGTTTAAATCTCCCCAAGTGTTTAAATTCCCCCAATTTTAAAAATATACCTGTTGAAGTGGTGGCGGCTGCTGTAGGGATCCACACTGGGCCCAGCAGGAGCTTGGAGCAACCACAGGCCTGAGGGCAGCGGAAGCCAGGGTCTGCTTTGGGCCTGGCCACAGCTAACAGACTGTAGTCTCTACTGTAGGTGGTTGGGGGAGGGGATTCTCCCCACAACTTTCATGCCCCCCCCCCAGCAGGCTTGGTGAGAGTGCGGGACTGGGGGGGGAGGAGACTTCGTTGCATTCACTCGCAACAGCTCCAGGTGATAGGGTTGCCAGGTCCCTCTTCTCCTCTGTCGGGAGGCTGTTTTCGGAAAGTGCGTGTGTGTACACGTGTGCGCCAAAGCATGGGCATGACTTCCGGTTTAGAACCAGAAGTGCCGCCTCACAAAGGGCCTTTACCTCTTAGTTTGAGTAGTAAAGTGGCCCTTTACCACTCAGACTAAGAGGTATAAGGCCCCTCGTGAGGCGAAACTTCTGGTTCTAAACCGGAAGTCACGCATGCGTGCACGTTTGCCCGCCGGTCGTGAGGCGGTCGTTTGCCCGCCGGTCGTGAGGCGAAACTTCTGGTTCTAAACCGGAAGTCACGCATGCGTGCACGTTTGCCCGCCGGTCGTGAGGCGGTTATTTGCCCGCCGGTCATGAGGCGGTCGTTTGCGGTCGTTTGTCCGCCGGTCGTGAGGCGAAACTTCTGGTTCTAAACCGGAAGTCACACATGCGTGCACGTTTGCCCGCCGGTTGTGAGGCGGTCGTTTGCCCGCCGGTCGTGAGGCGAAACTTCTGGTTCTAAACCGGAAGTCACGCATGCGTGCACGTTTGCCCGCCGGTCGTGAGGCGGTCGTTTGCCCGCCAGTCGTGAGGCGGTCGTTTGTCTGCCGGTCGTGAGGCGAAACTTCTGGTTCTAAACTGGAAGTCACGCATGCGTGCACATTTGCCCGCCGGTCGTGAGGCGGTCGTTTGCCCGCCAGTCGTGAGGCGGTCGTTTGCGGTCGTTTGTCCGCCGGTCGTGAGGCGAAACTTCTGGTTCTAAACCGGAAGTCACGCATGCGTACACGTTTGCCCGCCGGTCGTGAGGCGGTCGTTTGCCCGCCGGTCGTGAGGCGGTCGTTTGCGGTCGTTTGTCCGCCGGTCGTGAGGCGAAACTTCTGGTTCTAAACTGGAAGTCACGCATGCGTGCACGTTTGCCCGCCGGTCGTGAGGCGGTCGTTTGCGGTCGTTTGTCCGCCGGTCATGAGGCGAAACTTCTTGTTCTAAACCAGAAGTCACGCATGTGTGCACGTTTCCCCACCGGTCGTGAGGCGGTCGTTTGCGGTCGTTTGCCCGCCAGTCGTGACGCGAAACTTCTGGTTCTAAACCGGAAGTTTCGCCTCATGAGGGGCCTTATACCTCTTAGTCTGAGTGGTAAAGGGCCACTTTACTACTCAAACTAAGAGGTAAAGGCCCTTTGTGAGGTGGCACTTCTGGTAAATTGGGGTAAATTGCTGGGGGTTTGCCCGCCACCAGCGGGCACCTGGCAACCATACCAGGTGAGTCAGCGGGAGCAAGGCTGTGGGAGGGGGGAGGCCTTACCGCACCCACCCAGAACAGCTCTGGGGGAGCTGGCCAGAGCAGGGCTGTGGGGGAGAGGCCTCGATGCACCCACTCGGAACAGCCCTGGGGAAGCCAGTGAGAATGGAGCTGTGTGGGGGGGGGGAGAAAAAGAAAGAGCTGGGGAAGGAGAAGAAAGAGAAGGAGAGAGCTGGGGCAGGGGGCCACAAAGACAGTGCTGGGGGGAAGAAAGAGAAAGACTGCTGGAGTAGGGGGCAGAAAGAGAAAAACTGGGGTGGGGAGGTAGAAAGTGAGAGCTGGGGTAGAGGGCAGAAAGAGAAAGAGCTGGGTAGGAGGCAGGAAGAGAGAAAGAGCTGGGGTGGGGACAGAAAGAAAGAGCTGGGGTAGGGTGGCAGAAAGAGAGAGAAGAGTAAGAGAAGGAGTGGCAGGATGGAGAAAGTGTGGGAGGCGAAGAAGTAGGGGGAGAGGGGAGGACACAAGAGTGGGGTAATTCCCCCTCCCCACAAGTCTGTGTAGTTTAATTCTTCTCTTTCACTTCTAGTTCCCCACCTTTGTAGATTCTGATATTGCTCAGGCTATGTCATGCCTGTTACAGGGGAGTATCGTTGACCAGCATAGGTTATAGGTTGTTGAACCGGTTTGAGCTGAGAGCCGTATGTGACCACCATTGGTGGCCATATTCCTCTCAAAGGCATTGGGAGGCAAACCTTTTCTTGCCCACAAACAGCTTTCTAACCTTAAACAACTTCTCACCCACAGCAGTACCGTTCCCAACATGGACACAGACTCTGAGACCAGGGTATGCAACAAACCAAGATGCCAGCTCTTTCCCATATCCACTCTATAACTGGACCTAACAACACCTGCCATACCATCTCAGGTTAATGCATTTGTTCATCTTCCAATGTTATTATGTCATCAAATGTCTGCAGTGTCCTTACGCACACTACTTTGGACAAATAGCCAGGCCCTATGCAAAAGAATAAATTGACATAAATCCAACATTAAAACCCACAACACTTAAAAAAAAAAAAAAACTCCAGGTCATTCTATTGCTGACCTAAGAGTGGTGGTCCTCAAATAAAGAAATTTCAAAAGGAAATTATAGCATGAGATTGTTGAACAATGGACCCCCACCCCCAAGGCTAAACAGGAACACAGGATTTTTGTCTCACTACAAATGCTAATTTTCTGCCCCCAAGCATTTTCCCTCAGTTCTAATCAAACTGATCACAATATACATGGTACCTCTGCATCCTTTACAAACATTCTTTACAACACCCCTCCTACCTTCTGACTAGGATAAAAGGACTCTGATCTTTACTTCTATTCTACTGTGTCTGATGAAGGGAGCTTTGATTCTCAAAAGCTTACACCCTGAAATTCTTGTTGGTCTCTAAGGTGCTACTGAACTCAAATCCAACTGAGCCTGTTAGGGTCCATTAAAATACATGGAAGACAGACAAGGATATCATTAACTAACTCAACAAGACAATGCCAGTGAAGAACTGCTCCCTCCCACCCAGCACAGGAGCTCAACCCTCACAGAACCAAGGTTACCAAAATACAGACACAATTAAAAAATAAGCTTGCACATCTTCAACAGTAAAAAGAAAAAGAGTGACATTTTCAAAGTGGTAGAAAAAGAAATTGCGAAAGGAAAAAAGTGCCTGCTTTGTTTCATCTTTTGCTGATGTAAATAAATAAAAATGTGCATGAAATATTCCTTTGCAATTTATAAAAAACAGAAATTGGATTAAAAACAGTGCAAACTGATATTTCATACTGCTCAAGGGTAAATTCACCCAAGTACATTAATAAGCTTAATTTTCTCACACACTGTGAAACATGGCAAAATACTTTGTTGTCAGAAAGTAAAGTATGACACGCTACTGTTTAGCAACACCACATATAACTGAAAGCAAAAAATATACTCAATATTCTTTTTTTAAAAAAAAAAGAGAATGACAGTTGCATCAATAGTTTTCAAAGATGAAACTGAGTATTTTCAATTTAAGGGTGCTATTTATTCTTTGATTATAATTTTTTAAAGGTGTGGGGGTTGAATATGTCCCTTGATTCCTATTAGTAATATGACAGGATTATTATTTCTAGATAAGCTATGCAGACCAGGTCAGAAGCCCTAGTCCCAGTCCTAGGGTATTAATTTGATATTTAAATGGAAATTCCAATTTTGCCACCACAAACTCCTAACAGTGCACTTACAGAAGAAGGATTTTAAAGCTCCCTAGCAGGGTGGTTTCTTCACTTTGGCCACAGTGATTCAGGTACCCATTTTAATTTTTCTGGGGATACTTTTACTACGTTTATGGCAGACATGACCAAGCAGGTTAGTCACTTTAACAGCACTGGTGACCTGTTGCGCAAGCAGAGTGTGCCATTGTTCACCTTCAGCAGAGAGTTGCATTCCTGCCCACCCTCTCCCACCCTTGGCTCAGGAAAAAATGTCTATCTGATTAGAATGTAACTGGCAAAATCATTCCAAGGAACATGTGTGCTACACAGGGATGGAGCTAAAATAGCCCTGGGGAAAAACAGCACCGGAGTTGGCTCTCAAATGCATTTGATCAGGTTTGAAGGGCAGGTTTTAGCAGTTGAAAGAGCACAGAACCTGACCAAGAAAGATCTTGCCTAATCCCATAGCTCTGTTGTTGTTTTTTTAAGTTTCCCTAAGGAATTCACGAATCAAATTAATCTGCTAGAATAAATGAGCTAGAAGGGTCTCCAAGATGAGAAATTAAAAACCAAGATGTTTAATTAGAAGTAGGCACAATACAGACAACAGCACACTGAAATGCTACTGCTTGTGTGAAAATTAAAAGGGATGGAACAAAATAGGAATGAGGAAGCCAAATGATCTCATGCCTTAATAATTTTTTGTGTGTGTGGCTCCAATTAACACAAGAAAACTAGCATAGAAGTCTTATAAATCCGTTCTTTGTGTGTGTGAAATTGGACCTGTATTCAATTGAATGTGAATAATCAAAAAATACAGGTTCACCACGTCCACATATGATTTTGCCAGGGTTTCCAGCGGGGAGCATTTCACAGGCAGAATAATTTGGTAGGCAGAGATTGGGGAAGTCAATATCATACAACATTGTGACATCACTTCTCGGTGGCTATGCAGAAGCAACACCATGGCATCACACAACACTCTAGGAATTTTCCCCAAACTCTATGGTAAATATCATACAGATTAGGGGAATTCCAACAGTGTTGTGCCCTTACATTGGTGGAAAAGCTGGAAATACTGCCAGCAGAAGAAACACAAGAACAAGGAAGACAGAGGGAGGAGGACGGGGGACACTAAGAGATGGCACTGGAAGGAAAAGGAAAGTGTCGGTTGTAGGTGACTCTCTGCTGAGGGATATGGGACGTCAGGCTTTTGACCCTGTGACATGAGAGGTGCGTTGCTTGCCAGGGGTAAAAATTAAAGATATTGAAGACCAGATACCAAAACTGGTGAAACCTAGAGATCATTACCCATTTGTGATGGTCCAGGTGGGAACCAACGAAACATTCAGCCGCTCTGAGCCTGGTCTCGGCCGGGGAGAGCGGGGCATTAAATTGAAACTGAAGGTGAGCTACCACTTCACCAGGAGTAAAGACAATGATTGTGTGGAGGAACACCCGCTACAGTGACATCACCCAGATGCTTTAATGCATACTAGGGATATGCACCGGGGGGAGGGGGATCAGTATTTTTTGGATCTGGATTTCATGGAGGGCATAATTATTGGTATTCCAAATTACTTGGGTCTCCAATACCATTTCAGTATTTAGATTCAGGTTTTTGTTTTGGGGGGGGGGGTGTTCTGAAATTATTTGAGTTGATTATTCTCTTTGGTATCTTACTGGGGGGCTGGAGGAGCAGTTTTTCAACCAAATAATATTAGAATTGCAGCACAACTAGTGCTGCCTGTCCAGTAAAAAATCACCAAGTTTCAAGTGAATTGGACCACGAGGTCCAATTCTATGGGCCCCTGAAAAAGGGGCCCACAGCCACCCTCCATTGTTTTCTATATGGAAGAAAGTCCATGCTTTCTCCAGGGCAAAGAATACTCCAGAACACAAGAACATGCAACTACTGGCCAAAAGCCTCCCAATGGAAACAGAAACAATAAGGCCAACAGAACCACAAAACCCAAACAAATGTGGTAAACAAGACAATCAAACAAGCCAATCCCAGCAGAAGCAATCTGGCAAGCTCCCCAAGGTCCCATTTATTTGTGAGAGCTGCCTCCCTCCCCCACTCCTGTTGCCCAGGAATCCTGCAAAAAGTAAACAAGTAAATAAAAACAGCATGTTTGGTACTTTAAAACACTGTCCCTGGATATTCCCAAATATTTTCAGGAATATGCAAGAACATGGTACCGGTATTGATCAGGATTCTATAATGCAGGGGTGTCAAACATACGGCCCGCGGGCCGGATCTGGCCCCCGGAGGGCTTTTAACCGGCCCGCGGAGCCGAGGCATCCAGTCCCCCTTTCCCCCCTCCCCTGGCTTTTTCTGGGCTTCCCGAGGCCCGTGGGTGGCCAGGGAGGGAGTAGGGAGGCTTTGCTGCGGCCGCACTTGGCTGCAGTGCCGCTGGGGAAGCCGGGGATGGTGGTGGGAGATTTGTCGTGGCTGCGTGGGGCCGCTGGGGAGGCCGGGGGTGGGGGGAGATTTGCCACAGCTGCATGGGGCCGCTGGGGAAGCTGGGCTGGGGGGATTTGCTGCAGCCATGTGGGGTCGCTGGGGAAGCCGGGAGTGGGGGGACTTTGCCGCAGCTGCGTGGGGCCGCTGGGAAAGCCAGGGGGAGATTTGCCGCAGCCACGTGGGGCCGCTGGGGAAGATGGGGGTGGAGAGGACTTTGCTGTGGCTGAGCTGGGCCACGGGTTCGCTGGGAGGCTTTTCTTTTTTATTCCTCTTTTTCTGACCCTCTCTCCCTGTCCTTCCTTCCTTCTTTCTTTCTTTCTTTCTTTCTTTCTTTCTTTCTTTCTTTCTTTCTTTCTTTCTTTCTTTCTTTCTTTCTTTCTTTCTTTCTTTTTCTTTCTCTCTCTCTCTCTCTCTCTCTCTCTGTCTCCCTTCTTTTCTCTCTCTCTCTCTCTGTCTCTCTTTCTTTCTTTCTTTCTTTCTTTCTCTGTCTCCCTCCCTCCCTCCCGTTCTTTCTTTCTTTCTTTCTTTCTTTCTTTCTTTCTTTCTTTCTTTCTTTTTTTCTTTCTTTCTTTCTGTCTCCCTCCTTTTCTCTCTCTCTCTCTCTCTCTCTGTCTCCCTCCCTTCCTTCCTTCCTTCTTTCTTTCTTTCTTTCTTTCTTTCTTTCTTTCTTTCTTTCTTTCTTTCTTTCTTTCTTTCTTTCTTTCTTTCTTTCTTTCTTTCTGCCCTCCTAACATATCAGTTCGACACCCCTGCTCTAATGTGTATCCCGATCCGGAATATGCCTAAAAAATACCCATAAGATTTTTTTTTCAGTTATATTTTCATATCAGATATATCCAAGCACACATCCCTAATGCATACAAACTTAAATGGTGTGAGTAAGCGTCTTCTACACAGTTACACATGTGCAATCATGATCTCTGATTAAGATGTCCTAGCATTTCTTTTTGTGGCCACTGACTAACTACATCTATGCTTCTAGAATTAAACTATTCCAAAAGAGAATAAGCAACAGTGAAATAGTCAAGTGTACTCTCCGTGTATCTGGTGAGATTACAGCTACTTGTGACTTTTTGGATGGAACAGTAACCAGCACAGCTTGTGCCTGACCTGTTAAGACTGTTTGATCTCAAGACACAGCTGCAAGTAATTAGTTGGCCTGTAAGGTCTAATCAAATGAACGAGCACACCGGTGGAGAAACCTGGAGGGCATTCACATTTGAGCAGCAGGCTAATTAGTTACACAGTTAGGGACAAGCCCAAAGACATTTAATGGGCCTGACAAATCCTGTCATACCACAATGGCTTCATAAATCCCTTGACAATATTCTTCAAGGTCAAACAGAGAAAGATTATAATGGATCCCACCTTGTCCTGTTCCATAGTATAGAGGCCAGTGTGAGGCCAGGCATGAGAGTGCAGCCTGAGTATATGAATAAGATACTTCCTTTGTACAACATTATCCCATGCTCTATGTCCATGCCCTAGTTTAAGACTAGCCAGCAAGTTGTGGCCAATTCCAAGACAACTGTATTCAGTGTACTGAGCCCTGTAAAGGTACTCAACTGTTGAAACCACCTCTGTATCCAATTGCAAGATTAGATATATTATACTTAAACAAATTGAAAGAGAGTATCCCTAAGTATAAACACCTGAACAGTAAAGATCAACCTTGGACAATGGATATTTCGGACCAAGGCAGCTCCATTTATCTATCATGGCTAGCAGCCATGGGCCTATCTTCCATGAATCTGTCTAGTTTCCTTTCAAGGCCTATAACATTGAACCCCTTTGTCCATTTTGCTTGAAACTCAGGGGGTCTTTCGATTACATGGAGAACTATGTTCTGTGAAACAGCTGCACCAGACCTTCAATTCCCCCCACTGAAAATAATGAGCCAAAATTCCAGAACCTGTAAAAATATGGATTTTTATCTTGAACTGGTAACGTTCTATCAAAAAATATGGAATAAAAGTAAAGGTGTCCTCCCCAAATCCTATATCCAAAAATATAATGAATTTTTCTTTCCTAGTCCACTCCCATCCCTCTAATAATTGCAATGTGACATAAGCTTGCCTCAATTAAAAATAATTCCTATTTCTCCACAACGCTATTGGCCGGGCAGGTGGGCACCTCACTTGACAGACAATTCTGGAAAGACTACTTTTACTCACAGTTGCTAATTGTTGTTTTAAAAAACACACACAATACCACTCCAGAAAACTAGCAACCATTTCTGCTCTTTTTTTCACTATTCAGAGAGAATAGAGAGGGCACCTTATTCAAGGGGTTGTACAATTGGAAACCCTTTGTCCAATTCACTTGAAACTTGGAGAGTCTTTATAAGGGAGGGCAGACTAGGATTCCTGATGTTTTGGTACCATTAGGTGAAAAACATCCACTCAGGAAAATCTAATATTTTCCCTGCATGGAAAACAATGGGCAGATGTCCAATCCAATCTTAATGAAACCAGAAATGCAACCCGATCAGTCTTCATGATACCACAGTATCATCTCCAAGGATTCTTAAAACTGATACACCTTCCCTTTCTTAAATTACAGTACGGAATTAAAATGATAATTTTTCCAGTGCACGCAACCAATCCTCAGCTACTCAGTTCAGTGTTTGCTTCAGGAAAAAGTGGGTTGACTGCATCAAACAGAGCCATCACCCCAGTACAGAATAACTAATCTTCACTGCCCCTAAAGTAGAAGAGACATGAAGCTGCTGTGGGTATTGGGCAAGGGGGGGCTTTGGGGCTTGAGCTCAGGCTGGCCCCACAGCCACCCCCAATGCATGTTTCAGCTGCTGACATCTGCCACACTGCGCATGCAGGATAAAAAGATGTAAATACGTAGACATATAGGAGTATGTAAAATGATACTTGACAGAGTCACAGGAAGATTCGAAAACTACACCTCTGTTTTTTGAAGCCATTAAAGCAGTGTCACATTTCATACCTCTAAAGGTTTCAGCTTCAACTGTTGCCAGTTGTTCAATTTGTATATTCCAAGTACTGAACAGATTGTTTTTGTTACTGGTTTTCCTTGAATCATTAGAGTTTATAGTATAAAAATAGCCTACAATTAGAAGTCCATTTTAAAGGTTGCCAATAAAATGAATGCAAGCTATGATAAGCTTCATGTGGGTATGAGAACATGATTGCTTTCAAGTGTATGTATTCCTAAAAGAGCAAGCAAATAATCTAGTGGACTGTGCAAATAAAAGTTTCTGTTTCACTCTGTATGCCACACATCTAAGCACATGTGCCTTCCTCTTTTGGACATCCTCAGTTCCAACACAAATAGTTCTTGTTAGCATTTAAAATAATCAAGTGTTCTGTTGCAGGTCGGGATTTGTCCGCTGTCCCCAAAAAGCAACTATTAATATATTCTATGCCACATTTTCTGTTTTTTCCGCCCAACATTTTTCTTTAACTACTGCAGGCAGCCCAGAAACAGCATTTCTAATCATACAGACAAGTGCTGACTATTCAAAGAAACTAAACCAGACATGTCACGTATCAAAGGCAGTATATAACTCCATACAAAAAAAAAGGCAAGTTGGTTTTTATACATGCCTCCATTTTGCAGTATGACTGACAGTTATAACAGAACTGAGTGGGATGCAGTTCATGCCGTACTCTTAAGTATGTAATTGCAAAATCAATGCATCACAAACTGCATTGAACTGATCACACAAAAATCTGTGTGATCAGTTCAAGGCAACATAAAATACAATACAGACTCAAGTAACTGACCTTGATGGTGTGCATAAAATCCATAAATCTACATGAACAGAAAAAAAAAAAAAAACATGTCTATGCAGCTAGTTAAATCATGAAATATCACAAGTTAATCACAAATTCTTAAAA
Source organism: Euleptes europaea (assembly GCF_029931775.1). Lineage (NCBI taxonomy): Eukaryota > Metazoa > Chordata > Lepidosauria > Squamata > Sphaerodactylidae > Euleptes > Euleptes europaea. Next base: position 76,198,104 of record NC_079321.1, read on the forward strand.
TTACTAAATTACAATCCATAAAGTATCAATAGCATCATGAATTTAAGTTCAATTAGGCAAGGTCTTTCTCCATCATTGCAATATTTGCATGTGCCACTAGAATGACTAAATTCAATAATGACCCCCAAATTATGAGTCATCCACTGAATCATCAAATCTTGCTAGAGAAGATAGCCATCTGCCAAAAACTAGGAAAAAGCATTAACAGAATAAGGAACTTCCATATCAGTGTGCCACTAACACCCATAAATAGGACCTACAACTGATCTGTCAGTGACTCCCCTTACCAAGAACTATGATAAGGACCCAAACCAAGCCTCTTTCTAAAGCAAGAGTTAGTCACAAAATAATCAGCAGAGTTAAATCAATATGTCTAATCCTCAACATGGCCCTATCTTTGTGTGTGTGTGTGTGTGTGCACAGCTGACTTATGGGGACCTCACAGGGTTTTCAAGGCAAGAGAGTTCGGAGGTAGTTTGCCATTGCCTGCCTCTGCGTCATCACACATGAACACATGAACACATGAAGCTGCCTTATACTGAATCAGACCCTTGGTCCATCAAAGCCAGTATTGTCTACTCAGACCGGCAGTGGCTCTCCATGGTCTCAGGCAGAGGTCTTTCACATCCCCTACCTTCCTAGACCCTTTAACTGGAGATGCCGGGGATTGAACCTGGGACCTTCTGCATGCCAAGCAGATGCTGTACCACTGAGCCACAGCCTCTCAACTTGGTATTCCTTGGAGTTTTTCCATCCAAATACTAGCCAGGGCCGACCCTCCTTAGCTTCTGACATCTGACTAGATAAAGCTAGCCTTGAGCTATCCAGGTCAGGGCATTGCCCTATCTGCCCATACTTAATTCTGCAGATTGGGGCAAAGCAGATCAAAAAAAGACATTTCTACAGATTCAGGGCACACCCCAGGTTTGCAGAAAAATCTGGAAACAAAAAACAGGGGAATTGTCTGTACTGGCAGGTGAAGGAGGGAGAGGAAGAGCTGCTATTGCCCCCACCTACACCACTGAGGAAGCAGCATAGTCCTTTCCAGGACTATTTTGGCCTTTGAGGGATGGCACATTGGGGCCAGGCCTGGCTAGGGTTGCCAGCTCCAAGTTGGGAAATTCCTGGAGATATTGTGGTGGAGTCTGAAGAGGGCAGGGTTTGGGAAGGGGAGAGAGAGGCCTCAGCCAGAATTATGGTATAGAGTTCGCCCTCCAAAACAGCCATTTTCTTCAAGGGGACAGATCTGTGTTGTCAGGAGTTCAGTTGTAATTCTGGGAGATCTCCAGGCCCCACCTGGAGGTTGGCAACCCCAGGCATGGAAGAAACTTATGGATGACTAAATACCACTTGACTTGCATGACTCAACTAGGCCTGGCTGCTTGCTACTGCTCAACCGCAGCCACCTTATGAAAGCCAGTGCGGTATAGTGGATAGAGCTTCAGAGCAGAGTCTGGGAAACCCAGATTTGAATCCCCATCTTGCTGTGGAAATTCGCTGGGTGATTATGGACCAGTCACATACTTTCAGTCTAACCTACCGCACAGGGTTGTTGTGTGAATAAAAAGGAGGAGAGGAGAATAATGTAAGCTGTTTTGATCCCCCCCTGTGGGAAAAGGTAGGGTATAAATGATGTAAATATGTAATAAATATAAATGAAGATGAGAGGCAGATAAAAGGTATTGATTGATTGACTGATTGATCTTTAATACGGTCAATGACCAGCACACAGATAAAAGGTTGATTGGTGAATGTCTGAGGAGGAGAGAATGAGGCGGAAATGAAAAGAGGATATGGGGGTACCAGTGAAAATAGTGTGGGGAGGGGAATATAGGTGAAAGTGAGGTGCTACCCCACAGGACCTTGAGGGTTCTCTACCATGCAAATGGGCTTGGCCCAGTGGCTGCCACCACAAAACTGGGCCATAGTTTTCCTACGTAGAGGCTGCAGGAGGGGGGGCAGAGGGAAAGCTTAAGACATAGGGGCAGATAAAGGTAGGTTGGCTGTTGGGGGAAGTAGGTTGCCAACTCCAGCTTAGCAAATTCCTAGATATCTGGGGTGGGGGGTGGGGAGGGGGGTTGAGGAGGGGGAACCTCAGAAGGGTATGATTAACCACCAAAAACATTTGTCATCAACTGTGATAGCCTTTCTTAACTTAAAACTTCATTACGGTCCATGACCAGCACAAAAACTGGTACAGAGAATAAACAAAAGGAATAAGATCAGTATATAACCAACTTAATGTAGCAACTGCCAATAAACATGGTGTATACCAAACACAAACTGCAGGATAAACGTAACCTATAAACAAATTTACAATTCAAAATTCTCCTTAACAAATACTAAAAATTAAGACCTACCCATTAACTTTAAAACTTTATCACTCTTTATGTTAAAAGGCCCTCTTTACTTTTTCTAAAATTACAAACTTGGGTACAAAATCAAGCAACCAGCCATGTTGTTTGAATATTCTTGTCTGAGAGAAGATATTCAAGTTTAATTTTATTAGATCTCCCAGGGAACCTTACCAGCAATGGCCCAATAGTTTTGCTATGTTATTATATAGAGCACAATCAAATAATGTGTGCTCAATCGATTCAATTTCTCTTAGTGAGCATGCACATAGTATCTGTTCATATGGTATTTTCTTGTATTTTCCCTCCAATGCTGCAAAGGGTAAGGCATTGCTTCTGGCTAACGTAAACGCCCTTCTGGCCCCATTAGATTCCAGAAAATATAACTAGGCTGCCAGAGATGCTATATATCTAACATTTTCAGATGAGATACAGCCTGGAGCAGCCACGATGTCCAGTTGTCTCTCTACGTCAGTCACCCACTGCTTAATTTCTGCTCTTGCATGCTCCAATCTTAGGTCCAGAAGAGTTTGAGGAGAAAAACCAAATTTCTGGAGGGAGCTTAAAAAACCCCTAAACCAACTGAATTTAAAGTTATCTTGTAAAATTAGAGGGAATAAATGTTGAGAACTATGATAGCCTTATATACAGCTAAATGTGTTTTCTCATTATTAGGACTTGGTTATTTCTAGCTATTCTGCAGTTCACATCAGAATGCTAAACCTGTCAAGCTTTTAAAAATTATTTGTGATGATCCTAAGGAATGGATAAATTCCCTCGTGGAACAAATAATTGAAAGGTGACCTTATGAACAAATTCACCTCAGAGCCATCTGATTTTTAATGTGAAGACAAGACTACATAACAGCATGAACAGAATAAAATGCAGATGGGTTGTTTTAAAAGGGGAACAAAGAGACTAAATGATTGACAAGCAACTTAAAAAAAACACTCTCACTGCACTCAGGAATGAAAACCACTTGATAATTATCATGCAAATTTTTCACAAAAAGAAAGTGCTTATTAGATGGGATTTTTTAAAAAGTCTTTTCAATTTTGACCTCAAAGCACTACATTTAAATAAATGGACTAGGGAAATCCAGAAAGGATTTCTTGATTAAATTTAAAAAGTATTCAGAATTTATGTAATACTTGGAACTTTCGGAGTGCTTTACATACATTTTATTGTAATCCTGACTACAACCCTAAGAACATCAGACCATAAGAAAAGCCATGCTGGATCAGACCAAGTCCATCAAGTCCAGCAGTCTGTTCACACAGTGGCCAACCAGGTACCTCTAGGAAGCCCACAAACAAGACAAAAGCAGCAGCATTGTCCTGCCTGTGTTCCACAGCACCTAAGCACCTGTAAAATGAAATCAACCATTAGTCTAGCTAAACGCCTGCCCTTTCTAGGTATTAAAAGCTGCCAGAGGAGGAGTGGCTACTTGAGAGTATGAAGCAGTTAGTGCCTCCTTGATGGGTGGGGTGGTCTCCACAGTCTTGAAGGAGACTGTGGTGAACCATTCCTAAAGGAACTCACAGTTGACATACAAACTAGGAAATATCAGTCAGCTGTGTGCACCCCAAATTTGTGCAAGGTGTTGTGAGCATGTGGTGGTAACAGTTTTTCACTGATTATGCTCATTATCTGTATTATTTCCAAAAGGGCTTCACACCTGGTTTTGGAACTGCTTTGATCACTCTAGAATATGATGCAAGTGAGGACATGGGCAAGGGAGTGTATCTGTCAATTCTCAGATTTTGATTACATTGACTGTAGTTGATCCTTTCTAGAGAGCAGACCTAGAGAGTAGTATTGAAAACTGGTGGTCCACTCCATAGCCATTGGCTTCTGTGGTATCTTGAGGTCCATCTTTTCTCCCATGCTATTCAACATCTCTATAAAGCGTGTAGATAGAGTCAGCTGGAGATTGAATGATATGAAGATATCTATCTACTTTTCCATTCTGAATCTAGAGAAACACTGCATGTTCCTAAACTAATATCTGACAAAAATGGATGGGTTTGAATAGACTGAAGCATAATCCAGACAAGATGCGGTACTATTGGCCGGGAATGCAATTGACCATGGTGTTGGTACTACGGTCATTGTATCACCCCTAATGGTGCAAGTTTATAGCATGGGAATGATCTTGGATTCACAGTTGCATCTGGATATCTAGCTGGTGGCAGTTTCCAAGAATGCTTTTTAAGCCGTTTGACTGGTCTACTAATGGCAATCTTGCCACCACAGGAAAGACCTGGCCACTGTTATTTATGCTCTTGGTGACTTCTACAGTGGACTGTTGTGATGTGCTGTATATAGAGCTGCCTTTGAAAACTATCTGGAAACTACACCTGGTCCATAGATCTAGTATTAGAGACATAGCTTCACTGATAGCATCAAAAGTACAGTTTGCCCTCACAAAGAAACCTTGAATAGCATCTTTCCTATCAATTTGCAGGAGGCAAGTTTGGAAGGCTTTTTTCCTGACAAGCTTTTTAATTGGCTTTGGGATGAAAATGACCAAGGTCGCCCTGACTGATGACATTCACCGGCAGAATGAAAGGGGGAGTACATCCCTGTTTATTCAACTGGACCTCTCAGTGGCTTTCAATAGCATTGGCCATGATATCCTTCTAAAGAGGCTTACTGGACCGGGAGGAGGGGGCACCATGCTTTAGTGGTTCTGCTCCCACTTGACCAACTGTTTCCAGAAGGCAATGCTGAGGGACTGCTGCTCAGCCCTGTAGCATTTATGATATGGGGTGCTGCTGCAGGATTACATCTTGTCCCTCAAACTATTTTACATCCATTAAATCATTGGGAGACATGTGGGGATTTGGAGTGAGGTGCCAGGAGTATGTGGATGACACCCAGATCTATGTCATACTACATCCAACTCACAAAAGCTCATGTGGGAATAAATGTTGTTATGACTTTAAGGAGTCTCTGGACTTCCGTTTTGCCTTAATATCATGGCCTGAAAAATCTGCCTTCCACCCTTCTAAACTTTACGTTTTTGTAACATCCAGCCTGATGAAGAGTTCTGGTGAGCTCAAAAGCTTGCGCAATCCATGTCATTTTGGTTGGTTTTAATGAAATTATTACATGGATTTCATTTTTGTTGTCACTCTGAATACCAGTGACAGGAGAGCAACGAGAGGAGGCTCTGGCCTCTGTGTCCTACTTGTAGGACTTCCGGTTGGCCACTGTGTGGATCACAATTCTCATGTAGATGAGCCGTTGGTCTGAACACATGACAGCTCTTACGTTACACTGATGGAAGAGCAGAACCACCTCAATGTAAATGTATGAACCACAACAAAATCTACATAAAACTGACTGCATAAAATCTGCTTACTTTGAACAATGACATCTCTCACCCTTTCTCTAAAGCTGAAAATCCATTGAACTAAAAGTCAACCAAGATGAAACTGAACTTGGCTGCTCTTCTTTCACGACCCCACTGGCTGTCATCTCACACCCCAGATAATCTGTTGCCAAGACAGATGTTCCAAGCTCCACTACACTCAAGTGGGGCAGCAAATTCCCAGAACTTACTTCAATCTTTCCCAGCAAGATCAATGTCTATTAACTGACAATGATAACAGCAAACACTGCCAGACAATTACAAGGAATTCACATATGTGCCAATTTCAAGGCAATTATTTCCAAGCAAAAAATGCTTCCCTCTCCTTTTCCTGGCAGCTACCTACCAACTGCAAATTAAACATTCTAGTATTCAAGTTAATCATTTTGAGAGCATGAAAAAGGAGGTAAATGACACTGTAACCTTGGTGCCATACCCTACATGTGTGAAATATAATAAACATAGATGATTATCGTACAAGTCTGGCTTACCTATGTAGCTCTTGGGGATGTGACTGAGAAGGCAAGCATAGAAGTGTGCATGTTACCATATACTACTTTCCTTCATAATATGGGTCTTGTCATGGTTCTGAATATGCTTGTGTTTCACTTTATAATTCAGCTCTTAAAAAGCAAACTCACAACTGTCAATCCTGCCTGAAATGCATGTAGCATTCTTCCAGTGTTTGCTAAACTCTCTACAGGCTAACACACAATCAGCAAAGTTGGTGAACTGGAGCACTGTCACAAAGAAGTGAAACTGAACAAAGGCAACATTCATACCACGCACTGTTGTGTAACACAACATTAAAAGTAGCATTGTAAAGAAACAACATCCCTCCCCCGAGCAGCACTTTTAAGCAGCTGTGTTGACCTCATGCTCTTAAAGGAAGTGCTCACTAAAGGGTACCAAAAAGTCACACTGTTAAGAGAAAGAGGAAAACAATTCACACTGAGAGGCTCTCTCCCCTCATGAAATTGTACAAGATTATATGACTTTCAATAGACCATTAGGTAGTATTTAAGAGTTGGTATGTCTCACTATAATAGGAAGCTTATATAAATACAAGCTTATTAACTACTTCTCATTTGACACAGAAAACTAGAAGAAATTTAATTTTCTCTCATGCTCTTAAACAAAACATTAAATCAAAGGGGATACCAAAAGTAAAGTTCTTGTGTACAGTTGCATTTAAAATTACTATTAATAAAATAATATTGGTGATAAACCAAAGCTTTTTCATTTAATGTATCATCTTCTGCCTTTCCACAATCTGTTCCTTACTCTTACACACTGTAGTGCAAAGAAATACACTAGAGGTTAATGCAAACCATATGGTAAGCAACAAGATAAGCACTGAAGAATTTAGTCATATAGGTAAAGCATCTTGGGGGAGGAAATGTTGCTGTGGGGAGAAGAAAGTGGATGGGAAAGGTGCTAAGCACCATACCCTCCTAACAACTGATGCCAGTTTCCTACCCCTGAAGCAGCCCATTTTCTGCTTAAAAAACGATCAAGCTGTCGTTACTAGGTTTGTGCATATCGATAAACCCGAACTGAAAATAAACCCGAAATTAGCCATTTTGGTAAATTTCCAGTTCAGGTTTACTGAATGCACAAACTTGGGGAGAAAGCTGAAGCCGAATAAGCAATTCCGGAGAAAGCCGAATAATTGCTTATTTGGCTTAATTGCTTATTTGGCTTTTTTGGGGTCCTAGGGGGTCATTTCTCGAGGTGGAGCTGCCAAATTCACAGCATAGCTTTAAGGGACTGTCCTTGTACAAACCCCAAAGTTTGGTGAATATTGGGTCAGGGGGTCCGATTTTATGGGGTTTGAAAAAGGTCCTCCCTCCTCCATAGACAATCATTGTGTATTTTGCAATACTTGTCTATGGAGGAGGGGGCAGCCCCTTCCAGGCCCCATAAAATTGGAAGGGAGTTTTTAAGGAAGGAAGGATGTGGCTATTACAAGTGTGGGAAAACTCAATTTTCCATAATTAACAGCAACCTGGCAACTGACCATGAGGAAGGAAGGAAGCAGACCGGCAACCATTACTGAGAACAAGTCTAAAAAGGTAAGTACATTTAAAATTTTCCTGGGGGACATTTTTGTACATAGAGCCCCCAAATTCACAGTGTAGCTTGAAGGGACTCTCCTTGCACGACCCCCAAACGTTCGTGAAGATTGGGTCAGGGGATCCAATTTTATAGGGTCTGGAAAGGGCTGTCCCCCTTCTCCATAGACAACCATTGCAAACTTCGCAATGATTGTCTATGGAGGAGGGGGTGACCCCTTCCAAACCCCATAAAATTGGACCCCCTGACCCAATCATCACCAAACTTTGGGGTTTGTGCTAGGACAGTCCCTTCAAGCTACACTGTGAATTTGGGGGCTCTATGTCAAAAAATGACACACACCCCAGTGCTGAATTCTTCCAGAAACCCGAAAATAAGCTGAATGCCCATATTTACCAGTATGGGTATTCAGCTTATTTCAGGTTTCCCGTAAAAAATCAGACCCAATAAATCCGAACCCAAAATTTACAGATTTTTTTTTTTGCATAGCCCTAGTTGTTACATTTATTTGTGTAACACATACTTCGGTCTCCAGTTTCTCAGAAACCACTGCCACAAGTATACACAGACATCTTCGATATTAAGCACACAACAGAGTACGTTTACCAGATATGGGAGAAGGCTGTTCCAGGCACAGCCTTCTTGGACGACAGATCCTAAAAGGGGAAGAGGGGAACAGATGTGGCTACACAAAATCAGCAGTGGTCATTTAGAATACTGAGACAGAGCAAAGCAAGAGAAGAGAAGGCCAAGTAACACACAGTCTTACCTGTAAAAGATAATGCTTAGGAATTCCAAAATTCAGGTTCAAGGGACTGTAGCCTGCCAGGCAGGTGGGTCAAGAATGTTTGATTCACTTTATCCACTACACACTTCAGCAGATTAATCTGGGCAGACATAAAGGAAGCTATACACTCTGGTGTATCCTTCCCCTTTGAGTAGGATGCACACCGTGTTCCTAGAATGTACCACCCCATTCTTCCACAAGCTTTTTGTTCTCCTAGAGTCCAGGGTGGTGGACAAAAGCAATGTCCTACAAGTTTTGGTCACTGAAAATCCACAGTATGACCCCTATTCCCCAGCAATCTTTTTAGATATTACATTGCCAGCAAGCAAAGGGATGATCAATACTGAACAACAGAAATAAAAATAAAAATGTCAATCCTGGCTCACCTGGTATTCGTTTGGCCAAAAGGTGCTCACAGCCAACTCTGCTCGCAGCCAGTCTTTGCCAGTGGAGCCTGTCACATTCCAAATGGGATTAGCCAGAGGTCCCTTGTTTACCCTGACCAAGATGTTCAGAGTGCCAGGGCTTGCTCCTTTCTTACTGTACAAAAGGTAGCTGAAATCAATACAGTGGGTATCATTTTCTTTCATTGTAGGAAGCTGGAGTCGAGCCTTTTCCCCATGGCTGTGGTGTGAAGACTCCACTATCATATAAGACCCTGATAAAAGATAAAAAGGTAAATGTAGAGGTGCAAGTCAACTCATTCAGGAAAAAAGGCATATTTTTGACAGAATTTGTAATACAATAATACAACTAAATGTTAGGAACAGATTCTATGAACAGCGATAAATAATATGCACTTCAAGGAATAAATTTAACTTCCTAAATAACATACACCCCACGATTTCAGAAAAAGCTACCCAGACTTTAAAAAGTAATTTATTATAACTCATTTCAAATAAATCAAAATTCATCTGTAGGCATCTTTAAATAATACATACAGGAGGTACTGAGCCCTGGACCTTTTCACCTCAAGTAAAGGAAACTTGTGTTGGAAAGGCCTTTTTCTAGCTAAGACCCTGGAGAGATGATGCCAGACAGAACAAACAGTACAGAGCTGGAAAGATCAATGATCTGACTCAGTATGTGACAACTTTAGATATGAGAGTATCTGGTTTTTGAACATTGTGAAGGAATTGCATCAGAACATATGATATACCGTATGTAAGCCGTGAGCTACTTGGAAAAAATTCACCCATATATGTTAGGGGGCAATCGGAACTGATGAATTCAGACGACGATACGGAGGATTGCTTCTAGAAGACTTTTGCCTATGCAGTCTTTTCAGACGTGTTTATTATAAAAGGACCTGATACAACCATTGTTGGTTTAACCATTGCACAGCTCCTTGTGATTGTTATAATATGACTGTTTGTACTTAGCTGTGATTTTGAAATATGATTGTGTTTATCTAGATGTGTGATTGATATACGTAAGTTATTATTACATATTAGTGTTTATCTTAGATGGTGGTCTATCTATGTTATATTTTCTTGTTGCATTCTCAGTTTAACATAGTGGTGCTATCTTTTGATACCACATCAGAACTACAGCACAATGTAATGTTACTTAAAATTACAACTGGGTTTGCCTTGTATATTGAATCCCCTCCTCTTTAATATTACCTTCCCAAATAACACAAATAAATCAAATGTGCCAGCCATTATCCATACTTGTGAGCATTCAGTGCTGGCCCATTGACTTCTACATGTCTGATTATGTGAGAAAGTAATGGTTGTATGTTACGTTACTGGAGAAGGTGGACCTCCTATGTCTGGCACAACACTATAAAAGAAGACTTCTCTGTTCCATACTCAAACTTCCAAAACAGCTTCTCTAAATTTATATGCAATGAGGCTACTTGACATTCCAGCCAACATTCTAGAGAGGTTTATTATCTACTCTTGAAAATGTACTTGAGGTAACGCAAGATAGATTGTTGAGAGGTTATTGCTCAATGAAAGTAAAAAAATAGGTCAATGAGAGGCAGAAAAAAACCATCATTTATTTTGTTTCTTTACAAACCTTTTAATTGCCCTCCAAACAATTCAGTATTGCTAAGTTAGTGTCTAATCGAACAGACAGCAATTGCTTACAGCTTCAAAACACCTTTCAAAAGTTTTAATATTGACATGCAATTATCTTTATTTGTGCAGCTAAGAGCAATTTTTTCAAAGGAAAACTGTGAAAGTTCAATGGCCTGGTTTATGTACACATTTGATTAACCAGACAGTACCCACCAAAGTGATGAAGTGAAAGGAAACATAGCAAGACTATATCTTCTAATTGTCAGCTTTATTTTTACTGCTTGAAAGAAAACATAGCAAGGCTATATCTTCTAATTGCCAGCTTTATTTTTACTGCCTGTTTCTGAAATATGAAAATGAACTGGCACCAAAATATTTATGTTCATAATTATTGGCAGTTGCTCCAAGAAATGAATCACAAGTGGCTCAATGTGATGCATTAAGCAGTTCCTAAGGCAATTGCTTCAGAGCATTCTACAATCACGATGTTTGAGTGTCCTGCACTAAAGACTTCGTAGCACAATTCTGTCACCAGACCAATTCCTTGTTCCCTAACTGTACACAGAGAGATCCTGTAATTATTTGATTATGGGTAGCTTTTAACCCAGATATTGAAATGAATTGTACCCAGTGTTAAAAGACACCTCTATGGTCAAATTCACCCTACTCAGCCATGAAGCAATAGTCACCATCACTCAGCCTAATTTAGTTCAAAGGATGATTATGAGAATAAAATGAATGACTGTTCATGCATGGACCTTCCCATTGACTTAAACAGAGCAAATGTGTGCTTAAACATGGTGGGGGTGGCGAAAAGCAGCAGTGATGAACGGCAAACGAAAAGGGTGTGGACTCTGTTCCCATAGTGCTTGCAGTTGCTGCCATGTCAGAGGGTGCACTTTCATACCATTTCAAAGAAGGCCATGTTGCTAATTCATTGTGAGAGAGAATAGCCCTAAAAGTACAAAACAAAACCTTGTTTGGTAACATGGACCAGAGCATGGATTTCTCCTTGTCAGGCAGAAAGATAGAAGACTCAGATAAGCACCTGACAACACCACAGAAAGAAGGTGGCTAACAAATATCTAGGGACCCCCTTTGATGTTCAAGAGGAGCCCCTGGAGTCTGAGCCAATACTATCAACCTATAATAGGTCTTTTAACTTGAACATGCCACCCTGTAGCCCACTTCAGCACCTGAGGTATCTCCCCAACTGACAACTCAAGCCTCACAAAACCCTGAACCATTCCAATCCCATCATAGTACTTGCCACCATAATCACCCAGGAACTCCAAGAACTGGTAGTCTGCTCCTGGATGGGCAGATGCCTGCATCTCCACCTCCTTGCAGGAGTATTTATAAGCCCTTAGTTAACTCCCAGCCTTTACTGGAACATCTAAGCTCTATACTGTTGGCTCTAGCTCCTTGACTCCTGCCTTGAGCAGGACACTCTCATGCTCTGACCAGTCATTAAATGAATTGGTCCATTAGCACTCACAAGATGAAGGTAAGTCATATTAAGATGCTTTTCTGAAACAGAGGCTCATGGTCAGTTTTTACTAAAGACTGGTCTAGTCCAGCTTCATGTGGTAAAAATGGACCATTAATTTAGAGTGCAATGGGGGGGGGGGAATCACCACATGTTGATCTGAGTCATACCCAGGAAAATGCATCCAGGAAGCCCACAAAGAATGAACGCAAAAAACTTCCCAAGGTGCTTAGCCTCCTGCAACTGGTATGAAAAAGAAAAAGTACCTCTGAATGTTCCATTTAGCTGTAGTAGGTATTGATGTTCCTCTGTTGTGTGTGTAAAGTGCCACTAAGTCAAAGCTGACTTATGGTGACCCCATATAGTTTTCAAGGCAAGAAACAAACAGGGGTGGTTTGCCATTGCCTGCCTCTGCATAACAACCCTGGACTTTTTTCATGGTCTCCCATCCAAGTACTACTCATCCCATCCAAGTACTAATCAAGACCAACCCTGTTTAGCTTTTGAGATCTGATGAGATTGGGCTAGCCTGGGCCATCCAGGTCAAGGTCTATTGCCCCTTGTAATGCTACTCCAAAGGCTAGGGATATCTCACCAACAGAGTGGGTGGTCTCCACAGTGAAGGGAGGGGGAAATCACCCCCTGCTGATGAAAAGGCACTAGGGGCAAGGTGGTTGTGCTACAGGAGCATCAACTTAAGATCCAATCCTGTGGATCTAACCCTTCTTTTAGAGTCATCTAAGCCAGAGTTCAAAGAGCCCCGTGGCGCAGAGTGTTAAGCTGCAGTACTGCAGTCAAAACCTCTGCTCAGACCTGAGTTCGATCCCGACAGAAGTCAGTTTCAGGTAGCCGGCTCAAGGTTGACTCAGCCTGCCATCCTACCGAGGTCGGTCAAATAAGTACCCAGCTTGCTGGGGGTAAAGAGAAGATGACTGGGGAAGACACTGGCAAACCACCCCGCAAACAAAAGTCTGCCTTGGAAACGTTGGGATGTGACATCACCCCATGGGTCAGGAATGACCCGGTGCTTGCACAGGGGACCTTTACCTTTACTTAAGCCAGAGTTCAGTATCATACTTTAGGGCAGCAGACTGCAAATAAAGTACATTTTATGGGCTTTCTTATCTGTCCTAAATCTGCTGCCAATTTTACCCAGAGTTGTAGTATTCTGAAAGAAGAAGAAAATGTCTTTCTATCCACTTTCTCCATATCCGTAATGTAGTATTCATGTGACCTTCCACACTCACACTCAAAGCGATACAATGCAGCCATTATTACTTTAGATACTGTATAGACCAGCTGATTTGTCCATAAAGCTTTTCTATTCTGAAGATACATATATGCAACTTAGTTTTTTTAATCATAAATTTATAATATTTTCATATATTATGCAACATATATTATAGAAAAATAATAAAATACTTGACAAATAGAGCAATTTTAAACCAAATCCATTTATTCAACATCCTGTAATAATGCACTTACTGTCATCACCACCACTACTTAACAAAATGCATCCCATAATTTAAGTTCTCTGGTTCCTTCTCTCTCCATTATTCCCATGAAATACAAACAGGAATTTAATCTACCATCAGAAAATCACAGGTTTAAGGACTTCTTAGGTATATTTGATTAAAAAGCTGGATAATCTTTTTTAAATAAAGAAATCCTTCCACTTCACATGGTATTTAAAACGTACCTATCTTAATTAAAGCTATCACATTTGTCTGGTGTTTGAGGGCCAAAAGTGCAGTGCAAACCAAAGGGGGGGTAGTTTTGGCATAGCTGAAGACGGCGCAGCCATGGCGCAGCCGGGCCGTCTCCTGAGCGATTTGCTGTACCAAGGCAAGCAAGCCACACAGGCAAATTCCCCCCACCCCCACCCCCGTGAAACTGCTGTATGGGGCTATGCCACCATTTTTGCTGTCATAAGTTCACACCAGCAAAAATGGGTGTTCCTGGGACAAAAGGGTTTAGGGAGCTGACTAATGTCAGTCTCACCCCTGGGAACGCCCCCTTTGGCGCTGGCACAAGCTCCTGTGACAGAGGAGCGCTGCCACCCATGCCTCACACTGCTGCGCCATTCCTAGGCGCTGGTGTAAGAAGCCTGGCGCTGGCATTAGTGCCCGTTTAGATGGTGCAAGTGGCACTTACACCAGCACAGAGGTCACGCTGCCTCCAAAGGCCTTTGCCCCCCTCCTGAGGATTGAACAGTAAATGCCATAAGTAGAAACAAGGGTCTCTGTTGTTTTTTCCTTGTAATGTTACTGTAAAGAGCTGGGGTGGATATATGAGAAAACCAGTGTGGTATAGTGGTTACAATGTCAGACTAGGATCTGGACAACCGAGGTTCAAATCACCACTCTTCCATGGAAGCTTGCTGGATGACCTTGGGCCAGTCACATTACCACAGCCTAGCCTACCTCACATGGTTGTTACAAGGATAAAAAAAGGGGAGGAGAAAGCTCTAATCTGCTTTTGTCCTCACTGGAAGAATGGCAGAGTATAAATGAGGTAAACCTAAATAAGTTCAAAAAAATATATGCAGGGGGGAATTTTCTAGGCAAGCAGAGATTGTTTATCATTTTATCTAGCCTCTAGATTCTCTTCTGCAAATGACTTTGGCCCCAGGCAGCCACTTCCCCCCATAACAGGACTTTGAAAGTAACCTACCTGTAGAAAAAACAGCCTCAATGGAGACATTTGCAGGGAGAATCATCAAGCAATTAAAAGTGAAACCTCCTAGAAACCAATCCTTTCTTGTAAGTGGCCCCACATTCCCTGTTATCTCAGCAAGGAACAACACATTTGCCAAGATAAACTCTATTTTGGTCCTAAGACTAACAACAGAAGGTGTTTTTTAAAGACTCCATGAAATATGAGCAAAGGATATGCTCTAATTATTCAGAATGAATAAATTCTGTCTTCTTGAACCTGATTCCATAACTCACATTTTACTGCTCTGCCCCTCTTTGTCTAGTAGAAATCGTTTCATAGACCCAATTATTATGAATTTTCCTGGCCTAGCGAAGAGGACTACCCAACTCTTATTAGCTGATAAGTGCCCCAACTCAACTGAAGCAGTCGCTGAATATTTGGCAAAAATTTTAACCATGGATCTTTGTATTGACAAGTAATAGGTTTGCCAATTGTATGTGTTACTTTGGTGTTTACAATGAATTTTACTACTGTATTATACTGAACTTGATAAGTACTGTATTACCCTAACCTGCTTATTTTATGCCATTAAAGGTTTTGATATTGATATTGATACTTGATGGTCCTGAAATTCAATTGTTTTCCTTTTTACACTATGAAACAGGATTTCCTTGAAAAATGCAAAGACAAAACTGAACTCTTCCAAATAAACATAGCAACAAGAGTTTAATTTATGCTGATCTATCTGCTGTTCTCTAGTTGCCTCTCACCTCACCTCTAAAGCCAGGGACAGAGAGAGCAAAAGGCTTGAGAGACAGATATTCACTAGTGGGCTGGATAGCACGGGAGGAGATGGTTCTTCAGTTATCCTGGCCTCAAGCCATTTAGGGCCTTGAAGGTAAGAACCAGCACTTTGAATTGTGCCTGGAAATAAATGGGTAGCCAGTTCAGATCTTTCAGCACAAGAGTGATACAATCCCTGTAACCAACCCCTGATAGTAGCCTGGCCACTGCATTTTAGATGCTTTCTATGTAGCCTTCCTTTGATTGTAATCTTATATATGCCTGTTTCACCTGTCTCCAGTCATGCCCCATGTTACCTTATTAGTGATAGTCATTTAACATTTTCCTTTCTGTTATGAAGTTTTAGTTTAGTTTTTTTTTTTTTGCAAATGCTCAAAGTTCCCCCCCCCCTTCTGGCATTTATGCTTAAAGGTTTTTTCTTTGTGCATTGTTTTTATATATATGTTATTTAAGTGTGCCTTCTATTATTTAAGTTTAATCATTAAGTACCTTTTTATTGCCATTATTTCTATATGTATGCATTACTCTTTGATTACTTATTTGTTTTTCTTATGAAATCAGTTAGCCTTTGCATTTAGCCTGTGCATTTAACCCAGTTTTTCTAACCAGTTTAAAATTATGTAGCCTTAAATCCAATATAGCCTTGATGTTAACCCTTTACTATAAGACTTGCTCTTAGTCCTGAGTGTACAGACATGGCAGCTGAAAAGCCACAGATGTTAAATCCATAGAACAAAAAGCTGGGGATCCTTTGCCCATCTTCTTTTTACTAACCTCCCTCTATGTGCCTCTTGCCCCAGCTCCTCTCTCACAATACACTGCAGGAATGGTACATTCCACTACTACCATCCTCACTTAATGGCAAGACCATGGAGCCAAGGATCATCTTGTGTGTACGGGAAAAGTCTCATGCCCGCGCCAAGAGCCTTTTTTCGGGAGGGGGGGATGTTATGGCATCAGACCAGACCCTGGACAATCCTGGGACACCCCTACATGGGATACAGGACAAAAGCTGGTGCGCAAAGGATGGAAACACTGCTATGTAGCCAGAGACAAAAGGGGTTTCCTGGCATCCATCTTGGTTGGGCAAGGCTGAAGCGAGCTGACAGGGCTGAAAACAGCAAAAGGTGAGCCATACCCGCCCCGGAAAGGAATGTTGCAGCTCTCCGAAGAAGACAGAGACAATGGATAAGCATTTAGCATTTCTATACTTTTCCTGCAATAGATGGCAAGTATCCTGCCAGATCCCATCAATTCTATTGTAACTAACGCCTAATCTCATCATTTCTCCAGCCAAGCTCCTCAGTGACTCACCTTTTGAACCCCACCTCAAATCTCCAAACCTATGCTCTACACTTAACTTCAAGTACCTCAGCCATCACCAGGTGTTGCCAACTGCAGGGAGACCATACCTGCTCCTCCTCCCTTCCTTGGGTATAAAATATCTCAATTTTGCCACAGTAGCTGGCTGCCATTTACAGCAAGATGTGAGTCCTAAACCTGGACTGCAGTCCTTTCTCCCCTTCCCCTCTTGTAGCTGCCCTTCTGGAAACTCGTTCTGCAAGAAAGGTGACTAAGAACTGCTTGGGAATCTCAAACCTTTACTTTCTTAGCTCTGTGTGTGTTGGGAATTGTTTGTTGGTTTGCGTGTTTTTTACCCTATTTAATTACTTTTAATAAAACCCTTAAAGTTCATAAAAGCCTCCTCGTTATTGGGTTGCTCTCCATCTGGCTAGCTCACCTAGGGGCAGAATTGGTTAAAAGATCCCCTCGCCAGCCTCTTGCATAGCTCTATCTAGTCTCCAGCTAATTTCCCCAAATAAAGGAGACCCTCTGTGCTTGGTGTAACATCTGAACCATTTTCAAATGCAGCCCCACATAGGCTACATTAAACCAATCAAACTTAAATGTAGAAAAGAGCAAGAGACCAGTGGCACCTTAAAGACTAACAAAATTTCTGGCAGGGTATGCGCTTTCATGAGCCACAGCCCACTTCTTCAGATACAGCTAGAATGTCATTCCATCTATCCTTAAGTAGAGATGAGTGAATTAGACACACAACGGCAATGAAAGCTCATACCCTGCCAAATATTCTGTTACAGTGCATTCCTCAAACGCCTCCGCCGGCGAGGGGACCACACCGTGCAGGCTCAGCCGCTGGTCTCCAGCTGCTGCCGCGGCAGTGCTGGGCCCGGCCACTGCTGCAGCCTCCCGCCGGCTTCCGGCCACTGGCACAGGCTGCGGTGACGAGCCAGGAGGCGTTCTGGTACCCAAAGAGGCGTTCCCGGGGCATTCCAGCACCCCAGGAGGCGTTCCTGAGGCATTCCAGCACCAGCCTGGGGGCGTGGCCAAAATTAGTCAGCCTCCCCAGCCAAACGGCTCGGGAACGCCCCTTATTTTGGGGGCAAGATATGCCAGCTTTTTGCTGAGCAGCAGTCCCTCAGCTTTTTGCTGGCTTATCTCCCGTGCAACCCTATGCCGCTAGTTTGCCTCCTAAGCCCGGCGCAGGCATTCCTTTCAGGAATGAACTGTTAGTCTTTAAGGTGCTACTGGACTCTTGCTCCTTTCTACTACTAGTGTCAGACTAACAGGGCTACCCATCATGATCTATCACAATGGCAATGTAAATGTCAAAAGGAAGTAATTGACATTAGCAGGTGTGATTGGATTAGGTGTGATATGCAGAGGCGTGGAGAAATTAGCATTGGTAATGAGACAGGAATCCCAGATCTCTATTAAGTCCTGGAGAATGCATAGTCTTGAGCTTCATTATTAGCTGTAATTCAGCAGTCTCTCTTTCTCATCTCCCTTTGAAATACCTTTGTAAAAGAACTGCTAGTCTCAAATCAGCATGTCCTGAATGTGCTGGATAGTTAAAATGTTCCCTCACTGGTTTCTGAATGTTGTGGTTTCTAATGTCAGACTTATGTCCATTCAATATTTGTCACAGGGACTGGCCTGTTTGTCCAATGTAGAGGGTGGAAGGGCACTGCTGGCATGTGATGGCATAAATCATGTTAGAAGATGGAGTATGAACCTGAGATAGTATGGCTGACGTTGTTGGGCCCAGTGATGGTGTTGCTAGGATCTATACGAAAGCAAAGTTGGCACCTTGGATTGTTGCAGATGTTAAATAGAATGCAGGACAAGACGGAACCCTGTGGGACCCCACAGCATAAATGCTGCAGGGCTGAGCAGCAGTCCCTCAGCATCATCTTCTGGAATCAGTTGGTCAAGTGAAAGAAGAACCACCAAATCATGCTGGCCCTTATTCCCAAGTCTAGCCATCCTCTCCAGAAGGATACCATGATCAATGGTATTGAAAACCACTAAGAGGTCCAGGAGAATGTGATGCACTCTCCTTGTCACTCCTCCAGTGAAGGTCATCTATCAGAGAAGCCAAGGCCATTTCTATTCCAAAGCAAGGTCTGAATCCAGATTGAAATGGCTCGAGATAATTCATCTTCTCCAACACAGTACTTGTGCAGCCACCACCCACTTGAGCACCTTCGTAAAAATGCGGTATTAGCTACCAGGTGGCAGTTATTTGGGTCATTTGGGTCTAGGGATGCCTTCTTCAGAGTAGGACTCACAACCACCTCTTTAAAAGCACTCAGAACTATGCCCTCCCACAGAGCGGCACATATTACTTCCTGGATCCAGTCAACCAACCCAGCCTGGCATGATATGATATGAATAGCCTAAAGAACAAAGGTCAAGACTGGACATGGTGGCCAGAAAACTTTGAAGCACCTTGTCCACTTCATCAGGCCTCACTAACTGAAAGTCACCTACACAACTAGGACCAGACTGCACTCTGACTAGTTCATGAGACTGAGCCTGTCGAAGTGTCATGCCTAAATCATGGTGGATGCAAGCAATTTTGTCTGTAAGATGCATTGCAAAAGAATCACAGTGGGCTTGTATGTTTTCTGGGTCACCATTCTCTAGGGTTTGAATTAAAGGTACCTCCATGACCCAGAAAAGTTGTGCATTGTGCAGACTCAATGGTGGTAGAAAAGTTAGCATGTTTGGCTGCCATTATCGATAATGTGCTCTTGTCTGTGTTTGGTCACATTCACTTTGATCCCCCCACCACTTGTGGTCTAATCTTCTGCCCAACAGTTTTATCATCTGAAGCTCCTCAGTAAAATAAGGGGCATGCCAGACTTTATGTAAGAAGAGAGGGTGGTCACGGGCAATCGTGTCCACAGCCTGAGTCATCTAAGTATCCTACAAGTCAACCAGGGCTGTAACAGGAGTGCCAGCCTTGCTAACTGGAACCCCTCTGGATCATCACCCTCCTGGGGTGGACCATCCTAAATGTCCCCCCACCTTTGCAGAGGCTCTAACTGTCTGTGAACCTAAATCTCACCAGATAATAGTCCATGACAAGGGCAGAGTGAAAAATTCTCCCAATACCAAACCATGTACCTTATCCCCACAGAACCAAAGTTGTACTTAAACCTAGTTACTAAAAAGAAGAAATTCTTCTTTCAACATAGATGGTCACATTTGCTTTCGTCTCTTAAGTCTAGAAATAGTAAAACCTTTTGGAAGGCCATTGCAACCCCAGCTTCCTGCAACTCTCTTCCTGATGTCAGTATCCCTCCCCAAGTTTGGGTAGAACATTTTTCCAAGTTTTTCAATTCTCACACTAACCATGTGTTTAATTCTGATGAATCTATGCCAGCTGTAGATGTCGAGGAAATTCTTGAATTAATAGGTAATCTGAAGCCAGGCAAAGCCCCAGGTCCTGATGGTCTCCCGGCTGAATTGTTTAAGGCATCTACTGATTGGTGGGCTCCGCTCCTTGCTAAACTATTCACATCTATTGACCTGTATGGCATCTTGCCAAACTCCTGGCTAAATTCAATAATAATTCCTATTTTTAAAAAGGGTGATCCAACTCTTCCTGATAATTTCCGTCCCATCAGTCTTCTTCCAGTCTTGGGCAAACTGTACGCGAAACATCTAGAACAGCGTCTCCTTAGCTGGGTAAAGGAAAATGCAATAATAGGCCCAGAACAAATCGGCTTCTCCAAAAACAAATCAACCTTGGACCACTGCCTGGTTCTTGCCACAATTGCAGAAAAGTATATGAAAATGGGTGGCAAGAAACTCTTTGTCGCTTTTATTGATCTCAAATCTGCCTTCGACTCCATTATCAGAGATAAACTCTGGTCTAAGCTGTCTAGTATGGGAATTGACCCTCGTCTTTTATTCCTTTTAAAAAAACTCCACTCATCCACAACATGCCAAGTAAAATATTCTTCAAACGGTGGCCTTACTGATAAGATCCCATTTAATAAGGGTGTGAAGCAAGGCTGTATACTTGCTCCCCTTCTTTTTAATCTGTTTCTGACAGACCTGGCTTGTTTTTTAGAGCCTATTAATGGACATCCTCCTAAATTGGGAGGCAAAGCTGTTCCTATTCTTTTATATGCCGATGACACCGCTATTTTATCCTATTCTAAAATTGGACTCAAACGCTACTTAAGTGCGTTTGAGGAATACTGTCATCTAAATCTTCTTAAAATTAATTACTCTAAGACTAATATCATGGTTTTTTCAAAAAAATGGTCGCCCACCAGCTGGCGTATAGGTCAGGCCAAAATCCAACAGGTGAAGAGTTTTAAATATCTTGGCATTACTTTTAATTATAACCTTAAATGGGCAGTTCATAGATCCAGGATTACCAAACTAGGGAGACTCTCTTCAAACCAACTGATGTCCTTCTTTCTTTATAAGGGTAACCAGTATGTCCCCGCTGCAGTTAAGGTATTCAACTCAAAAATCTTACCCCAGATTCTGTACGGTGTACCTATCTGGGCCAATGCGTTCAATCGGGACTTAGAATCCATTCAAGCTAACTTTTTTAGAAAAATGCTTGGTCTCCCTCGCTGTGTCTCTTATTATGCTATTACCTCTGAACTTGGTCAAAGCTTGTGTGAAACCAAGGCATGGCTGCTAACCATTCGTTATTGGCTTAAACTGTTTTTTAGAACAGAGCGTGGTTCTCTGATGTCCCTGCTGCTAAAAGAACTTCATAATACCTCCTGGGATTCTGTCTAAAATAAGATCATCTGGAATCTCTGTGGAAGACCTGGCTTTAACTACTGAAGCCCATATTTTTTAAATTGTTAAACAGCGTTTCTTGGATATGGAGCGTCAGACGTTATTCCCCACTCAACCCTTGGTCTGTTCCCCTGCAATGTTGGGTCTCAAGAATTTAACCAACAATATTCCCCATTATTTTCACACTCTGGACATCCCACCCCTTCGTA
This sequence comes from Euleptes europaea, assembly GCF_029931775.1. Classification (NCBI taxonomy): domain Eukaryota; kingdom Metazoa; phylum Chordata; class Lepidosauria; order Squamata; family Sphaerodactylidae; genus Euleptes; species Euleptes europaea. Next base: position 76,219,962 of record NC_079321.1, read on the forward strand.
GAGCCTTCTCTCTCGCTAGGGTTAATGCCTTTCCTTCAAGGATGTTATATGGAAGGTATCAACAAATACCAATCCAGGAAAGGACTTGTCCATGTGATACCCATTCCCTGGACTCAATTGATCATATTCTGTTGGTCTGCCCTCTATATGAAACACCCCGTGGGAAATGGTTAAAAAATTGGCTTCTTTCAAAATATCTCCTATCTACCCAAGCAAAACGTCAATTTTTATTAAATGATTCCAATCCGGAGGTTACTGTAGATGTTGCCAACTTTCTAGTGGATGTGATGAAAGTTCAAAAAGCCCAACGTTTGTAATTTCTATTTTTGGAACTTTCTGGCCTATGTTTTTATCTTAATGACTGCATATTTTATGTACTTTCTGTAACAATTGTAATATTACTTATGCCATTAAAGGTTTCGTTTATTCATTCATTCATTCATTCAGTATATGACCTACTGTATGCATAGGTAGGGGTGTGCACCAATTTTTTTTTGTATTTTTTGGGTTCGGTTTTATTAAATTTGAAAACCTGAACCTGAAAATTTCGGCAAGGGGGGGGGGCATTCCTAGCCCTGCTGCCTGTAGGCTCCGATTCCACAGAGTGTGCAGGCAGCGGGGCTAGTAGGAATGTTCCTGCCTCCCTCTCCAAGCTGCATGCTGGATCGATCCGGTATGCAACTTGGAGAGGGAGGCAGGAGCCTTCCTAGCCCCGCTGTCTGCGCGTTCCATGGAGTCAGAGCATGCAGGCAGCTCCTGCCTCCCTCTCCAAGCTGCATGCCAGATCGGGCCTCCACATGGCAGGGCATTCCTATCCACGCCATCTGCCTTCTCCGGAGTCTGGAGAAGGCCAGTGGCATGGATGTGAGGGAAGGGGGGAAATGGCAGGGAAGGAGGAGGGAGGGAGTGAAGAATGGTGGCAGCAGTATTTGGGTCTGCTTTTTTTTGGCCACCATTTTTGCTGCTAAAACCCCCCCCAAAATATCAAAAAAGTATTTTTCAAGGTGTTTTTTTTTTAATTCTGCATATCAATATGAACACCCATATGCATAGGTACCAGAATGTTCTGGGACAACTTCATAGCTGTCATGAAGTCCTGACCTACTCCTGCTAGGGTAGCCTTAGAAAGAATACTGAAGTTCCCAAGGACAATAACCTCAGGGTCCTCAGTGCCAAGTCTGAGGCTGCCTCTGTCAGCTCAGGAAGGGTGACTGCTGGATGAAACACCAACTGAATACCTATGCAGCACTGAATCCTGTGTTACTGGATCTAATGAGAAAGCTGTTTCCATATCTTTTCCTCATACTGCCCTGGGAATATTTGGATTCATGAACCACTCAGATGGAGAGAAGAGCCTTTGTGGCACACAGTCACAAATGCACCATTAAACCCATCCTCCACCCTCAAATTTTATGCAGCAGAGCAAACCATCTCGAGCCTCTAGCCTTGCCCAGAAATCTGACACCCGCATTGGGTATTGCAACCAGGCTGGAAAATATTGCTGGAGTTGAATTTTTCGCTGATCCCCGGCAAGGGGGGGCCATTCCTAGCCCTGCCCCAAGGAGCTTACAATCTAAAATTTGATACAAGAAAGATAACAAAGAGAGGGGAGAGCAGACAGATGAAGAATGTGTGTTAATTTCAATGACATATACATGGGTTTTGTTCCTGTACGGGTGGGGAACTACGAGGTTGCAGGAAAGTTTTCAAGTTTTTCCTTGGCTTTGCTTCTTCAGAAAAACATCCTCACTTGCACAAAGCATTTTGCACTCATTGGAAGGAAGAAGAGGAAGAAGCAGCTCTAAACATTAATCAGGAAGGCATTCCAGAGCCTTGAGCCAATGGCAGTAAAGGCCCTGCTCTTCACAACCAACTGATGTTGTTACCTCTTAGAGCAGACCCTGAGCTGCTTAATTTTAGGTTGCCAACTGCTGTGGGAAAAAATGCCCTGCCCCTTTAATAGATGCTTAATGTGTGGAAGTGGACTGTTCAAGCTTTTTGTGACATGGAGGTAGTTAACACAGAGGTAGGAATAGGACAGTTTTCTCCAGGCCAGTTGGCAACTCTAACTTGGAGGCAACATTAAACTTCCTTAATATGACAGAGAGAAAAATTGTATTTGGAATGGATGCGTCTGGGCTGGCCTCACCAAGGAGATTTGTCTGTCTCCCCCTGTCATTGTTTTCTACCAGTGAGTAAAGACATTTTTGTTTTATTTGGCATACCTCCAGTGAACTCTTATTAGCTCTCCTCCCTGTTTATCTGTGTTAGTATGTTTATATGTTTTTTGCACTATTATTTAGAAATACATTTTAAATGTCATTTTAATGTTTTAATGCCTTGATGTTTACCACCTTGTGGACCCTATTCGGGTGAAAAGGTGGTATATGAATGAATGAATTAGAAACTTTGCCAGCACCTGCAATAAAAAGGCTAAGGTTCATCATGCACAGCACACCTTCTTTAACGTGGTGTTGCAGCCATTTCGAAAAAAGGGCAACATGTAGCTTGATGCCTAGTTAGGGAAACCAGCCCTCCCACTATAGCAGAAGACCTCCTGGCATCCCCACTCGCTAATGCCACTTCTGGTAAAAACCTGAAGTGTCACAGTGGATGCTCTAGCATTTACAGAAACTCTATGCTAAAACCCCCAAAAGTGATATCAGAGTGCCAGTGTGGTGCTGGCACGCAAATACCCACCCTCAAATTTCTCCAGCGTTGCAAGCTGCAGCCTGGCAGCCCCATGCCTAGTTGGATTCCTTGCCCAGTCTTTTTTTTTTTTTTTTGGTCAAGAAAGGCGGGAAATAGTTTGCAACAAAAGGTTATTTTTCCCTACGGGATGGTTGCTCTTTTGGAAACCCCTCTCCTCCCATTGTCATTTTTCACTGCAAAAAAACAAACTGCACAAAAATTAAGAAAAGTATTAGATTCTTTTTAATCCACTACAAAATAAGTATAACTCCAGCAAAGTATTCGTGAAACAATCTACAGCAAGAACACTTTGACAGTGCTTTACAAATACTCAGGGGAAATTAGAAGATGACTAATGCACATAGCTTTAAATCTAGGCAGATGACACTGCATTTCACAAGAAATTTTTTTGAGAACACCTACAAATTTATCAATGCTAGATGTATTTACAACATCCAAAATTACCAGATGCAAGTATTAACTTGTAGCAACAGTTCAACTAGCCTTAAATTCCAGTACTATGAATGCTAGTGGGAATATTTGAGAGAGATGAATATATTTGTATCCATTACACAATCTCATTTTAACAGAACACTTATACTTTGCTGAAAAACAACCATATGCTCTGCCCAGTTTGGGGTAGAGCTGCCAACCTCCATGTGGGGGCCTAGAAAACCCCAGAGTTACAACTGATCTATAGACAACAGAGATCAGTTCCCCTGGAGGAAAATGGCTGTTTTGGAGGGTGGACTCTATGGCATTATATCCTGCTGAGTTCCCTCCCTTCACCAAACCCTGCTGTCCCTAGGTTCACTCTTAAATCTCCAGGAATTTTCCAACCCAGAGCTAGCAAGGTTTGGGACTACATTGTACTAATTCATGGAAAAGAGCATAGAAACAGAAACAACCCTTAAACCAAACAAAAAATGTCAGTGGTTTAATTTCTCACATATCGTCTTCTAACATTTCCCCCAGACAGTACCACACTAAAGTAACAATTGTGATTACCTGCAATATTTTCCTTCTTACAGATGCACTATATACAGAATAATGCTATGTAAATTCTTTTGGTTTTAAATATTCATATACCTTCTCATAAGAACATAAGAAAGGCCCTGCTGGATCAGACCAAGGCCCATCAAGTCCAGCAGTCTGTTCACACAGTGGCCAACCAGGTGCCTCGAGGAAGCCACTAACAAGACGAGTGCAGCAGCACCATCCTGCCTGTGTTCCACCACACCCAAAATAATAGGCATGCTCCTCTGATACTAGAGAGAATAGGTATGCAGCATGACTAGTATCCATTCTAACTAACAGCCATGAATACCCCTCCCCAGCCAAATTCTCCTCAGCCAAACAGCACACACTTTTCATCTCTTAGCCAGAGGGGGAACTATCAGGAACAAAAGCTCAGGGCTGCTCCTCCATTTATCTTCAGTGTGTTCTATTCTGAAATGTGGTATTTAGTTTGCTTCACAGATGCAATGACTAGGACAAGGGATACTCATATTTAAATTCCTACTTTGCTAATGAAGCTCATAGGATGAGCTTTGGCCAGTCGCTATCCTCTGCCTAACCTTCCCGAGGAAAGAACCATGCATCAGCTCTCTGGAAAAAGATGAGCTGTTAAGTGTGGAACAAAAGAAGGGGAATGCATATCAGCAACAAAACAATAGTAGCTGAGCTACAGGTAATGAAAGGAATGGGGAGTATATACACACTCACTTATAGTGTGATAGGTTGCCTGATGATTATTTTAAAGCCCCATGTTTGCAATATCCCATTAAAAAGGGAGAGGGCTTTCACTACCCATACAGTGTGTTCAACAGCAGCTTTATTATTTATGTTCAAGTTCAGGCCTGAAAATGGAAGTTTGTGGTTGTTGATGTAATCTGTTTCTCAGTTGTCTTGTATTGAATTGCAGTGACCTAACCAGCCAGTAGTTCCCAGTAATCTCAGATGTTCCCATTATTGTATCAAACATAAATTAATAAACAGAAACAGAGTTCCAGAGGCCCAGTGGAACAGTTGGGCTGCAAAGTTTTTGTTATTATACAACTTTGCTTGACCGGGTGTGTGTATGTGTGTGTGTGTGTGTGTGTGTGCATGCGCTAAAAATAAGAGGCTAAAAATAATGAAAGTATCTCTCAGCTAATAAAATTTATTTCTCTCAATATAGTTGGCGGCTATTACATACATCAACCGTGAATTCATAAAGAAACTTGTGTGAAATAAAAGTAATGCAATTACATTGAAGATGTAAGTTTTGTTTGTGAAATATCAGAAGGGTCCTTCCTTCTTTATTCCATGCCAAGCTGCACATAGATATAGAAACAATGAGATAAGGCTCCCTTACGAAACAATCAAACACACATTTAGCAACTCCACACATGAATCAAGGGGAGAAAAGATAGCTGTTTGCTTCTAAATATCCACTAATAACCCAATGTGCTATTGATTGCACATTCAAAGGTGAATGAAAGTGTAGCTCGCTGACCAGTATATTTGTACAGTATGTGCATTTGGAAGTGTGTTTATGGAAATTACACATTACATTTCTAGGCACTATTAATCATTAAGCATATATATTGTCCCCCAGATACACAAAGACAAAATGACAGTTAGGAACAAGCATTTGTGAACCCTGTCTCAATTTCTAACCAGAAATACTGGTACTTTTTGAAAAGTGCAAATGCAGAAAGAGCCACGATCAGGCTTAATGAGGTAAAAAAATAAAAGGGGCTTGTATTTCAGCATAACTATTCTACTGTAACAGCAGGTTTGATTCCTGGTCAATCCATCCTGTTACTTCCTCCTGGTCTTAGTTGTACTATATACGACACTGATGAATTACTCGCTTTAAGGAACGGTGCCTTACAAGACACAGTCTAGAGAGTAATACAGGTCCAGAGTTGTGCATGTATTCAAGAACTCTTTAAATCATTGTCTGTACTGCTTGTTCTTAATTCATGACACACTATATTTATTACATTTTCAGCGATTGAATATTAAGTGACTAATTACTTGATGTACGTTCTTGACAAGCTCCACTAACTAAAGAGAAAACCACAGCCATCTTTAAAAAAAACTTAATGATCTTACCGAAAGTGTATTTGCAATCAAGCGTATAAAAGTGTTATGGGTTGAACAGAAGTCCAACACCACTGAAGCAAATCACCGGACATTGTTACCAGTTTTACTGAATGGTAGCACAAAGGGGGGAAAACTCACTTTTTCTCCATTATCAGGTTAGCTTCACATTCATCTTATGTATCCTAACAAGGGTCCAGCCTCTTAATCATCTAAGTTGTGCTATTCTGTACTTTTTCCAGTTCTGCAATGTCCTTTTTGAGATACAGTGACCAGAACTGCGCACGTTTTTTCAAATAAGATCACACCATACAGATTACAATACTGGCAAATTTATTTTCTATCTCTTTCCTAATGTCCCCCAGCACAGAGTCTGCCTTTTTTTTTTACCACTGCCACATGCTGAGTTGATATTTTCAAGGTATCCACTGCAACCATAAGATCTCTTGCCAGTTCAGACCCCAAAAGTTACATCCCCCCCACCACTATGCATAACCTCACAGTTAAATACCATTCCTCAAGGGACCCCACTAAACTAAGCCTTCTCAGGAATCTTTGGTGAAATACCCTGTCAAAAGCCATTTGGAAGTCCAAGTACATATAACAGCTATGGGATCACGCTTATCTATGTGCTTTTTCACTTTTTAAAAAAACATCAGAAGATTGGCAAGGCAAAAATATCCTTTGCAGAAGCTATGCTGATTTCCCCTCAGCAGGCTTTAATCTCGTTTGTGTTTAATAATCCTATATTTAATAACAATTTTTACTAATGTATCTGGGACAGCTGCTGGGCTAACTGTACACCAATTTCCTGGCTTCCTTCAGGACACCTTAAAAAATAAATCAGTGTAAAATTAGCTATTCATCATTCGTCTGGTACAAAGGTTACTTTCAGTATTGTATACTACAACTAGTTTTCTAGCCTTTGGTCTAATGAAATCTGGGGGACTTCACCAAGATTTTACTTACTCATAGTGCTTCATTAAGTATTTCAGGATGGGGGAGTCCGTTGGCCAAGAGCCAAAAATTGGCATATTGGTATCAGGTAAAGTGGCAAAACTTCTTTATGTTTTTCTGAAAGGTGTATGCCTACGTGTTATGTTTTGATGTGATTGCCCATTCCGATTGACAACTAAGGCTTTTTTATTTCATCACCAAGGTGGCCAAAGCCAATATTCCCTACCTTTTCTAATTTGAGCTATAAGTTATGAACCAATTGACAAATTTCAAATTTTAAAGCACTGTTGGAAAGCTAAGAAATTTCCATACAAATAAATAGTACTAATAGTGCCTTTAACCATTACCATTTTTGTGACATGCGTGCCATCAAGTCGCAGCCAACCTATGGCATCCCAGTAGGGTTTTCAAGGCAAGAGACTAACAGAGGTGGTTTGCCATTGCCTTCCTCTGCATAGCGACTCCGGTATTCCTTGGTGGTCTCCCATCCAAGTTCTAGCCAGGGCCGACCATACTTGTCTTGAGATCAGGCTATCCTGAGCCACCCTGGATAGCCTGATCTCAAGGCATAAATAAAAGAAAAACTCATTTTTCCACCTTTTTATAAGGTTTATGGCATATGGTGCTTTACTTAACCTAGACAGTCATCTAAAATATATTAAACAATTATAGCTTATTCTTTTGCTTTTCCAGTGAGCCAAACCATGAAGAAATTCATTTTGATATGCCATAGTTAGGTACATGAGAACGGATCCACATTTTATGTGATCTTTATCCAATGTAACTGGACAATAGGTAAATTCATATTACTGCCAAGGAGCATCTTTTACTTTTGTGAGTTTAGTAACTGTTCAATATGCATATGTTTTATTCACAAAATATTACATTACTATCATCATTTAATGAATACAATGAACTTTTTACATTTTTGCATTCATAAGGAACTAACTGTTCAGTAGATTTCAAGTGATCTCCAGATTGGTTGCATCCATGAACTCTTATTGTGTTAACACTGTAAAAGATTCAACCAAGAAAAACATTCATTATGCACTGCAAAATAAGTTTCCTGGAATCCAGCACATACTTCCAAATGATAACGAAAAACTGCTTTTGTATCCTGACAGTATCTCAATGTCTGAACTTGCAGAAGAAAGTGAGGTTCTGAAAAATGAGTTACTGCATTTGAAGTCTGCACTTGCTGACAATGTAGTCCTTGATGCATTGCAATTACGCAATGACATCCATAATGAGAAGTTCTCTGAGCCCTGGAATCTGAAGAGGTAAGAAGTTGAGTATGATGATTACAACATCTATTACCAAACTCTTGTACAAAATACACACAAACACAGCAGATGAGTAATAGCCTTACAAATGTCTGCAGGCTTGTCTCCTCCTTTGGTCAGGATCTGGTATATATTGTTACCCATGGCAAGACAAAGCCCCCCAAACATATACTACTGCTTATATTTGCAGTAAAGTCTCTAACAGAAAATGTAGAACTGATTAAAATCTTGACCCAAGTTGGTTACAGCATTTCATATTCCCAACTTCAAGAGAGGGATATGGCTTTCTGTAAACAAAAGCTTTCAATGTTGAAAGGAGATATTGCGCTTTCAGCTAATATTTATGCTGAAATCCCTACCATCTTGGCCTGGAACAATATGGACTGGACACACTCAGTGACAAGGGAACATCACAGAGTCAATGGAATTGCCATCCAGATGCAGATCATTGGGCCTCATTTGCTTAATGCCTCATGGTGAAAACTAAGAACAGAAGTATTTCTAGCCAGTCATTTATGTTACCAATATCCAATAACATATACTACAAAGGTAGGCACCAAGACATTGTTCTGCCATGCTTTGGACAAGGATCTTATATGGCTTCTGGCATGCAAGTCAAACCACAAAAACCAATCAAAATGCAGCTAGACAGGCTTTAACATACTTGTCTGTGATGATGTCACAGTTGCGCAGGACCATATTGTCTATTTGCCTGCAATAAATGCTCCTGCAAGTGAAGTGTCGACTGTTTATGAAATCCTAAAGCAGTCTATCAACGCCAAGCAGTCTCTACAATTATGTGTCAAGCACTTTATATAAAAGCTGTGGAGATCATATGGAAGCATCCAGAAAAATGTAAGCAGGTAATCAAAATTAGAATTGGTATATTTTACTATATGCGTTTTTCTGGCCATCGTCAGCAAATGGTTTCAAGAGGACTTGTGCATCGAGTCAGGTACAACTGCAGAATGGGGTAATAGATGGTATGACAGACCACTGCATTCTGAGGAGTTGTCCCAGTCGTAGAACCCCTTGATTGACAGGGAGTTCGAAAGGAATTCTAAGGATGCCAGTTAGAAAACTGACAGTTGGGAACAGACAGTTGAAGGAGAGCTGTTAACAGACTGAGTGAGAGACAGCTGAGTGAGCTGCAAGCTGCCCGTAAAGGATTCTCCTCCTCTCCACTTTGGTTTAGGATCAGAAAGGTTCTATAACCAGTTATAAAGGGGAAATAGCTTTAGTGTTGAGAAGGTGATCCCTAAAATTCTTCTTTTTCTTCCCCAAGTCCATACCATTTACAATTCATAGTAAAAACGTAAGAACAGCCCTGCAGAATCAGACCTGTGGTTCATGTATTCCAGCATCCTATAGAAGAAGAAGAGTTGGTTTTTATACCCTGATTTTCTCTACCTTTTTAAGGAGACTCAAGCCGGTTTACAGTTGCCTTCCCTTCCTCTCCCCACAATGCACACCTTGTGAAGTAGGTGAGGCTGAGAGAGCTCGACAAGAACTGTGACTAGCCCAAGGTCACCCAGAAGGTGTCATGTGTAGGAGTGAGGAAACGGACCCAGTTCACCAGATTAGAGTCCGCCACTCTTAACCACTATACCATGCTGGCTCTCAGCATACATATAGCAGCCAGCCAGAGCCAACAAACAGAATATAGAGGCCATGGCCTTGTCTGACTGCTTATAAAGTACTGAGCCAAAAAGTATACTAGTAAAAATAGAAGACACTCCCACAAGTAAGGATCCATGATTTTCAAAGATTTACCACTTAAGATGCTCCCCCATGCAGCACTCCACTCTCCACTGTTTTTTCGATGACCCCTCCCATCACAACAGTGGTTAGAGGAGGGAAGGGAAAATTCTGAGGAAGACACCAACTCAGTGCTTCTCCTGATGACAACATTGGGTGTGCCGCGGTATCCCCAGCACTCAAAGTCACTCTACTACTACTACTACTACTACTACAACAAAGGAAAAGCTGGGGAAAATAAGCTTTCAGTGAGATCAACACCAGAAAGCAGGGTGTTCAACCCTACATCATATTTTCTCTTCCAAATAAGCAAAGAAGGCAAAATGCACTTATCTAGTCACAAATCTTGTGATTTCAATCACCATTCTCTGTCCCTATCAATTTCCAAAAAGAAACAGGTTTGAAAGGTCTCTTTTACCCAGGGGAAACACTTTTGAAGCTGATACTTTCAGGAAGAATCTCAAGCATTTTTTTCCCACTTGCACACCATACAGTTTGGGGCTAAGTTTTTATTTGCTGACAGGCTACTGTGTTTTCAAGAAAAAATCAGAAGTAAAAAAACCCTGCAAGCATTGCATATTAAAATAGTGGCTTCAACAGAATACAGAATGCGCTGCAACCAAGATCACTGAGCTGTTCGGTGCTGCACCACTGTATACTGTCTCATGTAACATATCTCCTCTTAAATGAATAATATCAGATACACTACAAAGGGTTTTGAGGAATGTTTTGAGGGCACTGGAGGTTCTGACTCTAGAGGGGCCAGATTTTCTAGGCAATATCAGTGGGACTGATTGTCAAGCTTACGACTACTCTTTGAACTGTTCAGAGGACTTACTTGTGACTAGGTGGGATGTAATATAATTATTATGAATTATTCAGTTGTTGTTTTTTTTACTTCTAGCTATATATTGGGGATAAAAGTCTATCTTCCTTCTCCACCTCCCTCCCCTAATGATGCTACCTGTGTTTTTTTAAACCCAAGAAAAGGCAATCATATTTGTTGCATATGCTTATTTTTTAATGTCTTGATCTCCTCTAAGAAGCAGCAGTATATAAAGAAAGATTCATTTTAAAGTACTCTACTTGCATTTTAACATAACTATGTTGGCTAACCAACAGAGTTTAACCTAAAGTACACTACAGTGCCATTCTAATGCACATAAAGTAGATCTGAAAGACCTCTTACCATTCTTGGGGTGATTTTATCACTAGTATATAGCATAGCGGATGCCAGCAGTGGCAGATACTAATCTCTATGCTAGTTGAAGGTGTTCAATACACCACTGGCTCCCCAAGGTATGTTTTCCTAATCTAATCAGTGATGTGGCTTTTTCTGACACACTAAATAAAGCCTCTCCCTTTCTGGGAAAAATATGAATCAGAACATGTTTTTTTTGAAAATTCCCACACCTTACTACTTGGATTTTACAGCTGCAAGATGCAAAGGCAGGGCAGAATCCGGAATCACATAAACCAGCCAATATATATTTTATAACAGCCTGTAAACACACAAATCTGAACAAAATTTACCAGACATTTGACATACATTTTTCTAGTTTCATTTATGTCCCATTCTGATTGCAATCATTTTGTAAGATATAAATAAATGCTGTAAGCCCTTAAGCATGTACATTTTGGACTCCTTTAACATACAAATTCATGAAGATTAAGCCAATTAATAAAGGACAAGTTGAAAACATACTATTGATCATATTTGACAGAAAAACTATTGCAACTGAGATGTCCAAGTATCTAAGAAGGTTTACAATTTCATTTGATTATTAGAATGACATTTCTAAAAGTTTTCTAAAATTATGTAATGCAAAGAAAATATATTTTAAACCAAATAGCAGAAGATTCAATTTTCAAATGAAAGGAAATCAGGATGTGACTAAGGAGATGGATATGACTAAGAAGACATCAGTCTGATATGATTTCATTCTAAGGGTATATCTATACCACAAATATATTGATTGTATACTAATTCAACTGACATGGCTTCCACCAAAATAATCCTGGAAAAAGAATGTGAACTCCAAGAATCATTGTGACGCGCACTTCCCTGTATTCTTTGGAGAGACAGGAAGATTTAAAGCAGTTTGAATTATAGAAAAATTCTGTTTCTAGAAGGCAGAAATACACTGTATCCCAAAATACTTGTGCAACTTTTTGACTAAAAATGTTGTTGGATTGCACAACATCGCCATCAACAGAGCTGGACTTCCTTGGCTCTCCCCCTCCTGCCACACCACAAAATCCCTTCGATTCTGTTCCTGGGAGACAGAAGATCCCTGGGAACAGCGTGAGTTGGGTGTTGGAAGCCTGCCATCGAAAAGCAGAACTGATTAAAATTACCCCCTCTTCCACCAGTGGCAATTTCTGCTGGATCCAACCCATGCTATATTCAAAACCCTACCTTACCTACCTACTTAACAAATATTGCATGCACTCCATGACTCCATGATTCCCCTTCACATTTTTCTACAGATAAAAACATATTCAATTTTTTTCTAAATCTGTTAGAGATTTCTAGTATTTATACCAGCAACTATAAGCTTCAGAAAATAATGCAGTATGAAACAACACTATGTTAGTAGACAACATACTTCCCCTCCTTTAAAATGAGTGTTATTTTTAATAAGCAAATACATGTTATTTTATATACTATAAAAATTAGCCAAGATAAATCCTGAAACCTTTTCTCCTCTGATGCTCATTTATATATACACGCAACGTTTACTTAATCTAGTATTGCTCTTGTCAAATTTAATTTTAATTCTTTGGAAGGAAGGCAGCTGCATTTATTACATGATTGGTAAGGGTTCCAAGTGTTTACTATCCACTTGACAGGCACTAAAGCCCAATAAGAAAAAAGGCAAAAATTGTATTCCTCGGCACAGATTCTAATACAAGGAAAAAAGGAACATGCAAAAGCAAAAAGTCTTATATTAATTATTTAGCCCCACAGTGATTGATCTGTAGAGGTAACATTCTGATAAAACCAGGAGATAAGTGTTCTACTTAAAAGACAGCTTTGAAAAAAAAATCAGGGCTTTGCTGTAAGACTCACAGAATACTGCAAAGCTCCTTCTTTCCCACAAGTTCAGATACAAGTATAATTGGTTTTAGTATCTCTATTAAATGTACTCTTTCTCCCAGTAGGGGCTGCCATCACAATGACAGAGCACTGTACTTAACAGCAGGAGGCCGAGTCTCATGAGGTAGACTCTGGGTCTGAGAACATTATAGTCCCATTATCAGCCATTAAAAAGAAATCAGGCAGTGAGTGCCAAAACAGAGTTAAGATAAAGTTATTTTCAAACCGTCAGACATGTATATGGAATGCACAGATCAGTGATGGGTGCTTTAAGAAGCATATTTTGGATATGGCACATGTCCTCTTCTTGATGTAAAACTGCCATGAGGGGAGAGAGGGTGAACAAAATCTCAGGTACTATCACAAGAGAGCTGCATCTACAGAGCATTTAAAACTGCCAATGTATCGAATGCTCTATATACTGTGGTCAAGAAACACAGACGCTATCACACACACACACACACACACACACACACACACACACACACACACACACACACAGGGATAGGCTTCTGTCCGATTATTGATTTACTTATTTCATTTTAACTGAAAAACATAGCAAAATATATAACAATTTCTTCCCACTTGTGCAAATGCATGTGATTTCAATTCTCCCTCCTTGCTGCATCCCTCCCTGCCTCTAGCATACTGTTCTGGCAGTTCCCCTGACTCTCCGCAGTGACTAGGGAGAAGGACACAGGTAACTATCAAAAGGAGACAGGAAAGATCTGCTTGAATTATGGGAGCTTGTGAAGGATAACGGGCAGCCCATTCCTGAGGTTAAGGGCTGAATGTGGTTAGGAGGCACGCAGGGCCCTACGCTGGTGCAAGTGGGACTAGCACCATCCAGAGAGGGATGGACGCCGGCATAAGTACAGTTAGGCTGGCGGTGGCAGGCAGTGGAGGGGGAAGGTGCAGGGCTGGTGACACAAGGGTCATGCCAGAGCCCGAGAGACGCAGAAGCGACTGGTGGTGGCCAAGCGGGCATTCCCGGGGGTGTTTCTCGGGCTAGGAGGATTCCTAAGCCCTTTTGGCTGAGGAACGCCCACTTTTGATAGTGGAAAGTTACGCCAGGTATTGACGTGGTGCAGCCTATAGAGCCCCATGCACTCTCACCCTCCGGTCGACTCTGCTCTTCCCGAAAACCCCGCTCATATCTTCCAGGTGTTGTGGAATCCGACTAGGAGGCTGACCAATGGGGGATGCCAGGAAGTTGCAGCACCCCTGTGGGAGCAGGGTCTGGAAGGCGGGAAATTCCTTCATAAGTGGCACATAAGCGGCCATAATTCCTGCCTCGAAACAGGTTGGCCACTGGTCGCCTTGTGCAGGCAATCGGCTGCGGCTTTTGCTGCGGCTGCTCTCTTCTCGCTGCCGCCACCCTGCTTGGGCATTGCGCGGCCGCAGGAAGATGCATCCGATCAGCTGGGCTATGCCCCTGGCACGGGCTCATGGGGCCCAGACCACTAATTTCCAAGTGCAGGCGTAGAGCAAAATATCCGTCCATTGTGTGGAGCACAACCTGCATCCAGGGCCCTGGAACCCGAATATCTGCTGTCAACTGGCATGATTTGGCCAAGCTCCACAGACATCATCAACCTCCCCCCTCCCCCCTAGGGGAGGGGGATTGTAACCCAATGTAACTGGTTGTCCTATCACACAGAAGGAAATAAAATGAACATGAGTTTTTTCCATTTTGCTATAATACATACAGAGTTGTACTGAAGCTATCATCTATAAATAAAATTATCCCCGAAGGTGACCATTTACAGCTCTCTGAAATGCTCAGTGAAGGACACATTCTATGGTTAAGGTAATATTGCAACATTCCTTGACATTATAGGGAAGGTCCCCAGCCAAACACCAACACATAGGGAAACAGAAATTAGGGACATGCATACTGGATGGGGGATCCACTTATGCGCAGCGGTGTGGGTGAACAGGATCTTGGGATATGGGTGGACTGCATGTTAATTATGAGCAGCCATTGTGAGGCAGTGACAAAAAAAGCTAATGCGAGCTTGGGGTGCATCAACATAACAGAGGCATAACATCCAAAATCACAAGATGTCATAGTTCAGCTGTACACTGCATTGGTCAGGCTGCATTTGGAGTATTGTGTGAAGTTCTGGAGGCCTCACTTTAAAAAGGATGTGGACAAAATCGAGCAGGGGTAGGGGAAAGTGACAAGGATGATCAGGGGCCTGGAGACCAAACCCTATGAGGAAAGGCTGAGGGAGTTGGGAATGTTTAGTCTGGAGATGGGGAGGTTGAGTGGGGACATGATAGGTCTCTTTAGGTATTTGAAGGGCTGTCACTTAGAGGAGGGCAGGGAGCTGTTCCTGTTGGCAGCAGAGGATAGGACATGCAATAATGGGTGTAAATTGCGGGATGAAAGGTACTGGCTGGATATTAGGGGAATTTTTTTTTTACAGTTAGTGGAATAAGCTACCTAGGGAGGTGGTGAGCTCCCCCTCACTGGCAGTCTTTAACCAAAGGCTGGACAAGCACTTGTCAGGGATGCTCGGCTGATCCTGCATTAAGGAGGGGGTTGGACTAACCAAAATACATGTTGTTAAACATGATTCCACCTCAGATTGACAATTTATGGAAATAACTTTATCAATATGCAATTTCAGCTGCCAGAATAATCTTTGCCAGAAACTGGAAACTTTGAACAATACCAAAAATATCAGAGTGGAAGGATAAACTTTACAAATTTGCTTTAATGGCTAAGCTTACAAATCAAGTAAACATGAAACCTCCTGATTTATTCCAAGAGAGATGGAAGCTGTTTTATCAATATTATTGATTTTATGTTCATTTTAAAATGATACTAGAGTTAATAGTGTTATACAGCAATATAGACAGTAAGTCATATATTAAATTATATTGTAAATATTTACTTAGAATCATAGAATCATAGAGTTGGAAGGGACCACCAGGGTCTTCAAGTCCAACCCCCTGCACAATGCAGGACATTCACAACTACCTCCCCCCCGTACACACACCCCTAGTGACCAGAAGATGGACAAGATGCCCTCCCTCTCATCATCTGCCTAAAGTCACAGAATCAACATTGCTGACAGATGGCCATCTAGCCTCTTCTTAAAAACCTCCAGGGAAGAAGAGCTCACCACCTCCTGAGGAAGCCTGTTCCACTGAGGAACCGCTCTAACTGTTAGAAAATTCTTCCTAATGTCTAGACCAGGGGTCGGCAAACTCATTAGTCAAAAGAGCCAAATATCAACAGTACAACGATTGAGATTTCTTTTGAGAGCCAAATTTCTTAAACTTAAAACTATATAGGTAGGTACACTGTTTATTAACTTAATAAACTTTAATTAAAGTTTTAAGTCTTAATTAAACCTTAGGTACACTGAATAAAACTTGATATCATACTTAATATTGATCTTATTTATTGATAAAAATTAAATTGTAAGTCCCTGCCATTTCCCCCTCCCCGTCGGAGTCCTCGTCTGGAGGCCTGGTCTACCGCCATAAAAGCCTATTGGTAGACCTGGCCTCCGGCTGAGTCCCATTGGGAGGCCAGGTCTACCCATCGGGTTTCTTGTCAGTAGACCTGGCCTCCGGAGGTCCATAGAAGCCAATTGGTGGACCTGGCCTCTGAAGGGGGACTTTTTCCCCTCCTTGGATCCAGGTCTACCGCCAAGAAAGCCAGTGGGTAGACATGGCCTCCCAATGGGACTCAGCCGGAGGCCAGGTCTACCAAAGGAAGTTCGCCCAGCCCAACAGCTGATAGGCGGGAAGGCAGGAACTGCCGAGCCGCCCGCCCAGCAATCGCATGGCTAGAGGGGAGGGGAGGCTTTAGCCTCCCAACCATTGAGGGCAAGGGAAAGGGGGACCCGGCCATTCTCCACGGTGTGTGTGTGGGGGAAAGACAGTGTGCTCGCTCGCCCGCTCTCTCTCTCTCTCAGGCGCGCCGGCTCCGCAGCCCGGCTGCCGGCGTGAGCGGGCACAAGAGCAGGGACTCTGAACCAAATTCGGAGAGCCGCACTCAACGGGCCAAAGAGCCGCACTCTGGAGCCGCAGTTTTGAGACCCCTGGTCTAGACGGAAACTCTTTTGATCTAATTTCAACCCGTTGGTTCTGATCCGACCTTCTTGGGCAACAGAAAACAACTCGGCACCATCCTCAATATGACAGCCCCTCAAGTACTTGAACATGGTTATCATATCCCCTCTCAGTCTTCTCCTCTTCAGGCTAAACATACCCAGCTCCTTCAACCTTTCCTCATAGGACTTGGGTCTCTAGACCCCTCACCATCTTTGTTGCCCTTCTCTGGACACATTCCAGCTTGTCTACATCTTTCTTAAATTGTGGTGCCCAAAACTGAACACAGTACTCTAGTTGAGGTCTAACCAGAGCGGAGTAAAGCGATACCATCACTTCGCGTGATCTGGACACTATACTTCTGTTGATGCAGCCCAAGACTGCATTTGCCTTTTTAGCTACCACATCACACTGCTGACTCATGTTCAGTGTTTGGTCTACTAAGACCCCAAGTAGTTCAAATGAATATTTTACCAAGACTGTTGTTTTGTTTCAGAATTTACCAATAATTACACAAACAAAATATTTTGATTTGTGGAGGAAGGACTTGTTGTATTTTATTTGGCAAGGGGAGAAACCTAGAATTGACTACAAATACTTGGTTGACTCAAAGGAAAGAGGAGGATTCGCCTTACCAAATTTTAAATTATATGCGGAAGCATCAGCTTTTGTATGGCTAAAGGACTGGATTCAACTGCAGAATGCTCGTTTACTGGATTTAGAAGGTTTCGACAATAGATTTGGGTGGCATGGTTATTTGTGGTATGATAAACTTAAAACACACATGGTATTTCAACATTATATTGTTAAATCTTCTTTAATAAAAGTTTGGCTAAGATATAAACATCTTTTAGAAAACAGAACACCATTATGAAACACCATTATGGAACAATGACTATTTAATCTCAAAGGTGTACAAATTGTTGTTGACAATATATACAGAACAAGACCAAACTAAACCTACGATGATCATTTGGCCACAAACATTGGGTCACAATATTCCTTTGAACAGATGGGAAAGACTTTGGTCAAAAGACATGAAATCAATACTTTCACAATCACTACGAGAGAACATATACAAGATGATTTATAGATGGTATTTAATGCCAAAAAGGTTAGCTAAAATGTATAAAACAATGTCACCAAATTGTTGGAAATGTAAAGACGAGATCGGCTCTTTTCATCATATATGGTGGTTATGTGAAAAAGCAAAATACTTTTGGGATATGATCTATAATAAAATAAGACTGATATTACAACAGAATATCCCTAAAACACCGGAAATGATGTTGTTAAGTATTATACCGGAATCTATCTTAACCCAAAGAACATTTTTGATATATGCCACTACAGCTGCAAGATTGGTGTATGCAGCAAAATGGAAGATGTCAGAGATACCAGATAAAAGTGACTGGATACATAAAATGTTGGAACTGGCAGAAATGGCTAAACTAACTGCATTAGTAAATCATAAGGAGAATATGGACTTTGTAGGAGAATGGGAGGCCTGGACGACATACTGTGTAAATGAATTTAACATGGGTGAAGTTAAAGGATATGTATTGCTTTAATTCAGTTAATAGTATCAATGTTGAACTTTAAGACTTAAGATAGCTAAATGTTTACTTAAACTTAACTTTAACTATTATGATTTAGAATTTAAATACAAAGGGGAGAACAGGTATATCAAACAGATAGAGTGGGGAAGAGGGAAGTTTCAAATTGTTAGTATTATTTATAATGATCGGAAATATATTGTTTATATTTTAAATTTTTGATATCCAAATGATTAATTATTGAATGATGTAACAAAAAAACAATAAAAATTTATTTTTAAAAAAAAGATCATCCTGCATCTTGGCTCTGTCTTCTACCGTATTTGCTATCCCTCCCAATTTAGTATCATCTGCAAATTTAATAAGCATCCCCTCTATTCCTTCATCCAAATCATTTATAAAGATGTTGAACAACACAGGGCCCAGCACAGATCCCTGAGGAACTTCACTAGTCACTTCTCTCCAAGTGGATGAGGAACCATTAACTAGCACTCTTTGGGTATGAGATCCACCTAACAATAATAGGATCTAAACCACATTTTCCAAATTTGTCAACTAGAATACTATGTGGAACCTTATCAAAAGCCTTACTGAAATCTACATGTCTACAGTATTCCCCTGATCCAGCAAGGTAGTAACTTTCTCTAGTCCTGTGGCAAATCCCATAAACAGATTCCAGCAGACGGCAAGTCCACAAAAGCAGTTTTATTGATTAAGCACGACAGGTTACAGAAGCCATTTTCAGGATGTTACTAGTGAGTGGCTAAGGGAAGGCATTTGGCATATAGACAAAGCAACAAGAGATAACCAGTAACCCAGGCAACCCCCCTCCCAGAGGTAGGAAGGAGTACTTGGCATTTCCCACACTAAAGGAATCTATGAAGTCTAAACACGGGGCACGGAATGGTGATCTAATCTGGCCTTGGAGAGCTGCAAAACAACACCTGGGAGCACAACCATGAACTGTCTTCATGGCCTGCTCCTGACATTCTGCCCCCCTAAAGACCCCCCTTCACCCTTCCCCCAAGGGTTTGTGAGGGTAGGCGGAATGGAATTCTTGCACCAGACGGGGGGCAGAGACATCATGGGCACGCACCCATTCATCTTGGGCGGGACCAAAATGTTTCCAGCGAACCAGGTATTAAAGGACATTGTAGCGAAAGAGGGAATCCAGTATCTTAGCCACTTCAAAATGTTCTTTCCCCCCACACACACCATTTCAGGCACCTCAGGTTGTGGTTCAAGATGCCATCTTTGGGAAGGAACGTACGGTTTTAAGAGACTGATATGGAACACAGGATGGACTCTCCGTAGAGACTTGGGCAAGGAGAGTTACTGGGTTAATGATCTGGGAGATAGGAAACGGACCTACGTATTTGGCACTGAGCTTATCACACGGGCGGATCATAGGTTTTTGTTGGACAGACAGATGAGGTCCCCCACCTGTATTCATTACCGGGGGAACGATGTTTGTCAGCTTGAATTTTGTACTTTCGTTTGGCTCGCTCCAGATTTTTGACCAGCCATGGCCAGGTTGTTTGACTGGAATGCATCCATTCAGCCACATCAGCTCCCCCCTCCTCCTCAGACACATTGACATGGCCCACAGGATTAAACTCTTTACCATGAACAATCTGAAATGGACTGAACCCTGTGGATTGGTGAACTGCATTATTATAAGCATATTCGGCAAAAGGCAACAGGTTCACCCAGTCATCCTGATGGTAATTAATATAGCAACACAAATAACACTCCAAGACCGCATTTACTCGTTTGGTTTGACCATCCTTTTGGGGATGGAAGGCACTGGATAGTCCTTGCTCCACTCCCACCAGTTTGAGGAAAGCTTTCCAGAATTTGGCCACAAAATTTGAACCCCTGTCTGTCACCACCTTGCGCGGGAAGGAATGGTGACGGAAGACATGTGACACAAAGAGGCGGGCCAACTTCTGGGCAGAAGGGATACCTGCGCAGGGCACAAGATGCACCTGTTTTGAAAACAGATCAGTAATCACCCAAAGTACAGTATTTCCCCCACTGAGGGGGTAAATCCATCATGAAGTCCATTGCAATCACTTCCCAAGGCTTAGAGGGGGTTTCCAATGGTTGTAAAAGTCCGGGTGGTTTTCCCTGCACCCGTTTGGCCGCTGCACAGATGGGGCAGCTGCAGATAAAGGAGTCCACATCAGATCGCATGCCCGCCCACCAGAATTGCCTTCTAAGCAAATGTAACGTCTTAAGGAATCCGAAATGTCCGGCGGTTTTGGAGCCATGAACCAAACCCAAAACCTCCCCCTGCAATACCTCTGGTACATATAGTTTAGACTCCTTGAACCAAAATTCCCCGCGTTTAACTAGAGAGGTTGGAAGGGTCTGTGAGGAAAGTTCCGTCTGAAACTACAAAGAAGAGTGTCTCGAAAGGACTCGGACAGACCCTCCACCCCCTCCGGTGTAGTGCCGGCGGGCAACTGGACCGGGGACGGAGTTGATACTGAAATGGAAGGGGGTTGAACAGGGTGCTCAGGTCCCCATACCTCAGGAGACATGTTTGTAGATTGCTCCGAGTGGGGAGGAAGCGAGATGGGTGGCGACACCAGCTCGTCTGGGCGCGGGTCACTCGTGACCTTTGGAAGCGGCAGCGGCAGGGAGTGAGTCTGAGAACAGGTTTGTACAGCCAGAGTGGGCACTAGGCCCCGTTGGGCAGGAGTGAAGAACGACTCTGTGGGTCGGTCAACTTTGGTGGGATATTGGGGGAGTCTAGATAGGGCGCCAGCAGTTTGAATTGAGCCCAGAAACAAAGTAGGTAACCAGTGCAGTTGATGCAGCGCTGGAGGTATATGTTCTGAGTAGCTGACCCGCGGTAAGGAGCTTTACTGCCATATTTTGTACAAATTGAACCTTCTGAGAAGTCTTCAAAGGAGTCACATACAAAATGGTTACAGTAGTCTAGTCTGGCAATTACAGTAACATGGATTAGTGTAGCTAGGCCAACAGAGTCTAGATAATGGGCCAGTTTATGAGCTAAATGTAACTGAAAGAAGGCGTGCCAAGCAACAGTACTTACCTGTATCCATTTAAAAAGTCACATCTGGACACCCCCCCCCCCCGAGATCAACTAGAGAAATCCTAACCCCATTTTATCTAGTAGATCAAGAGCAGCCAAACATTTTGCCTTCTTAACCAGCATCACGGCTCTTTTGTCTGGATCAAATTTCACTTTGTGTATGGTCACTTACAGCTCATTCCTGAGGTTTGAAGCCAAAAGTGCTTAGGAGGCCCACAGGGCCTTCTGCCGGCGCAAAAGGCACTTACGCTCTATATAATCAATTTTAGTATCATTCTCATCTCCAGGAAAAAAGATTAAGATTGAACCCATTCATTGATTTCTAGTATCTTGTTTTCATGGTTAAATCATAAAATACAATTATTGTTTACATTACATCATTACAGCATCACATATCCTTGAATATAGTGGGTGGAGAGCATTTCTGCATATGAAGTCATTGGAAGGCAGGAATCTGACACTTAGTTTCTGCATTTCAATAGTTATATAAGGAGTGGCTAACAGTTTCTCATTAGCTAACCGTTTCTCATAAACAAATAGCTGGGAAAGGTCTTAGAAAAAATAAACAGAAAATGTTGCTGGAAAATTACTGAAGCCTTTGACAGAGTAAAAGAAGCTGAAGCCTCTGGCAAAGAATATTCTCCTTCCTTTTAAAAGGAAATTAAACCTCTGCTATATATTTTGCAGTTTATATGTGTAACTGGGTTTTATATTGAATAATTCTGCATATGTAAACAGTATTTTCATGTTGATGTGCTCCAATATGTCAAAGCATGTAACATAGGCACTATCCTGCAGATATTGCCACTATGATTATTATTATAATAATGAGGATAGAAGAGCTACTCTCAAGTCCTTCTTTACGTATCTTTCTCTGCTTTTAACTAATCTCACAATGCATAATCGGAACAGCCTACTTTTTGCTTAGTAGTCCCTCGTCACAACTGCCATGTTATCATGTATCAGCACACTCTAAAAAGTTGTTAGAATTTTTTACAGTTATATAACGCAAAAAATTTCAACACAGAATTAGCTAGAAGGGTACTGAAACAAAACCTATACCCTTCACATACAAGGATAGCTTAGTCACCTCCTGACCTGTCACATACAAACATAACAATTGTGCATGATATATGGGAGCACCAAAATATATTTCCATTAAAGAAAAAAGCAGAAACCATTCAACGTATACCTTGAATTCTGAGACACACAAGGCATCTGACAACAAGTATCATACCGAACAGGATAAGAGGTCATCCTGTTTTGCATCAGTGAGTCAGATGTGCTGCTGCTCAGACTCTCTGGGTGGGGGTGGGGTCAGTCTTTTCCGACGAGTTTCTTACTTCTCTTAAGAAAGGACGGTTATAGAAATGTGGCCTGGTTGTCACTGGACTGACCACATCAAACTGGGTGGAAGCTCACACGTTCCTTTCAACCGGCGTTATCCAGAGTCCGCTGTTAGGGTGAAGGGATCCAAGCCTAGTCCCTGACATGCTCACGAGTTCTAGGCCAGGTTTCCTTGACTGTTGTGCCTTTTGTAATGAACTGTGTGGAATAACACTCCACTGTCAAAGCCTCAGAAAAAGTGATATATATATTTTTAATTTAAAAGAAAAAGAAAGTATCATACTGAACATGGAACCCATTAACACTGAGTCACTTTTAACACATTAGTCTTCTGGTCACAAGTGACACATTCAGAGTCATGATGGACTGAGAAGTTTGGGGCATTCATTCAGCCATGTTACTAGAAGTTGTTTGTGGGAATTGTATGGTGAGCCCAGAGCTCACAGTTACATTCCTATTACCGGAGAAGCTAAACAGGCAATATGTACTGTGCTGAACACAACAAAGTGCTGCGTGGCAACACTTGCAAGCCCATGTTTATACATATCCCATGTTTACATGCTTCTTCTCACTCTGACCTGCTGATGGAGACTTTGACCTTCAATGTATCTTTCCATAATAATTAAATTGGGCAACTAACTCCATGATTTATATTTCAAAGGTCAATTAAGCATGCAGCAATGTCTGGCATGTAATCAAACTGGGAGAAGATTAAAACCTGAGCCATTAATTTTTTTGATACATATATTATAAGTGGTACATATATTAAATATAGATATATATAAATAAAATTGTTTGGTAATCTATCACCTTGAGCCCTTTTTCTTGTGCTTTTTCTGCTATCAGTATTAGCCCATTCCTTCCTCATGGAAATGCAGTGCTTGCAGTTAAGATTAGTTAATATTTTCTTTTCATGTTTATCCTTTTTTTGACAATAAAAATTTACATTTTAAAAAATATTAGTTAATATTTTCCATTTAACCTTTCATTATACCATTTTACACTGAAAGTCAAAAATTACTGATATATTTTAAAGTTGAAAAACTGTTGCAAAAAAGCTTTGTTGCTTAAATTAAAAAAATGCATAGAATCCTTTTTATGAAACATATGAACTAGAAGGAGCTTGCATTTTCTTTACGTACTTCAAAATTACATGGACAAAAATATATTTCCAAACATAGCCAAAAGTAGGTGACACATTGCAGAATTAAGCCTCTGTAAAAGCAAATCATTAATCTGAAGCAAGTTTAGATAAGGCTTTGCAAAAAATGTTCTTTTCAGGACGGGGGGAGAGGGAGCAGTGTGTGGCAGAGGGCAACTTTCACCATCTTATTCACCAACTTTCAGTGCATGAAAAAGCAAAGCAAAAAAGCTTCAGCACACATCACTTCTGCTGCAACCAAAACACTGACTGGAGTAAGTCACATGAACCACATCACTCCAGTCTCGTTTCACCGACAGTGTCTACCAGTTAGCTTGCAGGCCCAATTCAAGATG
This sequence comes from Euleptes europaea, assembly GCF_029931775.1. Lineage (NCBI taxonomy): Eukaryota > Metazoa > Chordata > Lepidosauria > Squamata > Sphaerodactylidae > Euleptes > Euleptes europaea. Next base: position 76,244,376 of record NC_079321.1, read on the forward strand.
CTAGTATTGACCTTTGAAGCCCTATATGGCTTAGAGCAATCAAACCTTAAGGACCACCTACTCCCTTATGAGCCTGCCGTACCATTGTCAGAGGTCCTTCTTTGGGTGCCCCCACCATCTGAGGTTAGATGGGTGGAAACCCAAGAAAGGACTATCTTCGTTGTGATACAACAATTATGGAATTCTCTCAGAGAGATACATCTGTTTCCCTCTATAGTCTTACACCAGCAGTTAAAGACTTATCTACTCTGTCTGGAGTTCTCTCATTCAACCTCCTTCCTATGTGTTTTGTTTAATTGCTGTATTTAACTGTTTTTATATTATGCATTTTAAAACTTGTTTTAGTGTTCTTTATTGTTCATCTCCTTGGAAAACCTAAGTTGGGTGGAAAAGCAACATAAAATAAATTTATATTTTCTTTTTAAAATAAATAAAAATAAAGTCAACTGGTGAGAATTTGGGACACATCTGGGGGAAGGAAGTGTAGTTTGTCCCATGAAGCTGCAGTCCCAGGAACAGATTTAGCTACCACCAAGAATATGCCCAGCAGAGTGGGAATTATCACTGCAGAAGCCAAACATGTCCTCTATCCCTGACATACAAGCTTGGATCCTACTTTGTTCTCCTCATATGTCTCTGAAGGCACTGTGGAGGCTTTTCTCTACCCAGGCATTCATTTCCCCTACCATTTGCATTTCCATGTCCACAAGGGCTCCTTGGAAAATACTGATCTTGCAACCATGGAAATGCTAGAGGCAGATGAAGCAACTGCTGCAGTGGAGGAAAGCCTTTACAATGGCCAGAGAGAAGAATGAGGGGGAGAAAAATGTCATAGGATCCAAGCTACAGTTTCCCCTGAGGAAACAGCAAGAATGGGAACCTGTAACATATGAACTCCTCTCTTTATACAGACACAGATTAATGTAATTTCCCTCTCAGGATTACACTGCAAGTGTGAACAATGTAGCAGCAGCATTTAGAGAAGAGGGCTACTTTCACATACCATCTTTCAAAAGACTTTGGTCATTTATGCATGGTCGCTTTAACCTCCTTTATTCCTCGTTTCAGCCAGGATCAAAGTAACTCGGGTTGGAGAAAACTGTATGCATTGGCTGGAATGATCAGGAACGAACTGTGTACTAATGGAGGCATGAATACAGAAAAGCAGTCTCCCAAGTTCAAATCAAGACCCACCCCTTTAAATGCTGCTTTGTAATTGGCTGACTTCGCAGTACTCACCCTGAGAGATTTCCTTCCCCCCAGACCCAACTGCCACATAAAAAGCATTTTAAGAACAAAAAAACAAAAAACGGAGCAATCTGGAAAAAAAGGGGGGGGGGGAATCCAAGCCTTGTTTTTAAAAAGCCTTTCTTTTGCTCAAAAAGAGCTCCAAGGTAGCAGGAAGCACTTGAATCTTTGCCTCTTTACACACTACTTTGTGATTGGCTGTGAGAGAAGCCAATCTTCTGTGCTTCCCTTGTTTGGCTATCTGCATGCTGCCTTGAAGAGGGGTTTGGAAAAGGGTGGGGCGAAGCTCAACCCAAGAACAGAGTATGCATGCTCTGGGACTCCAGAATGAGCCAGGATGAACGGTTTAATTCAGGCCAGAAGAGGAATGGGAAAAGCCGGGTTTGTTTTGCGTTGAAACAGCATTGAGCTTCCAAGGAATGAGGTAACATGCATACTGAAAAATTTGATCCCGGCTGAAACAGGGAATAAAGGAGGGTAAAGTGACCATGCATAAATGACCTTTTACAAGCAACAAAAGTAACCTGACCCTCATTCTTATCTCACAGTGGAGATGAAAAGTTCCATATTTTGTTGCTGTTGATGCATTATACAATGAAAGAAGCTTCATCAAATACTGCAGTATTAGCTGGGACCTAGCAGCATCTGAGTCAGTTGACAGAGATCGTGGTAGGGCAGTGTCCCAAATATTGATTCTCCACTCTTACTCCCATCTTCCAGCTTCAGATGGCTTATGTTGTTCTCTGCCCTAAGATAAGGGCTTCCCAGTTTTCTCAGTGTAATCCAGTGAAAGAAGCGTGAGCAGCACAGATGACCATGAAATGTTGAGACTTGATGGAAGAAGACGGAACTGTCGGTTGGCAGAGATGGTCTACTTCCTCCTTTTTGTTACCCTAGTCACAACACATTACTTGTCTCCCTATGCAGTAATCAGCAAAAAAAAAAAAAAGGAGCTAATTCTTGGAATACACACCATTTTGCCAGTATAGACAATTTCTCATTTTAAAATATTTTAACAATTTTGTAGCATGCACCTATGGATAATTCCACAACCATGTGACAGTTGCCAGTAAAAGTCGGAATGCCAACAGCAGCCTGCGCCAGCTAAGGTGGGCTTATTTCAAGAACTGGACTCCTAAATGTAAATTAGGTAGTAACAGCTAGGGCTTGGCTATAAAACATTAAACTTTTCCCACAACAATTTTAGTACATACTGAAATCAGTCTACAAGAATCTTTGTTTTTCTTCCATAGATGAATATTTGGCTGTAGACACACAGAATATTAAAGGGTAGTGTTAATTTGTCTTAACTGTTGAATTCCCTGAGCTTGTAAATTTTAAGATGGAGCATATGTAACACTGACAAATGACAGTGGTTTCAGGGTAATCTTATAGAGAAACTCACATTAACTGTTTTTCAGAGCAAGATAGTCATTTTGTATTTTATGAGAACCAGTTAGGAAATATCTAGTGACAAAAATAAATGTTTCCAGGGATTTTAAACAGTAGCTTTAAAAAGCAGTCCTTAGAAGTTGTAGTTTACATAGATTTCATCAGAACACGTTTAGAAGAGGGGTTTTCAGAGAGATTACATTCCCTCCTCCCAACTTTACAAACTACTTTTTGGGGGCTTTCACAAGATGCTATGAAAATTATTACTCACATTAGTGAAGTGTTTCCTTGACTGAATAGCTCTTGGATCTTGGCCACTTTATGGAATCCCAAAGTGATGTAACATCCAAGAGCATGTCTTATCAGCTTTAAATGCTTTGCCATTACATTCCTTCCTAACACAGAAAGATCCAGCCATTCTGATGCATACTCTAGAAACATTTCATTTATCAATTTAATTTCTATTATTATGACACAATAGTCAAATTGAAACATGCTTTACATGGGGCTGTTCCCTCTTATGCATATTCTAGCCTGCTTCCTGAGAACAAATACCCATTATATGCTGGTGCTCCTGCTTATAGAGAGGCTAGTAACATTACTAAACAAACATCTTTTCTGGAGGCTCCCAGATTATGGAACCCACTGGGCTGACCCTGTAAAAAGTACACAGGATCCCTGTGGGGCTTCAAACAGGGCTTCTAACAGGGGAGTTGAGCTTGGGGTTTGGCAGGAGTTCCATGCAAATGGGAAAGAACAGTTCAAGATTATAAATTTTACATCCCTAGTTCACAGAAGAAAAAATATTGTCTACAATAAAACCTAAAGCCATTCTACTGAGGTTGTTTCTATTCCAGTCTATAGTCTAGCTCAATAAAAATTTCAGCGCTCTGGGTCAAAGCCATTTTCTAGGCAAATAACGGTTTTTAGGCATAGATCCTATACTGGCAGGCCATTCTTGATCCTTTACCCATATTTGGGAGTATGAGTGAGCTATGCCCCATGCAATCAAAAAAGACTGCCTCTGCTCAGACCCCTCTCCTTTAACCATGGTTGAGGGTTATATAAAACACCCTCCATTGGCATTTACCCAGAAATGTGAAACTGTTGTGTGAAGCTGATGTTAAACCTCTAACAGCAAACTCGTTGACCCTGTCTTCCTGTAGTCTCATATTATAATTGACAATGGTGTGGTAAATGTTCAGCAGAAACAAAGACTGCAAGTGCACATGTACACACACAAGTCCATTATGTTAAGGACAAAAACTGTTGTGTATGAATTTGTGCTTTCCAACAAATTATAATTTTTTATTGCCCACAAACTGAGATTTTAAACCATGATTAAGCCATAGTTTAGCAAAAAGACTCACTTAAAACGGGTCCACCTCACCTTTCACAAACCTATTCATAATAGATGTCACAGGTGCTAAATTGCTATCAATGATCATCCAGCACATCTGAAAAAATTACATGCAGCCATTAATGTATCCAGAATCACAGGCAACTGGTGAGTGGACATTGGCTGACTCTCCTTTGTCCCTCACAGATGTGCAGTAAATGCTACTAGTTTCTATATATTAGTGCTAGAATATATTGTTTTACAGTGTAAACATAGTAACATCAATAAATGCTATCTCAGCAGCAAAACACAAAAAGGAAATACAAATTACATGCTGAACAGCAAAAAGGAGTATTTCAAAAATCAATATTTACGCAGACAGAACTTCAGATTCTGTAGAATATTACATGGGGGAAATGTGTAATGATTTTATTATTTTCTCCAACAATATGCTATGATGTTGTCTCAGAGTAATTATTTTTTAAATCTGATCTTGCCTTCATCATATCCTCTGCCTCAGCGCTCCTATCACCTTATTGACACAGCACTCATTTTCTCAAATTAGATTTCAAGGCCTGCAGGTCATAACATTATGCCTATTAGACTGGGCAGAAACTAAAAAAAGATGTGTCAATTTTGATTAAGACTTTTAAGTACTTCTGTTTCACATTCATGTTGTCATCTTCAAAAAAAACTTGCGTAAATTAAATACCATTACATGAAGGTCAAAAACTCAAAGGTTATTTAAAGATAAACAGTAAGCATAGCAGTTTCTTCTGTATGAGAAATGGCAGCATTATCTCTGCTGAGACTATGCTATTTTGTAGGCTATGAAAATGTGACAGTGCTTGAGTTTCAAGGGAACCATGATGTTGAGCACAATCCTCTGCAAAGTTACTCAACTCTTAGACTATTCATTTAAGTGGGCTTATACTGGAGTAACTGCATAATATTTGCACTGACAAAGATATTTCACATCACCAAATTTCTATATGTTGTGAAATAAAAGATCATGGTGAATCAGAGAAGACTGACTGCACATACCTTAGATCAACAGCAGCCACAGTTGTGAAAATGAATACCAAATTCCCACATGCACTGCTTTACAAGGCCATGTTCTGGGAAGCATATCCACGTGTGTACTGGCCTGTGTTCTTTGTACTGTGGCATGGCTGGAAAGAAGGGTTATTGCTTCCACTCTTGTCCAGGTGGAGTGAAGTCCCATCCAATTATTGTGGGAAGGAAGGGAGGAAGAGCCACCCTCCAAAGACAAATGAGCCACCTTGTTGCCCCCTCCACTGCCTTGGGGATCTCTTCTCACAGCCAAAGCCAATGGGAGGGGAATGGTCCTTTTGGTGCTGGTACTTCCAGGGACTCCTGGCCTTGTGTAGTTGACAAGGTGAGAGGTACCAATTCAAATGAGCTGTGGGTGGCTCCGCCAATGGGCCCATCAACCACTGGTACTCCAGAGAGGGACAGGGCCTGCTGTCTGCTCTCCATCCCTGCTGATGCTTCAGCAGGGGAGAGGAGAACAGTAGCTGAAACAGAGGCACTGGCTGTTGTCATGGAAACTTGTTCCAGGGCCTTAAAAGGCAAAGCAACCACACTGCCCTCATGCAGAAGCTCGGTATCAGTTGTTGTCCTGGGGAATTCCATCTGTGACAGCTTGTTCTTCTTTGCCCTGCCACCAATACTAATAGGTGGGAGGTGGAGGGAGCCGCTGCTGATTTCTTCAGGCGGTTCAGCGTTTGCACATGCCCAGCCCATAGAATAAGGAGGAACCCATACAAGGACATCTTCCTCCACTAATGAAGAACAACTGATTTTATTGCTTTCACTCTTCTAACAATGTTACCAGCACCTTTGAATAAAAGGACTTTCCTTCCTTTACTGAAAACCTCCACAGCCTTCTGTAAGAAGACCTTTGGTAATATAGAAAGAACTAGGTGCCGGGATTCTATAAACTAGAGCTCTATACATATTTTACATTCAAATAACTAGATGTTTAATTTGCTAATATTTGTCTCAATTGTTAGGTTCCCCCCTATATAGATACAGAAATGATTTAGTTTACTGTCGACAACTATAAATTAAATAAAACAAATGCATTCTGCCATACTACCATCATCATCTATATAGCTAATAGTGACATGTGGCTAGGGCTGCTGAAAAAAAAAATTGGTAAAATTTGGATTCAGCAAAATTCGGCCCGTTTTGATTTGGGAAATGCCAAAGTCCGAACTCCCCCGATTCGGATCTGTAAAATTCAGTGCGAGATTCGGAGTTCGGGGAAAAATCCGGCCGTTTAAAGCCATTACAAACACATTCACGTCTTTCCACGGCTCCAGGGGGCATGTTTGGAGGTAGAAGTCCCACAATTTCAGCGGAGCTTGAGGGGACCCTTCTTGCAACAACCCCCAAGTTTTGTAAAGATTGGGTCATGGAGTCCAAAATTATGGGGCCCGGAAGGGGTCCCCCTATCCTTAATGTGCATCTTTATTCCATTCCCTCATTGGAATAAAGCCATAAACCACAGTTGCGGCTTTCCGCAGCTCCGTGGTGGGACATTTTTGGAGGCAGAGGTCCCAAACTGTCAGAGTAGCTTGAGGGGACCCTTCTTGCAAGAACCCCCAAGTTTTGTGAAGATTGGGTCACGGGGTCCGAAATTATGGGGCCTGGAAGGGGTCCCCCCATCCTTAATGTGCATCTTTATTCCATTCCCTCATTGGAATAAAGCCATAAAGGTCCCCCCCTTTCAAACCAGTACGGCTTGGCCCCAAACGGGAAAAAAACTAAGAAGGAGGAGGCGCGGTGCTGAGCGGCGCCGGGGAGAGACTCATGCAAGCCGCACCTTTGCACTCAACCCCAGGCTAGGGGCAAAAAACAAAAGCAGAGCACAGCACACTCCCGCAGAGGCGAGCGGGCACACACACACACAGGCAGAAAGGGCGAAAGCCCCTCCTCAAACCAGTACGACTCAGCTCAACCCCAAATGGGAAAAAAACCGAGGAGGAGCGGCCTGGGTGCCGAGCGGAGAGAGACTCACTAGCCGCCACACAGACTCAACTTTAAACTTTAAAACTTTAAAAGCAGAACACACACTCCCGCAGAGGCGAGCAGGCACACACCCCCAGGCAGAACGGGTGAAAGCCCCTCCTCAAACCAGTATGGCTCGGCTCAACCCCAAGCGGGGGAAAAACCAAGGAGGAGGAAGCGCGGCCCGGGTGCCGAGCGGAGAGAGACTCACTAGCCGCCACACAGACTCAACTTTAAACTTTAAAACTTTAAAAACAGAACACACACTCCCGCAGAGGCGAGCGGGCACACCCCCTCAGTAGAATGCCTCTTTGGCTTCCCCACCCACCCACAGAAACTGCTCCCCCCCACACACACAGACTCTGCTTTCCCACACACACACACACACACACACACACAGGAGAAAAGGTATAGAGAAAAAAACCCCAAATCAAACTGTGTGGATGTCTTCCAGCAGGAGCACAGAGGAGAAGTAAATCCAATCCTATTCCGGTAAGCACCAGCAGCTCGGCCCAGTCAGGAATCGGATCTCTCAGCAGCACCGCCACCAAATTGGAAGGCAATGAATACAGTCGGGACGGGAGGGGAGGGACGGGAGTTTTTAGACTCTTCTCCTGGCCATTTCAAAAGTGAGAATCCCTGCTCTGATTGGCCAGGAGAAGACCCAGCTTGGCCACCACTGGCAGCGGGAGAATGCTGTTTACTAACTGACGGTTATGTAGTCTTCAAACGGTGGCCTTACTGATAAGATCCCATTTAATAAGGGTATGAAGCAAGGTTGTATACTTGTTCCCCTTCTTTTTAATCTGTTTCTGTCAGACCTGGCTTGTTCTTTAGAGCCTATTAATGGACACCCTCCTAAATTGGGAGGCAAAGTCATTCCTATTCTTTTATATGCCGATGACACCGCTATTTTATCCTACTCTAAAATCGGACTCAAACGCTACTTAAGTGTGTTTGAGGAATACTGTCATCTAAATCTTCTTAAAATTAATTACTCTAAGACTAATATTGTGGTTTTTTCAAAAAAATGGTCGCCCACCAGCTGGCGTATTGGTCAGGCCAAAATCCAACAGGTGAAGAGTTTTAAATATCTCGGCATTACTTTTAATTATAATTTAAATGGGCAGTTCATAGATCCAGGATTACCAAACTAGGGAGAATCTCTTCAAACCAACTGATGTCCTTCTTTCTTTATAAGGGTAACCAGTATGTCCCCGCCGCAGTTAAGGTATTCAACTCCAAAATCTTACCCCAGATTCTGTACGGTGTACCTATCTGGGCCAATGCGTTCAATCGGGATTTAGAATCCATTCAAGCTAACTTTTTTAGAAAAATTCTTGGTCTCCCTCGCTGTGTCTCTTATTATGCTATTACCTCTGAACTTGGTGAAAGCTTGTGTGAAACCAAGGCATGGCTGCTAACCATTCGTTATTGGCTTAAACTGTTTTTTTTTTAGAACAGAGCGTGGTTCTCTGATGTCTCTGCTGCTAAAAGAACTTCATAATACCTCCTGGGATTGTCTAATTCTGTCTAAAATAAGACCATCTGGAGTCTCTGTGGAAGACCTGACTTTAACTACTGAGGCCCATATTTTTAAAATTGTTAAACGGTGTTTCTTGGATATGGAGCGTCAGACGTTACTCCCCACTCAACCCTTGGTCCACTCCCCAGCAATGTTGGGTCTCAAGAATTTAACCAACAATATTCCCCATTATTTTCACACTCTGGACATCCCACCCCTCTGCAGAGCCTTCTCTCTCGCTAGGGTTAATGCCTTTCCTTCAAAGATGCTATATGGAAGGTATCAACAAATACCAATCCAGGAAAGGACTTGTCCCTGTGATACTTATTCCCTGGACTCAATTGATCATATTCTGTTGGTATGCCCTCTATATGAAACACCCCGTGGGAAATGGTTAAAAAAATGACTTCTTTCCAAATATCACCTATCTACCCAAGCAAAACGTCAATTTTTATTAAATGATTCTGATCCGGAGGTTACTGTAGATGTTGCCAATTTTCTAGTGGATGTGATGAAAGTTCAAAAAGCCCAAAGTTTGTAATTTCTATTTTTTGAATTTACTGGCCTATGTTTTTATCTTAATGACTGCATATTTTATGTACCTTCTGTAACAATTGTAATATTACTTATGCCATTAAAGGTTTTTCATTCATTCATTCAACTGACGGTTATGCTGCTGATTCTGAGCCCCCAAATTTGCTGAATTTATTCGGCACGCCCCAAACTCGCTGAATTTGGCTCATCGTTTTCCCGCCTTTTAAAAAAATTTGGTTCCATCCGAACTGAAAAATGCCGAATCGGGGAAAATTCGGCTGTTTTTCGGTTCGGGACGAACCGAATCAACAGCCCTACATGTGGCTCCCAACTATGGATATCTAAATCTGTGGATGGGGGCAACACTGACACTAATCAGATTTTCCTGCAAACTTGGGGGATCCCCCCAGGTTTGCAGAAAAATCTGACATCTTTTTAAAAAATACATTGGGTTTTTTAAAATTCCCCTAACATTAAAAGATCGTTTTCTGCACAAACATAGAAAGTGTACTTACTTTTCATCTGTGGAGCTGGGGGCGGCATCTGGTAACCACTCTGGGCCCACTCACAACCAGAAGCAGCTCTGAGCCTGGCCATAGTAGCATCCAAGTGCTCCTCTAAGCCCAGAGAAGCTTTCAAACAACTCCACAAGGTTCAGAAGCCTGGAGTCACACTTGGCTCTATGACAGGAGAACCTTTTTGGGCCCAGAGCAGATTCCAGACACTGGAACTGCTGAGGCCAGAGGTGGATGCTGAGGCCCAAAGCCACACTGGGCTCAGTGATAGGGGAAACTATGGGATCCCCCAATGAGTCTCACAGGCCTCCACCAGCAACAAGAGGTCAAGGTAAGGAGTAGGGAGAAAGAGAGATGGGGGGGGAAGAAAGTGAAGAAAGGGAGAATTATCAGAGATGAGGAAGAGGAGAAATAGAGAGCGGATAGGTTGACAGATAAGGGAAGGGGAGAAAGAGGGGGAAGATTGTTAGAGAAGGAAGGAAGCAAAGGGGGGATGGGTCCCCAATTGTATATCCTAATAATGAAGTTGGCCAAACTTCAGGATACTTAAATCTAGTGACTGGAGCTGTGAATAGACAAGACAGATCTTTCTACAAATGTGAAACACAGCATAGGTTTGCAGAAAAATCTAATAAATAAATAAATTGGGGTTTTTTTAAAAAAACCCAAAATTATAAAAAGTACATGTAAATGTAATAAATGGATTCCTTCAGTGGCTGTTGCTAGGCAACCACAGCATTGCGGCATGATTTCTATCAATAAAAGGTGGGGGAGGGCCCTTTCCAGGGCTGTTTTGGTCTTTGAGGGAGGACACACTGGGGCCAGGTGGGGCAGCAACCATTGGGTGGCTTGACATCACCTGACTTACATGACTCACTTAGGCCTGGCTGCAACCATATGAAAGCCAGTGTGGTACAGAAATTACAGCTTCAGAGCAGGGTCTGCGAGACCCAGATTTGAATTCCCACCTTGCTGTGAAAGACCACTGAGTGATTTTTGCCCAATCACATACCTTTCAGCCAACCTACCTAACAGGGTACTGTGAGTATAAAAAGGAGGAGAGGAGAATGAAATAAGCTTATTTACTGTGGAGAAAGGTGGGGTGTACATGAAGTAAATAAATAATAGAATTAAATATAATTAAATAATAAACATAGCTTAAGACGGAGGTAGGTTGATGATTAGGTGAGAAGGAGGCAGGGAAAGAGGAGAGGACACAGGGGTTGCCATGGGGAGGGAAAGGGGAAAGTGAAGTGCTCCCTCACAAGCTCCCATTCAAGTGAACCTGGCCCAGTAGATTGCACCACACAGCTGGGTCATAGTTTTCCTATTTAGAGGCTACCAGGGAGGGCAGATAAAGGTAGGATGGCTGTTGGGTGGGAAGGAGAGAAGGAACCAGCAGAAGGGGAGAGCCTATGGGGGAAAGGGAAGGGAAATAGCTCCTGCAAGTCCTTGTGGGTTCCCCCTTGTTATCCTATCATTCAAGCTCATAACTTTTCTAAGTTTTTTTTATTATTATTTCGGATGTTGCTGACTTCCACATGGGCTTTTTGCTCTGGCTTGAGATCTCAATTGCAGATTATATTTGAGCTTTCAGAGAGCTTTGAAGCCCGTCCATTTTTCTTTCACAATTTCATTATGCTTTCTCTGTGTTTCCTCAGACTTGCCAGCTGTCATTTTCCATCTAACTAAAAAGAACCCCTTGTCTCTCTGCCAATCGGGAAACCTCCATTTCACTATAGATCAATCTCTTTTTTCCATCTGTATTTATTACCCAATAAAAGCAAGTATTTTCAACCACCTCTTCTTCTACTCAAGCTCAAAGGTATTCAATGCCTAATGGCCAAACTATGCATTATGTTGGGGGGGGGGGCTGATTAGACCTTCCAAAGTGTAATTTAAATTTTTAAAAGGAGAAATTCTGATCTGGATCAGAACAGTGCTGCAGGGACATGTCCCTATACTAACTGATTCTGTTACTAGCACCGCTACCATACTCAGAAAAAATACTTGACCAAATTGTATTCTGGACTACAATCATAGCTCAAACTGTCTTTGGGTTGAAAAATGTTCCACCAAAAAAACTATTTGTGGTCGCAGAAGAAATTATGTTTTAGAGTGTGCAAATACTCAGAGCATGTCTCATGTGAGGCAGAAAATGTCCAATGTTATTGTCACGGTTTGTATGTGGTGTATTCTTTAGTACTCCAACAATGTATATTTCTGTGGTGAGATAAATATTGTCCATGTTATCAGGAGAGGCTGTATCTCTCTAGAGCACTTGAAACAGCTTCTCTGGCTAAGAGAAGGGCAGGGGAGAACCTAATACAGTATTTTTGTGTATCGGTAATGAAGCCTGCCAATGGCAAAAATCAGAAATTTCTAAAGTTGAACCCTAAGAGCTTTTTTCTTTACAGAAAAGCTGTAAGTGGTAAGTAGCTGTATTTTGAGGACATTGGGTTGCATCCAGCATGAGAATGCTTGACTGAGAGGGAGGGGTCTCAGCTGACATACAGAACTTTATAACCAAATGAGATTTCACCATGGGCCTCCTGGACCAAGTCCAGCACACTGTCAAGTATACCCATGGCCCCTCAAAACAGTCAATCTACAATTCTCAAAAGAGCATGTTGGATTGCAAAGCAACAAAAAACTAACAGTGAAACAATAGTAATTCACAGACTGAAAGAAATGGGGGGGAGAATGTGCATGCTTCACAGGAAATGAACAAATATTTTTGCTATTTGAGAGGTTTCATTACATCTAACCTCTGCCAAGATACAAAGACACATACAGTTTCCACAGTCGAACATGTAAATTCATCACACTTAGCTATAAAGGCATTCTGTCATTCTCTTTAATTTTTATTATTTTTGAGCCCATTTAAGTTCAGGAGAATGGCAGCAATTTAGTTATGTCAGAATATCACAGTCTATGAGTCTAGAAGATGTTAACAAGGCCAGTGCTAATGACTGCACAACACGTTGATTAACAAGTTCTATTATACAGGTTTTAAAGTGGATAGAGAAAGAAGCTTAGTCATCCCTAGATATTTATTTTGATTGAGAGAGTCTATTTCTTCTACTAACAAGGCACTTAGGTATCAAATGTGCTACTACAGTACAAATAATGCACAAGATGATACAATCCATCATCCTGAATATAAAAACAACTAGTTTATTAAAAGATACACTACCATTTTTTTAAAAAAATAGCAAGCTTAGGTGTTTAGTACACCTCAAGGTTCAGAAAAACCAAAGTAATAGGGCAGAGGAATGTTAAATTTTAAAAAGCTTTTGGGAATTCTGTCCACAAATGGAACAAAGAGGATCTTGTTACAGCTATGATAGCTTGTAAGATGTGGTAAATCAAAGTAAGCTTTCATGAATTGGCACAGCTTGTGTGTTTGTTAGTTTTTAAAAACAACTCAAACACAACCTCTACCCAGGTTGTCTTATGAAACAAAGCAACTCTCCATATAATAACTTCAATACTGAGGACCAAAAAACAGGATGCACGCAGGAACATTCAATGCTCCCATTCTGCTACCATCACCTTTCTATCTCTCACAAATAGTACAAAGTAGTAAAAGAACAGGCTGGCTGTCTTCATGGGCAAGCAGCAAGGATGGTAAACTATTAAAGGGAACTCATATCAATCATGTAGTATTGCAGTTTCAGAAATAGCATTATGTCACGTGCATATTCACACACTGTTAATAGATGGGAGGCAAGTTGCCAGAGTCTTACTGACTTGTTTGTCATGCGTCCATGAACATCTGGCTGACTACTGGCTGCTGAACTAGATGAATCTTTGTCCTGCCCTAGCAATCTTCTTCTATTAAGAGGAAACCAAATCTGAAGATAATTATTAAATATTCTGGGATTTCAATTATTAAGGGGGCCTCCATGTGGTAGATCATACCATAAAATAGTGGGTGGATCAAAGCTGATATTAATTACTTCTCAATAGTTCATACTCCTGCATCCCGGGGTGCCAGGATGTGTGCAAAGCCTGATAATGTGTTAACTGCATATTGCATATTTTTAGTGATAATACTCTTGTAAACTGGAAGAAGAAATTAATAACCCTGGGTATATTAAACTACCAAATTTCTGAAACCAGCTACATTTTCTCAGTTTGCCTAATGGACACTGGCTGGAAAACTACAAGGCTCCTTTTCAGATAAACTAACAATTCTGAGTTACTGTTTCACTAAAAAGTATTAACATGCACCACGGGTTGGATCCAGTGATATGAAGATACAAATACCATTGATCTTTCCTGCATTCCTCTCTCCCAGTGGCCCTTTCCAACAACAGACAGGAGATTGCAGTAGAAAAGGATAAAATCACCCTCCTTCTTCCATCAGTGGGTCTACATCAGGGGTGCCGAAACCTTTAGAGCCTGTGAGCACAGTTGGAATTCTGACAAACGGTGTTGAGCAGAATCACAAAATGGCTGCCACAGAAGGTGGAGCCAATCACAGAATGACTGCAGCAGCAGATGGAGCTAACTACAATGTCAGGGACCAAGCTTATATGCAATTCTAATAGTAACTCTTCAACATTTCAAGCAGAAGCACTGTTTAATAGGATTCCTTTTAATCTGCAAAGCCAATCAAAAGCCCTGCTGGAGAAAAGCCACATCTAGCCCCACCCAGTTTCTAAAAGCATTTGGAGGGTGCCAGGAAAGGTGTTGGCAGGCACCATGTTGGGAACCCCTGGTCTACACACATCTCACCGGGAGAAGGGGAAAGTAGAAAATATCCATGCCCTCGGCTGACAAATTTCAGGATCCAACCTCATATGGTTTATCAAAACTGTTGCTAAAGCGTGCTTGGAAAGTTTGGGACCATTTCTACTGATCTTCAAGGAAATGCGTTGTTATGGCTTTCATATGGGGCTGTACAGATGACATACCACTAACTGCTTAATCATGATTAAGTGATCAGAAACAGACCATGGGATTGCATACTTCCCCAGCTCTTCCCATGTGGCTTAGAAATCCCTCCACCAGCCTTAACTTTTAGGCCATTTCACCTATGGTTACAGCTAATAAAGATGCTTGATCAATCCAGTGCCTGAAGCCAGCATCAAGCTAACAGTAATCAATCCTGCAAAGACAATCCATACTCTCAAAGGGAGAGGGATGTGTGATCATGCTGCTGGCTTCCAACTGCTTAACTATTTATTTAAAACATTTCTATGCCACCTTTCCACCCAAAGGATCTTTTTCTGTGGTAGAAAGAGCATGTTGTAGGTGGTGTCGATCACAACCCCTAAGTGCTGTATCTTTTGAGATGGAGAGAGATTGTTCTTTGTCGTATTGACCAGACAGCCATGCTGAGCCAGCACTCGGAGGACTGTGGCTGTGTGCTGCCTCAGCGTCTCTAATGTGGTCACACTTGCCAAGATGTCATCTAAATAGGGAAATATGTGTATTCTTTGTTCCCTCAGCAGAGCCACCGATGTGACTAGTATCTTCAAAAATACCTTTGGAGCCAATGTCAGTCCAAAGGGAAAAGCCCTGAACTGGTAGCGGACTGTCTTGTATGCAAACCGAAGGAACCTCCAAAGTGATGCATGTATAGGTATGTGAAGGTAGGCTTCTGTGAGGTCTATTGAAGTCAAGAATGAATGACATAGGGCTTCTACTATTGAGCGAAGTGTCTCCAGCCTGAAGTGCTTCATCTTTATGAGCCTGTTCACATATTTCAGGTCCAGGATTGCCCACCAGTCTCCATTTCTCTTGGGCACAATGAAAAAGATGGCGTAAACCCCGGATAACTGCTCTTTTTGAGGAGGTTTGATGGGCCTGATCTGGATCAGATGGTCTATCGCAGATGTCGTGCGAAGATGTTTTTCTCTGTTTGGGGACTTGGGAGAAAGGATGAATCGGTCTGGGGGGAAACTCCGGAACTCTACTAGGTAGCCCTCATGCACAATTTGTTGCACCCATGTGTCTGGGTGAGAGAGGTCCCACTGGTCGATGAAGTATTGGCTCCTCCCTCCCACCTGGATTGTGCTGGAGTTATTGCTTGTCTTGATTGTCCATTAATTTGCCGGACTTGTTGCACCCCTGTGAAAACTGGGGAAATCTGTTAAATCTGTCTCCCCTCCTGAAGGAGCCCCTTCTGCAGGTCCAGGTGTTACATCTGTTATCAGGTCTGGGATGTGCCAGTGAGGTGAGAAAGGGACAAAAGGAATTGGGTCTCCTGTTTTCTCATCTAGTGTATTTGGGCATGGCTTTTCTTTTGTCCCTGGTTTCCACCAGGATTTTGTCCAGTTTCCCCCCAAAGAGCTGACAACCCTGGAAGGGGTATGCTAAAAGGAATGACTTGGAGACATAATCTGCTGGCAATGCTCTAATCCATAGTGCTCTCCTGGAAGCATTCGATGAAAAGGTCATGGAATCCAGGGTGGCATCAGTACTCTATTAAGCCCTTCTATTACTCTTACATTGTCTTGAGGTACCAGCTGTATCAGTCCATACCATGCTTGCTTTAACAAAGAGTGCTGCAGTGGCTGACACCTGGATGGACAGGCTTCATGAGCCTTCTTAGCAGCAAAGTCGGCCTTTCTATCAATTTGGTCTTTGATGGAGCCCGCTCCGTCCTCTAAGATTAATCCCAAGTACTGCTATAGGAGTGTCCACTAGGGGGACCTGTAGGAGTTCCATAGTGTGAGGCTTCAATGTAAATAATTTCTTAGTACTGATAGGGAACTGTCTGTTTTCCATAGGCTTTTCCCACTCAGCTTGTAACAGATCCTCAAAATATTCTGGAAAGGGGACTGCTCTGCTTTGAGATTTGAGTCTGGAGAACAGACCCCTGAATACTTACCATGAGGGTTTCTTCTATTCTGAAGTAAGGAGGACATCTGGAAAGACGGGTGATTCCCTTCCTGTGATCAGGGTAGGTAGGACTAACTTTAACTTCCTGTTCCTGCCTGGAATCTCTCATCCCCTTCAGTTTTCCCTCTTGCCTCACACAGGGAAGGCAGCAGGA
This sequence comes from Euleptes europaea, assembly GCF_029931775.1. Classification (NCBI taxonomy): domain Eukaryota; kingdom Metazoa; phylum Chordata; class Lepidosauria; order Squamata; family Sphaerodactylidae; genus Euleptes; species Euleptes europaea. The sequence goes on from NC_079321.1 coordinate 76,260,974, forward strand.
GAGGTTGCTCGGAGAGCAACCACGTGGAACAATTACGCCCCTTGCCTTCTACCCCTACCCTACGTAAGAACATAAGAAAGGTCCTGCTGGATCAGACCAAGGCCCATCAAGTCCAGCAGTCCGTTCACACAGTGGCCAACCAGGTGCCTCCAGGAAGCCACAAACAAGACGACTGCAGCAGCACCATCCTGCCTGTGTTCCACCGCACCCAAAATAATAGGCATGATCCTCTGATACTACACAGAATAGGTATGCAGCATGACTAGTATCCATTTGAGTACCCTCTTATCTGTGAGGAGGAGAAGAATGCGAGCAACGGGATCTACGAGCCGACATTAAGGAAGAAGAAGAAGAAGAGTTGGCTTTTATATGCCGACTTTCTCTGCTACTTAAGGGAGAATCACCTTCCCTTCCCCTCCCCACAACAGACACCCTATGAGGTAGGTGAGGCTGAGAGAGAATGACTTGCCCAAGGTCACCCAGCTGGCTTCGTGTGTAGGAATGGGGAAACAAATCAAGTTCACCAGATTAGCCTCCGCCACTCATGTGGAGGAGTGGAGAATCAAACCCAGTTCTCCAGTTCATGCTCCACCGCTCCAAACTGCTGTTCTTAACCACTACACCACACTGGCTCTCTGGAGAGCAAGAACAGCAGCCACCTAATGGAAGACACATGTGAGACTGGCGCCGATGGGTTCCTCACCCCCGAGGACCATGTGGAGGGCCTCGTACCCACCAGGCAGCAGGGAGCCACCCAGCCCTCCAGAGGACGAGACCGTGGGGAGGACTCTACGAAGTGCCAGGCAACTGCTCCAACAGCCCGCAGCTGAGACCGAGGTGATGAAAAGACATTGATGTGGTAGGCGGCCGTGCAGCCCCCCCCTGCAGCCGGGACCACGGACAGGATGAACCATTGGCACGGCAATCACCTGTCTCTCCAAATGCCCTTCCCCTCAGAATGAGAAGAACTCTTTGGTGACCCTGGTATTTGGACTTTCTCTTGGTTTCACTACTTGATTTCATGTCCTTATGCAGTTCCAGAGCCATAAGGGCCTTGCTCTGAAGGGTTTGATAGTCCGCTCCCTGTTCCTTAGTCTCCTCCCCCTCCTCTTCAGAAGAAAATTCCCCTTCTTCCCTGTCATCCTCTTCAGTGAGGGGATGCTGTTCTGGGTGCTGGTGACTGAGTCAAGGAACCTCGGGTGATGCCTTTCTGTTTGCCTTTGTTGGCCAGGGCAGACTAGATTTCACAGTTTTGGACCTTGATTTGTCTATGGGCTTAGATGGGAAGGGTTGGGGGAAGGGTTGGGGGAATTGGCCCGAGAATCTAGGGATCCCCTGAGCGATGGAGCCTGGAGGTAGCTCTTGTCTAAGGGCTAGTCTCATCAAAGATATGGCTTCCATGTCCACTCTTCCCTGCAGCCATGAAATTGGGAAGGGTGACTGCATTAGTGCATATACTCTCCTCTGTTAATTCCTGGGATGGTGAGGCCCTCAGAGCATGCAGTTCACCGTCGTTGCCACTAGGGGCCAAATGGGCTGAATATGTGTCTTCCTCCTCATCATGCATCTTTTTGGCACCCTTTTTTCCTGTCAGGGCTGATTGCTTTCATTTGGCCATAGCCACAGGCTCACTCCCCTCCTTTGGGAATCTGTGACAGTGGTCATCAGAGGGAGTGTCTTGCCACCTTCGGGAAGAGAGGAGCCTGGCCACCTGTTCCTTGTCTCTAGGTAGGAGCTCATCTCCTGACCATTCCTCTCTGGTTGCCATTGCCTCGTTGCATCAGTGAGAGTTTGGGAGGGTGAGGGGAAAGTGTGAGTAAAGTAGGAGATGGAATAAGAGGGAAAAGGAATTAAGCTGAAGAAGAAGACTAGTATGGATAAGTAGATTATGTTAGAAGGAAGGAGATAGGATTGTAGCTGTTTTGTCTTCCTTAAATCTCAGCAGGCTGCAGAGCTGGTGCTCTAGCTGCTTCTCCCTCTGAGGCAGAAGGAAAACTGAAAATGGGGGAAGACCCAGCTCAGGTCACAGGAAGAGGAAATTAAATCCTGCCTCCCTGAGCATGGGAAGGGAACCACCCACTGCTGAAGATGTCCTCCACCTCTGAGTGAGAACCCCTGACCAAATCTACATGCCCAATGGCATAAAGACAAACCTAATATCTTCCTTTACCTTCATCTGTTATTTTAAATGTATATAATTTCTCAGAGTGAGGGCCAATTTTTTAAAAACCCACTAATACAATAAACCCATAATATCACAAATCTAATTCAGAAGATATGATAAAACACAGATCATCAAATTAGTTCCCAACATAGTCTTGTTCTCATCATACATGGTCAAACATGCATGACTCATATCTCCTGCTTCCCTTTACACTGCATCACCTCTCTGGATTGTGACACCCATCAGTGTCTCCATCCCTGCATCCTTCTTTTCACTACTATTGTCTAAAAGTTGATTTGGTGTTAAAAATCCTAGCTCACCTGGCCTGTTGCTGACATCAGGACCCCTGGAAAGCATACAACTAATTTCTTCCTACCCTTGTATTCTCTTACCAGGAACAGGCCAAGAAGAAAGAAGGAATTTGCTGACAGATCACAATGGAGACAGCAGATTAGCCTACTACTTTTCACTGGTCTTCTATAAGTTGCACAAGAAAAATCTATTAATACCTGTGTACTAAAACATATTTCTGGAATTGTACTCCCATGTGTGAATCAAAAACTAAAATAGGAGCGCACACACTCTGTTCCTGTGTTGCATTTTTCATACCTTTTTTACCAAGGTTTTCCGTTATTATGGCTCCAACTGGAAAACATGCTACAGGCTCTGATTATGCCTACGTATTTTAATAATTCTCTGACTCTCTCTCTCTCTCTCTCACACACACACACACACACTCACACACACACACGCACACACACCAACACACCAAAGTGAATAACAGCATGCCAATTTTATAAAATATTTGGAACCATGAAGCAAATCTAAATAACCGGATACGTTTTAAGTTATTGGTAATATCATTTAGCTATAAATACCCAGGACTGGAGAGAAATTTACCTGGCATAACACATCCACTCCACAGTGCTATATGCTAGAAAATTAAAAAGTTAGCAAAGAACTACAAACTCTGAAGATTTCCCATTATTTTCAGTAGTCTTAAATAATCTGTTTTTGGAATGCCCATGCTAAAGTTATGAAGATACAAATCATTCTCTCCTGCAACAACAGTTATGCAGAGAACCCATGTTTCTAATATTTTAACTGAGGTTTTAGGATCTTAAATTTAACTGTTCCACTGTGTTTTAATGCTGTACTGGCTTCTGGTGAAATATGCAACTCAAGTAAAGAGAACAAGAATTTTTATTTAGAATATCAGAGCTCCCAAAAAATGTAACTACCCTTTTACACATAACCATATATTCTACCACAAATACGCGTAAAGCCTTCCTCACCAATTGGTATAATAATATAAACAAGTAAACTTCTAGAATTCGTAGCCTCTTCATTTATTACATTTTTCTGCCAGCATGCACTTAAAGCAACATTCACTTGTGGGCCCAGGCCAATTAAGGAATCCAGAGGTCCCTTCCCAACCTGTGGCACCCACCCCCACCCCACCATGGGCCCAGAACCCCAAGCAAGCACAAGGTAGACATTACAAGAATACAAGAACAACATGGATGGATTGAAACAGGCCACAACTTTATTAGCTACAGCATTAGGCATTGGCAGGCATGGAGGCAGAATCCTGACATCAGGTGACCCAAGGTCCCATTTCAGCTGGCCAAGAACGAGGAACCCGGGCCCTGATTGGCCCATTCAAATGGGGCAGGCGGGGCCGGCACCCAGCCAGCCACATGGCCGGCCTCCGCCATTTCCCCTGCACCACGGAATTGAGCGGGGTAACGTCAGCCGCTCCTAGCCCGCAGCCAGCCTGCAAAGCAGCCCTGGCTCCAGGAACTGGGGTGGGGAGAGGCGAACCAGCGGCAGCCTCATCAGCACTTGCCCCACCCCCCACGGAAGGAGGAAAAGTGGCGGGAACTCCTGGCTCACAGCGCGGATCCCACAAACCCAGCTCCAGGTAAGGCAGGGAGCTGGTGCTTGTTAAAAACACAAAAGCTAAGAAAACTTGGCAGTTTCATCATTTATATGGAATCATCATTTGTATGGAATCTTAAGTACGGCTTAAAAACTGCTTGAATGGAGATGTCATAGAATCATAGAGTTGGAAGGGACCACCAGGATCATCTAGTCCAACCCCTGCACTATGCAGGAAAGTCACAACTACCTCCCACACACACTGCCAATGACACCTACTCCATTCCCAGCTCAAAATTGTCCAAAATTCAAATGTTTATCATGACTCTACCCAAGGTTTCCTATGATGAACATTTTCAATTAGTCAGGCTCAGGGAGAAAATGAAATTTTAAGAGACAGAGAATGAACTGAGCAACTATTTCTAAAGAGGACAAAGATACCCTCAAGCAACTTAAAATGTCTTGTAGAAGACAAGAGGGTTTTTTGGGTGGAAATCGACTACTACATCACACTCACTCTTATCTTATATACCCTGCAGCAGGGACAGCACCATCCTTTCTTCTATGGCAGTCACTACAAGGCAGCAAGTAAGATACCAGAAACAGATATGGTGCGGGGGAGTTGTGAAGGGCAGGCTTTGCCAGAAGGAGGCAAAGAGAAGCCCCAATGCAAAAGGCATATGAAAAACAAGAGAACTAAACTCCCCTTGATAAGGCATTGGGGGGGGGGTCAATCCTTTCTTGCTTACAGCCTGCTAACCTAAAACAGCTTCTCACCCTCGATGATAACTACTTAACAGTAGCAAGGCCTGCAACAAACCAAGGTGCCAACTTTGCTCTCATATAGATCCTAGCAGCACCATCACTGGGCCCAGCAACGTCAGCCATACTATCTCAGGTTCGTACTCCTATTCATTTTCTAATGTGATTTATGCCATCACGTGCCAAGCAATTCCCTTCCACCCTCTACATTGGACAAAGAGGCCAGACCCTGTGACAAAGATTAAATGGACATAAGTGACATCAGAAACCACCACATTCACAAACCAGTGAGGGAACATTTTAACCTTCCAGGACATTCAGTTGCTGATTTATGAATGAATGAATGATTTATTACAGTCAAAGACCAGTAAAAGAATAAATACATAATCAGAGATGTTACATTAAAAAAACTGTTATATATATTAAAACAAGCAAATAAGATCCATTAAATTAATATAGAACTATGTCAAACACTAGCACCTGCAAAAACTCTGGCCACTTTATCCATGGTCCAAGGGACATGGTCCAAGAGGAAAAAGGATCAGGATCAGTTTATTATTACAGCGATTGCCAGCAAAAGAGAACAAACATACCTTAAATACACTATAAATAGAAAATAAGCAATTACTAAAAACCCAGATAAAATCTTCTCTCCAGTTGCTGATTTAAGAGTAGCAGTTCTCTGACAAAGGGGTTTCAAAGGGAGATTAGAAAGAGAGACTGCTTAATTACAGCTAATTATGAAGCTCAAGACAATACATTCTCCTGGACTGAATAGAGATCTGGGATTCCTGTCTCATTACCAATGCTAATTTCTCCACGCCTCTGCATATCACACCTAGTCCAATCATACCTGCTAATGTCAATTACTTGCCACTGTGTGTCTAATTCACTCTTCTCTACTTGAGGATAGATGGACTCACATTCTAGCTATATCTGAAGAAGTGAGCTGTGTCTCAGGAAAGCTCATACCCTGCCAGAAATTTTGTTAATCTTTAAGACGCTACAGGACTCTTGGACTTTTCTGCTAAACTTAACAGATAAGTCTGTGAGGATGTGGACAATATTTTCTTCATAAATTTTATTTTATTTACGAATCAGCCACAATGTAGACCTATGATTTGAAACATCAAATCTCTAATAGCTTGTAACAGCAAAAGTACTTGGATGATAAGTGTAGCTAGAACATTTGCTAACATGATAGTTCCATGGTACAGTTGTCAGGCGTTGCCCAGCAATTGGTGGGAGGGTTGGGGTGGGGCACACTGTGGGCTACACCACAACATCACTATCAGGAGAAACCTAGAAGTGACATTGGGTAGTCCTAGAAATCACCAGAAACTCCATGAGTAGAGTTTCCAGCAATTACTAGAGCTAGCCTATGACACTTCTGGATTTTCCCTGGAAATGGCACAGCGGCACAGCTGACATTGCTGTTGTTTTCTCCCCCTCCCACTGCCACTCCAAGAAGCAGTTGTCAATCAGGGTGGTGGTGGGAGGCTTCCCACCATGGCAGGAAGCCTGGCAACCCTGCCCCATGCTCTTCAACCCTCCACACATCCTCACTGTTTCCTATCAGCAATCTTCACTCTCACTTCATAAGTCTCCAATGTTTTTTAAGATCTGGTCGGCTTTCAAGGTGGCAATTAGGCATTGATATTCCACCTTTGATCACTGATGTCAGAATTCTGTTAAAATTGTTAATTTTTAAATAATTATTAGAGCTTGACAATTAAAACTATTAGCCAAACACTGAAGAATTTACAAAATGAAATTAACTGAACATTTGATTCTGAACATAATTAAGAAATAACAATTCATTCTTATCCTATTTAAAGTCTGGCCTCTCTGAGCCTGACTTTGGCCGGGAAGAGTGGGGTAACAAATGGAAACAATAAATAAATAAATAATACCAAATTTTGTCTTGCTCTAAATAAAGCATTCATATTGAAATTCTCCAATAACTTGACTTCATTGCAACTTTGAGCTCCAATTTGAAAATGCTATAAAACTCAACTGAAATGATAACTTGATTAATGTTCTACACAGGGATGAATAACTTGTGATATTTAGATATATCCTACTGATTAAAAAGCAAAATGCATTATTCTTGTGAACAAAAAAAAAATAGCACAGCAATGTTTTCTCTTAAATCCCATGTAACATTCTCTCATACCTTTAATACAAGTCTAAGAACTTGATCAATGGCCTTCCAGCCAGCGTGGTGTAGCGGTTGAGCTGCAGACTCTAATCTGGAGAACGAACCCCTGAATACTTACCATGAGGGTTCCTTCGACTCTTATGTAAGGAGGACATTTGGAGAGAGGGGTGATTCCTCTTCCTGTGATCAGGGTAGGCAGGATCAATTTGAATTTACTGTTCCTGGCCGGAATCGCCCACCCTCTCCAGTTTCAATACTTTCCAAGCTAGGCCTCCAGCAGGAAGATAACTGCAAGATAATGGTTAACAACCCTGTGGAGGTGCAGACCCCGGTCAGTGAAAAACCACTAGAATGGTATGGATGAACAGGTGTCAACCTTATATAACTTTAACAGCTCAACATTACAGAAATTCTCCGAACGATAATAATAACAATAAGGAACATAAGAACAAACAAAATAGTGCACAACAGTATGCTGCCAAGGTCCAGCCGAGGAGCATAATCGTGGAGACCTAGGTCTCCCCATGTATTGAGGTACTGTTGTGCATAGGACCCTGACCCCATTTTCTCCTCATCTCATTAGTGCTCCAGTCTGCATCCCGATGGGGGTCAGATGCCCCCCCTTACCTCAGAGTAGAAGGAACCCTCACGGAAAGTATTCAGGGGTCCGTTCTCACTCTGAGGGGGAGGGCATCTGGAGACAGGATGTCCAAGAGCTCCAATGTCTGTCGGGTGGGATTATCCATCACCTGGGGCATGCTGGAGCACTCTGTGGCCGAAGGCTGCATCCGCAGATGGATAGGCATTCAGGCAGTAGTGTCTCATGAAAGTGGATACTGAGGGCCATGTGGCCGCCTTGCAGATCTCCTATACTGATGCCTGTCTGTCATGGATATGGTTGCAGTCCTTATGGAGTGTTATTTCTTCAGGAACCAGTGTGCTGCTGGATATGTATGCTTCTTCAATGCACTTGCGTAGTGTGCGGCTGATAGCTGTCTTGGACAGTCTCCTGCCCTTTTTGGGCCTAGAGATGGAGATGAACAGTGTGTCTGTCCTTCTGATGTTCTGTGTGTGGTCAAGGTATATGAACAGGATACACCTGAAGTCCAGAGTGTGCCAGCTCCTCTCTGTGGGGTACTGGGGTTGTGGGCCAAATGAAGGAAGGTGGATTTCCTGCTGCCTGTGGTATATGGAGTTCAACTTTGGAATAAAGGTGGGATCTGGATGGAGGACCACCTTGTCCCTGTGGAAGATGCAAAGGCCTTCTCTTGCCAATAGTGCGCCAAGTTCTGAGACCATGTAGGCTGAAGTGAAGGCTGTGAGGAAGATGACTTTCATGCAGAGGTATTTTAATGGTACCTCATGCAAGGGTTTGAAGGGGGGCCTGGTCAGGGCCATCAGAACTATGTGGAGGCACCAGATGGGGAACCTCTGGATCACTGGGGGTGATGACTGCATGGCACCCTTGAGGAAGGAGAGTACTTGGGGGTGTCTCATGATGTGATGACCATTGAGGACTGGGTAGACCATGGTGATGGCAGCAATGTGGCTGCGTAGTGTCGAAGGCTGGAGGTGTTGACGTTTCTCATCCTATAGGAAAAACAAGATGTCGTTGATGATGGGGTGCAGGGGATCTACTTGCTTTCGCCTGCACCAGTGCACGAAAGCCTCCCAGGTGGCAATGTAGATGTGTTGAGTGGATGGTGTGCAACATTCCAGGATGGTGTTGACTACTGCTGGATCATACCCCAGCTCTAGGAACCTGCACCTTTCAAGAGCCACACGGTCAAGTTCAGCCAGCCTGGGTCTGGAAGTGACACAGTTGGAGCATGTCCTCCAACAGGGGGATTTCTCCAAGGGTCCTGTAGCAAGAGTTCCCTGAGGGTCAAATACCATGGTCTGCGGGGCCAGTCCGGTGCTATGAATTAGATTGTGGCCCTCCCCTGATGAACCTTCCTCAGGGCCTTCAGAATTACTGGGAGCGTCGAGAAGGTGTAGAGTAATCGTCTTGGCCACGGTGACATCAAGACATCTACCTCTTCTGCCTGAAGGTGAACATACCTCATGAAGAAGAGGGGTATCTGCTTGGGGAGGCAAAGAAGTCGACTATTGGCATCCCAAACCGTTCAGATCAGAGTGAACGCTTCCCAGCTTAGGGCCCACCCCCCCTCGTCAATCCTCTGGCAACTGAGCCCATTGGCTTGGATTATCAGGTCTCCCTGAATATGCTCTGCCCTGATTGACAACAGATATTTCTCTGCCCAGAAGAAAATCCCTTCAGCTTCCTTGTGGACCTGGAGCTGCCTTTGTTGAGATGCGCCTTGGCGGAGATGTTGTCCATCCGAATAAGGACGTGGTGACCCTGGACGATGAGGCAAAAGGTCGTCAGGGCCCGGTGTATGACCCTTAGCTCCAGACGACTGATGTGCATCAGATGTTCTGTTGCAGTCCATGCTCCCTGGATCAATTGGTGGTTGATAGTGGCTCCCCATCCATCCAGACTGGTTTCTGTGAAGATCTGTATGGTGTGTTCATGAATGTAGGGCTGTCCTTTGCTGAGAATGGAGGACTTGGCCCACCAAAGGAGGCTTCATTTCATGGCTGTTGGAATGACTAGGTGAGGGTTCTTCTTCTGCAAGATCTGTTTCTTGAGAAACCACTGTAGCTGTTGCGCATGAAGTTGGGCCCAAGGAATCACCCCAATGCATGTGATCATCATGTTCTGAAGTTGAGCAAGGGCTGACAGGCCTGTGGACCAGGTTCTGATCACTTGCTTGGCCAGATGTGAGATTTTGATGATGTTCTCCCTGAGCAGAGCAAGGATGCTGTGCCTGGTGTCGGTGATTACACCCATGTGCAAGATGTATTATGTAGGAGTCAGAGTACTCTTGGTGTGGTTGAGGAGGTATCCATGTTGCTCCAGTACCTGGATAACCCTAGTGATGTGTCTGGCAGCCGATTTTGCATTGGGAGTGCATACCAGGATGTCGTCCAGATACAGGTGAATGTGTATGCCTTCCTTCCTTAGAAGTGCGATCAGCATGACGAGGACCTTGAAGAAGACCCTGGGGGGGCTGATGCTAGGCCGAATAGAAGAGCCCTAAATTGGTAGTGTTGTGCCCCATAGGCGAAGTGACGTAAGCATCGGTGAACAGCATGAATGGAGACGTGCAGGTACGCCTCCATGAGGTCGACTGATGACATGAAGGTCCCCGGCCAAAGGGCTTCTACGATGGATTTCAGTGTCTCCATGTGGAAGTGTTTTGGTCAAATAAATTTGTTTAGGAATTTGAGGTTCAGCATGGCACGCCAGTCTCCGTTCTTTTTGAGAATGGTGAAAAAGATCGAGTAGACTCTGGAGGATCTCTCTTCTAGAGGGACAGGCTCGATGGCCTCAATGCTTGGATACTTTGCTGGCAAGGTTCTCTGGTTTTTCTGGTTTGTGTGACGTGAGTGATGGGACAAATTGGTCTGGGGGGATCTGTTGGAACTTGATGAGGTAGCCCGTCCAGATGAGTTGCTGAACCCACCGGTCTGGCACTGCCTGTTCCCACTGGTCGCGAAAGAGCTGTAGCCGAATGCCCACTTGACCCCCAAGCATGTCTCAAGCATGGTAAGGCATGGAGGGATCGAAAGGACAGAAATGACGAGGGCGACGAGCCCCTGCTGTCCTTCCTGAGGCTGCATGGCATGGCCTTCCTTTTGTCCCTAGTTTCCACCAGGATTGTCTCTAGTTTGTCTCCAAAGAGGCATCTGCATTGGAATGGGTAGACCAGAAGGATGGATTTGGAGGGATAGTCCGCCTGCGATGTTCTGAGCTATAAGGCCCATCTGAATACCGTGTTGGCTGTGATTGCCCTCGCGTTGAGGGACATGGAATCCAGCATGGCATATGCCAGGAAGGTGACAGCCTTTGTGACACTGCTAAGGCCCTCTGCTGCCCTCTGGTGCTCAGGGGGAAGCAGTGTGGCCAGCTTCCTGGTCCACCCAATGGCTGCCCTGGCAAAAAGGGTTGCTGTGGCTGAGGCTTGGAGAGAAAGAGCTAGGGCCTCATGGATTTTCCTCGATGCCAGGTCAACCCAACTGTTGAGGGGGTTCTTAAGTGCCCCCATGCCATCCTCGGGGAGTAGGCCTGAGGACTGGAGAGCTGTAATAGGGGCATCCACCAAGGGGAGCTGTAGCAGCTCCACAGCATGCGGCGCCAGTAGGTACATTTTCCTGGGCCTGTTGGGAAACTGCCAGTTAGCGAGGGTCTTTTCTCACTCCATTTTCAAGACATTCTCGAAAAATTCTGGGAGTGGGACCATTTTAGTGACACTATGCTTGTGCTGAGCAAGATGGCGGCAGCTGCAGCGGTCACAGCCCTGGAGCTCTGAGGTTTTTATCTTTTTAAAGGTTTTATCTGGTTCATTAGTTCTCTTTTTTTTCATAAGCCGAAAGGGCTATCTGCCGCTGTGAAGCGAGATAGCTCCTTTTAATTTTTAGTGGTTTTTTTTTTTCTGTGTTGTTGCAGACTTGGTGAGGCTCTAAGGCTTAGCTAAGGGAACTTCTGTCTTTTTTCTTAATTGCTGAAGCCGCTGAACTTTTTTATTATCACCAAATTTTAAAGGCTGTGTGCTATCAGCCACAGAAGACTTGGATAAGTTTTATTATTATACGGTTCCTCCCACTACTGATTAGAAGGAGGATTTATGGCACCTGGTAAATGCCCAAGAGATCCAGATGGCGTCCCGAGTGTTCCAGCTTCAAAACAATCCAAACTTGATGATTTCTTCCTCTCCCCTGAGAGGGGGAGTAGATGCTATGCTTATAATGTTGAAACAACAAATCGTTTTGCCCCTCTGGAGTCTCCAAGGGAAGAAGGAGGAGAAGAAATTTCCCCCGATGATGACATCCTAGCTTTAAGGGCACAGTCTCCTGAGCCTCCTGAGTTGCAAAGTCCCTCCCCTGGAGTAGTGAATAATTCGGATGGGCTTTCACTCACTGAGAGTCATTTGGCTCTGACTGCTAGAACAGTAGACTGTATATTTGGTCATATCCATGATATTTCCAAACAAATTAAGTAGTTGAGGATGGAGGTAGCCGGACTATATGATTTATGCAAAAAGACTTTAAGTAACACCGGACTCCGGGCTACTGATTTACAGCCCAAACAAGCATGTACTGATAGGAATCATCGCAGCAATTTTCGGATGCCTGAAAAGAGCCTGACTGAAAGTAGAAACCAGCTAATACTCAACCCTGAAAAAGTATGTCTAACTATCTGCAGTCCTTTTGGCCAGGCACCTGATTGGCACGGCCTCTATAGGGTTAAATCACACCTGTCTGCATTACTCAGGTTTGATCATGTTAAAGTGGACCTTCTCCAGACACAACAACTCAATCCTCCTAATCAGGTGCAAAGGGTCCTTCTCACCTTTGCTTCAACTAGAATACCTTCCCTGATTCATAGATGGAAAAAAAGATTTAGGAGCAGAGGAGTTTTTCCTGTGAGGGTCTTTACGAATACAATTACTAACCCTCTGATTGTTAAGCTTCCGGCACCGACCAATACCATTCTTGATTCCATGGAGGAGGAATGGATAGGAGCTGACACCCCCCAAAGGATGGGAACCGACAACCCCCAAAATGATTTAATATCTTGGGATACGCAGCCAATTTTGGAAAGCGGGCTGACCATGCATAACCAGCATTACATGGCTGAAAATACTACCAAACTGAAGGCTATGCCTGATGCTGGAATTCAGAAGGAGGCCGAGGACAGCACAACCTCACAAAACCTTCAATTAGTATCTACCCCTCCTGAATTATTGTCGGAAGTTGATAACATGGAAGAGTGTATTCAGGAGACTTTTGTTGACCTATCCAATCAAGATCAACAATGGATTATGGATAGACTGGACTGCCTGAAGGAGGAATTAGCAAAACAAAGATCACAAAAACGGTCATTTACCTCACGGCCACAAGAAACAATGGACATGAAGTGGGACTCCCTTTCAAGAGCGGGATCAGTGCAGTCCTCAAGAGGCCATAATGTGGGAACGATAGAGATGCACCCAGCCCTATCACCGAATAGTGATGCTGAGATAAATAATCTGCAATGCCCCAATAATGGCTGTGTTTGTTCAGAACACAACAGGGCCCTAAATACAATATCTGAACGAGACTGACTAAATTTTAATACTAAAAAAAGGTGTAGAATTCAGGGTCAAGTTTGTCACTTTATATCTTGGAACATTGCTGGCTGGGGAAGCAAAAGCAGGGATCCTGACTTGCTAAACTTTTTGAAGGGTTTTGATATTATTTTTTTACAGGAGACCTGGTCTCTTACTAATATTTCTTATTATGGCTTTACTTCATATGCCCTCCCAGCTCATAAAACTAATATCAAGGGCCACCCTAAAGCAGGCCTGTGTTGTTTGGTTAATAACGCCTGTAAATTTAAAGTTAGGCAACTAGATACTTGTCCCCCTTTCGCTCAGGCATTTCTCTTACCCACCAAGGAACTGTCAATTATATTAGTTAATATTTATATTCCCCCTTTTATTGACAGTACTGCATCCTTATCAGTTTGGAACACAATAAATGCCTATCTGAACAAACTTTTAGATTCAAGACCTGAAGCTGCCCTTTTACTTGCCGGGGATTTTAACGCCAGGTTGGGCCATAATAACATGCAGTTAATTAATTTTATGAAATGGGATGCTGAAGATTTCATACCATTCCCATTTTTAGCCCCTAGGTCATCAAAAGACTCTGTTATAAATCAGACTGGTCATCATTTGGTGGAACTTTGTGTGAATTTTAATCTATGTATACTGAATGGTTCTTTACAATATGATCCCTTTGGCCAGTACACTTATATCTCCCCGCGCGGTTGTAGTGTTGTTGATTTTGCAGTCCATTCAGCTGACCTAAGTGATCACATTGTCAATTATGTAGTTGGCAATCGATCAGAAAGTGATCATCTACCCTTGCTCCTGACTTTTAAGACTAGTTGTGAACCTGCCAAGCCCTTTTTGTCGAACCAGGATCAGGATCACACTGTCAGCAAGTATAAGAGGATTAAATGGTCTCCATCTACTGTGACCCAAATTCAGCAATGGATACATAGTGATACTGGGCAGCAGTTATTTAATGAACTACTAAATGCTCAAACCCCAATGGTGGCATTGTCAATATATAACAATATTGTTGACAGACTTGGTGACTTTGCTCAACCAATTAGTCATAGGTCCTCTAAATGCCTAAATAGCACCTGGTTTGATGTTGAATGCCTTGCTGCAAAGAAAGAGCTTCGCCATCTGTTTAAGTTGATGCGTTCAGGCCTGTTACCTTGGGTCCCTTCAGTGTACTGCGAAAAGAGAAAGGGGTACCAAATTTTGCTAGCCGGAAAAAAAACATGCTTTTGCTATGGAGAAATGGTTGCAGTTATTCCAAGCATTTAATAGTAAAAATAGCAAAGCTTTCTGGTCACTAATTTCAGGACTTAATTATTCGGTTGGCGGCAACACTGCAAGTTTAATTCATGCTCAGGCATGGTTTTTGCACTATTCTAATGTTTTTAATGTGAAGTCCCCAGGGGTTTCTATCAGAGAATCTTTTATAGCCCCTGATGTACCAGAATGGCCTCCTGTCACCTGTGACGAGATGAGAGAACATATTATTAGCTTAAAATTGGGCAAAGCCCCGGGACCCGATGGTATTCTTGCAGAGCTCCTAAGGAGTAATTCCGATTGGTGGGCCCCGCCACTCGCACACCTCTTCACGCTTATAGACAAATTTGGTATCCTCCCAGATTCGTGGCTGAATTCTATCATAATAACATTGTTTAAGAAAGGTGATCCCAGTAAACCAGAAAATTACAGACCAATTATTCTTTTGTCTATTACAGGAAAGCTCTATGCCAAGCATCTCCTCAAGAAATTATCTGAATGGATGGCCCTTCATAATCTCCCAGGGAAAGAGCAAATTGGATTTTTACCTAACCATTCTACAACAGATCATTGCATAGTTCTTGCATTTTTGGCAGAAAAATATCTTAAGTTCCTTAGAGGAAAGTTATATGTTGCTTTTATCGACCTTCAAAGAGCGTTTGACACAGTCGATAGACAGATTTTATGGGAGAAACTATGCCATATGGGCCTTGACCAACGCCTTTTGTTTTTATTACGTAACCTCCATACATCCAATACCTGTCAAGTTAGATTCGATGAGGGGAGCCTTTTAACCCAAAAAATCCCGGTGACAAAGGGCGTAAAGCAAGGCTGTGTACTGGCACCATCCTTATTTAATTTATTTATTTCAGATCTCCCTGCTTTTTTAGCTAATACTGATGGTCATGCACCTAAGCTAAGCTCTGAGAAAGTCCCTATTCTGTTATATGCGGATGACGCAGCAGTCCTATCCCTTTCAAAGATGGGTCTTAAACGTTTATTAGCTTCTTTTATCCTATTCTGTAAACGGAATTCTCTATCTATTAATTTTGATAAGACCAAGATCCTGATCTTTTCTAAGACTTGGAAGCAATCAGTTTGGAAAATTGAGGGAAGAGAAATCGAACAAGTGAAAACGTTCAAATATTTGGGGGTCTCTTTTCATTATAATTTAAAATGGATTGCACACCGTAATCAGTCCCTAACCTTGGCCAAAAATAAGATGGCTGCAATAACTCATTTTTACTATAAGAAGGGTAACCATTTTGTTCCGGCCGCCTTACAGATTTTCCAAGCCACTGTGATTCCGCAACTTTTGTATGGAATCCCAGTTTGGATCCAGGGTTTTAATAAAGAAGTGGAGCGTCTCAGGGCAGTTTTTTTGAGATGCATCCTTGGCGTCACAAACTCTGTTTGTTATTTCTCTCTGTGCGCTGAGCTGGGACTGCACACGATAGAATCTGGTGCTTGGATCACTACTATCAAATACTGGTTACGCTCTCATTTTCGATCCCCCCCAAGTAGTTTATTGGCAGCTTTACATACTGACTCAACTGTTTCTAGATGGTCTCGGCTTATCTTAAATAGGATCAGATCACTCGGGATTGATCTTGATTCCTTGTCCAATTCCAGTGAATTATATATTTTTAGGTCAATCCAAAAAAGGATATGGGACAGTGATTCCCAAATAATAAAAGCCGGTGCTGAAGGTATCTGCTCCCCTCGTTTTTTAGGCCTTTCTTATCAAACAAACTCTATGGCCCAGTATTTTTTTAACTTAACTATACCCTCTCACCGTAGAGCATTTTTGTTGGCCAGATTTAATATATTCCCTTCAGCTGTTGTTAGTGGTAGATACAAGGGAATACCACGCGAAGCAAGATATTGTAGGTGTCAATGCAAAGAACCTGACACAATACAACATATTCTCTTGTACTGTCCACTTTTCACACAGCTTCGATGCAGCTTAATTAGCTCCCTTCCTCAATTTACTATTGCAATGACCACTGGAAACATAGCCCATCTATTGGATGACAAAAGCTTTGAAGTTACCACTCAAGTAGCCGAGTTCCTGGCCAAGTTCCTAAAGGAGGGAGAAAGAAGGAGGGGAACCCTCATTTAATTGTTTATTATAATATTTACCGATGAACTGTGTATTTATTCCTTTTTAGATCTATATCTAGCTGCTTTACATGTTTGTTTTGTTACTGTTAATGCCAATAAAGGTTCTGTTTTCTGTTCTGACACTATGCTTGCGCGGAAAGAATTCCTGGGGTCCCTTGGGCCTTGTCCTCTCTTTGGCCTCCTCCCCTTGCTCTGCAGGCTCAGAAAGATCCAAGGCCATGATGGCCTTCATTAGGAGACCCTGGTAGTCATCTCCTGAGAAGAGTGTGGTTTGCTGCTCTTCCGATGGAGTTTCTTCCTCCTCAGAGAATTGTCCTTCCTCCCTGTCTTCCTTGTCGGAATCCCAGTGTGTGGGGGGGAACCTGGCCTATGGGTAGGATCTCTGGAGGGCCCAGGTTGGGGGCAATTCCTGCTAGTGCTGGGCCTTTCCCCCCCACTGGAGAACTGGCCCGAGAGGCCTGTGAGCCTGTGATGGGGTAGGTGGTGGTTGTGGATTGCAAGAAGGGGAACTCCTTCCTTAGGGCCCTTCTCATGAGTGCCAAGAGATCCTTGGCCTGCCACCCCCTTTTGCTTCGAAAACCGGAATTGGTACCTGACCATGTGAGCATTGGTTTTCCGGCAGGTTCTGGAAGGCCGCAGTGTCCACAGGTAGCTCCTGAAGGCTCTTGCTTCCCTTCTGGGCTGAATAGGCTGAGTGAGCCACTCTTTCACTGCCTTTTTGTCCACCTCCAGCAGCTTCTTTTCATGGCCTTTTTGTCCTCTTCTGGCTTCTTTCTCTTCTTTTTGTCCCCTTGGGAAGCCGGGTCCTCCTTGGCACCACACTCACGGCCGCGGGAGGATTGGGTGTCTACCTGCCACATTGGCTCCTCAGTTGCTCCTTGCTCACGGCCGCAGAAAGGTTGGTCAGCCGTGTGCCACATTGGCTCCTCCGTAGCTCCACGGTCCCAGCCGCGAGAAGCCTGGGCAGCTGGCTGCCGTGTTGTTGGAACGAGCCCATCTATGTGGTTCTCAGGGGCTGGAAACCATCTGTGCTGGTCCCCATCCCGTCCGCCATTATCCGGCTCGCGCTGCTGTTCTCGAGTATGGTTTGCTCTGTCCCTCTTGCTCTGTTAAGAACAACGTCCGCCCCCGAACATAGAGAAGGGAGAGGAGGGGAGAGAAAAAAAGGCTAAGTTTTCCTCCGAGTGGTGGTTGCTTGGGAGCAACCGCTGCTGCTCCCTTCCCTGTGCAAGGCAGGAGAGAAACTGGAGAGGGCAGGCGATTCCGTCCAGGAACAGGAAGTTCAAATTGATCCTGCCTACCCTGACTATAGGAAGGGGAATCACCCGTCTCTCCAGATGCCCTCCCCCTCACAGTAAAAACTGGGTTTGATTCGCCACTCCTCCACATGAGCGGCAGACTCTAATCTGATGAACCAGATTTGTTTCCTCACTCCTCCACATGAAGCCTGCTGGGTGACCTTGGGCCACCACAGTTCTCTCAGAACTCTCTCAGCATCACCTACCTCACAAGGTGCATGTTGTAGCAGGGAAGGGAAGGTGCTTGTAAGCCGCCTTGAGACTCCTTATGGTGGAGAAAAGCAGGGTATAAAAACAAACTCTTCTTCTTCTATACAAAATGACAACTTTCTTCATAATTCAAAAAGTTCAGCCAAGAATTCAGGGGTCCCCAACGTGGTTCCCGGGGGTACCATGGCACCCAACAGTACCTTTGTTGGTGCATGCCAAGAGTTTTTAGAAAGTGGGTGATGTCAGGTGGTGCTTTTGCCCAGCAAGACTTTTGATTGGCCACTGGAGATTTGATGGGCTGTGCATATTTTTAAAAAATTTGTTTTGGCAGCAGCTGCCACCACAGCACAAAAAATCTTCATTGTGTCACTGAAGGTAAGCTGTGACAACCATTTTGTGGCTGGCTCTGACTCCTGCAGCAGCCATTTTGCAGTAGACCTTTTTTGGCTGTGCTCGCCCTGCTATGTCAGAATTCTAAAGGTGCCCACAGGCTTAAAAAGGTTGGGAACTCCTCGCTGAGATCAATAAAGTACAATGATGTCAACAATATTACAAATTCAAAAGGGATTTTGTCAGTCTCATTAGCAGTGATTATCTTCACTAACATTGCATCTACCAATTAGGCCCTGCTTTCAACACAACCAGCTAAAACACCAAAGAAATTTACCAGGTAGTTGAATTGTTCCACATTTTACTTCTAACATCAAGGAAGGGGGTAGGGAACAGGAAAGTGAATTTCCGAAAACTTTCTCAGATGTACAGTGATGGATATAAGTGGGAGCACTAGACCCTAAACGATTCCAAAACAACATCCACAGACAAAAAGTCCAAAAGAGAGTTGATTTATTGGAACAGTCATAGGCATACAGTTGCTGCAGATAAGTTGGCACTTACAAAGAATAAAGGCACCGAGCAGGGTATATTAAGGCATGTGGGGGAACACATCAAAGGGGAGGACGAAACCCCCTCCCTGGAGCAGGGAGGCAGATTCACATGAACTTCAAAAGCTGGCAGAAAAGCATATCTAGAGAAATGGCCTTGACTAGGCATCTGGTAGAAAGTCAAAACAGTGTCAGGCCGTGCTGGGAAACCGTTGCTTGAGCAAGGCCTGACATTAAGGCAAAAAGACAATTAAGACTAGAGATGTAAGAGCCTAGAAGAAAAGTACTAATTAGGTGCAAGTGCAGCCCGGATGGCAGCACAGCCACTTGCGTGCCTCCTGAGCTCTTTTGGCCCCAGAGCTCAGGAATGGGCTGCCCATGTAACAAGTGTGCTTTCAGCACTGTAAGGAAAAGGTCTCTTTATGACATAATAAATCCCTTACATGTTTAACTTTAAATGAGGAGTTATTTTCCTTTGTTCAGTTTGGGGGCTGGGTGTGGAAACTATTCAGGCATCTTCCAAGGGACATGAAGTGGCATAAATATGTTATTGTTTAACAAGGAAGGTGCACTGTAGCATTATTATCAACTGTAATCACATAATAGTGCAAATCTAATTGCTAATTACCAAAATAACTTTTAAAATTAATTATGGAAAATGGATGATGAAGAAAAAGAGCTTGTGAACAGGTTTGTCTAATTTTGCAGTAAAAAGGTCTCCTTCTCCCTTCTTGAAACAGACACAAGTTGTTCATGCCCACAAATAAAGTAGCCTGAACCTTATTTCCTCTTTCTGCATGATTAATTATTTAATGCTATATTAATTGAAATATGTTCTTGAATTTCAGAAGCATTCATTTCACTTGGCAGATCATTCTGTCTAGAAAGCACCGATTAAGCTGTTCATCAAAGGTGAACAGACAAGGTCATCTAGGCTATACCTCTTCAGTGATTCATTATCTTGTCCACAGTAGTAATTAACAATGGAAACATTTCCATAAATCAGAACCCTTCTGATATTCCCAGCTGTTGAAAAGACTGAAGATACTTTATTTTACTAGTACCTCACAGACAGCATGATGGAATTTTAGCCTGGTTTTTTAAAGCGGGAAACATTTCAACTGAACCTTATTTTTACAACCAACCGCTTATAAAGGAACTATTGAAGAACAGATCTATTGATGTCCAAGAACATAAATATTTATTCAAACATTTTGTACTGCCAAACCCAAACCTTTTTTTGAATCCCTAACTGGTTGCTGAGATGAGAGATTTGATGTTCCAACTTTAATATTTAAAAGTGATGGCACATATAGATAGTTTGAATAGTTAACTGAAGTTAATATTTCACAGCACAGATTTATGATTATACATTAGTTATTAGTTTATTATGTTACTTGACTCACAACTATAACTCAGCCTATACATATCATCAACTAAAGGAGTATGGAAAGGAGCAGTGGAAAAAACATGCCAGAAAATGAAATAAATGGAGTGCAACGGGAAGGTAAATAATTAGTACGCTATTCTCATTCATCATTTTGTCCTTAGATTAAAAGGTTTTGTCACTATTAACACATTACAGTACTTTAAATAATTGTGTTTTTTTTGCAAATACAACTTCAATATGTATTCACTGGAAATATTGTTAGGAAACACATGAATACTACAATACTATAATAAGACAGAATACAATTGCATTGAAAAGCATGACTAAGTTTTTGATCCCTCACTCTAAAATAGGAGACTTCAGGCCAAGCCACCAATCCAAAGAAGAAGAGTTGGTTTTTATTTGCCAACTTTCTCTATCACTTAAGGGAGAATCAAACTGGCTTACAATCACCTTCCCTTCCCCTCCCCACAACAGACACCCTGTGAGGTAGGTGAGGCTGAGAGAGCTCTTAACAGAGCTGTAACTTGCCCAAAGTCACCCAGCTGGCTTTGTGTGGAGGAGTGGGGAAACAAATCCAGTTCACCAGATTAGCTTCCACCACTCATGTGGAAGAATGGGGAATCAAACCCGGTTCTCCAGATCAGACTCCTCCTTTCTTTTGATTCAGTCATTTTTGTTTAGAGGATTTCTGGTCGCACAACTATGTTTTACTGAAAATAATCACCAAAAAAAACGCCCAGTATTTTCTTGGGACTTGTCCCACTAGGATGACAATCACATCACTGTATTTTCCTGTATGTCCAAAGGTCCTGATATCAACATTTTTGAAACATGCAACCCTACAGCTTCATTTGCACTGTACTTTATATTTTATTTTTTAAGTATTTTACACACATTAACCTTGCTGGCAAAAGAGTTGTGAGGGTAGCCACCAAACAATCTCTTCTGTAAGTACTGTACTCCATCATTTTAAGTTACCCAATTTGCACACCGAGCCAACATGCCAGCATTTGATAGTCCGGACAGATTTGCATCTGGAATGCCAACTCAGCATTTCATAATGACTCGTGGAAAAAGCATCTAAGGATCATGAGGTATACTTTATCAGTGCTAGCATCATGCTTGATTTGAATCAAGCAAAAAGAGAACACACACACACACACACATCACCAAAAAAAACTGTGTACATTTCAAAAGCAGGAATAGTAAAAAACAGTGTACATGTATAAACAAATACAAAAAAACCCTTTATTTACAAAGCATGAATAAAAGACCAAACATGTTTCAACAACTGTCTTCCTTGGAGGAGTAATTGAAATTTTGTTGATTTGGTTCAAAAATTATAGAACTTCGTAGTGATAATGTGCACAACCTCATTATCATTTTTAAGCACAATGCAAGCATTTACTTTGTTCCAGTTTCACAGGCAGCATATGCACTTGCCCCCAATTTTGCTTGCTCCCTAACAGCAGATTGCTGTTGAACAACAGCAATCTATAGCTCAACAGACTGCATCCCTCAAGTTTAAAAAAAGCAAGCTGTCCTCCTTCCCAGGAAATAATTTTCCTCTGATTGTTCAGCTATTTTAGCAACTCTTACCTGGAGGCATCTCGGGTGGCAGGTAGTGGGGCTCTTGAGCACTTATATGAACCCAGTCAAAATCATCATATGGGTCTTGATGGTAATCACAGGGCCCTGGGCCGTCCTCAAAAGTGCAACCACCTAAAAGAAGAAGAAAAAAACCTTTTGTCATTGTCTTGAATTCTAGGCTACATTATTGAAAGTCAAAAAAGTATTTTCTTTTCACCTACATTTTTTCTTAATATCACAGCTGCTGTATAGACATTCCATGAGTTCCAGTACTAGTGGGTCCCCCCCTCCCATCATTTGTTTCTTTTTCCATCTAAATAAACTTATCTATCACTATTTACTTACTGTTTGTCTGCTTCATACAAATTCCCTCAACAGGGCATTCTATCAGATTCAGAATTCACAGGCCAAGCAACTCAATCCCAAGCAGAATGTAGCTTGCTATTTACTTAAAGGAACGTATCCAAGCAAACTGAATTAAGGCTAAATTCCAAACATTCCTAACACCAAATTAAACTCTGATTTAGCAAATGCAAAACAGTGAAATATACTACTGCTTTCAGTACTACAGCCTACATTTACTGCCGTTGATTTATTAATCTGACACAAAAAGCTTATCTCCAAATCCAGCAAAATGATGACAATAACAAGAAACAGATAGTCAGATGGTTATTTTTGATCAACAGGTGAAAATGTAATGGTGAAACAACGGCAGTTACTAGGAATGTTGCATGCAAGTAATATTTTAAGCATTAGTGTCTCAGCAGTGTGCCCTGACTTGAACAGCCCAGGCTAGCCTGACCTTGTCAGATCTCAGAAGCTAAGCAGGGTTGACCCTGGCAAGTATATGGATGGGAGCCCTCCAAAAAATTACCAGGGTTGTGATGCGGAGGCAGGCAAGCCACTTCCAAAGTCTGTCTTGAAAACCCTACAGTGTCGCCATAAGTCAGCTTCGACTTGATAGCAAAAAAACCCCAAAAACCTTGTAAACTTGTGTTTAAATGACATAATCAATTGAAGCTGTTCTTCATGTGGTCCCGAATGAAGATCATACGCATGAACATAATGAGCATAATTAATGGTAAGTTGCGACTTTTCACCAAAAGTTATTTTTAAATACCTTTAAAAAAAATTATAACCAGATAGGTATAAAAAAGTGTAATGATTAACATCAGCGATCCTACAGTTATAAAGGCAATTACAACTACTACACAAAATTAGGGGGAACCCTTGCCCAGCCTCCATTAAACTAGTCAAAAAATACACACTGTTTAAAAATGCATACTGCTTATGAACACTTTAACAGCCATTAACCACATATGAGCAGGAAATTAAAAGGCTTATTTGTGAAAATATGACAATATTTCATACATAGATACAGAAATATACAAAACATTTTGGAAATTTTTTAATACTCTGTGGCCTATGTTTCATGTTTCCAGAAGGTCTATTTCTGTTATTTATTTTATTCTACATATTTTGCCTGGTTAGAGTACTGCAATGCACTCTTCACAGGGGTACCATTGAAAACCATTTGAAAGCTTCAATTGACACAGAACACAGCAGTCAATTTGTTGACTGTCATAAGCTATGAAGAACATTTTTTGCCTTTTTTAAAGGATACATTGGCTTCAGATTCACTGTTGGGCACAATTCAAACAACTGATTATTTCTTTTACAGCCCCTAACCAATCTGAGAGTAGGATTTCCTGCTTCAGTAGGAGCCTGCCCAATAATTAACATCTACTATGGAGGCCATTTTCTGTGTGGCTCCACTGGGACGGTGTCTGTTATGATGCCTTGACTATGGAAGCCCCTTCCTGCAGCCATCTGCCTGGACCAAAAACTTAAAAGTCTGGGCCCATGCAGAAGGCTTCTTTTTCTCTGGCTTTTCTTCTGAATTTGATTCAGTCTCAGTGGCCAGTTACTACTATCCATCGCCTGCATTGATTTTTAACACCGGTGTTAATGTGGTCTCAATATCTCAACCTTTTAATCATTACTGATTTTATGGTTTACCTGTTGCTTAAGTCCAATCGTGTTACTTTATTTAAACTGTTTTACAACATTTATTATTACTATTGGGTTTTCGTTTTAATTTTTACACACTTTTTCATAGCTTTAAAACATCAGAGCAAAACAAAACATAAGGTTCACCAATAACCAAATTATTAGCAATTATTATATTAAAATTATTATAAAATTGTCAGAAATCAACCAATACAAAACGGTACAATATTCAGGTGTCAAACACAAACACAAACCTTTATTGGCATAATTACGATGCCATAATCATAAATCCATATAAAATACACTTAAAGCATAATATAGATTGGACGGATACAATAAAATTCCATATAAACTAAGACATTATAAAATATACTAATTAAAAGCAGTTTTAATCTTAAGCACTTCTGTGAGATATTGGTCCACCGTCTTAGTTATTTCAGGGATTGAATCGTTCAAAAGAAACTGACATTTAAGATCAGTATTCAAAAATCTTTTGGTAGCTAATAAAGTAGATAGCAATCTTTCCCGCAGACAGACATTCATAAAGAGGACATTCTAAAATTATATGATCAATGGTGTCAATAGAGTTAGAGTTGCAAGAGCATAGACGTTTGTGCCTTGGAATCTGGAAATATGTACCAGAGAGCATCTTAGATGGAAAGGCATTTACCCTGGCCAGTAGAAAAGCTCTACGTTGTAAAGGTACATCCAGGGCAGAAAAATAGCTAGCCATTTTACCTTTATAATTAGTTAGACCAAACACAGCAGGCGAACAAATATACGGTTGAACAGGAAGAAACCTTTGTAGTTCAATATCAGTAAGTCGCTGCTTAATATATTTGAATATATAGATTTCTTCTGACAAAGCAAGGTCATCAAGGGCAATCCCAATTTGATTAATTTTATGTCTGATTAATGCATCCCAGGACAATATTCAGGTGTCATTGCAATATTTATCTAAATAATCTACAAACCAGAATTAAGTTCCAATAAACACCTCTGGCTTACCCTGATCTAATAACGTTTGATAGCTCAGTTTTTACTTTTAAAAAATCCCCAACTTCTTACATTGAGAGACAGAGTGGTATAAAACTAGGGAAACCTGGGTTCAAATTCTCTACTCAGTCAAGACATTTACTTGATGAACATGGACACCAGTCACACTCTCAACCTCACCTACTTTACAGAGTAGCTGAGGGAATAAATTTTCTTGCTGCCCTGAGCTCTTCAGAGTAAATATACAAAAGAAATGCAACAAAGAGTTGGGGAGAAGGAAAAGGCAACTTTAAGAGAACACATGAACAAAACAAAAACGTTATTTAAGGGAAAATGGCATAGCAAGAATGAATACAACATCCTTCTTACAAAGCCAATGATGACCCTTCGTATTACCCTAACCAAAGAGGGACATAATATTGCAGATCTCTTCTAAAGAGAGAAACAGATGTTAATCATATTACAAAACTGGTGACAGCTGTTTTCCTAGTCTATGCTTGGATTTAGAAATCCTTGGATTTGTTGCTTAGCTTTGAAAATGAAAAGCAAGATCAAGAATGATCATCTTTGATTATCTCTAAGACAATAATGTCTGGCTATAAACCTGGTGTATGACCATCTATATAAAATAAATAGCATAAGTGTATATATAGTCATCTTTTGCCAATAAAGGACGATATGACTAAATACTTAAGCATGAACACAAGACAATCACCACACTATAGGACCAGAGAAAAATCTGCCTAGGTAAAAATCAACAGTTTGTATTAACCAACTAATATACAAAGGCTGCATTAATCTAACTATGAATTTATCTGAACAAGAAATAATCTTCCTGGACACCAAAGTACAGATACATGAGGGATGTACAAGCACCACATTATACTGGAAACTGACAGAGCAGCAACATATCTTTATGCCTCCAGGTACCACTCCAACCATACAAACAGTCCATGTCTATAGCCAAGCCCTATGCTATAGTCGCATCTGCTCCAACCTCTCAGACAGAGATACTCACTTGAAGGATCAACAGCGAGCATTTTTGCAACTATAATATCCTGCTGATATGGTAAAAAAGATTATTGGAAAGGCCAGAATGATACCCAGGCACAGCTTAATACAAGACAAACCCAAAGAAAATGACATTTCTGGTAGTCACATACAACTCACAACTCAAACCAGTCCAACATATTATTAAAGACCTACAACCAATGCTGGATTGTGACACTTCCCACTTCAGAGAAGAGAGCTTCTAATGTGAAGCAAAAGCCAGGCTGACAGTACCAAGATACTTGTAAAAAAACCAAACCTATGAATGGCTCTATTATGATGTGGCAATAGAAAAAGCATATTGTGACATCTGTCACTTAGCAGCAAATGACATGAATGTTCCTCTTCCAAACACATCAAGAGACAAGGATGGATATGAAATTTTTGTTCAAAATAGCTTCTCAAACAGGAAGAACTCACTGTTTAGATTTCAAACCCATCAGAATTCTAACTTGGCATTTTGTATTTTATCCTTTATCTTTATTGTATAATTTTCTTGTTTTATAGCTTAATTTACCTTGAAATGGCCTTTGGCTATCTACAAATAAAAAATATTTACTTACTTACATTGTGAGCCATGATCTCAAGCATTTCATTCACAATGGTAGGTGCAGCTGTCCAAGCTAACCTCTGTTATAGCAGGAGTAAATGTACACAGCAAGTTTTCAGAAGGCCAGCAGAAGCAAATGTGAGATGCTAGAAAGGCACTGCTGACCATTTTAGCATCAGTAAGGTACCTTGCCTGTCAGGGCATTGCAATTTGCAGCCATGACAAGGAAGAGTCAAACTTGAAACAGCTCTTGCTGCTACGTGCTGCAGATGTTCCACAGCTGAAATCATGGTTGAATTGTACAAACAACAAATGGATTTCACCTACCATTGTGAATAAAATGCTTAGATCATGGCTCACAATGTAAGTAAGTAAATATTTTTATTTGTAGATAGGCAAAGGCCATTACAAGGTAAATTAAGCTACAAAACAAGAAAATTATACAATAAAGATAAAAGATAACATACAAAATGCCAGATCAATCATGATAAAATACAATATAATTAAAATATATCCTAGCTGGTTATCAGTTCTGGCTAGTTACATTCTTTGGGACCAGTTTGGCTCTTATCTTTCTAGCTGATAGAGTGAAAAGTGACAGCCTGTAAGTGATAAATGAGGAATACTCAGCTGGAGTCCCAGCGGTTAACATTATTGTATCCAGGCATTGATGCCATCAAACATTTTGAAATTATGACTAGACTTTTTAAGCTATTGCTATTAATAACCTCCAAAAATTACAACTCATTCCACCAATGGCTGGTTTGATTATGAGTGCAAACACCTCGGGGAAAAATTAAGGAACTATATGAGGCAAATGCAGCGTAGTAAGGACGAGACGTTGGTGTCTCAACTTATTTTACTTAGGACCCAGTACAAAAATTTTATTTAAAAAAAAATTAGACCATGCCACAAAAAATCATAGAAGGAAGTGGAATTGGCAGTTTTGGAAAAGAATGAGACACGCTTCTGGGAACTTATTTCATATGGGTTAGGTATTTCCCCTTGCTATCTTGAGATGCAAATATCAGGTAATGACTGGTATACATACTTCAACGATATATTTGGAGCCTCCTCCTTTGCACTATTGGCTGTTGAACCAAGATGACTGTGATTCCCAAAGTTTACCAGATTGGTCCCCAGTCTCAGAATCAGAGGTAAAGGGTCTAATTACTTCATTAGTTACTGGAAAATCTCCTCCCCCCAGAAATGTTTAAAGCTTTCCCCAATTGGTGGACTCCAGCACTTGCGAGGGTTTTCACCCAGATAAATGAGACAGTGTCAGGCCTGCTTTCCACTGCTCTCAGTAGCCTGTCAGACTGAGAATGTTTTGGTTTCGGTTCCACCAGGTGCCTCTCAAGGTTGAGCCTGCTAACTGTTGAATTCCTGTTCCAGCACTATCTCCCGTGGGAACGGCTCCTCGTTAGGAGGGGGGTTGCCATGACTCGTTGTGACTAATGCTTTCCCATATAGGCCCTGTACTGTACTACCAGTTCCCATTCGTGCCAATTTACTTGTTAGCTCTGTATACCTGTAGGTTTTCCAATAAATCAACTCTCTTTTGGACTTCTCGTCTGTGGATGTTGTTTGTGGGATAACCACGGGGACAAGTGCTTACAGACAGGTAATGTTCCCTTCGGCTGGAAATTGAGCACTGTTGTCCCTATCCACAAAAAAAGTGGACAAAGCTGATCCACATAATTATCATCCAATAAGTTTATTAGACATAGCAGCTAAAATATAAAGTAAACACCTTTTGCATAAGCTAGAGGATTTGGTCGCTGATAACCACATCATTCATCCTCACCAAATTGGCTTTAGGAAGGGATTACCGTATATACTCGAGTATAAGTCGAGTTTTTCAGCACATTTTTTATGCTGAAAAAGCCCCCCTCGGCTTATACTCGAGTGAGGGTCCGACTGTCCTGGGTCGGCGGCCGGCACCCCCCCCATTCCGGCTGCACTTACCGGGCAGCAGCTCCACGGGAGGCCCGGACGTGGCGGCTGGGGGCAGGGCCATCAGGAGGACAAAGCCACCGCCTGGCAAGGCGGGGCACTTTCCTGCAATGCCCGCAGAGACACAGACTCCCCGGGAGGAGAGGCGCCCCCCCGGGGACCTGGCGGAAGCGTGGAGACTCTGCGCCACGGGAGGGGCGGGGTCGCCAGGAGCTGCCCAACACCGGAGACGCCGACGCCGCCCGGAGCATGTGGGGGCGAGACGGCACAGGCTGGGGCTGATGGGCGGGGGGCAGGGTGGGGCCGTCAAGCCAGGGAGCCCTGTGCCGCCGTGACAATGGCTCTGGGCCGGGATTCCATCGCTGCTAGAGGCCCCAGCGCCGCCCAGCTGATGGGTGGGCGAGCACGGGCGGAACGGGGGCGTGCCCCATGGCCGTCACCGACGGGGGAAGGAGGGAGAGGGTGGAGCGTGCCAGGAAGAACCTTTAAGGGCTTGGGAGGAGGGGCCACAGGGGTGGATGGGGAAATAAAGGCGGGAAAGAGCGGAGGACGGGGAGGAGAGCAGCAGCACTGACAGCAGCAGCCCAAACCCTGTGCGGTGACAAGAGGGCAAGCTGGCTGCTACCGATGGGGAGGACAGTTCAGACTCCTCGTCGGATTGCTCTGAGGCTGAGGAAGCTCTCCTTGATCTGCCCCAAGTACGGCGTGAGGGGCTAGGGTTGCCAGCCGCCAAGGCTGCTATAGTCTGCTATATTTTATTTTTTATTTTCTTATTAACCCCTATCTGGACCCAGTGTTGACTATGCTTGCATAGAGCAGCCTGTGTTAGGGCTCATAATATACACGCTGCAATGTGTACGCACTGTGTTATTGCATGTGTTGCATTAGCTAGTTTACTGTTTTTCTTTGAAATAAATATTCAAAAACATTTAAACTACTGATGCCTCAATTAATGTAATTTTATTGGTATCTATTTTTATTTTGAAATTTACCAGCAGCTGCTGCATTTCCCACCCTAGGCTTATACTCGAGTCAATAAGTTTTCCCAGTTTTTTGTGGTAAAATTAGGTGCCTCGGCTTATATTCGGGTCGGCTTATACTCGAGTATATACGGTAAGTACAATTGACCACTGTCAAACCCTGCATCAACTAGCTTTTACTGCCATGAATGGTCCTACTAAAGCTCTTTTTGTAGCATTTGTGGATCTAGCTGCCACTTTGACTCAATTGACAGGAAATCGCTTATGGTTGAAACTAGCAGAAACAAATACTGATGAGTGTTTTTTATTGCTTTTGTGTGAGCTTCACACAGATACATACACCCAAGTTAGAGTGGGAATATCTGGTTCCCTAACTAACATTATTCCAACTTGTAAAGGAGTAAAACAAGGGTGCATTCTGCTCCCTTTGCTATATAATCTATATATTAATGATATAGTTCTGAGGTTAACTGGATCACAGTTTATTTCTCCATCACTTGGACAGCATAAAATCTCAGTCCTATTATATGCAGACGACATGGTTATAATTTCCCTTACTCAAGTTGGATTAAAAAGGTTGATGCACCAATTAAGTGAGTACTGCAAAGAAGAGGCTCTGAATATCAGTTATGAAAAGTAATGGTCTTCAGGAAAAGGCAAAAAAAATTGCCTGGAGTATTCATGGTACAACAATAAATCAGTGCAGTACATTTAAATACTTGGGAGTCACTTTCACTGAGACCTTCAATTGGAATTCACATTTGGTAACCATCAAATCCTCAGCTTTAAGCATTCTGGGAGCTATTCTGAAATTTTACTATAGCAAGGGGGGTTGTTTAATTGATCCAGTTTTAAAATTATTTGTAACTTGCTATATGGTATTGAAGTATGGGGGTGGAAGGAACATATTATGTCTAGTCTGGAAGCTATTCAAAATTATTTTGCCAGGCAAATTTTGGCACTCCCAAAGGGGTCCTCTGCAGCCCTGACGAGAGCAGAACTCGGCCTTCTTTTTCTTAGAGTCCGCTTTCATCTAGCCATCTTAAAACTTTGGAAGAAAAATAAAAATGCTAACATATTCGTTTAGCGAATAATCCTTTAATCTCTTGCTGATCAAGGATCCAACTCTCCTTTGTATTATTAATAATATTCTTTTTCATTATTCTGTCCCCGATGACCTGCTGGGTGCTTCAGCGGATTGGCTCACAATGTTCTATGTACACTAGTGAGAGAGAAATTAAAGTAGTCTGTTCACACAGAGTCCAACCAGGTGCCCCTAGGAAGCCCATAAACAAGACGACTACACTAGCATCCTGCCTGAGTTCCACAGCACCTTATATAATAGGCATGCTCCTCTGATCCTGGAGAGAATAGGTATGGATCATGACTAGTATTCATTTTTACTAGTAGCCATAGATAGCCCTATCCTCCATGAACATGTCCATTCCCCTCTTATAGCCATCAAAATTGGCAGCCCTCACCACATCCTGGGGCAGGGAGTTCCACAAATTTAATATATGCTGTGTGAAGAAATACTTCTTTTTATCTGTTTTGAATCTCTCACCCTTCAGCTTCAGCAGATGACCCCACATTCTAGTATTATGAGAGAGGGAGAAAAGCTTCTCCCTGTCTACTCTTCATACCATGCATAATTTTATATACCTCTATCATGTCTCCACTTAACTGCCTTCTTTCCAAGCTAAACAGCCCTAAGCGTTTTAACCATTCCTCATAAGGCTGTTGCTCTAGCCCCCTGATAATTTTGGTTGCTCTTTTCTGCACCTTCTCAAGCTCTGCAATATCCTTTTTTAGGTGTGGTCTCACATAAACTTGTACAAGGACAGTATGATAGCAGGATTTTATTCTCTATTCCTTGTCTAATTATGACCACTATGGAATCTTCTGAGG
The DNA here is from genome assembly GCF_029931775.1 of Euleptes europaea. Classification (NCBI taxonomy): domain Eukaryota; kingdom Metazoa; phylum Chordata; class Lepidosauria; order Squamata; family Sphaerodactylidae; genus Euleptes; species Euleptes europaea. Next base: position 76,292,324 of record NC_079321.1, read on the forward strand.
AGAGAGGATATCCTGGGGCAAAAACAGATGGATATGCACAAAGCTTGTTGAGATTTGTTACTTACTTCATGCTACAGTTACTACTGCTTGTGATTGATTTTTTGGACACATTAAACACAGCTCTACAAAAAAGTAATCTACAGTTCCATCAAGCAGAGCTTCTTCTTGCTACTGCAAAGGAGAGTACAAAGCAACTGAGAAACAACTTTGAACAGTTCTGGTCACAGACAGTCATGACAGCAAAAGACTTAGAGAGCCCTACAGTTCCTAGGTGCAGAAAGCCTGCATGGCGTGTTGATGCTGGGTGTGATACTCACCAGTTTCAATCTCCTAAGGATTTCTACAGGAAAATATTTTATGAAGTCACTGATAATATCTACACCAGTTTACACAATCGCTTTCCCTCAGATGTGTCCCAACACATGAGCAAAATTGAAAAGTTTGCCCTGGGAGAGGATTGTAGTACATACATTCTAAACCTTTACAAAACTGACTGGATGCTGCCCAACTACAGCTTCATTGGGTAATGTTTTCGGATATTGCAAGGGAGAGGAAAGTCAAACTTTTAGCTCTTTGTGAGGTGATTGATCTATTCAGTGGAGAACAAGGAAAATGTCTGCAACAGCTGCAACAGCTACTACCAGAGTTAGCTAAATTTATCAGAATAGCCCTTACCATACCTGTTTCCTCTGCACCTCAGAAAGGTCATTCTCGTGTCTTCATAAAGGACCTTTCTACGATCAAGAATGAGCCAGGCAAGGCTCAATGACACAGCTCTTCTTCATGGACATAAACAGATGACGCAATCTGTATAGGTTTAATCATACTAACACATGCCAATTATTGGGATGGGGAGGTGAAGGGAAATTGGGAATGATAGTTGGGATATGGCAGGAGAGGATGCTCATGAGAGCAGCAGAAGGGGTAATAGGGGATTAGGAGAAAACTTGGTTTTACTGTAATTTTAAAAATGTAAATAGTTTGCATTGTTAATTAAGTTAGAGTTGTATTTCAGCTGTCTGAAGATCATTTGTTGAAGCCCCCCTAAATTTCTGGGAAGCCCCCCTAAATTTCTGGGGAGCCCCTCCCTAAATCTGCCATGGCAACGGAGGCCCTTCCCTGTTATGTCACTGGCTCCTCACTATGATGTCATAGCAATGCCTCTGGCCCAGCTCCAGCCCCTCCTGAGAAACTGGAAAGTCCACATCCCTGAGAGGAGCAGGATGGAACATTTCTCTCCCTCCTTGGAATCACTGTTCCTTAGCACACTTCCCACAAGATAAGCACAAAGGCTAGAATTTTATGTCAAATACAGGCCTATTATAACATCCTCCCAAGGTCAGTAAAATGAGTACCCAGCTTGCTGGGGGTAAAGTGTAGATGACCGGGGAAGGCAATGGCAAACCACCCCACAAACATAGTCTGCTTAGTAAACGTTGTGATGTAATGTCACCCAGTAATGATCCGGTGCTTGCACAGATGACTACCTTTACCTTTACTATACTGGTGATACAAGTACAGTTGCTAAATTTCACAATTTTTTCCACCACCAAAAATGTTTAAAAGCACTACAAAGAATTTTAAGAGCAGGATGATGACATCTTGTACAACAAAATGAAAAGAACATACCCAGGGTATGCTAATATGCTATCCAAGTGGAATGAAGAGCGTTTATAATCTAAATTTGGAGGGGGGAGATTAATTTGTGGTGTTGATAAAAATGACAACCAGGTTTTTTTATGTAAGTGTTTAATGTGAAACAAGCAAAATGCACCACAAGACAAAGAACAACAACAAGGAGGAATCAAACAAAATTTTGCTTATCTCTTCTGCAGATGCCAGGTTACAAACAGAAAAGGGGGAAATATGTGATTTTATTTTATTCTCCCTTGACTGTGGCTCATTTTACTTAAAAAGCTCTTCCAATCCTCAGAGAGGAGCTTCATGACAAATGAAAGGCTGATCTGAGAAGAAAAACATCCCCTCTGCCAACTTGTTTTGTGAACTTCTTCAGTGTGCAAAAGAAGAAGAGAGTATGCAACTCTGCAGATTTTCTAAGCTCATCAGGTAACAGTTTGCTATTATATCTGAACTATGTCAATGATACAGTAACTGCACTTAGAACAGTTAACAAGCATCATGGTTAATTTGGATGTTTTATTATGCATCAGATTTTTATTTATTAGATGTTATCCATACCCTGGTTTCCAGTTTGCTAGGTTGTATGCAGATAAAACATTACGCAATTTACTAGAATCCCACCACCTTTGTTTATGACTAAACTACACACCATGGACAGGCTCATATAAGTATGTCAAGCCAAAGTCTACCCTGATAATTGACAAAGTCCAAAGGAAACCTCTTTAGAGAAAACATTTGACACGTCTGTCTTCAGTTTATTGAAAGGAATCTGCATGATGTCCAACGTGGATGTAGATGTTGCAAAGGCATGAGAGATTTTACAAAGTTCTACTGGCCCACCATGTTCTGAGGTGTGTTGGACTACTGCACTAACAACAACAACAACAACAACAACACACACAAAAGATTATCATGGCACCTTAAAAACTAAAGCAAAGTGCTTTCATGGCCTAGAGTCCACCATCTAGGTTTAAGTCCATGGAAGTTTATACCACAATATATCTGTTAGTATTTAAGGAGCCACTGTAATCTTTTTATTTTAGTCTAGCTTGATATTTTAAACTGGATTCATCAAAAGCTATGGACCATTTAAATAAATTACAAGAAAGAAAGAGAGACAGATAGGTGGCAACCTTTTCTCATGAACTAAATGGGTATAATGAATATGGAGCACAATTTATTAAAGCACTGAGAAGTGAGATTGTTGAAAGAAAAGTATTATTCAGGGCACATTGGACAGTCTTTGAAAATGTACATGCAACGGTGACCTTTATTACATAGAACAGAGGAGAAAGAATAATTTTGTTCATGTTGTCTTTTCCAAAATGAATCTGCCTTATATATTCTATTCATCTGTGCAGAACTTGTATAAATTCATCAGACTGTTAGGGATGACTCTCTTTCCCAAATACAGACAGCTAACAGCAAGCCGGGTTTGGTTTTGTCCACTGAGTAGAGTACCGGGGTTAATTTTTTATGATGCTTTGTGTGAGTCACAAGATCTTTATATTGAGTATACTGAGTATTTGCTGCTTTATAAAAGTTAAAGGAAAGGAAAAGAGAGAACTCACTCGGCATACATGTGCAAGCACATTCACATCCCTACATGAAACTGCTTCTTAAACAGACACAAGTCTCTGAAAAAAGATTCTGATATTTCTCTGTTGTTCAGAGAAATAAGATATTTAAAAATCGCACTGACCAAGTACAAGCCCTGGGGCATACCTTAAACTATTGGATCCCAGCCAATAACAGTTTCTATCTCCCTTTGTGAAAGATTTGTGCAGACATATAATGGCATAACTTATTCAAAAGAATATGATGCAATTAATTGAAAGAGAAGCATTCTGTCTCATTCTAGATAGTTGCAGAGATTCTTTGGTCCTTCAAGTAGTTCCTCAGCTCTTGAATTAATGCTCAATACTCACAAAAACATGAATGAAAAATAGCATGGTATAAAAATGAAATGTGGATGAGATGAGTCCATTGACCATTGGTGGTCCAACACTTGTCTGTCAATCATGTGTCCCCAAGAGCTTAACACACAAAAGGCTATCAATAGGATTGCCAGCTCCGGGTTGGGAAATACCTGGAGATTTTGGGAGTGGAGCTTGAAGAGGGTGGAATTTGGGGAGGGGAGGGAATTCAATGCCATAGTCTCCACCTTCCATTTTCTTCAGGTGAACTGATCTCTATTGCCTAGAGATCAGTTGTAAGTGCAGGAGATCTCTAGCCATCACCTGGAGGTTGGAAATACTAGCTATCAAGCATGAATCACTCACCTAAATCACCTAGTTATTCAAAACATGTTTCTATCCATCAGAATGGTTAAACTTTGCATTTCAAAATGCGGAAAATTAGATATATATATAAATGCTTTTCTTCTACAAAAATTATGATACAATGGATGCAAGAGTAGATCTGGACTAGAAACACCTACTCAACTCATTCAAATCCTTAACCTCAGTCATGAAAGCTCACTTGGCCAATCACAATCTATGCCCCTAAATTACTTCATAGGAGTAGTTGACAATTTTATCATCATACCATCTCCTCAGAGAAAGAATAAGATACAAATGTGATATTTTTCATATGTACACACTTCAATGTTACATTGAATAACTGACCAAAGTTCATTTGGCAATCTCATCAAATGTCAAAGTATATTCTTAAAGACATTTTATTTAAATGTTACCATATTAACTTCCCATCTTATTCCAAGGGCATTCCATTTTATTCAAAGCACTTCATGAGATAGGGAGACTATGGAAAAGTAACTTGACCAATGCTTCAATAAGGATTTCCCATATCTAATCCCAATGTTTAAACAGCTCAAATAACAGAAGTTCTCTTAAATTTAAGAACAGCAATTCACACGATCCCAAGTGAATAAAGAAGAGGCAACAACCAAAGACAGGGTTCCAGCTAAGAACATTAAAGAAATACCTTGTTTCTTCAAAGGGGTAATGAAAATCACACAGCACATAAAATGATACTAACTATGGAAAACAGCACTAAAAGCAACATGGAAAAAAACTACCTACAGAATTACTTAGCCTATAACTTCTCATCTGGTCTCTTCGTCAGTACTTCTGAGAGAATTCTTATTCTTTAGTGATAATTACCTAAATCAGCAACTCATCTGAAAATCCTGGCAGAATGCCAGCTAATCAGAAATTGATATCATAAATTATCTATGACATGGTATATCTGATGCATATTTCATTTCAAGCCAGAGCCATGTCTTCATCCATAGCTGAGGTTAAAAATAACCCTGCAATTTACAAAAAGATGATGCAAGCATTGCAATGGGAAATGCAAAAAATTTTATATAGCACTTCTCACAAAGTAAACCTAATTTTCATTTGCATACATTCCCAATAGTGTAGGACACCCATGAGATATACTATTTTTTCGACATGTTAAGCATCCCCAAAAGATGGGCAAATAGTGTAACATGTATTAAACAACAGCAAATACACATCTCAGGTGTCCTGATACACAGTGACTGGATACTTTTACATTCATCAAGCCTATCCTGCTTCTAGTAATTCTCTCATTCACCAAAGACAAACAGAATGAACTGATTTTGCATTCAAGCAACACCTTTATCGGTCTAGTGCAATACCAGTGTGGTGTTGGGGGCTGTCAAAAGCATTTTAGACAGGTCTGGCAAAACTTCTTACTGCAGAAAAATTACCCATATCCTGATTAGTGATGGCAGAAGAGAAACTGGAACTTGACTCTTCCTCATTTGCAAGTCACATATTCATCAACATTGCACTGAGGATGAAAGGGATCAATATTTTGCTCAACAAAAGTATGCAACAGGATCTCAGCTTTACTGCACAGTTTGCAAAGTCCATTTAATCTACGTCCGCTTGTTTCTGTTTCAAGATGATTAGTGGAGAATGTCAAATGGTGTTATAGGAAACTGATTACATCAGTGCCAACTTTAACTCGCTTTTCTGATCAAAAGCTAGCCTCTCCTCACAAGCAACTTCAAACAAGCATTAAAAACTGTAGCAATGAATTATCCTGCGTGTCACACTTTGATGAGGGCGTCAGTTGCAATCCCCTTCAGTTGCATTGCCTTTCAATAAGCAGGTTACTTTGCTTGACTCAGTGTGATAAAATAATCATTTCTTCTAAGATTAAAAAGCACATTTAGTTTTTAAAAACGAAAATATATTGTCTGAGATCTAAGAAACCACATACACAAAGCATTTGCCCATACATACAAAGATGGATAGATGCTTGCAAATTTTCTTGTATGGTGGTCCTTTGTACCAGTCCTTTGTATCTCCTAAAGTGACGTTCTGTAGCACCACTGATTTTTATTAATTTACCTACTTCATTTATGCACCACCTCTCTCCCCAATAGGGTCCCAAAGTAGCTTACATCATTTCCCCCTCCTTCATTCCCCCTCACAACCACCATGTGATATAGTTCAGGCTGAGAGACACAAAAGGCCCAAGATCACCCAGCAAGCTTCCATGGCCAAGTGAGGTCCTAGCCTGACACTATAACCATTACATTAGACTCTCAGATTTTCTTGGGAAGCAGTTTTGTTAAGAGAATGTGGAAAGCTGAAGTTGGGAAAGGATAAACATTTTCTTTGTGTTTATGTCATGAAATCACATGGTCCTTGGGATTCCAGCCAGGAAGAAAATGCTATTAATTTAAAATGTGGTTAAAGGTTTAGCTGAATCACATCTGTGCATCCATAACGATAAAAACATTCATTGCAGGAGGGGGGGGGGAGAGAATTTCCCACCCTTTCTGCAAGGAATTCAGGACAGCATTTGACTACTTTATCCTCACAACACTGCCTCTAGGGTAAATTAAGCTGAGAGAAAGTGAAACAATCTTCATGGTTGAATGGGGGATTTAAACTTGGAACTTTCACATTCTAGTTCAGTAAACTAACCACTACGCCATTGGCTCACTTTCACTGGCCCAATGGGTTTTGGGGGAAAGTAGAAATGACCAAGAGACCCATCCGCATACTACTGATACTCAATTTCAAATATTCCATTTACCTGTCCAAGATGTTTCACGCAGCTGAGAGTACAGGGGGGTAGAACAGAACTTCTGGAAACCCACAGGACAACGCCTGCAAGTAGAACAGAATTTTCCTACCATCACCTTCTGGATCATAACAGAGCAGAACCACCTCAGAGCAGTGTACCTCACACCCCCAGTCTTGCCAGGCAGATGTCAAAAATATATTGTTCAATGCCACTGAAAGGTCCAGAGACTAAACAGGAACACACACACACACACACATCTCTTCCAAAAGGGGTAAGGGAGAGATTATCCATCAGTGGTAACACTAGGCCTGAAGATGAATTGCAGCGTTCAGACAACTCATCTCATCCAAGATTAGCTGCAGATTATTTTAATTTTTTTGCAATAAGAAATAATGGTAAACTGGAAAGCAATTTGGTTTACTAATCTAGTGCAAAGAGGGGAAAAAAAGGGGGGGGGAGAAACCCTCTTGGGAAAAGAAAGAAAAAGAGAGGCTTTTCAGTTTATATTCATCAAGACAAAGATGCAAATTATTTCAGTGGTCAGCAAGGGTCCTGGAGCTTGTATTCCTTGTCACTACACATACAAAAATACTTCTCTATGCAATTGCAGACAGCCTCAGATCTACAACACCAAGCTATTTTCTTAGCTTTACTAAACTGAACAGTAGTGTGACAAATCATACTGATGAAATAGAGAGAAATATAACAGGAAAATGCTTCATAAACTGCAATAACCCCAAACAATAAAAGCTGTTTAGGACTATATAAAAATCAATATTTAATAAACTACCACATCATGCATTGGAAATATGGGACAGCAGAGAATGTTTTAAAAAAGAACTGAATCCATACTTTGGCTTTCAAAGCTTACTATTTGCTACATTAAATGTTCTCTGCCAACCCACGTCTATTCAAAATACAAACCATTATCCCAAGACACCTATCTCTTGCCTATGCACATTTTCACAAGCATGGGCACAGCAATCCAAGTGTACACAAACTCTATGCACTCTCCCTGTGAGTAGGAATGCTGCTTTTAGGAGAAATGTACACAAGAGGGTATAGGCACAGCATGCTCAGTTGTAAATCAGAGAGGGCCACCTCTAATTATGTTGGCTGGTTGCCATATATGCTGTCTATACAGCACTACTAATAGTACTTTTCTATTTTGATAGTCTCACTAAACTGCACTAATACCTATCTGTGGATCGTGTATATATAGAGTGGGGCATTTCACACATCAGAAGTTATTCACGGGTGATTTTTTAAAAGTTATAGCCATAATAGCCTTATTACAAATACTTCGGCTGACTGTACCATGGAGGAAGTGATATAACTGGGATTTCCCAGTGCATTCCCATAGTTCTCTCAGAACTTTACTAATTAATATTTAGAGAGTTTAACTTTAAAAAAATATTAATTCACATTTAGGCCAACTCAATACGAAGTGGTCTCTGGTAAAGGACATGCAAGCCTGTCAAACCTGTCATTAAAACTACATATTCCATTTTCATATACCTGTATCATAAACATACCCGTTTTCCTCATTCAAACGTCAGCTGTATGCAGGCAGCTGTATGCAGGCATACCAAAGTAAGTAGGGAAAACTAATGCTTTTCATGGTATCTGGGCTTGCTGCCAACAGTGTTGAATAGCCTCACTTTTGTAGCTTTTCACTGTAACACAGTTGATTTAACACAAAGCAAAGACATCTCATAACTGGAAGCATTAGAAATTAAAATCCCCTACACCTAACTTCTAGGCTCGAATCATTCATACATGCTTCATGTTACATTATCAATACTTCCTCTGTGTTACTCTCTTGATGGTGACACAGTGATATCACAGACAAATTTCCTGACACAAGGATGTATTCACCATTGAATCTCCTCAGCATTTTCTGTTAACACTGTGTGTCTGGAGCTATTAATCACCAAATGTCAAAAGAACAAATTAAATTTAAGACCAAAAGAACACAACAGGAGCCTAGCTAGGGATTGAGATCTCCCCCTTTCTCTTTAAATAGTCTGAGAGTTAAGCTTTGCACATTCTGTCTGGTATCCACTGTACTTTCCTGGTTAATGATACCAATCCATGTGCAATATTTCTATTCTCAGGCACAGCAGTAAAATCAAATAGGCTTAATTAATGGATGTGTCATTGTTACCCTATTTCTGATACTTAAATGATCACTTCACATTTGAATGATTCCATTCAACAATGATGTAAGGGATAGTAAAATTGGGTGGGTGGAGAACAGAACAGACTCTTTGAACCTGGAGCAGAAGGAATTTTATGTAATGATGATGAGAGACTGAAAAATATTGATAGGCAGAATCAGTCACTTGAATGAAGAGGTCTGATAAAGGAGAGTTAAGAGGATTTGATGAGGATTCCCGAGGCCTATCCCTCCAGGTTTGATTAGCATATTTCAGAGTTTATCCACAAGCGTGAACGTAAAAAGTTGCTGCAATAATTCTGAATCATGCTGAATTTTGCCCCAATCCATGCCAAGAAATTAGTCTTTGGGCCACAGAACCAGAAAGTCACATGGATTGCAGAGTCGGGTGGATTGAGGAGAAAAGGCTGGCTCATAGCTAAGAAATGAGCATAAGGACGAATAGGTGCTGACTTTCCTGCTGCCTCAAATTTCTCTAATCCTGATTTTAAGGCTTCCAGTGATGCTAAAACTGCAAGGGCTTAAAGCTAGTCTACCCCCTATGACATACACTTACACTGTAAAAGAACAGATACAAGCATCTCTCACCAGCAGTCTCCAGTGATTAGCTGAGGGGGGGAAAGTGCCATTCCAATTTTGGAAACAATGTCTCTTGGCCTCAGGGTTAGAACTATCAAAGAGCTGCTGAAGTACAGAATACTAAAAAGTAAAATGTCAGCTAAAATGCAATGAGTAAAAAGCCAAGGGACCCCAAATCAGACAACCTCATATACTTACCTCTGCCTTGGGGCAGTAATAGCTTTTTTGACATTTATCTCTGGTTAAAAGGAATGAAGATGACACAAATTTAAAAGGTGCTTGCTGCTATGAGCTAGACATATTTAAAGTTGAGTTGTGAGTGGATGCTTCAAGGACCGAGGAGGCTATTTTTTAATAAATTGTTGGGGGTTGGCATAGAAATGTTGGGATCTCCTCATACAAATATACACATAGGCTGTCTTGCTGCAGATTGTCAAAGAGAAAACCATAAGAGTATTTGTCAGTGATCCCATGTTAAACTCTCCAACTGCAAATGGCACATAACCATATGCATTACGTATCAAGAGATTTGTATTTAATGCTTCCTTCTAAGAACAACAAAACCTTATTCTTTATCAACAAGGTAAGCACTCAGGCAAATGCAAACAGCCCCCAAAAAGAAATCCCACTCAATTTTGCATAAACTGTCATAAAAGGCCAAGAGCATCATATGAAGGTTCCAAGAGAGAAAGAATACCTGCAACTGTGATGTCATACAATCCCTCTCTCATTTTTTCTCCCCATAATGCACAGAATAAAATTATGAGTTCTCTACATTAGGGTTTTTAATAGCATCCGGAGAAAGTGATGATTAAGCAACTTATTTTAAACTCATCACTCTTTTTTAGCAATAAAGTGAACCATTTATCAAAACCAGCAAAAAGAAACCTTAACCAAGCAATAGTTACCTTCTGTGCTCGGCGTTCTAATATACACAATACAGTGCTCACATTATAAGTTGGATCATACAAGGCATGAAAGGAGAGCACTTGTGGATAAGCCCTCCCTCACACCAGCACCTTTTTATTCACAAAAAGCTAGTTCCTGGGGTTGAGGGAACTGCACAGCAAAAAGCCATGCAACAAGGGTGGATATAGAGGAGGGACATTTTAACAAGAGATACTTCAGTTTACTGTTCACCTAGCTGAGTACCCTAAGCAGCTCTCTGTTTGGAAATTGGACAGAGTTTATTTTTAACTAGTGCTTGTCTCACAACCATAAAATACCATAATTCTGACCCTACCAGCCTTACTTACCAAATGCTTGTAGATTACAAATCCTCTAACTGGTTAGTTTATATTGAAGAGAAAATTAGATCAGTTGGTCTATCTCTCGACTTGTTCCTTGTGCTCTCAGCCACAGAGGCTTTCCTAATGATAAAACACAGATTTTTGGAGATTGAACACCAAAATCTCAATAGTGCAGCAAATAAAACTTGCTCTCCTCTTAACTTGGGGATGTCCCTGGAAGGAGGCCAACCATCCTCATATTTCTCCCTCCTGCAAGTTCCAATGCACAGCCTTCTCCCTTGTGAGATTTAATGTCATGCCATCTTCAATTTTGTACGGGAGATTTCAAAATCTAACCCACTCAGCAAGGAACTGCCCCTGTGGAAAGAGCTGTATTGAAACAATTTCGCATATGCTTTCCTATTGCTCCTATTATGATAAAATTTGGTCCAAACTGTTAACACTTATCTTGGTAAAGGCTGGATTATCTGATCCTGCAAAGGTGTCTTTTCTCTTGAATAATCACTTTCCCAACATAATTGAGAAAGTGGCAAAATACTTTCAGAGTGTCATAAAAGTATGACGTGACAAAACTCAGAGATTAATATTGTTTATATTTGTAACATTATTCGAGCCATATGTAATATTCTATTGTATAATTTAAGGTTTATTTTTTATGCCATTAAATATTTTGGTATTGGATTGGATTTACTGTTCAGTGATTTAGCTGTATCCATTATCAGAAGTACACTGTCTGAAAATACATGTGAGCTGTGTAGTCTAGTATCCCAGGATGTTCATTATTTTTAATTTATAAGCTGTATTCAAGAACATCTGGCACCCAAAGCAGTCACAAAAACTGAACACAAACATGAATCCTAATAACAGTAATAGGTACGTCATTATTGGAAGAATTATCATTAATTAAGGGTATTAATTCTCTCAAGTAATGATAATTTTAAAGATTCCCCCATGCACACACACACACACACACACACACTTTATTAGAGAAGTGTGATCAAGAAGTATGTTTAGACTTTTTTTGGTGGAAAGGTGGCCGATGGGCAGTCCAGTCACGACTAACTGCTCGCTACCTCCCCTCACTTGGAGAGTCTCTAGCCGGGCTAGAGGTTCCGGAGGCTCAGAATTTAATTTCTGAGCGTCCCCCCTCATTAGATTGGGGTCCAAGAGTCCTGGGCTCCTGCATCTTTAATACAGGTTCCAGGCGAAACTGACTGTGGGTCGGGCTATCCCGAGCCGGTCTGAAACCCGCTATCATTTTCCTCTCCCCCACCCCTCCTTTAATTATTTTTGTTTTTTCTCTCTGTGTCCAAGCCTGGAAATCTTGGAATCTAACTCTCACAAAACTGGAGATCTAGCTCTGTAATTGTACCAGCTGATTACATTGGAAGCTGTGAGTAAAGTCATTTAGAACTATAAGTTTTACTTGGAGTGAACTAATGGCGAAGAAAATGAAAGTCAAAAACTAAACTGGGGGGTGGGGGGGGAAGGAAGGGGGAAAAAACCTTTTTGGCCATATTATTAAACTATAAACTGTGGAAGTTCTAAGTCCTTTTAAATTAAAAAAAAAAACAACAGTGGAAGTATAGAAAAGGAAAGGGAAAAAAGCACCTGAACTTTCTGTGTTGCCTGACGGCAAGGCTGGAGCGAAGCAGGGACTGAGTGCAACTGAGAAGATTGGGTTGCGGTCGATTTGAGCAGAAGAGGGGGGTGAGCCATGAAGAGAGGATAGTTCTGTGCTGCACTGGGGAACTGGCTGGCAACATCCATGCTTTGAAGCCTGAGACTAGGATGTGCGGAGGAATAGTGAGCAGAACATGCGTGAGTCTCCCTCCGCTTGCCAAATGCGCCTCCTCCGCCTTGGTTTTGTTTCCCCCTTTGGGGTGCAGCAGCTGCACTGCGTTGGTTTGAGAGGGGGGGAGAGTGGCGGTGTGACTTGCACCGCTTGGCAAAGGCGCCTCCTCCACCTTGATTTTTTTTTATTGCGATGGGCAGATAGGTGGAAGGGACTCCTTCCAGGCCCCATATCTCGGGGGCCCCTGCCCCAATCGTCACCAAACTTGAGGGTTCTTGCAGGAAGGGCTCCCTCAAGCTACGCTGAAGGTTTGGGACCTCAAACCCCAAAAATGCCCCCCCCCCGGAGCCACGGAAAGGCGCGAATGTATTTTTTATGGCTTTATTCGGGTGAATTTTTCCCCAAACTCAAATCTCGCGCCGAATTCCATGCAACTGAAGCGGGGGAGTTCAGACTTTGGCATTTCACGGATCGAAACGGGCCGAATTTTGCCGAATCTGAATTTTACCGAATTTTACTGAATTTTTTTCCCAACTTGTACACTAAGAATAGATCCTGTCAATTCTGATGTTCAGTTGACACATTGGAATCACTTAGTGGCTAGGACTGGGGATGAATGCAGAGCTTTGTAGATCATATGGCCAATTATATGGTCAAAGCTTTCCTCCAGCTTAAATAGCCTTCCTGTCATGCTACAGGCAGGGAGCAAGGGTTGGAGGCTCGAAGCTTAGTCTGGGAAGCAGTTCAAGGTTGTTCATAGTTCAGGCAAAGTACAAGATACCAACACAGGCAGGGACAGTCCAAGGCGTAAGTCAGGATCAGTCCAAGAGATCAGTATGCCAGGAATCCTAAATATAACAGGGAGATAAGGCCGATAAACAGGTAGGTTGGTGACGAGTTGCTTGCACCACAGCCAAGCATACCTGATGGCTTAAATAGGCCTGGAGTGAACCTGTTGCTTGTTACACTGTTTCAGCATTCCATGCCTGGTGATACTCATAAGTCTCATCACTATCATCAGGGAGCGTTCTTCATTGGGCTTGCAGTCCATCACTTCTTCTCCAATCTTGTAGTTGTGGCCTTGAGTCTTTTGAACCTCTGCTCTCATGGCTTTGGGGGGGGGGGCTCTCTGGTGACATTGCCTGTGGCTGGACCTCTGACACAGGTGAGTCCCCTGTGCTGGGTGGCTGTAGACATGAGGAGGATCCATCTGACTGAGGCTGCTTTGCCTGTGGCTGCTCCTCTCTTTCACAGCCTTCTGCTTCATGGCCTTCTTTGTCTGAGGAAACCTCCGCAGGCTGACCCACGACACTTCCTCCAGCTGTCGTTGCTATTCATTTGAAGGAATAGAGATGACTCAGATTGATATTTACTGGAACTCTATGTTCCAAGGTAACGGTGTACAGGCTTGCAGTTCATCTTGTTTCAAGTTTTATCAGTATCACTCAACTAACATAACATAATGTTACATAACAACAAGCAGTAGCATTGCAGAGCAGCATAAAAGCGCCCTGCACAGAAAAGCACCCTGCACAGAAAAGCACCAACACAGACTCAGAGAAAAGAACCATCTTAATTAAACTACTTTCCATGCTTCAAGAAGCAGTCACTTGGTAGACGACAAAGGTTCCCTGAACACTTTCATCTTTGAAACAGGCATTTTTATAAGAGGCACCAGGAAGTTCCTTACCAGTTACTTATGCTATTCAGGACACACATTATTTCCCACCAGCCAAAAAGAGGTGACATGTCTCAATTTGCCTGTATGAATCAAGATGTGTATGCCAAGATCTAAGATTTGTCCATTCTCTGAGACAGACCCTGGAACGCCAAGCTGTTACTGAATACATTGTACGGCATGAGGGTTTTACATGCAGACCTGCTAATAAGTCCATCCCCGACTACAGTTTTAGCCCGGGGGTTGATTTGCAGGAGTATTACATTAGATTTGGTGTAGAAAAAGATCCCCAAGTAACAAAAAAAACACTAAACCACAGCTGGACTTCAAAAGAAAATATGTACAGTGGTCATCTGGAGACTTGCAATGTGACAAAGAAATAAAACTAACTCCAAACCTGCATTTATACAACATGCCCTCTCCCTGCACAGAATACTAAACAGTCCGGATCCAATTACTCTTCTGAAAGGCTTGTAAAAACACCCTACCCATATACGTTAATAGTTCATAATTCATACTGATAGCTCTGTGCAAACAATAGACATGTATGTTGCTTAGCAATGATCAAGAGCTTAACCACCTTAAATCACTGAGCCTGTGAGTGAAAAACGAATGGTGCAGTTTTATAGCCAGATCTGCAGTTTCAAGTTTTAAAGTAGAACATTTACTAGAGACATTAGAAGTAAATGAATGTTTTAATCTTACAGCACTGTCACTTTCAGTCCAAGAAAAGAACCAAGGAAACTATTCAGACACACACATTTCTGATTTGGTACAGAGCATTTAATCTTTCTAAATGTATACATGGTTTCTACTGGCCAAGAGAAATGCTTTTGCTAGGAGCATAAAATGGACCTAATTGTTTCTGCACTCTTATGAAGCCCTTATGCACATTTATAGTACAGTAGCAATAACAGTTTAACATCTGCCTGAGAAGGCAGGCCTGAGAGGTATGACCAAATGGTTCAATGGACAGAGGTCGTTAGGGTTGACAGCCCATTGGTGGGGGACCTCCCACCCCCACCTTGTGTCTTAAAATATCCATTAGTTTTTTCCCCCAGAAGTGATGTCACACTATCACTGGCAGTTGTCCCCCAGGCCTTCCCTGGTCTCCCACTGTTCGCCAGACTGGAACTTAAAAAAAAAACAACAACTCCCAAAGAGGTCGGGGGGGGGGGGAGGAAGCAGAAGGTGTTTAGAACAGGTGGTGAGGCCACACCATATCCCCCTTAAGTGAATCGAGTATGATACAAGCCTACTGAACCAAGGAAACAGATTCTTCTTAAGCACATTTAAATGTTATCTGTTGAGAAACTAATTATTTTGCCGGTGTCAGGCCTTGCTTCTGCAAACAGTTTCCCAGCACGGCCTGACACTGTTTTGTCTTCCTCCCAGGTGCCTAGTCAAGGCCGTTTCCCTAGTTATGCTTTCCTGCTAGCTTTTGAAGTTCCTGCGAATATGCCTCCCTCCTCCAGGGAGGGGGTTTCATGCTCCCCTTTCATGCGTTCCTTCCACATGCCTTAATATAACCTGCTTGGTACCTTAGTTCTTTGTAAGTGCCAATTTATCTGCAGCAACTGTATGCCTATGACTGTTCCAATAAACCAACTCTCTTTTGGACTTTTGGTCTGTGGATGTTGTTTTGGGATCGTTTGGGGTTTCGTGCTCACAGCTGGAGTGTTCTTAGTGTTGCAAGGGATAAGGATGGAGACAAAAATCAGAGTTCGTTTGCTCTTACTCTATCACCCATCTGGTGCCCTCTGACCTCTGACCTACCAGCCCCACTGGGCACCAGCCGCCACGGATTAGTTTGCGGGGGTATGGATTCTTACAACTGATTATGCTTCCTGGAAAATAAGGAATGCTTCAACCATTTTCACACATGAATTTTACAAAGAGACAGTGTCAAACAATACCTAAACGTCTGGACAATGCCTATATTGCAATTCAGTTCAAGTCCGCTCAGGGTTCACTGGCCCTCACAAGTGACCTTTCACTCAACTACAAAGTATGCTGCAGCACTCTGGTGAATCTGCTGCAGGCTTGCCAGCCAAGGCAGCCACGCCACCCTCCCCTTAGTCCAGATCTGGGCAGGTAAGCCCACTGTCAACTCGCCAGTCAAGGCAGCCACCCCCCTCCCAATACAGATACAGAAGTCACTTTCAAAGTGAGTTAATTATATATATATTTACTTTATTTTTTACTTAAAATACAGACATACTTTACAAAGTAACAATTAGACTGTTAAATAAAATACTGTAAGAATGTTATTGTTTTTTACTTAAAACAAAAACAAATTTACAGCAATATCATTAATTGACTTTGCCTGTGTCTTTTGTAAAGTTTGTATCTCCAGTATCTGGCATTACATTTTATGGTATTTATTTACACATGGCCCGGCCCGACCAAGTAACATTCATGTCATATCCGGCCCTCCTAACAAATGAGTTCAACACCCCTGTCCTAGAGCTTTGCATCAATACAATGATGTCACTTCTGGGTTCACCAAATTTTGTGTGACATCATGCTATCACACAAACAGCACCCCATGTCTGTTCCCCCCCCCCCAGTTTCCTGCTGGGTGCCAGCTGCTGGCCGGCAACCCTATCTCCATTCCATAGCCCAAGGGGAAACCAGACTGAACATGGTCTAAAAGCCGATGAATCATTCAGAAAGACCCAGTGTGAATTATACCAACCAGTAATGTTTACAAAACATGGATGGGAGCAGTGCATTATTGATTCTTCTTTACATACTGAGTTAGGCTTAAAAGTGTGGAGTGATAGGTCTGCTACTTGCAAAATATATCACAGGTGAAGTTGAATTTTCTTGATCAATTCATGCTGCTTGACTTGATTCTTCTCTAGGCTGAACATGAAAGTTCAGTTACAGATCCCCTATGACAAATACTCTTATTATAGTCACATTTGCTTACCTTACCTATGAACTACCTTTGAAAAGTCTCTGAAACATAGTTTCAGTTTCATACAAGCAGCGCACATCATAATCAACAATGGCTCTATTATCACTGACTCTCTGGGGAAAGAAAGATTGTCCGTGGGTTCTCTATAGGCTGGTCACAGTGCTAAAGTTTACAACTTATTGCAAAGTCTTTCATTGTTTGATGGGGCTGCTATAGATGCTGACCAATGAACCTGCATCTATTTTAACTGACTTTCTTAATGGTTAGAGACATTACTGATGAGTTAATATGAATACTTCTCAGCCAAAAAATGGAAGAATGGAAAAACACAACAAAAAGAAAAAGAAGGTCAATCAGACTCGAGATTAAGATGTAACTTATCCGGAAACCAGTGAAAATATCCTGGAACTAGTGAAAGTGCAAGGCCCATACATAAAGGCAGTGCCCACATTAATTCAATAGAATATCTTGAATTTGGACAGGACTTAAAAATATCCTAGAATTTGGACAGGACTGAAAAATATCCCGTGGCTGCCTTCCATTTTCTAAACTGTATGGTAGAGACAAATCTTAATACATTTTTGGCAATATAGGAAACATCCCAGTTGTAGAGCCTTGGCTGCACAGGGGCCCTGCAGGAACCGCAATCGATTTGTTGGCGCTGTGATGCCACTGATGAGCTTGAATTGAAGTGAAAATTATTATATTGGCATGCCAGTCAACTGACCAAATATTATCAATTTACCATCAATACACCACAGTCAAATACAGTTTAATATTCATGAAACCAATAATGCCACTGTATATGTGGCAGCTTACACTATTAATTTCATTATAACCCATAATAAAGGCTGTTCACCTTCTCCCCGCCCTACAACAGTCAGGGCAGACATAGCAAACCACCTTCTCTCCTGGTCACAGATTATAATACCACACATCTCCAAAAGTGATGAGGTGGCCTACTGCCTACTCCCTTAACACCAATAACTTTTTCTAAGGGTTTAAAGTAACTGGAGTTAATTTTCTGTATTTGTTTTCATTTTTAAAAAAGAAACTCAAAGATTACACTGCCATTCCAAGACAAAAGTCAAAGAGAAGTGCTGTTTGGTTGACATGTTCACATTTATGAAGACAATCTTGAAAAGACATCTTGGTCATCTTTGGCCATGCATTCTGGAACACGGAAACTGAGAAGCCTTCTAAAATCTAAACAAAAAAAATGTAATTCTTGATGCAGCAAGGTGGTGTATAACAGTAAGCAAAGAAAGTTATCTTGGAGCTATACATTTGTCTACTCAGTTCTATACTGAGCCCTCAGTTATAATATAACAAGGCTGGCATTTTGGTAGAGGAAACAAAGGATTAAGAGTTTAATCAGATGAATCTTTAAGAGGAATACCTTTTAAGAAAAAACAAGTTTTCAGAGGTGCTTATTAGTAAAAGAGAAAAAAATTATACAACCAGTTGGACTATCTATCAGTCAGTGTGTCTAAGATAGTGCGTGTGTGGCCGGGAAGAGAAATCGCTTTTCAGTCCTGTTCAAAGCTTCTAGAAAGGAGTGCCTTCTTTCTCTGCTCTAATTATATGGGTTACACTTTAAGTGTAAAGTATGGGGTTTAGATTTGTTTGGAAGATCCTGCCTTTGGGCATGGGAATGGACTATATTTTTGGCTCTTTTCCAGAACTGTAATTCTATGTGGTATAGAAAATCCATAAACTAAACTACTTTTAGACAACATTGGATCACTTCTCCTGCATGTATAAAGCCTTCAAAATGTTGTACAGTAAAATCTAAAATAGTAAATGACCACTCTTCTGAAAAACGAATTCAATTAGAAGATTAGTGGTGCTCCCTGATAATCTGTTTCTAGGGAAGGGACAAGTATATAATTTTTGGACTTGCTGCCTTCTGCCACAATTTCTTAAGCACTGGGTCTAGGGCTTCTTTACTTAAAAGCAGTTATTAAAGTCTTGGAGCTGACACTATGCAATTTTGTCCAGAGTGCTGGTCTGTGAAGCAAGCTGAAACCTATTTTACTGCTTTAACATCATAAAATGCATAATGTATAATTTAGTTAGCATACTGAATTGTATTAATAGGCAGATTTATGGAATTTGGAATTATAAATGCCTTTGTTTTCTACAAAGGTGCAAATACACCTAACACTGAAGTGAGAGATATAAACTGCACAACCTTCCCTCATTTCAAAAGAAAAATATACATTTCATAGGAGTTTCTCTGTGTCCCTCAAAATTTCCCAATTATTAAATTGGGGAAATTGAAAAAAATAGTTATGTGGGGGGGGGGAATTAAAGGTATTTTTCCAGTTTTTGGCTAGTCCTTTACATCTCTAATCCAGACATGCAGCCCCATTTATGACCCTTAACAAGTTTCTGTTTCAGTGTCTTTAAAGTGGAGAAATCTGACTGCGAATGCATGAGGAATGTTTTAAGGACAATGGTGGTTAAGAGGTCCAATAAAATAAGGAAATACAGACTGGTAAAAGTCGATTGGGAGCTGGGCCATACTACTGCATACTAGATGCAAGACAGGATTAATTCTAGCTGATAACAAGAGAAATTAAGTTTGTACCCATTACAACTCAAAATAACTAACCTTCTTTTAAACATCTTCAGTTAGCAATTTCACTATATTGGTCATAATAACCTTATAATGAACACATGAAGCTGCCTTATACTGAATCAGACCCTTGGTCTATCAAAGTCAGTATTGGGGCTTAACGCACGGCCAATTTGTCTCGCTTTTGTGCCTTAATAGTAGCGAATCTCCATGGTCCACACGCACAACCGTCCAAGGGCTGCGCATCGGACCCACCTTAGTCGCGAATTAAGGCAAAAAAAACCGGGTTAATCAATCCCTGGTTTATAGCGATCTTTTCGGTTCTAATCCGCTACTTTTTTTTAATTCCGCTACATTACCGGAACGCCGACGTGCGTGTAATTGCTCGGCTAGCTCGCTACTAATGCTCCTTACCGGTCTCCTCCGTCCCGCCCCCTTCCCTGCGCGAGCAATTGCCGCTTCCTGTCCCCCGTCCCGCCCCCTTTCCTGTGCGAGCAATTGCTGCTTCCGGTCTCCCGTCCCGCCTTTTTTTAATTGACAGGTTGAGACGATGGTATACCGGAACGCTGGCGTTCAAAGAAAAAAAAAAGGGGGAGAATCGCCCTTTGATTGGATAACTCCTCAGCCAATCCTTGGGCGATGTCACTCCCCTGCTATCCCGCATTGCGAACTATCCCACATTATATGGTTGGTTCAAAAGCACGGGGAGCCTCCAGCAGCTACTTGTTTCAGACTTAATGTGGGATAGGCTGGCGTCATGCGTTTGATTATCCAGACTTAAATATTGTGGGATTAAAATATTGTGGGATAACAGAGGAGCGAACCAGGAACATTCTGCCCATGCGTTAATGCCCATTGTCTACTCAGACCAGCAGCGGCTCTTCAGGGTCTCAGGCTGAGGTCTTTCACATCACCTACTTGCCAGTCCCTTTAACTGGAGATGCCGGGGATTGAACCTGGGACCTTCTGCATGTCAAGCAGATGCTCTACCACTAAGCCACAGCCCCTCCCCAATACAATGATATAACAACTCTTACATTCTTAACACTATCAAAACCCCACTTCCTGTTACCTATTTCCACATTTCTGCTGATAAAGTATTGTTTAGACTCATGTATTGTGAGCCCTTCCCATATGAATAATGTAGCACATTACCAAGTACTATAACACAATACAGTGCATATCTGACAGATATTAAGAAATACTATTTTCATGGTAGAAAATCAAAAACATTCTGCCACATATTTATCCATCCTGCATACCAATTCTATTACTGCTTTTCCCTTTATAGATGCAGTCTAACAGGAATTTCAAGTACTTGAAATAAAACAATAGAGAGAGGTGAAGAAAAGGGCAACAATGAGTGCCAGCGTAAGAAACACATTTCTACCCAAGGAAAGACACAAACGGCTGGTTTCATATAGGAACACATCCAGTGTGGATCATTTAGAGGCTTTATTTGTACTAACACTCTGGAACACATCTTTTAAAAGCTGCAATATTCCAGCTTCACAACGTTATGGCCATTCAGGATTTGTTACTAAAACAAAAACACCTTTTCCACACAAAAAAAGGAATTATGTTTGCATGGGAGATATTTGAGTTACCCTTCAACTCAGTACTTCCTTCATCATATACCTGTTACCCTACCCAGAAACAGGAACTGTTACCCCTTTCCCCCAATCCCCACACAGCTCCATACATACAGATTTCATCTTTAATCAAACCATGGAATCACTGTTTGGCTTAAAGGCAATAAAATACCATTCCACAATGAGACAGCCAGAATGACATGAACAACTCTCACAAGTCTCATCAAGACCAGATTCAGATTTATCATTTATACAGCATAAGCCAATAAAACACATGCATTGTTTATACAAAAGGTAAAAATTATAACAATTCAACAAAAACACACCTAATTACAATTTCCAAATAATTTATAATAGACTAAAATTGACCAAATTATGATTTAATCAAAATGCAACAGCCCAGCATTAGGGGTTGAATTTTATATGCAATTGCACAAAATTTGTATCAAACACAGAGGCATTGGATTTATGTATTAAAAGAGGAAAAATATATCGTGATCTAAGATACTCATAGAAACGACATTCCAAGAGCACATGAGCTAATGAGTCAATAGAGCCAGAATCACAGGGACAAGTCCTTTCTGAATACAGTAAATTCAAAATTGTGCCTTGCATTACCATAGAAGGGTTAGCGTTTGAACTGGCTAGAAAGCTCTAGAGAGATGAGGGACGGTAATAAGTATAGGCGGGCAAGCCATGTGGTGGTGGTATTCCGAAAAACTTAGATGAGCAAACACAATGAGCACGGAAAGATGTGCTATCATAATAAACCTATTTGATATGCTTTTTTATTAAAGCGAAAGCTTCAGTTTTTTCCAATCTGATATCATAGCCCATGAGATGCCCATCAGAGGCAGTTTCTCATCAAAGATTTTTTGTCATGAGGATCTATATGAGTCATGCGTCAGAGAAACTAGATACCCCTCTGTGCTAAAAAAACAACTTAAGTTGTAGCTTAAAAACAAACAACCATGCCCTAGCCTCAAGAGACATTTGGCCAAATTCAGAGCGAAGGGTAATGCCAGCAACACATCGAGGGGCATTTAACAATTTTTGTAAAAATTGAAGCAATGGTCGATCTATGGACTCATTAACAGCAATTATCAGATAGCAACACCAAAAAAAATAATTGGAATAATTTTTAAGTTAAAAACTTGAATGGCCCCTGGGATATATTTTCCGCCTTTAGTATGGAAAAAGTTAACAATAGCCCCAGCCCCAAGTTTAATTTTGTTAAATACCGTTTTTAGATGAATATTCCAGTTTAGGTTATAAGAAAAAAGAATACTGAGCTAAATGAACTCCTTGACTTGGTCAACATCAAAGCCATCTAATACCCAACGGAAAAAAGGCGTTTTTCTCCTTTTAGAGAAGATCATGGAAAAAGTTTGTAAGGATCTTTTCAAACCAATTCTTGTGCGGGACAGAAGAACTGCATTGTCGGCACAAATTAGGATTGGGATACTATGGTTTGCAAGCTATGGAGGGTGGCAGAACTCGGAAAAATTCGTTGCCATATTGTTCAAATATAAGCTAAACAAAAGAGGAGCAAGGAGGCAACCTTGTCTAACTCCCTTGTCCAAATCAAAGGGCTCACTTAATTCTCCTTGATCACCACAGCGAACCTGAGCTGTAAGGTTAGTATGAAATTGCTGTATAAGCCACAATAGCCTCCTGTCTATACTAGAATTGGATAATTTCATCCATAGTCTCTCCCTAGGAATAGCATCAAAGGCGCTCTTAAGAGCCATAAAACCAGCATAAAGGATGCCATTTGGGGGAGAGGAACATTTCTCAGCTTAGTGAGAGAGTATTACACAGTGGTCCATGACAGACCAACCTTTTCTAAAGCCAATCTGCTCCCAGCCAAGAATGTCATTACTCTCAATCCTCTCAAACAGCTTCTTTAATAAATAAGAGGAATACGGTTTGCCTAAGCAAGACAGTAGACTGATTGGACGATAACAGCTTGGGTCAGAGCGCTGACCCTTTTTAAAGATTGGGACAATTATGGTATGTTTTTATGGTTTAGGAAGGGCTCCTGATGTGTTAATTTGTGTAAAGACAGGAGCAAGAATGTCAGCCCACCATTGACTGTTCACTTTGAAAAGTTTGTAGGGAATTGGGCCTGGGGCTTTCCCTGAACGTAGACGGTCAATGAGCGGTTTTGATTTCATCTGGAGACAGATCCGGCCAAGAATTCAACAGAATAGGAGGTGCCACAGATATAGTGCCTTGACTATCCAAAGATGCAAATTTTAAGTATGTAAGAACTGAAAGCATACAGGCCGCCTTAACTCCTGGACTGGACCTGGCAACCCGATATGCAGACACATGACTACTGTTCCAACCGCGCGCCCGTTCCAAACGCTACTGGACGGCCGCTGTGCGCTCCGTTGAAACTGACACGGCCGCTCCTGCGAGCTCCATGCAGCCAGCAGCTAGGGCCACCTCCAGTGAACCTGAGAGACTCCATGTTCCTGTGCAAACCCTGTTCCAGCCACAGCCATGTAGTGGAAAGCAGACAGTCACGTCGCCAGTACCAACACCCCCTTTCCCATTGCAACATCAGCAGCTTAATGGGCAATCAGCAGCAATCCTGATATCAGCGATGAGTCGTTCTTCCAGTTATGCAGCAGCGATCCCCAGAAATTTGCAGAGAACGCACCCATTGTTCCAGATGTTAATCACTTCAGCAGAGATCTCCCTGTTCCTCCCGGGTTGCAAAAGCCATTGGAATCAGAATAGATTTCCAAATTCTCACCATCCCCACCCCGGTAGCCACAGATTAATCCTTTTGTCACCTTTTGTCACCTGGGAACCTCGGAGGGGTAAACCCCTCTCCACGCCCCCAGAAAAACAGTATATCTGGGGTGCCCCCAGCCCATAATTTCACCCTAGGTCTTTCCTGGCACCTTTGCCGTTACTCTGTTGGTTTGGTTTTGCGCAGCCTGACCACGCTCCCTTCCGCCTTGCTGGCCAAGTCTACGGGAACCCCTTGCCGCCACCTTTGCTATTAATTTATTCTGTCTTAGTCTACGTGAACTTGGACAACACCTCTTCAAGGATGGTAAATATCACCCCATCAACGATCCCTGCCACGTTGGCATCTGTGCTTGTACTACTCTCTTTGAATTTCTTAGATTTCTCTGTATGTGTGTATGAATCACTGATTTGAAAGAAAACAACATAAACTCTTTTCATTCGGAATCCTTTGCTTCTGTCTTTATTTAAAGGTCACAGTTACCGGCTCTGGTATACAAAGGTTGCTCTCGCTATATAAATATTGTAGTTTGCCATCTTGCTTGCAAATTCCCCAAGTTAAAGAGCAATTTGGCTAACAGAACCCCCTTTCAGTTGGCATTTTAGATTTAGTTCTGCCCAGAAACTGTCACTCCACCACTCCAACAAGACAAGGCATCTTTCTCTCAGACAACTTCACTATCGCAACTCTATACTTTGCTCATGCTAAATAAATTAAGCAATTCAGGATATTTCTTTTCTCTCTTCCTCAATTGCTCAGTATCTCTGTTCATTCTCTAACCACCTCCCAGCCTGGTTCCCTAGTTTAATAGGAGCATCCAGTAGGAATTGTTTAATTACTTGCTACTCCCTGATTCTTGGAATTTACTTGCTTATTTCCCTATCTGCCTAATTTACTAGCTTTTACTACATTCCCCAGTATTGTATATTTTATTGCATTGTCTTTCAATCTGTCTTCCTTTCTCACTTTTCCTCCTATTTATGTTCAATAAATCTAGTTCAATTCAGGATTGTCTTTCTCCCCCCTCCCATACTTCCTCCAAAATATCACCCACAAGATTACACCTGTATATACAGAGTTTAAATCTCATATCAAGGTTAGGAGGCACATGTATATCCCCACTCATTCTGTTGGTAACACTGCCCATAATGTACAGCACAGACTAAGTCTCAATTTGAGACACAATAACAGGTATTAGAAGGCCACACATAAGTGGGCTATTATAAAAACAAGAACCAAAGTGTTGGCTGCTATTTTTAAAATCCAAGCCAGGGCACTGTTTTGCTCCAGAGCCATTACTAATATACATATAGGTGCCGCAGCCAAACGTATGGGATGGATAAATTCATATGCCTGCTCATATAGGCACTCCACTCCGCACACATGTTTATGGACTGCAGCGCAACTCGTAGAAGTGTGTGAAAAAATCAGTTTTCCAAAACTGATTCCAATTATTATTTGTGATACAGTGACCAAAGAGGGTAACCACTGTTTGTATTTTTGTGGTGAAGTTCAGGTTAAGTTTCTTCAACCCTTCAAAAGAAAGCATGGAATTCTATAGAAGCCTACACAAAGTAAACCAGGCCGCATTCCCTTTCAATTTTTAAAACTACAGTTGCATTTACATAAATGTGATACATAGCATGCAAGGGCCAGCATGATGTAGTGGCTAAGAGCGGTGGTTTTGAGCAGTGGACTCTAATCTAGAGAACCGGGTTTGATTCCCCACTCCTCCACATGAGCGGCAGATGCTAATCTGGTGAACCGGGTTGGTTTCCACACTCCTACACATGAAGCCAGCTGGGTGACCTTGGGCTAGTCACAGCTCTCTTTGAGCTCTCTCAGCCCCACCTACCTCACAGGGTGTCTGTTGTGGGGAGAGGAAGGGAAGATGATTGTAAGCCGGTTTGATTCTTCCTTAAGTGGTAGAGAAAATCAGCATATAAAAACCAGCTCTTCTTTTTCTTGTAACAGAGGTCTTAACAGTCAAAGGTGAACATGAGACTAGAAAATACTGTGCCAAAAGTTGTTTTCCCTTAGGAAAGAGGACTGAGTTCAGTGGTGTATCAGCAACTGAAATTGCTGAGGCAGATTTGAAAGGGGGGAAAGGGGGGAAGCAGAGAAGTGCAAGATCCAGCACTATATTGCACTGACTGCTACATTTTCAGGATGCCAGTTTTTAGTAATTATGGGGAGAAGCACATTATTTCACCATCCATTAAATAACGATCAGTAACCTTAATGGCTAATTGGAGGAAAAAAGATTTATTGTGCAAAGCATACAAATTCAAGTCACAGTCAGCTAATGAGTATACGATGTTGACTTGTAACATACTTTAACTAGGGGAACAATCAGAATCCCTTCACCACAAAAATATCAACAATTATTACCTTTCCCTGGTCACCATATCACAAATAATAACTGAAATGGGTTTGGGAAAACATCATATTCTCAGCTTTCTCCTTTCTAATGTCTGATAATATTTCATGCAGAAGGGGAGCACAAGGATCTTCTGACCATGATCACAGGATTTTAAGGGTCACAGGGGCTGCTAGATTCTGTCTGCACAAACTCCACATGTTCACTGTATGCAGGATCCAACCCAGCACAATTATTCCAAATTATTATATTTTTATGACACCAAGAGCCATATTTTCTCATTTGATTGTCTTATTTAATTTGCTTACCATTTTTCTTATTCTCACTTACACCTGCACCATACATACTAGGGGTAGAGACAAACAGAGCTAAACCAGATCAACTACAAGAAGCATAATGGAAAAATCCATGTAGAGCGAGACAGACAGAGAGAGGTTTCTGCTTGGATTTAGAAGAGTGAGCACACTTCGCTTTACCCTTCAACCATTTTTTTAAAAAAAAACTACTGCTTTAAGGAAGCCTCTTTATTGCATTAGCATGTGACTAGAAATATGCCACAGGAACTGCAGGGACTTCAACAGGCAAGGACAGCAGATGGGAAAGGTCTGTCCCAATTACTAGATCCAAGTTGATACGGTGAGTAGAATGGCTAGAGTGCTTAACACGTGAGATTTGAGTTTAGCTCCCCAGATACAGACCTCAACCAATGATCTTTAACCTGTCACACACTCTAAACCTAATCTACACTGGTAAAGCTGCTACAAATAACTTTATGATAGACTAAAAACAGATTTTTCATAGCAAATTTGTGTAACAATGTTGTAGGATCACTCTTGTTTTATGGTATTTTATTTGTTTGGGGCTGTTGGAAATCATTTTTTGTATATGCTTCTGTATTCGTTTGGCTGTTAGCCATATTTTTAATAAAGAACCTAATCTACATCAAAGAGTAGTTATCAGTGAAAAAAAATGAGCTAAACTCATGCATGCAACCCTGAGCTCCTTGGAAGAAAAGCTGAATATGAATGTGACAGACGCTCACATAGCCCTCATTAACAGAGATCCATGTTTTTCAGAAATTTTTTTTCATTCATGGTACAGCTTTCAACAGTATTACCCGTAGTGTGCCCACCATCAGAAAACTTGAATGCTAAAGATGTCTCTATTTGTTCAGACATTAAAAGGAAGGTGACATCTATGGGCTGGATAATGAAACTGGCAGTCTATCTAAATGAAGCAACATTAAACTTGCAAGGTCTGGAATTAGCAGTGCTTCAATAACTCAAGGCTACTACTTCCAATGCACAGCATCATATTGTAGATGGGGATCCTTCACACAAAAAATGTCTTGCAACACACTGCAAGAGAAATTTAGTACAGCACTCTTATATGCAACATCACAGTAAAAATGATTAGCAGTGATTTTTTTCTATGGGAGACTACGTATATATAATTCCTCACCTACATTTTAATGTACAGTCCAACAGAGAATTGTACAACATGATTCTGTTGCATAGGTAGACTGCTAAGAACATAAGAAAGGCCCTGCTGGATCAGACCAAGGCCCATCAAGTCCAGTAGTCTGTTCACACAGTGGCCAACCAGGTGCCTCTAGGAAGCCATAAACAAGACGACTGCAGCAGCACCATTCTGCCTGTGTTCCACCGCTCCGAAAATAATAGGCAAGCTCCTCTGATACTAGAGAGAATAGGTATGCAGCATGACTAGTATCCATTCTAACTAATAGCCATGAATACCCCTCTCCTCCATGAATATGTCCACTCCCCTCTTAAAGGTCTCCAAGCTGGCAGCCATCACCACATCCTGGGGCAGGGAGTTCCACAATTTAACTATGTGTTGTGTGAAAAAGTATTTCCTTTTATCTGTTTTGAATCTCTCACCCTTCAGCTTCAGCAGACGACCCTGTGTTCTAGTATTATGGGAGAGGGAGAAAAACAACTCTCTCAGCTCTTCACAATCTCAGAGCCAATCACATCAGTGCCCCACGGTCTGCCAAGATGTCCTGAGCCATTAGTGTTGGTGTAGAGTACGGCAGTGCTGGAAGCTCTATATCAACCTTCATCTCAGAGACTGTTCTAGAGCTATTGTAAAGTCTGAGTCCACCTGTCAAATCCCAAACAACAGAACATCCAGACAGAGTTGTCTAAGAAGCAGTTTATTTGGGAAGTGTATAGCAGCAACTTACAGGAAAAGGTACGAGGACTCAAGTAAGGGGAAGCGGGCAGGTTGAAACATCAGAAAGGCACCGTTGGCGGTGGCTGAGCTGATCCCGGCGCTTGTCTCTTGAGAGAGCTCTCAAGAGAATCCAAGATACGCTATAATTGGAGTGATTTATTTCACTCCAGCCCAGTCCTAATTAGTGGATTGGGATACAGGAATTCCTCTGCAGCCTGAAGATAGCAGTTTGACGCCCATACTCTCCGAGGGAGCTTTTTTAAGTCCCCCGGAGGTGTGGAGACTGTCCTGCTTGGCATTGAGGGGAGAAAGCATCGCCATGAGCGTTTTCTTTGGCATCTGGCCAGGATCTCCACCACCTATTACCAACTTATCAACTAATTAACGAACAAATACCTCACTATCTGAAGTCTATGTGAGTAACAAGAATACTTTCGCTTTTACTGGGAATAGAAGAGAAGCCTGGCTGTTAGAAATAATTGGGAAGCATTCTCCCCCCCCCCATCAAAAAACTGACTGGCTGAGATAAGACATTGGATAAAGCAGTAAAGAAGTTATAAATTTGGGTAGACTAAACAATTGACTTTTTGGTGGACATGACAAATACCAATTGGACTCTGTGACGTTTGAGGGAAAAGGAGCACTAAAATCTGCCCCTCCCTTGGGCACAATACCTTTTCCGGGTTAGGAAGATCAGCCTGCCACGTACTCAAAATTGAAATGCCTGTCAACTCTGCAGAAGGGAAGTACAGAACTACGCATGACCAGAAACTCCCCCGGTGCATCCAATAAAAGGCTTATATTAAAAACTACGAAAAAGGGAAAGACGGAAGGTCTGTAGCTGCATCATTTCTGGCTGACTTCCTGTTTCCTGTGACTGCTGACCTAGAGCGGCCAGCAAAAAACTCGTTGGTATTTTAAACTTTGAAGAAAATCACAGCGATTGTGATAAAAGCTAACAGTCTACCCACACCCTGGAGAAAATGGAAAAAATCCAAGATCTGTTTGCCCAGCAGTATGAGGCTTCTGCTAGATGGTATGAACAAATGTTAAATGCAAAGCAGATGGAATGGATGGCTGTTACAATGAATGTTGATATCCAGTCACCAACCCAAAAAATAAATGAGGAAGACCTTAGAGGTCCTACAGAATTGCCACTTGATGACAAGAAAGAAGAAATACAGAGGAAAAACTCGGATGAAATGGGAAATTTCAATAAGCAAAGTGCGATAATCCTGCTACCAACAATGGATTTGACAGTGAAGGACTTAGATTTGTGTCTCTATAACCTGCTTGAGGAAATCTTTAATATATGCTTGGAGGACCTAATAAGCAAGAAAATTGGAGCTGACAAGATTCTTTTACTTGAACGTGGGATGGAACAGACTACAACCTGGATCTCCTATGAAGACCATCTGTATGCAGAAGAGACTTTAATAATGACCTCCAAGGATGATTTCCGATGCCTATTGCTATTGGAGGCAAGAAGGAAATGCTGGAAATTCCGAGCAAAGAAACTAATATAAAAGAGTTGGGTCTTTCTTGGTGATACGATTAAAGGGAATGGGTTAAAGGGATTGGTTTAAATGGAAAGAGAATCATAATTGATACATGTATGAGGTATTAAATGAGAAAATAATAAAAGTTCTTTAAAAAAAAAGAAAGGCACCATTGGATACCAGGCTGAGCCTGGTTCCCATGATAGATTACAGTTATCGCGCCTGGGCGCAGGCCGTCATAACCAGCCGATGGGGCGGGTTTATCTGGATATGTAGCATGGAATTGACGCAGCAGGCGAGGGGCGGAGATGTGACGATGTTTAACCCATTCGTCATGGGCAGGACTGAAATGTTTCCAACGGACTAGGTATTCCAGGCCCCCCCATGAATGCGGGAATCAAGGATCTTGGAAACCACACAGTACTCCTCCCCCTCACCATTTCGGGAACCTCTCGAGGCTCTTCTGGATGCCACTGAGATGCGGGCACATACTGTTTTAATAAACTGACATGAAAAACTGGATGGACCCTTTTCAACTTCTTGGGGAGTGCAACTCCACCGTGAGTTCATTAATAACTTGGGTGATAGGGAAAGGTCCAATGTATTTTTCACTCAGTTTTTTGGAGGGTCGCAGAGACCATAGATTTTTGGTGGAGAGATATACCAGATCACCCACCCTGAGAGTCCAGCCGGGGGACCGATGCTTGTCCGCTTGAGCTTTATATTTTCTTTTGGCCCGTTCTAAGTTTTCAGTTAACCAAGGCCATGTAGACTGGATGGTTTGAATCCAGTCTGTCGATGTCAGGCTGTTATCTCGGTTTAGATGTTTCCTTTCGTTTCTCTGCTGAACCGTCCAGACTCAAGGACGGCTACACATACCAAAGCCTGGGAACGCCACTCCTGGGAAATAATGCTCTGTTTATGCTTTGTAATCTCCCGCCGTTTCTCTGCCTTATATTTCCAAATAACGGGCAAGACAAGCCATAGCTGTCATCTTGCCTTTCATGCACTGTATTGCCTATTTGACCAGTAAAGCCATCTGCTTGGAATCTGATTGTCTCTGTGGTGATTTCTGGTTCGATGGGTCAAGAGCTCACAGTCATCTCCGGACCCCCGCCCCCGACACATCCACCTGCCCGAAGGGGCCAAACTCCTTGCCATACACAATGCGGAAGGGGCTGAAGCCTGTGGATTGATGAACAGAATTTTTATATGCATACTCTGCAAAAGGCAATAGATCAACCCAATCATCTTGATGATAATTCACATAACATCGGAGATAACATTCTAGTACAGCATTCACTCTTTCCGTCTGTCCATCTGTTTGGGGGTGGAAGGCACTTGACAGTTCAACTCCTACCAGTTTGAGGAAAGCTTTCCAGAACTTGGCTATAAATATAGAGCCGCAGTCTGAGATTATCTTGCGCGGGAAAGAATATTTGAATATGTGTGTCACAAATAAGTGAGCCAGTCTTTGAGCGGAGGGCATGCCTGCACAAGGGATTAAATGCACCTGTTTGGAAAAAAAGGTCCGTAACCACCCACAGGACAGTTTTCCCTTGACTTAATGGTAAATCAGTCATGAAATCCATGGCAATTCCCTCCCATGTCCCTTGAGGCACTTCTAACAGTTTTAGTAGCCCGGTGGGCTTGCTTGTCAGACATTTCGCAGTGGCGCATACTGGACAGCTGCGGATGAAGGAGTCCAGATCAGAACGCATACCCGCCCACCAGAATTGACGACAGAGCAAATGTAGTGTCTTTACAAACCCAAAGTGCCCAGAGGTTTTTGCTCCATGAGCTAGTTCTAACACCTCTGCTCGCAAAGTTTTAGGCACGTACAATTTAGAGTCTTTGACCCATATTTCTCTCCGCTGCTCAAGACCTGAAGGCAGTACATTGTTATTCCTCTCGGTTAGGCACTCACGTATCAAAGTGTCACTGAAAGACTGGGGCAGTCCTGCTGGAATGACAGGGTCGCCCCCCGCTTGCGGTTGGGTTGGAGAGTCACTGCTCGTGTCCTTGGGCGGCGGCGGACTAGGAGGGACAATTCCCTTAGTGGGTTGCAAGGAGTCGCTCCCAGCCTGGGCTTGCCGCGCCTGGGCGCGCATGAGGACTGCTAAGGTGGGGAGGATACCTCTTTGCTCTGGAGTAAACAGGGACTCGGTGGATTGTTCCACCTTAACAGGATATTGAGGAAGTCTAGAAAGAGCATCAGCTAAGAGGTTTCTTTTGCCCGGAATGTGTTTGATTACAAAACGAAAACGAGAAAAGAAGTCCGTCCATCTGATTTGTTTTGCGGTGAGTTTGTGAGTCCCAGTTAAAGCCTCCAGGTTCTTGTGATCTGTCCAAACCTGGAAGGGAGTCTCAGCACCTTCTAGGAAGTGACTCCAGATAGTTAAGGCGTGTTTCACTGCTGCCGCCTCTTTTCCCCAAATGGGCCAGTTGAGCTGAGACTGGGAAAATTTAATTGAGAAATAGGCACATGGGAATAACTGGCCACCTTCCCCTTCTTGCTTGAGGGCCCCTCCCATGCCTATTTCAGAAGCATCCACCTGAACAATGAAAGGGCGGTCACAATCCGAATGCTTAAGTATCGGTTCAGTTGTGAACAAACGTTTCAAAGTCTCAAAGGCTACCTGACAGTCTGGGGTCCATTCTATTTTAGCGGAGGGCTGGATAGCGGCAACTCCTTTACCCTTGGTTTTGAGTAAGTTAGTAATCGGAAGCGCAACTTGTGCAAAGTCTCTGAGGAAATGGCGGTAAAAATGAGCGAACCCGAGAAATCTCTGTACTTGCTTGTGAGTAGTTGGTGGCTCCCAGTCAACTACTGCTTCTACCTTGTCTGGGTCCATGGTTATTCCTTGGTGTGAAATTCTATAGCCTAGAAAGGTTAGCTCCCTTTTATGGAATTCACAATTGGAAACCTTAGCATAGAGGTGGTTCTCTCTGAGCCGTTGCAGAACTTCTGTGATGTGCTCATCCAAACTCTTGGAGTAGATGAAAATGTCGTCTAAGTAAACTACCACCCCTCTAAACAACAAATCATGGAGGATCTCAATCATTTGCATGAAGACCCCCGGTGCCCCTTTTAATCCGAAGGGCATTACAAGGTACTCAAACATCCCAAAGCAACTGGAAAAAGCATTCAGTGATTCATCCCCCTCTCGAATACGTATGCGATAATACGCTTCAACCAAGTCCAATTTGGTGAAAATGCGTCCTTTCTTTAGCTAGCTTAGGAGATCTGGAATGAGGAGAATGTAGTAGGCATTAGTCTGGGTGACTGCGAAGTTTGCGAAAGTCTATACACAGTCTTAAGTCACCTGTCTTTTTACGCACAAAGAAGGCAGGAGCGCGGTGGGGGTCTGTGGAGGGGCGGATGAAGCCCCATGCCAGATTCTTGTCAATAAAGTCTTTCAATACTGCCTTTTCTTTGGGATTGATAGGATAAATCTTACTCTTAGTTAAACGTTCCCCCCTCCACTTCAATAGCACAATCTGTTGCGCGGTGGGGGGGGGGGTAGTACATCAAACTCTTTGACATCGAAAACATCTGCAAAATCTCGATATTTGGGAGGCAATTGTGGATCAGCATCTCCTGCCGTCAAGGCAGAACTTAGGATGGCTACCTCTTTTTGCTGCTGTTCACATTGCGGTTGGCCGAATTCAAGTGTTTGGGCTGCCCAGTCTATTATGGGGCTATGCCCCCGAAGCCAGTTTACTCCCAGGACCACTGGAAAGTGGATGCTGGGCACTATATTGAAGCGGATCTGTTCCCAATGGTCCCCCACTCCCATGGCGACTGCCCGTTCACCTGTCAACCGGGCCCCCTTTGAAGTCACTCCCGTCCATCTGGGCAAATCGGAGGGGCTGCGGTAAAACTCTTGCTTTTATGTTTATGTTTTTAAAAGTGTCCTCACTGATTAGTGTACGAGCACATCCAAAATCTACTAGAGCCTTAACCGCTGCTTGGGGACCCCCCCTTATAATGTTGCAATATTACATCAAGAAACATAGTGTCTTCCACTTCTCTCACCATTAGCAGAGCTGTGGCGTGTGCAGTCACTTTGGTCCACAGTGGCGCTCTGTTCACTGCAGACCCTGCTCGTTTTTTGTCAGCTCCTGGATGGGAACGAGTTCAGGGCTGCTAAGGATCCCCAGGTCCTGTCTTCTTCTTCCGATGTATTCGCGTCGGCGGGACTAGAGGTGATTTTAATGAGCCTTCATTTGTAATCCGAGCCCCCGACGGGGTAGGAAGGAGCGGTGGCAACCATTTACGAGCAACCTTGTCGTTCATGTGGAGGGCGACGGGTGGTTTGCACCCGCTTGGCGTAGTGCTTTTGCAACGGCTCTCCCCACCGCTCCGGGGATGTCCTGAATGCGGATCTGGCTTGGGACGAGCAGAACGTGCAGGGCAAGTTGCAGCAAAATGGCTCATCTTACCACAAATGAGACATGCTCCCTTTTGGAAACGTTTGACCAGGTCCGAAACAGGAGTGGTTGGTCTCCATGGAGGTGGGGCGGCACAGTCTTGCCATGGACCTGTTTCCTTCGCTCTGCGCCTGGAGAGACAGAGGGATTGCCGGAGGCTTTCCACCTCCTCCGCAAGGTGGACCCATTCCTTGAGGTTAGGTGGATCTTGTTGCATGTAAGCCCAGTATAGAACTTCAGGGTGCAATCCTTAACGAAAGTATTGCACTCAAGTAGCTTCACTCCAGTCAGTAACTCTGCTGGCCAGACGTTGAAATTTCCCGGTGTATTCTCGGACAGACTTGGTGTCTTGGCGCAATTGAAGGATGGCTGCCTTAGCCTTGTCACTTCAGAAGGGATCCTCAAACCGCCTTCTCAGGGCCCACATGAAGTCATTCAGGGTCCGTATGGATCTGGCCCATGAATCAAACTGTTGGATCATCCAATCCGCCGCCTCTCCCTGTAATAGGGAGGACACGTATTCCACCCGGTTGTCCTCCGTGGGGAACCACTGCCTTTGCTCTCTCATGAAGCTGTCTACCTGATGCAAAAAATAGGGTAGGGATTCCGCAGAGCCGTTAAAAGTCACTCGTAAGTCTTTTAAGGATGCATGCAGACGGGGCGGCGGGTATGGCAATGCGGAGGGAATCCCCCCAGCCATTCCGGCGGGACTTGCGGCGGCGCTGGCGGCGGCACTTGTGGCAGAACTTGAGGAGGAATGCCAGGCTGCTGTGGCAGCGGCAGCAATCTCACCGGGGATTGTTGCCTCTGTCTCCATTCGCGGCATAGAGCATCCATTCACTCTTGCATTTGGGCCATCTGCTGCTGTAGTTCTCGGTTCTGGAAGCGCAAACGAGAAACTTCATCTGCCGGTCCACCTCCGCGCTGGCTCTGGGAAATGCCGAACTGTGCATTCCAATCCTCAGCTGCTTCTCCACCGTACCACCCCTGAGATACATCGAAAGGAGCATTCCAGTCTTCAGCATCCTCTCTGTCCGAATCTCCCTCCCCCGGGTATTCACAGATATCTTGGGTCAGGGCATAGTGTACGGTAGCCCATTGACGACGAGCTAGGTGTCTTGGGAGAGCCATGATCGGAAGAGAGCGAGAGTGTGAAGTCCTCCTCTCCCAATCCTGGTCCCGATCCCAGCCGTCCAGTATCCTTGGATCGTGCTCCAAGGGCTTCTGCTCTGGCGGTTTCGGATGCCCAGGTCGCAACCAACTCCGCTGTCCGGGCCTCGGCTTTGGCCACAGCCGCTCCCAATTCCGCCACCTGAGCCACGACGGTGTCTCTGAGAAGTTGCTCCAACAGGGGCGTTAGAAACAGTTTCACCTC
Source organism: Euleptes europaea (assembly GCF_029931775.1). Taxonomy (NCBI): domain Eukaryota; kingdom Metazoa; phylum Chordata; class Lepidosauria; order Squamata; family Sphaerodactylidae; genus Euleptes; species Euleptes europaea. The sequence continues at coordinate 76,328,224 of NC_079321.1, forward strand.
TTCCAGGTTGTTAAGCAGCGGCATTATTTGCCATGCCACGTCTGTCGCAGCGGACCCAAAATCTGACAACAACAGTTCTTGGATTTGGGCTTCTGAGGCCAACGGCGGTAGTTTCATGATGCGTAACACAATTTTGGCGGCAGCGTTACTCGCCTCGAACTGAAAGCGGTTGTCTCCGGAGCCTTCAGCCATAGCAGCCCGTAAAAAAGGACTGTCCAATAAATCCTCAAGAGCTGCGGTGCACTTGACCCACTGAGTTAGTAAGGAAGTCCCTTCTTGGGTGAGCAGGGTCTGCTCCTCCGGCGCCCCCCAGCGGTACTGCTATTCAAGTGACGGAATTGGTTTAAAAGGTAGGACCTGGTGGCCTTCCTCCTTTCCTCACGCCGGTGCTGGTCGACCTCCCTCTGGGCACTCCAGATTTGATCCTCAGTCTCCTCTTGAAGGAGCTGTCGGAGGATTTCTCGAGCGGTGGAGGCCTTTGGTTGACCCCCCCCCCGGTGGTCCTCTCCCAACGAGGAACCAGTGAACCCAGGGGCTGTTGCCATGCACTTTAGGAATGAGGCAAAAACCATATTCCTTGAAATAAAAAAAAGAAACTAAAATAAAAAAGAAAGTGAAAAGGACTTGAGTCCTATTGTAAGGTCTGAGTCCACCTGTCAAATCCCAAACAACAGAACATCCAGACAGAGTCGTCTAAGAAGCAGTTTATTTGGGAAGCATAAGGTGTATAGCAGCAACTTACAAGAAAAGGTACGAGGACTCAAGTGGGGGGAAGTGGGCAGGTTGAAACATATACATCAGAAAGGCACCGTTGGATACCAGGCTGAGCCTGGTTCCCATATAGATTACAGTTATCGCGTTGGGGCGCAGGCCGTCATAACAAACCTCTGAGCTACTCGACCTTGACTCCAGCTGCGCTCTCAGCCTGGAGCTCACAGCTATCCTGACCAGGCTTACTAAGCATGTCTAGTGAGGGAGTTGTCAGGGAATGCACTACACATTATTTACTTAGAGCATTTTTAGAATTGCTTCCAATTGCTGAAGACCAAGCCAGGGCCTGAAAGTTTTATCACACGCCCCTTAAGACAGCTAGCTTTCTATACACAGTTGTAAACTAACAATGCCATGAGGAATTTAATCAGGACTTAATCTTGTTGGAAGTTAATTTGGCTCATATCATCATTAACTTAAATAGTGAAATATCTCATCATGGGGCTGGATATCCAAGAGGACACAATATAAGGAAGCTACGTGGGCTCTACTGTTCAGAGGCAAGTCATTAGTTTGAATTCATCTATCCCAGAAAAGCACATGATGGCCCACATAATTAATGATTCTTTGAACCAAAGTATCTAACTGAAAAATCTTGTTCTATTATTGTCCTGAAAAAAACTGGAATGAACCAGCTGTGCCTTTGGAAGTGCTCTTTTTTTAACAGGTACATTATGGTGAACTGTGGGGTTTAATTGGGCTCCAGCTGGGGCTAATGGTTTTTATCCACCTTCCTATTTGTTACAACAGCAGGTTGAGCAGGAAACAAAAACACTGCCACCACTCTGTGAGTCTAGGACAGAAGCTGCAAACAGGAGAGACAAATATTTGAGTTTACAAGTGCATTAGAAAAATGCTTAGAAGAAAATCTGAGGCAGAAAAGAGCAAACAGCCTTTATTATATAGAAATAAATGGATAATGTTCAGTTACTATGTAATACCAAAGGTAACATACTATTAGAGTTTGAAGCCCTTGCTCTGAGTTTCTTTCCCCAATGACAACGGAATGTAACTATGGAGTTAACGTAAGGAATTATATATTTGTGTACTACACCTTTATGGACTACGCCTTTATGATCTTGTACCTGTCAGAGGATGTAGTGATAGCCACAGGCATAGACAGCTTTAAAAGGGGATTAGATAGATTCATGAAGGATAGGTCTATCAGTAGCTACTAACCATGCTGACTAAAGGGAACCTCCATGTTCATAGGCAGTCAACCTCTGAATCTCAGGGCCAGGAGACAACATTAGAAGAAGGCCTTCGCCTCTATTCCCTGTTGTTGGCCCTCCAGAGGAAACTGGTTGGCCGCTGTATGAAACAGGATGCTGATCTAGATGGATCACTGGTCTGATCCAGCAGGGCTCTTCTTAAGTTCTCAATTAATGATATTACTACTGAAGTAAATTGAAACTAAAAACTTTGTGGTCAGTTGGGGGCCCTTGCCCAATTTTATCTCTTCCTACAAAAAATACCCAAAGGATAAGGATCTGCAATCCTACATGGCCATCTAAGTTATGTATGCCAAAGCAAGATAAAAATTCAAGCCTGTTCTGACCAAAGATTAGGAGGTTATTGGCAGGAAGACAGAGCACCACCCTTTTGCCAGTAGAGGATAAGGCAAACGCAGTGGCTGTTAGCTGCTTGATTCCTTTTAGAGTGTAGCACACTTTGGTAATGTTAGAAAATTATGCCAGAGGGTTTAGCATGTCTCTTTATGGTTTTTTCAAGAACTTCTTACCATTGTCCAGGTTTGAAGGAAACATAAATAGTAGCTTCTGGTGATGAGGTAAAAGTGGGCTCACTCAGTTCTATCCACCTCCTGCATGGTAAAAGCTTCATTGTGATCTCCAGGAAGCCCTGTAGTTTGATGGGGACTCTACCGACTGATGCCTTGGTGGGGGCCTGGAACACTGATGGGAATAACTCCCAGGGCTCTTGCTTCCAGGTTTATGATGAAGTTATAAGGGTAGGACTACAACTAGAGCAACACTTATGGAAGATTTGTTATGCTATATAACATAAGCATGCTACAGAGCCCATTTGTAGGCATATGAGATGGCAGTAATAGTGATGATTTCTGGTCTGCTAACATTCTATCAGCTAAATCTCTTCCAACACAATTATTTAGGTTAATTCAAGACACAACAATTTTGAGAAGTGAGTCACAAAAGTGACCAGAATTTAGCACTATGCTTTGATAATTTTGTGTGTTTGCTGAGAAAAGCTGTTAGATCTAATCATATTTAGATATTATATTAAATACTAATCAGATAATAGAAGTATTAGAAGTGTTGTATGGTCAATGTTACATATGTTCAGCTTCGAATCTATCTCCCTAACAGAATCCTGGGAGTTGTGAACCCGATACAGGTAAGTTATTTTGTTAAAATTAATTACATTAATTTCAACAGCCTCTAAAAGATGCTATATATTTTCTTTATTTTAAAAAAATCCATTGTGATAAGAGATCATGACGAATGACCAGTACCAAATTTTCCTTTTGAAGGAAAAATAATTGAGAGTGGTAGTTTGAGGGTTTTGTGTTTGTTGTTGTTACAGCCAATGGCCAGCATAGAATTACAAAATAGTGCAGGTACATAATTGAGGGTTTTATAACATCTTGACCTGTTCCAGTCTGGTGTCAGGATGGAGATTTTACCTGTGGCTCCAGGGGAAGGAGGGAATCTCCAATTAAAACTGGCTAGAGCTGGAATGGTTTTCTTCATTTTTTGTCTGGACATATCCAGAAAGACATCTTGGGAGACTTGAGTAGGGGTAATGTGACCTATCCTGTGATGTTCAACAGGATTCAATCCTTTCACTAATGTTGTCTAATTTACCAAAGACCTGCAATAAGACAAGGCAACAAGTTCTCCAAGGAAATATCTATTTATTACTGTTCAGAAAATTACTCTACCACACCAGGAAGTTAAGCTCGTTTAGACAGACCAACATCATGTATATTACTTCACCCTAAAGGACAGAAAAGGTGTGTTTTTGTTTTCCTTTTGAGAGCAGATATGTTAAGAATAAAGTTATTTTTAAAATACTACCACCTAACTTGTTGTGAAAATTAAGAAGCTACAGGAACCAGGACCTCCTTGTGGAAATCACCTATTTAAAGTTCCCTCATAGTTGCTATTTTAATTTTTGACTAAAATAATGAAAATTCAAGTTGCTGCATAGACAATGAAAGTATTACTCAACTTTTGGAAAAGGTTTTTTTGTGTAATGGACAAAATGTTAACTCTTGTATCAGATGCCCCCCAAAGTCTCTCTTTTAGGTTATCTAGATGACAATTTGCCAGCTCAAGCAGAACTGGTGATTAATTATTGTCATAAAATGAATCAGTCATACACTGGCAAGGACTATTAAGTTTTTCACTGGATGAATAACTCTAGAAGATGTAAGAACTAGAGGGAAAATTAAACTTATATTATATGAAGATGATCTTTACACAGAGATGACCATTTCGAACATGTGTCTTGTACCATAGCATGTGCAACTGGCACTGAATTGCTATTTATGGGCAACTGGCATGGAAGAAAGAGAGAATCTCATAGAATTTACTAAAATGCTTATACTGAGAGGCAATTGATACATCTGCCAAGTGAGAAGACAAATAGGTTGCTGCACAAGCTACATGTTAAGGATATTCATTTCAGAGTTATTTTTTGTAACAGTATTCGAAAATACATTTGCCTACCTGATTTATATACATCTTTGAAAATTCATTTCCATTCATTTTCAAATTTAAACTGACTTTTAAGTTTAATACAGTGCTCCTTTGAGGAACTATACTGTCTGTGTAGTTTTGTAAGATTATCCCTCAAGAATTAAAAAGGCAAAGATAAACCTGTATGGACGTTCAACTGCACCAAGCAGAACTCATGATCCAAACTATTCCCTTTATCAGCCAGATCCAATCCAGATTACCAAACTAGTAGGGAAGAACCATATAAAGCAACACTGAGCACAACTATAATTTGCAAGAAGATTTGGGAGGGAAGTTCAAAAGTCAGAGACTTAGTACCCATTCCCACTCTCAGGCCGTGACCCAACTCTGGAAAGATTAGATCATGTAAGATTTCTAACTTCCCCAGGGCTGATCCTCTTTAGGGTCTGGTCAGATCTTAATCAAACAGTAATAGTCCTTGACTTGAACTGATTGAGTGGATCCAACCATCACCCAGGAACCTTTTTCCAAAGGAAGAGCCACTTAAGAATGAGACCCCTGCCCTTCACAGTAGTACTCAGTGCAAGTATCTGCATAAGGAGATGGGACAGGAAAGCAGCGTAACCATGTTTCATGAAAATTCCCTCTTGGTTAACAAGTGCCCAATCCCACAAACCATTTATTTAAAGGATATCTACTTGGTGTTGGGAGCCCAAACAAGTTGGGAATTCTGTTGATGTGGTTCACATTCACTTCCTAAGAGATTCTTAAATGAGTGTACAGAAGAAGTCTTGGGTTTGGTATAGGAATTCACCCACCAGATTCAAGTCCTGGGAGATGCCTGTAGCGGAATTTAGTGACAACTGTGTACACTGTGTAGTTCATTGATGAATTCCTATTGGTTTACTTTTGTTTGAATAATATTAGCAGGCATGAATTAACTTTGGTTCTTAGACTTGCTTATGAGACTTCCTGTGAAAATTACAAGCATGCATATTTTCTCACTGTTTCAGTGTTCTCCATTTAGCCTCGAACAAATTAACCAAACAAGTCAAAGTGAACCAGATCTACCATTCACTGTTAAAATGAAGTGTTAATTGTTGGTTCCATGCCCAGAAAAATCCAGGAAGAAGAGTAGAAATTTGATATTTAGCTGGAAAGTATCACTGCATGCTCAGAGGAACATCATGCTTTAGCCAGTAAAAATCAGGAGATGCAGTAGAGGCATGATCTTTCACATGTAGGCACACTCTATATAAGGTGATAATATCATGTAGGAATGTCATGTATGCTCACTTGTTCTTAACTGCCATGACCTATTCTAGGGCAATCTGTTTATTTGTTATTATTATCTCACCCTTTTAAGAATTATTAGATTCATTTCAAAGAAAGCTTTTAACTAAACTGAGTTTTAACTAAACTAACTTTTAACTAAACAGAGTTATTGGCTGGGGAAGAAAAGGTTTTCACTCTGAAACTGGGAACAAAAAAATAAAATTAGAACAGGAAGCTTACTCAAGCAATAAACAAAATGGGTCCAATTTGTAGATCTGAAGGGTTGCTCAAAATTAACCAACTGGAACAACAGCTTGAGTACAAGTGGTGGAATACTTGGGCTAAATTTCAGCAAACACAGCTCAGAGCCTAATATACTCCATAGAAATGTTAACGGAACAGAGATCTTGGTCAATGTTAAATCCAGCAGATCTATTATAGATAACTAAAAACTTATTTATTCTCATTCACAGGAGCCAATATAACCCAGCAAGCCAATGCTGTAAAGCTCCTCACTGATAAAAGTGTTCATATCTCATCTAACTTGGATGTCACATTGACTTGTAGTTTTGTATCTGACACTGCCATTAGTTATAATTTGTTGTCACCTACAAATTCAGGCAAAGGGCTTATTGGAGGTTTGAGCTACTATTGTCTTCCCCCACCATTGTCTATCATAGCTAGTATCATCTAGCTGAGCAAGGTTAGGCAGCCAGAATGAACTCATCTTTCTCAGATGATTGTCTGCCCAGTACAGGTTCTCATACCTTCATTTTTAAAAAAATATTAATGGATCCATCTGACCTGCATAATTTAGGCCTGTCCTAATCAGTCAAATGAGTTGGAGGGTGGTATCCAGATAACTCCAGACAATTTCAATGAAGATGTTCCAGTCTGGCTTTAGAAAATGTTTTGGGATAGAAATGGACTTGGCTGATTACCTGTATCAGGAGGAAGATAGGAGTATAGCCCTATTATTTCTCCTACATTTATTTGATTCCATAAACCTCAGCTGGATGAACTAGAAGTTAGGGACACAATTTTAATAGAATCATAGAGTTGGAAGGGGCCAGACAAGCCATCTAGCCCAACCCCCTGCTTAATGCAGGATCAGCCTAGAGCATCCCTGACAAGTGCTTGTCCAGCCTCTGCTTAAAGACTGCAAGTGAGGGAGAGCTCACCACCTCCCTAGATACAGTAGGTGATTCCACTGTTGAACAACTCTTACTGTAAATTCCCCCCCCCCAATCCAGCTGGTACCTTTCCCCCCACAATTTAAACCCATTATTACAAGTCCTATCCTTGGCTGCCAATAGGAGCAGCTCACTGCCCTCCTCTAAGAGACAACCCTTCAATTATTTAAAGAGAGCAATCATTTCCCCTTCAACCTCCTCTTCTTCATACTAAACATTCTCAACTCCCTCAGCCTTTCCTCATAGGGCTTGGTCTCCAGGCCCCTGATCATCCTCGTCACTCTCCTCTGCACCCTCTTGATTCTGTCCACATCCTTTTTGAAGTGAGGCCTCCAGAACTGCACACAATACTCCAGGTGCAGCCTGACCAATGCAGTGTACAGCGGAACTATGACATCTTGTGATTTGGATGTTTTGCCTCTGTTGATGCACCCAAAGATCGCATTAGATTTTTTTGTCCCTGCATCACACTGCTGGGCTTACGGTCCACCCATACCCCAAGATCTTGTTCACACACACTGCTGCCCAGAAATGTATCCCCCATCCAGTATGCATGTCCCTCATTTCTGTTACCCAGATGTAGAACTCGGCACTTATCCTTGTTGAATTGCATCCTGTTCACATCTACCTACTTTTCCAGTGTGTTCAGATCTCATTGAATTCTATTTGTCTTCTGGTGTATTTGCTGCTCCTCCCAATTTGGTGTCATCTGCAAATTTAATGAGTAGTCCCTCCACACTCTCATCCAGATCATTTATAAAAATATTGACAAGTACTGGGAACAGAACAGAACCCTGTGGCACTCCACTGGGCACCTCTCTCCATTCAGATGAAATTTTGCAAAGTGTCTCTTCTATTCTGAAAGAAAATTTGGAAGATTTCTGTTCTTCCTGTTGGAAGTTGTCATGAGGGATTTCTTAGGGATCATTATGATCTCCCAAACTTTAACATCTATATGAAGCCACAATAAGAAAATTTTTAAGTACACTAGGAGTAGGAAACCAGCTAGGGAAGCGGTTGGACCACTGGATGACTAAGGGAGGATAAAGTGACTGCTGAGAAACTAAATTAATTCTTCTCATCTGTCTTCACCGTTGAAAATATAGGGCAGATTCCTTCACCTGAACAGAGGTTTTGGGGAGAGGAAAATGAGGAACTGGGGCAAATAGTGGTAACAAGGCAGGAAGTCCTAGAACTTCTAGACAAACTGCAAACTAACAAGTCACAGGGACCGGACAGTATTCATCCTAGAGATGTTCAAGAATTCAAATGGGAAATTGCTGAACTCCTAACAATGATATGTAACATGTGCCTTAGATCAGCCTCTGTACCAAAAGACTGCAGAATGGCCAATGTAACACCCATTTATAAAAAAGGTTCCAGGGGAGATTCAGGAAATTACAGGCCAGTTAGCTTAACAACTGTTCCAGGTTAATTGATGGAAAGCATTATTAAAGACAGAATTGTCAAGCATATAGAAAGGCAAGCCCTGCTGACCAAAACCTAACAGGGCTTCTGTAAAGGTAGGTCTTGTATCGCTAACCTTTTAGAGTTTTTTCAAAGTGTCAATAAGCATATTGACAGAAATGAGCCTGTGGACATTGTGTATTTGGATTTCCAAAATGGCCTCAGTACTCTACTGCTGTCATTGTGAAAAGTGTGAGAAGATGGAAAGCAGACCAAGGTATTTTAAGAGAAGCAGCCTTATCAGCTTTGAAAATTTGCCCAGATTTTTTTAACCATATGTAGAAGCCCAATTTAATTTCTGAACCTTTTAAAAATGTTCACACTGTATTAGGCTGCCCATCAGTTTATCAATCTCAATTCAAAGTACGGGCTATCATATATAAAGCCCTTCATGGCCTTGGACCCTCATATGTAGGATCATCTCTTCCCCTATTCCCCATCACAACACCTTCACTCATCTGACCAGGGACTTCTTCAGTACTTGCAAATGAGTGAGATCAACAACTGGCCATATATGTGAATTCTCTGTTGCGGGCCCATGTTGAGGAATGAACATACAAAGCTGCCTTATACTGAATCAGACCCTTGGTCCATCAAAATCACTATTTTCTACTCAGACCAGCAGTGGCTCTCCAGGCTCTCAGGTATTCACATCACCTACTTGCCTAGTCCCTTTAACTGGAGTTGCTGGGGATTGAACCTGGAACCTTCTGCATGCCAAGCAGATGCTCTATACCACTGAGCCACAACGCCTCCCCTGGCAAAATAGTCTGCCTGAGAAGATCAGGAAGCACCCCGCCAATTTAGGCATTCCATAAGCTATATAAAAAAGAATTCTTAGGAGGGCATTTTTATAAAGGCAATAGGACTATATTATGATGCAGTAGTTCAAGAAGGTACATAAACAGAACAGGACTGTGGGCTACATTACTGTGTATAGTATAAATTATATGTTTGCCATATGTATTATCTTATTCTCGCTACATTGTTACCTATCAATGTAATTCCATCTTTGGCATTGTTAACATGTGATAACTGGCCTCTTGTTAAAGACTAACATAAGCTTTCATGAACTATAGCCCACTTCCTCAGATGCTTATAAGTGGATGCTTACCATGCAATCATTTTATATAGAAGGTTTGAAATAAAACAAGTAGGGCCAAGGGGCCATGAAATATCATTATATAACATTCAAATCTGATCAGGAAAAAAACAAACACAGGAACCATTAGCTAGTAATACTAAGCTAGTTAACACTTGTAATGGGTGTGAGGTCACCAGTTATAAGAGTTACTGTGAAATAAAATTCCTAGGCCCCAATTCAACTGAGGTGGGGAACATCGTATGAAACTTTCGAATAACGCCCAGCTATCTCTTTGAAGTTCTTTTGTTGAAGGAAACAGAGCTTCCCAGTAGGTCAGAAACAGAACATCCCACTGGACTGAAATCTTCTCACAATGGTTTCTAGACTTTTAATGTCAGATCTTTATCTGATTTGAACAGGAATTAACCTGTTTGCCCTAGAGAGAGAACAGAAAGGCACAGTCAAATATATAACTGCATATATGACATTGGAGGATGGACAGGTGCAACATGGCTTTGCTGGTCTTATTAATATTGTCTGAGTGTACATGGAGACAAAGTTGTCAGCTTGGAGAGACAGTAATAGAGGTACCCAGGCCAATGAGTTTTAATCATTCAAATTCTAAAGAGACTATACTACTGTTAATACATGCAAAGTTGCTCGACCTGGTGGAATGCTCTGTCTGGTGACATCAGGGCCCTGCGGGACCTTAAAGGGTTTTACAGGGCCTGCAAGACAGAGCTATTCCGCTAGGCCTATTGAGGACAGCCACAAATACCATCTGCTGGACTCCCTATTCTCCCCCTTGTTATATTATTGATGTTAACTGAGGGGTAACCTGCTGCGTATATCCAACAACATGAGTTTAGGTGCCATCTGTAGTTCTGTAGTTTTTAAGTTTTTTAAAGTTTTAATTGGGATTTTATTGTTTTAAATTTAGATTTTGTGGTTAATGTTATTATTGAAGTATTAATGTATCTTGTATGATGCTATGCGCCCTGGCATTGGCCAGGGTAGGCGGGCGGGCTATAAACAAACAAACAAACAATGCAATTGCTTCCAAATATGGTGCCTTACACATGGTATACCGATTTTCATATTGTGGTTATATATTTGTTTCCACATTCACTTCAAGGTGCTGGCTGTAGCCTTTAAAGCGTACTACAACCTAGCACCCTCCTACATGAAGGATCACCTCTCCCCATACAAATTCCTTCAGAAGTGCCATTCATCTGAACATTTCTGCCTGTAAAGTTGTAAAAAGAGGCACTGAGGGTAGGGTTGCCAACCTCCAGGTACTGCTGGAATTACTGAGATATAATGGACAACATATAATAGGCTACAGTAGGACCACATCAATCCGTGATAAATTAATACACACTGATACATTTATTGATAATGATACACACAGTAAAATCAGTGGGCACTACCGGTGCCATGCTTAGCCTGCAATTTGGCACTTGAAGTCAAGGAGTTTAAACGGCTAGATAGTGATTTTGTTTTTAAACTCAAAGATTTTTCCAACTGTAACACTAAATTCTGTGTTTACTGCTTAATTTGCCCTTGCCAAAAAATTTATATTGGATCCTCCATACGCCCCATTAAAACTAGAATACTTGAATATAAATCTAGAATAAGGGCGGGCATTTGCTCAGCCCCTGTTGTGGAGCATTTTCTCAGAGCACGTCATAATGGGAATGAACTCCGTTTTTTTTGTTCTTTGGTGCTTGAAAGGTAAACCATTTGACAAAAGAAACACTGAAAGATTACTAAGACAAAAGGAAGCTTATTTTATTCATTTATTTCAATCTATGGAACCACAAGGTTTGAATTTAGACAATGATTTATCATGCTTTATTTAATCATGTACCTTTAAGACACTGGGACTGCATATGCCACCTGTGGCTAATTTAACTTCACACACTTTGCAGCTGAGGCAGTTACTTGCAGTATCCCGGTGGGAACAGTTGAAATGTTGAATTTGTCTGTACAATCTGTGTACTGACAATGTTGTATCCTGTATTGGAACCTTAATTTGAAAGACCATACACAGCTTGATCTCCTATCAGTTTGAGAAAGAGACTGTATTTAAATCGGATAACCTTATGTGCATATAAGAGAAACTTGAACTGTAAGTAACACTCATTATTATAACAGTACATTTAAAAAAAAAAATGTAAATAATATAAGCATCTTTTCCTATATAGAAATTGAACTGGTGAAGAATACAGAAACGATCATCTTCCTAGCAACTTCTATATGAAGAATTCCTTGATGCTTGGCTCTTAAACTAGCATTTTGTACCTTGGACTTTGAAAGAGTTTTGTATTATATTGTGTGTTTGTTATATGTTAATTTGTACACTTGATACACTTTGATACACTTTGTCACACTTGTGCGTTGTCCGTTATATCTCAGTAATTCCAGCAATTCCTGCACTTTTCTTCCTTACCTGTGGTATCAGTGCAGTGGTGTTTACTTTGGTTGCTTAACCTCCAGGTACTAGCTGGAGACTCCTGCTATTACAACTGATCACCAGCCGATAGAGATCACCTGGAGAAAATGGCTACTTTGCCAATTGGACTCTATGACACTGAAGTCCTTCCCCAAACCCGTTCCTTAGTCTCCACCTAAAAACCTCCCACTGGTGGCAAAGAGGTACCTAGCAACCCTAAATGAGGGTGTGTGTGCAATTATAGCTTTAAATGTTCTCTTGAAATCTTCTGAAGTTTCCTACAATCAGGATGGTAGGCATTTTCCTGATCACTGCCCATTGCTTAGCCAGGTGGGTTTTCTTTTGTTTATAGCAATTATTGAAAGGTTTTGTTTTTGGTTTTAAGTGTTGTTTAAATTTTGTACAATAAGATTCTTTGAATTTTTTAAAAAGGAGAAAGGTAGGATTTTTAAAAAATAAATGAGTAAACCAATGGCCTAAGACCATTTCTGTCATTTCTTTTGCCTTTTCAAATTTCAAATTGTGGATCTCTTTGAATGTTTTGGCAGACAATTGCTATGCACATGCTGCCAAGACAATACTTTATAGAATGAAAACACACTGTATATCTCTGGAGCAAATTTACTGTGGCACAAGTTTTTATGGGCCAGAGGTGCAGGAAAAATATGCCAGAGTAAATTAATCTATCATCTGAAGAGCCACAAATTGTCACTGCTGCTACAACAGATTAAAGTTACCTATCAATCTGGAATTTGTCACTTGAACTCATGTTACCATACGAATATCCCCAGCCATTTTCTTGATTGGTGTATGCACACACAAGTTACGTATTTTTAAAAAAACATATAGAAAAAAACAGCAAGCCACAAGTTCCTGGAAAAATATGCGTAAAATCACTTCCCATTTAGCTGCCATCTACTCTTAGACCCTCTTTTAAAGCATATTAACTAGTGTTTGTGTGATGCCAAAAAGAGGTAGAAACATATAACAATTTAATTGATTGTTGCTTCCTAGAAGGTGGAGAAAAGCTGAGTTCTTAACTATATTGTCCCAGAATATTTTTATCATAGTACCTCAAAAAAATGAGGAGGGGAGCTGTACAGTTCACTGGAATGTCATCAATCTTCCAACCCAAGTTTTCCAGGAAAACATATTTCAAGATGTTTATCCAGCTATGACCATCAGACATATGGTTGCCTGTTTTAGATTTATTAAGCTCCAAACATTTCAAAATAAAGTCTTCCAGATGCTTTTGCCCAGTCATCCAGTTCATAGATATTTCTCTGTCCTACATATCACTCACGGGGCTAGGGTTGCCAATTGCCAGGTAGTTGAAAGAAAGTATAGTAAGGGCTCTATAAATGACATACAAACTCTTATTCTATAAGCCAGTGAATTTAGTGACAAAAGTGAAAAAATTACATACAATCTAATAAAGGAAACTTATGAAAATAACTATGAGTACATGTGAGGCAATACAATACAAAAATACAAATATATATATATTTTGGCTTATCTCATTCAATGACTTATTAGTCTCTTAGAATTTTGTACTGTTCATATGCTTATTGTTCCCTCAGGAACCGGGAGAAAGCTGACGAACGATAGGTGGAGAGGAACGCTGTCCGGATGCTTTGCGTTTTCACTACCCCGTGGGCAGCTTCATCAGCTCTCCTTTCAATTGGAGTCAAAACTCCTTCAATAAGTTACCATATTCATATAATCTCTCTGAGGTTAGAAGTTTCACGCGCCCACTGGACTGCCAGATAGTCTCCACTGGGCCTGGGTGACTTTTTTGGGGGGGGTCAACTCCTTTATTTTTTAAAGGTTTGTAGGAAAATTTGTCTTGTTTATTCCTGGCTCCAGTCTCAGGTGTAAGTATCCAAAGATTTGGCAGTGTTGAGAATTAGATCTATTGATCCTGATTTGTCAAAGCACGAAGGAATACTTCAACATGTACACAGGAAAAAAAATCACTGGGACAAAACAAATAGCACAAAATAAAGACTCATTAATACTGTAAAATTCATTTTTGCCAAATTATCCCAATATGAGGCGGCCTTAGACCATGTTTTTTTTTTAAATTCTTCCATATCTTTACCATGTAGGAATTCCGTTAATTTGGCCATCCTCATATACATCCATAATTTCTCTCTCCAGTCAATAATTGAAGGCTTATTCGCTTGCTTCCAAACTTTAGCTATCACGATTCTTGCAGCAGCAAAACTGTATTGGCAAACAACCCTATCATTATTACTCATATTTTTTGGCGGAATACCCAATAAACAAAAAATTGACTTTCTTTTTACTTTACTATTCATCAGTTTATTCGTTTCCCTTAGTACTTTTATCCAAAAGCTTCTAATTTTTTAACATAACCACCATACATGCATATATGTATCTCTTTCCTTTCCACATTTCCAACATAATCCCATGTCTCCTCTCTTTATCTTAGATATCATCACTGGGGTTATATGCCATCTATAAAACATTTTATAAAGGTTTTCTCTAATTTCGTTAGTTATTGTAAACTTAAATTCCCTCTTCCGTAAGTTTTCTCATATTTCCAAATCAATATTAGATCCTTCATCCATTTGATCATAACTGGTTTAATCCTTTCTTGTTCCAAATTAATTACAATTAATAATTTATACATTCTACCTATCAATCCTTTATTTCCTTTTATTAACATTTTCTCTATTTCAGATTTACTTTTATTAAATCCAAGCTGATTATCTTTATTAAATATATCTCTTAACCTATAATACATAAACCAATCCTTTATTTCAAGTTCTTCCCTGCTTTTTAAAACCTATTTTCCATCTTTCCATTCAATAATATTCCTATAAATATCCATTTCTAAATTCAAGTGTATTCCACTTCTCATATGAGCTTCTACTGGGTTAACCCATCCCAGAGTCTTGTTTTCTAAAATCCTTCTATACTTTTTCCATATTTGGAATAGTCCAACTCTAATAATATGAATATTAAACTCTTTATTTACCTTTTCCTTCTCATACCATAAATATGCATGCCAACCAAAACATAAATTATAACCCTCTAATTCTAATACTTTGGTATTCTCCAACATAATCCAAGTCTTTAACCATATGAAACAAGATGCCTCAATACATTTTTAAGTCTGGTAACCCTAAACCTCCTGTTTCCCTTAATTGAATCAATTTTTTATATGCTATTCTATGTTTTCCTTTACTCCCCAAAATATTTAAAATATCTTTTTTCCAAATTTTGAATATTTTGGTTCCTCTTATAATTGGTAAATTCTGAAATAAAAAAAGCATCTTAGGTAAAACCATCATTTTAATTACCAAAATTCTACCCCATAATGATAAAGGTATTTTCCCCCCATTTTTTAAATCCATACTAATTTGTTGCCAAAGTTTTATATAATTGTTTTAAAATAAATTAAAGTTATTTGAAGTTAACCAAACTCCCAAATACTTTATTTTATGTTCAATAGTAAAACCAGTATGTTTTGATAGTTCTTGCTGCTGCAAAAGTGTCATGTTCTTAACCAATATTTTTTGATTTATTTTTATTTATTTTAAAACCCGCAAGCTTACCATAAACCTCAACCATTTTATTCCATTCTACAATCTGACTATTAGGGTTAGTTAAAAAAAAAAACTAAATCATCCGCATAAGCTTTAACCTTAAAATGATTTCTCCCAATTTTATAACCTATAATATCTTTCTCAATAAAACTTCTAACATTATAATAAACAATAAAGGTGAGAGAGGACAGCCTTGTCTAGTACCCTTTTGAATTTCAAATTGTGATGTTAAATTCCTATTAATCAACAACCTAGCAGTTTGATAGATATAAATATTTCCAATAACTAATTGAATTTTCCCCCAAAATCCATATATTCTAATATTTTTCTCATAAATTTCCAATTTACATTATCGAACGCTTTTTCTGCATCCAAAAATATCATTGCAAAAGGTATAGTACTAAATTCCACATATTCTAAAAGATCTAATACTACTCTGACATTTTGACTAAATCAGTCTTCCTGGAAGGAAACCTGCTTGGTCTTCATGTATAACCTGGTTCATTACAGTCTTCAATCTATTAGCTAAAATTGCTACAAAAAGTTTATAATCATTATTCAATAATGAAATTGGTCTATAATTTTTAGCATCTAACAAGTCTGAGTTAGGTTTAGGAATTAAAACTATATTTGCTTGTTTCCAGGTATTTGGAATAGATCCGTTCTGCAAGCAATTATTCATTACCTTTAATAAATATGGAGATAATTGTTCTATAAAAACTTCATAATAAAATGCTGTAAATCCATCCATCAAATAAAGTCTGGTGCTTTATTTAATTTACTTTTACCTATTACTGCTTTTAATTCCTCCATGGTTATATCAGCATCTAATAAATCTTTATGTTCTTGCAGAATTCCTTCCCATTCAAATTGATTTAGATATACCTCTATTTCCTTCTCAGAAACCACTCCTTGTTTATAAAGATTCAAATAATATTCTATAAAAACTTCTATGATTTTTTATGTTATAACTTTACCGTCCTTCTTTATTTTTAATATAGGTATTTTATTCTCTCTATGTTTAAGTTGCCAAGCTAACAATTTACCTGGTTTATTTGCATGTTCAATTTTTTTTTGCCTATTATACATAATTCTTTTTTCTATTTCTGAAGTTATTAAAAATTCATATTGGTGTTGTAAATTTCTTATCCTGTCCATCTATTCTTTTTTTAATAGTTTACTTTGTGCTCTTCTTAACTGTCTCTCTCCCTGTTTAATTTCCTCTAATATCTTCTTTTTCCACTCTCTCTCTCTATACCACCTCAAATTTTGTTGTATTAATAAAACTCTTATTACTGCTTTACCTGCGTCCCATACAATCTCATCCGAGGTCCCTTAGTCATCATTTTCAAAAAATATTTTGTATATCTGATTTTAACTTATCTACAATTTTCTTATTTTTTAATAAATATTCATTGATGAACCAGGGTTTATTCCTCTTATTTCCCATATTAATCTTAAGTAGTATCGCATTATGATCAGATAACACCTTAGGTAAAATTTCAATACCATCCGACAAACCTGTAATATCTTTGGACAACCAAAACATGTCTATTCTTGAATGAGAGCAGTGTCTTGATGAATAAAAAGTATATCCCTTTTTATTACCGTTTATCAATCTCCATAAATCAAACATTTCCCATTGGTCTGTAATATGATTAAAAATACCAGGTAATTTTCCTTCACATTTACCTTTTTTCTTCTTTGCTGACCTGTCCAACCTTGGTTCCATTACACCATTAAAATCTCCCATCCAAATCATTTTTTCATTTGCATATTCAGCTAATATCGATGCTAAATTAGTATAAAACAATTTCTGATTTGTATTAGGAGCATAGATACCAACTAGGATTATTTTTTGAAAACCACTCAAAATTTCTACCATCAAAATCCTCCCTTCCGTATCTTTATACAAAATCTTAGGTTGTAATGTTGAAGGGATATACATAGCTATACCATTTATTTTTTTCTTTTCATTACAAGATGTAAATAATTTACCCAATTTTATTTGCTCCATTCTTATAACATCCTTAGTTATCATATGTGTCTCCTGTAAGCAAAAAATGTTAGCTTTAGATTTTTGCAGGTGATAAAAAAATTTCTTCCTCTTATTGGGAGAGTTTAAACCATTAACATTCCATGATAAAATTTGCAACATTTTAATATTTAGTGAAAACCCATAATTAATTGATTTCCCCCCCTAAATCTATCCAAGTTCTCCCCCTCCCTCCTTGTCCCATTACATTTCCCTTATATATAATTCAGCCAGCTCCTTCCTCATCTGACGATGATGATTTTGCCCCCCCACCATTGCTTCTGTTGCCTTTTCTTCTTCAGTAAGATCCTTTCCAGTCAGTTCTCTGGAAGGTTGATGTGGTGGTTTACGTAGCTCTCCCTCATATCTTCTCAAAAACTGATCAGCTTTGACGATGTCTGTAAACTTGAACCTTGTGGCTTTAAAGATGAAACTCCTTGAGGATATTCCCATCTGTGTTGTATTCCATTATATCTCAGCCTTTCCACGAACTCTGCAAAATCTTTTCTTTTCCTCAGTAGTCTTCCCCGGATCTCCTTCATTAACCTCACCGGAATATCCTCTATTTTCAATGGATTGTTATAATGTTTATTCAAAATCAGGTCCTGATGACTTCTACAGAACAGCTGAACCAAACAATCCCTTGGAACTTTATTTTTTGTTGCATAAGCAGAGTTCACTCTGTAAGCTGTTACAATCATACCTTCCACTATCGTTTCCTCTTCCTGAAGAAAATCGGCCAACAGCGTTTTCAGATATTTTTTTAGTTCTGAGCCCTCCAGCTTTTCTTTGAGACCGAGTATACGAATCCAACTTTCTTTTATCTTCAACTCCAACATTGCAGTGTGGACGTCACGTCTTTCCTCCCTCTCTTGGCTTGCTTCCATTGACAATTCCAGGACATCAACCCTTTTTCTAGTTTCTTTGTTATCCTTTGACTGTTTTTGAACTTTTGCTTCAAGCTTATCCTGTTTTATTGTCAAAGACGAAATAGAGTCTTGTAGTGCAGAAATAGCCGCTGTATTTTGGCTCAGGCCTTGCTTAACAGATTCCATCTCTTGTTTAACTGAAACCACTTCTTGTTTAACTTCTGCCACCTCTTTTTTAACTGATGTCACCTCCTGGAGCGTTTTAGTCAAGAGTTCTTGCAAAGAGTTCAAGGTAGCATCAGTTTTTTTAGCCATCTTGGCAGCTACAGTTGTCCCTGTTACTGGTGAAGTGGCTGGTGAAACTGCTGGACTGGTGACAGAAGCTCTTCTTCTAGGCTGTACAGATTGCTGGATCTGAAGCTGTTTAGTCTCTTTAATAAAAAAAATTGGGGTGCTTTTCTGTATCTTTTTTTACTTTCTCTTCTTTGTCTCCCATCAAAAGGCTTATAATGGCCTAGAATGGCTGCATTTGTAGTCCAGGAAAGAGAAGGCGGGGTGAGATTTGTTATTTAAAACATCAGTTCAGAGAATCTTTCAAAAGTGGAACTTTCTTTGTTAGCAGAAATCAAATCTGGAGAAACATTAGCACAGTTACATTTCCATTCAGTTTTCCATTGCCAGCTTTTTCATACACCTTCAAGCCTACTCTGATGTTTCTTCAAAGTCAAGCTGGCACACCTGGAATTCCAAGTGCGCAACAGCTTGGCAAAAAGCCAAGTTTCGTTTTGGTAACGTTAGCGAGTATAGAAAAAACTCCAAATGCTTCTCTCTATTACAGTCACTGTTAGACACCCCCGTGAATTAGTTGATCAGATGCATAAAACTTAAAAAAGACCTTGTTGTTGTAATCCGTGCCTCTTCGCCGACTTCCCGGGCTCCCGTGATTGTAATGGCGCCGGCTCTCAGCTCGCCCGTCTGGGCGCTCACCGCTGCTTCCAAGGCAGAGAGCGGGCCTAGGATGGGATGCGCGCCGGCAGCCCGATCAGCATCCCTTCTCCAAGGGGAGCCGCGTTTAGGTGTCGGGGGGCAAATTCCTTGCCCCCCAGGCCGCTTTGAGCCCGGAGGGCGGCTCGCGCTACCGTGGCATTCAGCACCAGATCCAGAAGTCAAAACTAAGTCAGCTATACTGAGGCTTCTGTGCTTCCAGAGATTTCATTCCAAGTTACTGAAATGGCTATAACCCGGTGGTTTTTTTTTTTTTTTAATAAAAGCTTTATTCCTCCACTTGCATCTCTTATTTACTTAAGGCTGACTTAAAACAAACAGCAGTGTATCTGCTTTTACAGGTTACTCTTGGATACCTGTGTACCTTTTTGACAAATACAACGACAGTAAAGTAGCACTGAGGTTGAGAGCAAACTACTGTAGGCATATGTTTAACATGCTTTTATAAACATATTTAGGATCAATCAGTTTTGAAGCCCTTGTTCACCACCCACTGCTCCTTCCTCTTACCCAAGCAGAGAAACAGTGCTTCGCTGCTGTAGGCTAATTGTACCATCTGCTTAGCCACCAAACTGCAACGCTAAGACATAGCACGTTAACTCCTTTAACATTCCCAAATGGAGCTGCCTTGGGTTGCCCTCGTACTGCTTCATACTGTCAAAAACACAGTCAGGGAGAAGGCAGTGAAACTCAAAACTTCCCACTATTTGTATTCCTTGCTTCCTTCAATACAGCTGCAGTACCAAGTCTCCACAGGGATTTCAGCAATCTGACAATTTCCCTCCATCTCACCCCAGCGCTGTAGTTGCCAGTTGTCAGGATCAGCAATAAAAACCATCAATCTTCCTCTCTCTCTCTCTCTCTCTCTCTCTCTCTCTCTCACACACACACACACACACACACACACAAACACACAAGCACACTCACCTCATATAGAAGAGAACAAATCTATGAAAGGCAGC
The DNA here is from genome assembly GCF_029931775.1 of Euleptes europaea. Classification (NCBI taxonomy): domain Eukaryota; kingdom Metazoa; phylum Chordata; class Lepidosauria; order Squamata; family Sphaerodactylidae; genus Euleptes; species Euleptes europaea. The sequence continues at coordinate 76,348,595 of NC_079321.1, forward strand.
CTGTCAAAGGAAGTAGGCTATTCCAGCCACAATATGCAAAGTAGTACAATCACTGAAACACATTTCAAAGTGTACATTCGTAAAATCCTAATGACTGATGAGCCAGAATTTAGACACATTTTACACGTGGAGGTTCCCACCATTACACATTCACATGCACACCTTCAAACTTCTTAGCCCAGCATCTCTGAAATTTTATGGAACAGTGCCTCCCTCGATATATATTTTTTAAACCTTCATCAGGTTTACCCATCTAGTTACCACACTGCCCCCTTCTTTCCTAGCTGTCTGGCATGTCCCCCAATCCCTATGGCTTCTACAGTTTTCCTTTCAGCAATCCAGTGAGGGCTAATGTTTTCATCTTTTAAAAAAGCCTACCCCAGACACAATGCACATCCATGATGAAACCTTCAGACCAAAGAAAAGTGGCATTGCTGCAATCACCATGTGAACCGTGCATTAGCACAAATCCTTTCTTGTCCAACTTTCTGACTGATCTGTGACAATGAAGCATCTGTATATATAATGGATTCCCATGATTTGTGCCTTTCAAACAACAATGGATTACTCAGTATTACCCAATAAATTTGCAGGTTTTCATAAATGTTATTGCTGAACTAAAACTATTCATTTTTAAACAACATTTTCAAGCAGTGCAGATGACCTCTTCCTTTCCTCGTCTACATATCTAGTGCTTTCCAGGAGAAATTGCCACACCACACCACTGCAATTTCAACCAAAAAATAAAAGTGGAGAATATTAGTTATATTTCAAAACGCTCTCAATTTATTTTTAGAAAATGTTAGGGGGGAAAATATATAAATAGTCACCAATAGGGCTTAACAATCAGTTTCACACAGTGAACAAAAATCTTTTAGCTTCTTTTCACCTTCTGAAAGAGACACATATTATCAAAGAAAGAAGCAAGTTATCAGAGGATACACGGGCCCATTCCACTCTGCACTTGAAAACAAATTTTTCTAATATCACAGCAGCTGATTTGAAAATGAAATTGAATAGGAAGGATTCAGTGAACTGAACAGAGAAGGAAAACTTTAGTCATACCTGATTATGTTGTCCTTGTGAGAACACACATTGACAAAAATATTTTTTTAAAGCCAACACAATGTATATGTGTGTGTTTAAAACACTCTTTGAAATATAGGCTTTTAGGAGCAAGAAAATGACAATTTCAGAAGAAAAACAACAACAGCATAAGGCATATTTATATCTCAAGACTGAAAATTGCCTTAACATTTCCAGAAGTTTATCTGCAAATAAACAGAGACATACAGATACTCCGGCTTTCCCCTGTGTAATGTTACAAATCTATAGTATTATTTACTTAATTTATAGTTCACCTTTCTCACTGATACTCAAGGTGAATTACAAAATATAAAAAATAATTCAGGCAGCAAAAACATCGAGTAACAATGCAATAGGGCCAGGATTACAACAATCAGGAAGCAATACACACAGAAAACTTTCTAATGCATGACATGCCATAAACAATTATGACTGCTAACTCCAGGTTGGGACATTCCTGGAGATTTGGGAATGGAACCTGGGAAGGGAGGGTGGGATCTCAGCCTGCTATTATGTTACAGAGTCCACCCTCCACAGAAGCCTTTTTCTACAGGGGAACTGATCTCTGATGTCTGGAGATAAGTTATAATTCTGGGGTCTCCAGGTCCTACTTGGAGGTTGGCCACCGCACAATCAATTCAGAGAGTGGATTATGGGGTACAACACAGGGCACAACAATACACACAAACACACACTCCAATAGACTCCAATCCTATTCCCTTACAAAGGCATGTTCCTGGACTGTTCCGTTACACTACAATTCTAATTCCTTTATAAAAATGCCCTCCTGAGCATTAGTTCTGCACATTCTGTGGAACGTAAGCCTTTACCAGTTTAAGACCAGATGTTCCCTACACCTTGCAAGAAATAAAACCTGCCGTTTTCATTAGCCACCTTATATTCACGTCTTCTAATTACTGTCTTTCCTTGCTCCAACATTTTAAACTACTAATGAAACCCTAATTTATTTATTTTTAAATGAAGTAAGGGATCAGCTTGTATAACTTATTAACTCAATTAACTACCAGTGGAGAATTACTTAATGAACTAAGCCATAGTTCATGTGGTTAGTGTTACCCAGTAAACAGCCAACTATTCATTAGTGCTGCACACAAGCCCAATGTGTGTATAGCTATAATATGGCCACACCTAAAAATGACTTGGGTTGGCACAGCCTCAATACTTGGGGATGGACAGTAAGAGCAAGTGTATGCTACAGGGGACATTTAGCCTCACAGAGTAAAAGCAAGACTCTGTACACTCCAGTATTTTTTGATAGCAAAACAAAGTAAAACCAAGTATTTGGCCCAGAGATAGAACCCTATTTATTTTATGATTTATAACCCTCCCTCCCAGGCTGAAGCTGACTCAGAGTGGGTAACATCATATAAAAACATCACTACACCAACAATAAGAATCTAAATTTAAAACATTAAAATCCCAATTAAAACACAAAATTACAAAGTTTCAAATGGCACCTAACCATACTCGCATTGCTGGGTGTTTGCAGCAGGTTACCCCTCCATTGACATCAACAATATAACAGGAAAGAGGGGCAATAGGGAGGCCAGCAGATGATATTTGCGGCTATCCTCAGCCATAAGCCTGGTGGAATAGCTCTGTCTTGCAGGCCCTGCAGAACTCTTTAAGGTCCCGCAGGGCCCTGATGTCACCAGAGACAGCATTCCACCAGGTTGGCACCAGGGCTGAAAAGGCACTGGCTCTCGTGGAGGACAGCTGCACACTCTTAGGGCCAGGGACCACCAGTAAGTTGTTATCAGATGACCGTAAAGATCTTCGGGGGGTATACCAGGAGAGGTGGTCCCGAAGATACAAGGGTCCCAGGCCATGTAAGGCTTTAAAGGTCAAAACCAGCACCTTGAACCTGATCCGATACTCCAGCTGGAGCCAGTGCAGTTGGCAGAGCACTGGCTTTATATGTTCTCGGGGCGAGACCCCTGTAAGGAGTCTCGCCGCTGCATTCTGTACCAGCTGGAGCCGCCAGATCAGTCTCGAGGGCAGCCCTACGTACAGCGAGTTACAGTAGTCTAGCCTAGAGGTGACCGTCGCATGGATCACTGTGGCTAGGTCAGGATGGGAGAGATAAGGCACCAACTGCCGAGCCCAGGGTAGATGGAAGAAAGCCGCCTTGACCACGGCTGTGACCTGGGCCTCCATAGACAAGGAGGCATCCAGAATCACACCCAGACTCTTGACTGTGGGTGCAGATGTCAGTTGCACACCATCAAGAGCTGGGAGCCGGCACCTGACCCCAAGCCTCCCTGGCCTAGCCACAGAACCTCCGTCTTCGCTGGATTCAGCTTCAGCCGGCTTTTTCTCAACCAACCAGTCACAGCGTTCAAACACCTGGTTAGTGTGTCAGGGGCAGAGTCCGGATGGCCGTCCATGAGCAGGTAAAGCTGGGTGTCATCAGCATATTGATGACACCCCAGCCTGAAACTCTGAACTAGCTGGGCAAGGGGACACTTGTAGATGTTAAACAACACAGGGGAGAGGATCGCTCCTTGCGGCACCCCACACACCAAAGGGTGCTGCTGTGACACCACCTCCCCTAGCCCCATCCTCTGTCCTCAACCTTGGAGAAAGGAGCGCAGCCATTGATGTGGCTGTACCCTGAATCCCCATGTTGGCGTGGCGGTGGTCTAAAAGATCATGATTAACCATGCCAAAGGCTGCTGATAGATCTAACAAAATCAGCAGCCCTGACCCGCCTTGATCCAGCTGTCTCCGGAGATCATCTGTCAGGGCAACCAGAGCCGTCTCCGTCCCATGGCTGGGTCGGAAGCCTGACTGGAAGGGATCTAGAGCCGATGTATCATCCAGGAACCGCTGTAGCTGCTCGGCGACGGCTCTCTCAACCTATCCTTTCCCAGGTATGGAAGGTTCGATACTGGGCTGTAGTTGGTAAGATCTTTCGGGTCTAGAGATGGTTTCAGAGTGGTCTTACCACTGCCTTTTTTAGATCCCCTGGGAATGTCCCTGAAGAAAGGGACCTATTGATGATCTCTCCCAGGGGTGCCCATACCACATCCAGACTGGCCTTAACCAGCCAGGATGGGCACAGGTCTAGGAGGCAGGTGGTAGGCCTTACAGCCAACAGGGTCTTGTCCGCATTGGCATCTGAAAGCCGGCTGAAGTGATCCAAAATTGGACCAGAAGACGGGCAAGAGGCCTCTAGTTCACTTACTGTATCAAAATTGGCAGGAAGGTCATGGCGGAGTGATAAGACTTTATCCACAAAATAGCTCGCAAGTGCCTCACAGCTATGTGCCGAATTTATCCCTACATTTGAATGTCCATCAAGGGACCTTAAAGACCGAATCACTCTAAACAATTGTGCCAGGCGAGAGCTAGCGGACACAATTTCTGCTGCATAGAAGTCCTTCTTAGCAGCTTTCATTGCCACCTCTTAGGCTTTCATAAATGTCCTATAAGATGCTCTTGTAGCTTCGTCATGAGTTCGCTGCCAAATTCACTCCAGCCGTCTAAGCTCCCGCTTCATAACTCGAAGCCCCTTGGTATACCAGGGGGCTCAATTTCAGCGGGGGCAAAGAGGGTGCCGGGGTGCAATTTTATCGATGGCAGTGGAGAGCCGGTCATGCCAGTCTCCAACAAGCACATTGGGGGAATCACCAGGGGCAATAGGATCCCGAAGAGCCCTCTGGAATCCAACCGGATCCATGAGTCTCTGCAGGCGAGCATAAATCTGCTGTTTCAACTGATGGAAAAATACTGAGTTAGCCAACAGCCTTGTTCTATATAAAGATAATGACTATATTATAACACCCATTTTTCTCCTAATATAGGTGGGGGCGGGCGGGGGGGGGGCGGATCTGTAACAAATCTACCAACAATGGGAATCTAGCAAAACTGCTGGTCTCTAGTAGTGTTATAGCTTTTAGCAAGCCAGTTGTTGGCAGTTTTCCCAAGACAGAACAGCTTTGGATTTTAACACCATGCATAAATACAGCCACAATCCTCAAAGGCTCAGCTCCCAGAAAAGAGCACAGTCAAAGTACTTCCCTAGCCCTAGTCTATATTGACTGTATAGTTAGAAAAAAGATCTCAATTAGATTATACCTGTGGCTTGCAGTTTCTGAGTTTCCTGGAGGAATAGGATAAAATCATGGAAGTTTGCCACACCTTTCAGCTGCTTCTAATCATGCACATATTTGTCCAGGGTAACAATGCACACAAGCACTTATGCACAGTTATCACTGCAGCAATTCAGAAGATAAACTTTATTCTTGTGCAGCACACAAGAGCATCAAAGTTCCTCTTTGTCCCATTTTTACTTTATGCATTGTGTTTCACCAACATGCACAACAGATTGAGCACACTGATAATATAAACAGGGAAAGAAAGCAGCAAGGAACTGAAGTAAGGCTGCAGCAAACTGTGGTGCATCAAGTACAGAACACAAGAAGTTCTGTTTGTTAAATCCAAAGGGGGAAAAGTAGAGAATGAAAAACAAAGCAAACCTACCCAACAGCAATGGAAGAGAATGGAGAAAATACATTTAGCAAAAATCAAGTACGTGGGAACATTTGATCTTACATTTTCACCACGTTTTCTTATTTAAAACTAAATTATCTTTTCTGAAAGAAGACATAGAGGCCTATGCATCAGCATAAATTACATTTTCTCTTTATCTACCTTTTATATAGAACTGTAGCAAAATCCTGCCATTTTGCCACCAAGATACTGCAAGCTTGCTGCAATCAATATAGCTCCATAGACTGTTTTCTAGCAACATACAACACTCCTAACCATGATTACATGGTGCTTGGAGCCTGTGGCTTAGCTCTGATAGTGTCCCTGGGACAGATTACTCAGAAAATGACCAGGATGAGGCAAAGATCACCCTGGGGGGACACCATGAATTTCATGGGAGAAATGACACCCCTGGACTCTCCTCTCCAGACCCAGAGCTCCTGGATCCCATAGGCCACAGTCAAAGGACCTGCCCCTGAAGGCTTAGCTTCAGGCAATGCTGCCCATATGCCAGACTCCAGGGCAGCCAATCTCCTGCCATGGACTACAAGTTCCCCAAGTTCTCCCCCCCATCTAGCTGGGGCAACAGAGATCACAGGCCCACAAAAGGGCAACCCATTGATTTAGAAGCACCAGGTTGGCAGCCCACATTCCAGCTACCGAGCCAGATCACTGCTTAAGCACACATAGTGCTTCGCAGGATCAGAGCTCAATCAGATGAAGGCCAGGAACGGTTGGGCCTCTTGTTCTCCAGGATATTTAAGCCCTGAGCTAACAGAGGCTTGCTGGTTCAACCAGTTTATATGGTTAGCTTCCTTCTGTGCTACCTGGGAACCTGGACCTAGCACACCCTGGACCTGCCACCAAGCTAGCAAGACTGCGCTCCATGCCTTTGCTAATGGAGCCAGAACAAATAACACATGAAATCATTATACAATTATAGTTAGTGTGATTGTCTGAATGCAGGCCCCTCCACTAACTACGGCCAGGTTCCATCAAACCAGGATCTAGAGTTTGTTTATTAGCCACACAGTTCATCCGTCAGAGAGCTGTGGCTCACGAAAGCTCATACTCTACCAGAAATTTTGTTAAGTCTTTTAAGGTGCTACTGGACTCTTGCTCTTTTAAACTGCTACAGACAGACTAACATCATGATTTATTAGCCACAGTTAGTCTTAGCTATGGTTTTGTGTGATATCTGAATGCAGATACCTTGATTTAATCCTGGCTTGTTCTCTGATGAAGTCCTCCTAGGTTACAGAGATAGTAATTAAACCAGTATTTTTCAAAACCACCCAGGATTTGAACTATTGTCCATGAGCTGATTTCTGGTTTCACAAGCTAACCATATTGAAAATATAGTTAAAATAAACCACGGTTTCATGTTATGTCTGACCTGAGCCACTGATTTCTCTAATAGCCATATACAGCACCACTGTTGTATAGTGTTTGACTAGGACTGTGTGTGTGTGTAAAGTGCTAGAACCCTAAATATCAACATGGCCACAATGCTCACCTTGTGGAATGGCCTGCCTGAGGTGGTCAGAAAGGTAAGTCTCATGCGTATTATTCCACAAACTAAGTAAAACAGAATTATTCAGGAAGGCATTTTTATAAAGGTAACAGGGCTACATTGTAACAAAATGGTTCAGGAAGGCTTCTTTTAATGGGAGTGTGAACTATACTATGTATTATCTGTCTGCTATACGTCTTTTATTCATTTATTTAATTTATTAAAACATTTATACCCCACCTTTCCTCATGGTTCAAGGCAGCTTACAATAATAGTTAAAACACATTTCCAGTTAACACACATTTCCAGTAAAAACCAAAATAAAACAACAAATCCCAAATCTCTTCCTCCCTACCCCCTTAAAACAAAAGCCTTGCAGCGCCTCCTGAAGATCTCAAGGAGCCCCTTCCACAGAGCCAGAGCCACAATGGAAAAGGCCCAGGCTTTGGATGATGCCAGATAGGCCACCCTAAGTGGTGGGACAGCCAACAGTCATCTGCTAAGCGACCGTAGTTGGCACACAGGGACAGACGGAAGGAGGCGGTCCTTCAAATAGGTGGCCCCAAGTCATAGAGAGCTTTAGAGGCCATAACCAGCACCTTGAATCGGACTTGGAAACAGACTGGCAGCCAATGTAGCTGTTTCACGATGGGCAACATATGTTCCCAGAGCTAGCCCCTGACAACAGCCAGGCTGCTGCATTCTGGACAAGTTGTAGTTTCCAGAATGTCTTCAAGGGCAGCTCCATATATTATCTCACTCTCACTGCTTTGTTTCTATACTTGTGTAATACTATTTTCTTCATTGTTTAACATGTCATTTCTATGCTTTGTTTTAGACCATTGTAATCCTATTACATTGCTTATTAGACATCTCATCCTATTGACTGCAGTGCAAACTGCATAATCTGCATCGGGTCTCAGTGAGAAAAGCAGACTATAAATAAGGTCATTAATAAAAACTGAATCACCTTGAAACAATCACTCTCTCTCAGCTTAACATACCTTACAGAGCTGTTGTGAAGACAAAAAGGAATAATGTATGCCACCCTGACGTTCTCAGAGAAAGGGCATGATAAAGATATGCAATGTCATTTTTGTAATGAGTAAAATATCTGTTCAGTGTCAACCCATCTTGAACTATTTAACATTTTCAGTAACAAGTTTAAAAAAATAAAATATACAGTAATTTTGATGTGCAGCAGAATGTGGCATCTTTCACACACCTCTTACCACTTCGAAAGAATTCAAAGCTTGTTCACCCACAACCACCTTTAATTTTGTTTTCATTTTTGCCTCCTAACAGAGGGATAAGTATAAGTTATAGCAGAAAACTGCACATAGTGTAGGTTCTGTAAAGGACTGTAGTTTACTGGAGGGAAAAAGAACATAGGTTACATAGACTACAAATGGAAAAGATTAAATCCAATTTGCTGGTTCTCTCTCCTAAGTTAGGTTTCTACACTAAAACTTTCCTCCAAGCTTTTGCTATAGGCAGAAGTAATATGCTCATTTTTTTCAATGAAGGCTACTGAAAAGAAACATGACCTTTACCCAAAATACCGTATTTTTCGCTCCATAGGACGCACCTTTCCATAAGACGCACCTATTTTTTAGAGGAGGAAAACAAGAAAAAATCTTGTTTTCCTTGTCTAAAAATGTGTCTTATGGAGCAAATGCCAGCTGGGCGCGTGCGTGTCGGGACGGCGTGAGCCGGCGTTCCCCGCCCCGACAGCCAGCTGGGAGGCGGGAGGGGCCGCACAGAGGGAGCCGGCGCATGCGCCCAGCCGGCTCTGAGCACCCCGCCCGCCTCCCAGCTGGCAGTTGGGGCGGGGAACGCCGGCTCGCGCTGTCCATTCCCCGCCCCGACGGCCAGCTGGGAGGCGGGCGGGGCGCTCAGAGCTGGCTGGGCGTGTGCGCGTCGGGACAGCGCGAGCTGGCGTTCCCCGCCCCGACAGCCAGCTGGGAGGCAGGCGGGGCTGCACAGAGCCGGGTGGGCGCGTGCGCCAGCTCGCTCTGTGCAGCTCCGCCCGCCTCCCAGCTGGCCGTTGGGGCGGGGACGCCAGCTCGCGCTGTCCCAATGCGCACACGCCCAGCCGGCATTCGCTCCATAAGACGCACGGACATTTCCCCTCACTTTTGAGGAGGAAAAAAGTGCGTCTTATGGAGCAAAAAATACGGTAATCAAGTTAAATATAATATGCACACACACACACACTTCAGTAGGCTCCTGTCCCCTTCCTCCACCCACAGCAAAACTCTCTGATAGCTAGAATCTATTGAGCATGTTCCATAGCTGGGAAAGAGCAAAGCAAACGGTTCAAATTCAACAAATGGCTTTTAACTACTGCTTTGAAAAATCAGGTATTTGGTGAAGGAAACTGACTGCAATGCTCAGAGGCAAAGGAACAGCAAATATTGTTGAAAACAAAAGCAAAACAATTCTCAGAAAGTATATTATAGCCATCATTAGACCCATCTAAACAAGATTATTTTATCATGGCATTTCAAAGAGGTTGTTTTTAATAGTACACAGCAGTATTTGACCTTTCCAAACTACTGTGGGTCCTGTATTCAGCTGCCAGTCATTAAGTGCTTGATGCATGTGCAAACACTAATAAGACATACAGATATGTCAGAAGAACCTCAGGCTCTTCCTTGAAAATTCCCAGCACCTATCCTCGGCAGAGCCAAGAAAAATACTGCCAACCACTAAACTGCAGTGCTGAAAAATCACTGAGGGTCAAGATTTTTGAACCCTTTGAAACCAAGGTCTCGCTCACACAATGCTGTTTTTGCCTCTTCCTTTCATCTGCTTGGTTTGGACTACAAGACAGGAATGACTATCAACAGCGGAACAATTTAGAGTGTTAGAAAAAACTGACCAGTGTGAGAGATTCACAAGCCCCATCTGACACATTAAAGCAAAATATCGGAAAAGATTACATAAACATACTTAAACTAGGTCTAAAGTCTGTTTCCCACATCACATTTTCGACCCTGCCAATTTGAACAAACATTCTTGGGGGGGGGGGGTTAACCCTAACATCTTCACCACAGAGCAAGTATTCCAAAAGATCTAAATTCCTCCACAGCACAGCCAAGATTTTGTTTTCAACAACCTCGATAAATTTCTCACCTAGGAGAAGTAGCAATTTCAATAAGATACTACACCTTCATTAAAAAAAAAAAGATTGAAACATGTCTTTTCTTCTCCCACAGACCTATCTTTCTTCTGCTTCTCCTCCTTCTATCTCCTCTTTTCCTCCTTCCTTTCCTTTCCTTTTATCCCTTAGAAGCTCCTTGATCAATTGATCTTGAGCAGCATATATCTAGTGTTGGAGGGATATAAGGACTGAAACAAATCTTGCCACTGACAATGTAGCCTTGGGGTCCCTGTCGCTTAGTAAAAAAGGCATTATGTCAGTCACAGAGGCATTGGATTTGTATATTAAAAGGGGGGAAATATAGTCCGATCGAAGTTCCTCGTAAAAGCGGCATTCCAAAAGGGCATGGGCTAATGAGTCAATAGAGCCAGAAGAGCAAGGACAGATCCTGTCTGAGTATAGTATATTCAGAATTCTGCCCTGCATTACCATAGAAGGATTAGCATTCAATCTAGCCAAGCAAAAAGCTCTACAGAGACGAGGAGTTGTTAGATAATATGTATAGGCAGGCAGACCACGTGGAGGGGGTATTCCGAAGAACTGGGATGAACAGACGCGACGAGCACGAAAAGTAGTGCTGTTATAATCGAGCTCTTTAATGCGCTTTTTAATTTTGGCAAAAGCTTCAGTTTTCCCAAGATCTGATATCATATCCTGCGAAAAGCCCAGCAACGCCAGTTTCTCATCTAAGATTTTTTGCCATGAGGATTTGAAAGGGTCATGCTTCAGAGAAGCTAGGAACCCCTCAGTGCTAAAGCACAGTTTAAGGTGGAGTTTAAAGGCGGCCAACCACGCCCTAGCTTCAAGGGACATTTGGCCAAACTCGGAACGAAGAGTAACGCCAGCAACACATCGAGGGGCATTTAGGAGTTTTTGTAAGAACTGAAGCAGTGGATGATCTATAGATTCATTGATGACTGTAATCCAGATGGCAACACCAAAGAGGATAATTGGGGTAATTTTCAGGTTAAAAACCTGAATAGCCCCTGGAATATATTTGCCACCTTTGGTGTGAAAAAAATTGACAATAGCACCAACCCCAGGTTTAATTTTGTTGGACACTGCTTTTTGATGGGCATTCATTTCCTCCTTCCTTCTCTCTTTATTTCTTTTCAGTCACTCGCTACCCCAGGGCTGGATTAATCATTATAACCAAAGAAAAAGTCTCCAAGTGTCCAGCCATCATGCTACGTACATGGTGGCGAATCACCAATCCAAGTTGTATGGTACCTGCCTCTGGGCCTACAAGAGTCACATGTCACATCGTAGCACGCCACTGCCAAGCCTGGCCTGGGTTAATAATCCCTCCATAAAGTGAATGACAAAAACAAGGCTTGGAAGGTTTCCTAATATTGTTGTGGTTGCCTAGCAGTCCCTAAAATGGCCACCAAGGTCTCAGAACATAGTTTTACAAGCTCCTAAAGCTTGTATTACTTGTATTATTTGGTGTATTTTAACCTCCCCCCCACTCCGGTATTCTTTTTGAGATTTTGGATTTTTATGCAAACCTAAAGCTTCAGAAAAATCCTCCTTGTCTGTTCTCAACTCCATTGTGTAGGTTTTTAATTCACACTCTAAGGTTTGGTTCAGAATTAGATGTATTATCACCTTTGGAGTTTTCTAATGAACCAACACATGTACCTGTAATTTATGTTTGATTTCTAACATAGCTCCCTTTGTACCTACCTTTAAAGAACTTTTAATCAACTGGAAATTTATCTGGCATTTAACAATAAACTTGAAACTGTATAAAAGAAACCTAAATATTACATGCAGTAAAAATTTTAAATGGATGCACTCCAGTTCATTTATTTAACGTTCAGTTTGATGGCATGTGTTTCCTTGTATGAACAAACAAGTGGGCTAATATTCCCAAAACCCAAAGTAGATATTTTATTAGAGAGTCAGTAGACTACAACTGTGTTTGTGAAACTTGATTCAAGTGCTAATAGTGTTATATATAGTATCATACATCAATAACATCACCACAAAATGTACTGAAGTACTTTGCACAGTTTTTTTTAATAGCCTGGTATAAAAGACAGGAACACTACAAGCAGTTGGGAATAAGTCTATGTGTACGATGGCTCTAGGCCAGCAGATATACATCCCTACTAATGCACAATTTCATAATCTCAAAACTAGACATATAGCCCATAGTCATTGGTGCTATACAGATGTGGGAGAAAAACTACAAAAACGCCAGACAAAAACATAGCTTGAAAGCACCTAAGGGCTCCTTCACTAGTTCACTCAAGATCAAACTTTATACAGGAAAACCTCAGAGCTCCAAACAGTAATTCTAAATGAGCACAAAAACACAATGATAGATATAAAAAAACCTGCAAGATCATAAAGGCTGAATCTAATTATGAATGTAATCGAGAATGGTAGGATTCCTTATCTTGGGAAGAACAAGATGATCTAGTGGGCAGGAACTTCTAACGGGAGCTGTACAGAAGGAACACAGATTGACACAAAATAAAGCTGACTTATTAAATTCCTGTGATACTCACCTAACCACATTCACCTAGCCATAATTACCCAACAGCAACCAAGGGGCTTGCCATGGCTGGATCTAGAAAGTAAAACAATGTACACCCTCAAATTGTAATTTGTGGGTTTTGACAATGTGATCTCTCTAAAACAAAGTTATCCTCTATGTATAGCATATATGTACTCATTCCACAATACACTTATGGCACATAAAGACCACCATTCCAACACTAATAAGTGCTTCTTTGTCCAAGATGAAATAATTGGAAGGTATTTCAGAATCACCCTTTGCATTCCATTAAGGTGATCATGCCCTGACCTGGATAGCCCAAGCTAGCTCAACTTCAGAAGCTGAACAAGGTCAGCCTTAGTTAGTATTTGGATGGGAGACCACCAAGGAAATCCAGGGTTGTGGCACAGAGGCAGACAATGGCAAACCCCCTCTTGCCTTGAAAACCCCATGGGTTAGCTGTGACTTGACATACAAAAAAACCCTGATCATTCCACCACCAATAGCCAATTTTGTTCCACCAATTTCAATGAAAAGCATTTCAATGAAAGATAACTTTGAAGTTAACTCTAGATTTCCCTACCTTCCAAAAGCACACAAAAAAAACCAACAACGCTGATGAGATGAATTCAGAGATACCATAAAGTTCTATTTCTCTATGAAATGGTTTAATATCTTGGCTTTGTTTTAAAGTCAAAATCTTTATGATCATATTCAATCTTTGAATACACTGAAAAGGAGGGTAAAGAGCCTATGTTACAGTTTAAAATTTTAGCTTTATTTGGGACACTTGGCACGTATCCCATCTTCCCTTTTCCCTTAAAAACAATTAGAATCATGGCTGACAACCAAGTTCCCTAGAGCAGGTGTATAAAACAACACACATTATAGCCTGTCTAAAACGCAAATAGTATCAATGATACCAAGACAATATTTTTGCTTCAAAAACAGAAGAGGAAATGCTGGATATTCAACGGTCCCTGCTTGCTTACAGGAATAGTATTCAGCATGTAAACTTGTCTGCATTGCAATGGCTTTTGGCTACTGGAAATACACTTTGTTGTTAAACAGTGCCTGCATTTCAGAGGAACACTGTGAGCATATATGCTGAAAAAGATATGCAAAGCCATCTGTTTCGACTGCTTCTTTTTTTATAACATTTTTTATTGTTTTTTATATTACAGTAGTTTCCATCATTCATTAAGATGATTATAAGATATAAACAATATTTCTCTATTATATATAACTAATTAATTCATATATTTACATTGACTTCCCCTTTCTCCTCCTCTATCTTTTTGATAACTTTATTGTCACCTTTGCATTTAATTTCTAATTCAATACAATACTTCATATATAAATCGGAATAATTCTTAAAATCTAAATCATTTATCTTAATAGTATTTCTACCTTAATCAATTGAATTATAACAAAACATAACCTTCAATACTTCCCAATTTAAATTCATTTTGGCAATATATTGTTCATGCCTCCCATTCTCCCACAAATTCTGTATTCTCCTTTTGATTTACTAATGTCGTAAGTTTAGCCATTTCTGCTAGTTCCAACATTTTATCTATCCAGTCCGTCTTATCCGGTATCTCTGAAAGTTTCCATTTTGCTGCATAAACCAATCTTGCAGCTGTAGTGGCATATATCAGAAAAGATCTCTGAGTTATTGTTTCCGGTATAATACTTAATAACATCATTTCTGGCGTTTTAGGGATATTCTGTTGCATAATCAGTCTCAATTCATTGTAAATCATATCCCAAAAATTCTTGGCTTTTTCACAAAGCCACCATATATGATGAAAGGAGCCAACTTCTTCTTGACATTTCCAACAGTTTGGTGACATTGTTGTATTCATTTTGGCTAACTTTTTTGGTGTCAAAAACCATCTATAAATAAAATACCATTTTATACATATTCTCTTTTAACGATTGTGATAGTATACATTTCATATCCCGTGACCAGAGTCTTTCCCATCTATTCAAAGGAATATTATGACCCAGTGTCTGTGCCCAAGTTATCATCGTTGGTTTAATTTGATTGTTTTGTCTGCTTCTTGAACTCTGGACTCTTTTTTTTATTTCAAAGATGCTGTGGAGATGGCAGGTCCCACATTATTTCAGATCATATGTGATCACTTATCAAGAGCAACTTCATCTCTAGTTACTCATTCATGCCTTCATTCTTGTCCCCACTTTAAAAAATGTAAAAGCAGCCCTGACACATTAAGTCAGTGGTTCATCTAGTCCAGCATCTTGCTTCTAACAGCATGCAACCATGAGAAGCACAAACATGTGCAGCATTCAGGGTTCCCAGGCAGTTCAATCCCAGTTCAATTTAGGAATTTCAGCAGTTCCCAGATAATTCACATGAAAAGACTGGTTCACATCTATTCTAAAACAGTGAATCTCACTCAGACCTTTCAACTGAAATTATGAACTAACAAGTGTGGGACCAGCAAGGACATGTTGGGGGGAAATCTCAACTTCCCATGTATCACCCCTTCCCACTATTTCCTCCTTCCCTCCTCCTGGCAGTCTCAATATCGCCTGTCGCCCTGCTTCTACCAGGCAACCTATTATCTTTAGCTACAGTAATTCTTTCTCCCCAATGGGGACCCAAAGCAGCTTACTTCATTTCCCTGTCCTCTATTTTACTCTCACAACACTTTGATGTCAGTTGGTCTAAGAGTGTATAACTGGCCCAAAATCACCCAGTGAGCTTCCACAGCAGTGGAAACTTGAACCAAATCCTGGTCTGAAACTGAAACAACTATACAATACTGGCTTTCGTGAGGTGGTTGCTGGCAAGAAGCCAGTCCTGGTCATGCAAGTCACATGAAAGCTAGTTGCTGGGTAGTTGCTGCCAGGCCTGGCCCCAATCACTCAAAGGGCCTGAAAAGGGTCCTTCCCTCTCCACCTGCTTTTATTGACAGAAACCAAGGCTTAAAGGCTGGCAATACTATTGTGGTTGCTTAGCAACCTCCACAAATGGCTTGCAAAGAACATTTGTTTCTTAAATCAACAGGTGCTGCTTCTATTATTGGGGGAGTTAACCCCAGAATGGTTTTTTTGTTTTTGTTTTAAGGTTTCAATTTTTTTTTCCAACTAGGGACTTTTTTGTGGTTTATGCAAAGATCTTTTTGTTTTAAAAATTATTTTTCATACACACACAGTATGTTATAGAACACACAAGTGTACAACCTAGATCTTAGTGAGGCAGATTATAAATAAAATACACATATCTTGTCTAGAGATAAGCAGTCTATAAACAATCAATATAAATACAAATACGAATACTTTTATTGGCATAATATGTTTAAAGGCTATAAACAATCAATTTACAGGTCATAGACATAATATCACAGCTAAATTTAATCCATTTTATCTCCCAAAATTTTGAGATACCATGCATATCTGAGATTATTAAAATTATGTTCCTAGCATCTGTTACTTCACAGTCAATCCAGCCATTTCATATCAGAATTGCACAGTTGAAAACATCAGATTGAATACCTAGTAATGTGTTCCAGAAATCAAAAAAGAAACCAAGGCTTGAAAACTGGCAATACTGTCAGGGTCGCCTAGCAACCTCCACAATAGCCACTGCAGAACAGCATTTGTTTTATAAAGCTACAGGCATATTATCAGGGGTGGGGGTTAACCCCATAATGCTTTTTGTTTAAGATTTCAGAATTTTCTGCAAACCTTGGGCTTTTTCAGGTTCATGGAAAGATCTGTCTTGTCTTTTCATGGCTCCAATCTCCAGATTGAGATATTCACATATTTAGCCATGTTGACAATCAGATATATTGATGTGATGAGGGGGACTGCTGGATACCTATTATTTTCAGTAATTTGGGTCAATCGTACTAAGACTAACTTAGCTGGATTTAGGTTTGATGAGGCCCTAAGCTATTGAAGGTAATGGGGCCCTTTATATGTCCAGCTGTCCTTTGTCAACAACGAATTGTCACTGTTTTTTGTGTTGAATATATGTTATATGGTAATTTATGGACCTAATAGGTATCTAAAGCCATTTGAACATAACAAAATATGTATTTTATCAAAGTAATTGTTGAACTGAAATGCAATTAAGAAGGGTGTAGGCTAGCAGGCGGGGCCCATTACTTACATCATAGGAGCCTACACAAAACACTGTTGCTATATGTAGGTTTTATTTTATTTGTATTTATCTTATATTTTGGAAATGTACATCCAGTTTTTTTTCCTTTAAATTTTTTGGGGGCCCCCAAGAGAGTGGGGCCCTAAGCTATAGCTTGTTTAGCTGTTTAGTTTATACGTAAATCCGGCTTGTACGTAAATACGTAAATAGCTTATACATAAATCTTAGTCTAAGAGTCACAGTCCGCTCACATTATCACCCTGACCTAATTTTCTTCTGCCCTCGCTGACTATTTGCAATGCTGAAGTGGTCATATAACTGCTGTCTGGTTTTATAAGCCAACAAAAATTTGCCTCACACACTCAGTGTCAGTGACCAACCAGAACAACATAGAACTGCAATAGGCATAACAGTCTGTCAGCTGTCATACAATGTCCTCAACTAATTAAAGCATGGCTTAAAATATTAGCACTGGAAGGTTACATCACAGTCACCAAAGTTGGTCATGTGAATGAGTCTTTGGAAGATGGTGTCAGATGTTTAGGAGCCAAGAAAATACAGTAAACTCAGCATGCAGCAAGACTGTCTACCTGAGCAGAAGTTGCTGCTCGCTGAACCAGAAACATCACCATTTCTCTTTCAACAATTTTCATGAAAATATACCTTTTCAGAATCACTCTGCTCACTCATTTAACAAGAAAAGTGTTGTACCTTCTCACAAAGCCTTATGGGCTATGTACTATATTAGAGGGAATTCTGAATTATTTATATGAATTAGTACTGCAAAGGGAAGAGTTGTATGTTTTAGAACTGTGCACAATTACAACATAGACAACATGAAAATTATAGCCAAGGAATGAGAACCCAGTTGTGTGTGATTTCTACTGCCATCTGCTGGTCACAGCCTTGTACCTTAAAACATCAAATACTACATGATCTATTCGTTTTTATTTTAATCTAAGACACAAAGAAGCAAGCTGATGAGATGACATGAAAAATAAATCTCTGGGAGCAAAATGGGGCAAATCAAACATCCAAATGATGTGATATTTACTGCTTAATACAGATCTGTAGCTTGTACAGAGGGCGCACTGGCATACATATTCCCAGTCTGAAGATGCTCCTGAGGATCATAGCCTTTGAAGAATGAAAGAAAACAGGAAACTGGCTATCTGGAAGAACAAGAGCTGTGCTATCTTTTAAATACCTTAAACCTGCCAACCTCTGAGTTGAATCACATAATTCTTCTTCTTATCAACCTCACCTAAAAGCCCTTAAAGACCCAGCTAGTTGTTGTTTTTAAAGTCACAGGAAAAATTGACCCAATAATTGAAATTCTTTTTGGGAATCTCCACTAACTGTCTTACCTTTTTGTTCTGCTCTTCTTGTTCTGCTCTTAGCCTTATGGTTCTGCTTACATCACATAGCACAGAATAAGCAAAGAGCTATGATGATAACTAAACTTTTAAATAACAGAATTACAGGTTTTTTTATAAGGATGGAACAAACCATGTGCCATAAAGTTTTAAAAACAAAAAGAAGGCTACAGATTTAATAGTAAACCTGATTCCTTTTCTCTGTCAGTACAGGCAAGCATTATCTAACCTACAGCACAACTAACTCTATGTTTACTTCATAAATAACAGATATGTGCACAAAATAATTCAGTATGATTACATTTCAATGTGTTGCCAGGAAAAAAAAATGCATGGCTTTATGACAACTGTCAAATCTTACTACCATATAAGTGAACACAGTAAATGTGTCTATCCAGCCTTTACAATTTGATAAGTGCGGTTCAGCTCGCCATGTCATAATGTACAATATGATTTCATGAGGTACAGCCTCCGTTACAGGCTGACTACGATATTGCAGTGTCAGAGTGTTCAATATTTTAACTCTGAAAGGAATAAAAAACCACCCACAAACAGTCTGACTTCTGAGAGGTAAATGAAAGGTCATGAAAGGTTGGGATTTTAACATTCAACAGGACCAGGAACAGTGGGACAAGAAAACAGAAAGAAGCATGAATCAGAAATCCACCCAATTGCCCTTAAGGAAACAATACAGATTGCTGTCTAAAGGGGAGATGAAGGCAATTCAAGAGTGTCAGGCATATGGCAGAAGGAAGCAGGACAGAGGATGAAATAGCTTTTGGTCAAGGTAACCCATGCTCTGGTCACATTCAGCCTACACTAGTATCACAGCATGTTCCTTGTGAAGCCACACCTGAAGACGGTTTGGAGGTTTCAGTCAGTAACAGAATACACATCACTCGGATGCTGAAAGAGCTGCACCAGCCTCCAATTCATTTCCCATAAAGCCCTAAACAGCTTGTGTGAGTGTGCGCATGTGTCATCAAGTCAAAGATGACTTATGGCAACCCAGTAGGTTTTTCAAGGCAAGAGACGTTCAGAGGCGATTTGCCATTGCCTGCCTCCGCATGGGCTGAGAGAGTTCTGAGAAAACTGTGACAGGCCCAAGGTCACCCAGCAGGCTTCATGTGGAGGAGTGGGGAATCGAACCAGATTCTCCAGATTAGTGTCCACTACTCGTAACCACTACACCACTCTGGCTCCCACGAGCTTGGGACCAGGGAATCTGATGGACCTCTTTCTCCTTATCATCCTGCTAATCGACTGTGCTCTTCAACCCAAGCTTTATTGTAAAGCCCCACTTTGGGAGCTGAGAAGGTGGCCACCAGAGAGTTGTTCCAGTGGCAGCTGCTCCCCCTGGAGGTCTGCCCGGCAGCCCTGGGCTAGCTTTTAGATGTCAGGTTAATACACTTTATTTTCACAGGCCTTTAACTGAGTTTTTATCCTGGCTACATTTTTTTTGTTCATAAACTTGGTGATTTTCCTATGATTTTGAAGCCACTAGTGCTGTTTGTTATCTGACTGAATGCTTATATTTTATTTGGGTCTTGGTTTGGTAGTTTTGATGTTAAGTATGTTACTATGTTTCATGGATCTCCAACATGGTGCCCGATGATACCCTTCCTGGTGTCCACTAAGTGCTTTTAGAGGGTGGTTGGGACCAGCTGGGTATTTCTCCAGCAGGGCTTCTGATTGACCACTGGAGATCTGATTTGCCATGAAGATTTAAAAAACAACATTGCTTTGGCAGCGGCTGCCACCACAGCACAAGGATCTTCACTATGTGATTGAAAGTAAGTAGTATACAGCTCCACCTCCCCCAGCAGCCATTTTGCAGTTGTGACTACGAGTGTGCACCAATTTTTTATTTTATTTATTTTGGTATTTTTCGGTTTAAGGATTATTCAACCTGGACATTTTTTAAAAAATCCAGAAAACCCTTATTTTTTGAAAATCTTTGGGTTAATAAACCCAAACCCCAAAAATACTGGACTTTATAAATGGGATCTTTTAGATCCGCACTGCCCCCCTTCTCTGGACTCTGGAGAAGGGGGACAGTGTGGATTTCTTTCAGATCCATGCTGCCTGCCTACTCTGGGGTCCAGAGAAGGCCAGCGGCACAGATCCCAATAAAGCCCTATTAGAGACCCATAGGAAAAAGGTGTAAGCAGGAAGGTGACCATAGGGTGGGTCACTAAGTGTAGTATACAGTTCTGGGGACCGTTTTCCCCAGTACATCACAATTTTGTTGTAAGCCTCCTCATGGAAGTATTGTTTTAACGAAGCAGAAAATAAATATATGAATTAAAAGGGGCCAAGCAGAAAGAGAGGATGACCAAAATTTCCTATGTCCTCAGTATAAGTAAGCTATGACCTCTTAGGGAAGAAGTAAGCTTTGATTTGTTCTTAGGGAAGAACAGGCCAGGGAGATCTGGCAGCTGGAAAGCTACATAGCGAGAAGGAGGAGAAGAGTTGGTTTCTATATGCCGACTTTCTCTACCACTTAAGGAAGAATCAAACCGGCTTACAATCACCTTCCCTTCCCCTCCCCACAACAGACACCCTGTGAGGTAGGTGGGGCTGAAAGAGTGTGACTAGCCCAAGGTCACCCAGCTGGCTTCATGTGTAGGAGTGGGGAAACAAATCCGGTTCTCCAGATCAGAGTCCATCACTCCAAACCACCTCTCTTAACCACTACTCCATGCTGGCATGGAATTATCCAGATAAAATCCTGACAATGAATAAATATTCTCCCAGTCATCTCTTACCAACAGTATGCACTTCTCCCCTCCCTAGAAGATGATGGTGGAAAACATACCTATTGAAATTCTCTTATAACTTCACAGATGGTATGATATGAACCTGAAAAACCATAGAAGTGACAATCAGACCCAAGAGGCTACTGTATCAATTGAATTCTAAAAATCGATTTTAGTCATTTGTTTGATTGGTGACAGAGGGAGTGAAGAAGCAAGGTTAGGCACACGGAAAGATCAACATGGAAACACATTAATTGAACAGGATGAAATTTTAAAAAGATGGGAACAATACACTTAAAAACTTTGAAGAAGAACCTGCAGCTTTAGAAAATGAAGTGAAAGCTTCACTCAAAGCAACTGGGAGAAACAAATCATCAGGGATATAAATGGGATGGTGATATATAAATGAAGCTATTTCAAGCCACAGAAATGAAGTCCATCAAAATCTTAACAAGAATATGACACTTTCTATGCCATTAAAGGTTTATGGAATGGAATGGAATGGAATGGAATGGAATGGAATGGAATGGAATGGAATGAATATGACACTGAATATGGAAAACAAAACAATGGCCCACAGACTGGAAAAACTCAATCTGCATTCTATTTCCGAAAAAAGGAGACATCAAAGACTGCAGCAACTATTAGACTACTGCATTAATTTCTCATGTGAGTAAAGTGATGCTTAAAATCTTACAACAAAGACTGTTACCATATATGGAATGAGAAATGCCAGATGTTCAAGCTGGATTCAGAAAAGGAAGCGGCACTCGATATCATATTGCAAATTTATAGTGGTTACTGGAGCATACGAGAGAATTTCAGAAGAAAATCCTCTTGTCTTTTATAGATTACAGCAAAGCTTTTGACTATGTGGATCATGAAAAAATATGGCTGTTTTAAAGGAAATGGGTGTGCCACAACCTCTGATCATTTTGATTACCAATCTATACTCTGGACAAGAGGCTACTGTTAGGACAGAATGTAGAGAAACACAATGGTTTCCAATTGGCAAAAGTGGCAGACAAGGATGTATTTTATCTCCCTGTCTGTTCAATCTATATACAGATAATAAGGAAAGGTGGATTTAGATGAAGGCAGTGTGAAAATTGTTAACGTTCGTTAACAATTTGAGATATGCAGACGACACCACATTACTTACAGAAAATAACAAAGACTTGGAACGACTACTGATGAAGGTTAAAGTTGAAATGCCAAAACAGGATTATAGCTGAACATCAAGACGTTATGTAGAAGTGTAATTATTTATTAACAATTCATGATGGTCAACTCAACATAATTTAAACATTTGTCTTTATATATGTAAATTGCATATGTTGATTATATACAAATATATAAAGAAAAATATGTATGTAATATACTTTTGCCCCCCTCAAAAAATTTAGATCCAGCCCTGGCCTTAATTTGTTCTAGAACCTTCTTATTCGTCTTTTGGGCAGGCCATAGTATCCATAAAATTCCTCCAACACCACTGTGAGGGGGTTGTCCCATGAGGGTCATTCCTGGGGTGCCCTTCCCCCCACTGGGTCAGCCTAGGGGAGTTTCCTTGGCCTTGGACAAGTTGGAAGGGGAGTCAGAGCTGTCCTCCTCCCCCTCTGTTGCTGCCTACTTGACTTCGAGGTGAGTCTGAAGTCAGCCAGGTGCCAAATCCTCCTCGGCCTTGGCTTGCCTCATCTTATATACTGTGGGGCGGTTCTGTTCCCTCCCCAGTTACTCCCAAGCTCTGTCCCCAAGAGCCTATCTGGGGCTCTGCTGCCAGCAGGGCCTTCTTGCGACCCTTCCCCAAGGGCTCCTCCAAAGCGTGTCCCTGCAGCGCACCGTAGCCCTGCCCTCAACTCTGCCACCAATCAGCTGTTTGGTGGCGAGGCTTGGGACAATGGGGCAGGCCTCAGTGTGGCCCGCCCCAGCTTCTCCCTGCTCCTTGGTGGCTGTACTGGAGGTGACAGCACGCCTGGCCTCCCGGGGAGGTGCGAGGCCATCCTGCACAGGGTCTCCACATGGATGAATTGACTTTATAAAGGAAGCCACGGCCCTCAGTTTGCAAGACCTGAGCAAGGTTGTTAACAATAGGATGCTTTGGAGTTCATTAATTCACAGGGTAGCCATAAGCCATAAGTGACTTGACAGCTCTGAGAAGAGAGGTCTCTGCGCTAAATAGTCTTATTATTACTATTCCAAAAATTAAAATTTTTAAATAGTTTTCCTCTTATTAACATAGCTCTACATTTTAATGTCTGATTACTAAACCAATTTCAAATTTTCATTGCACAGTATTGTGACATGATTTACCTTTATTTACTTATTTAAGTTATTCATAGTCCACCTTTCTCTTTCCTCTTTGTCATCTGAGTGTTTTTAGTCATGCTTAAGTAAACGGGTGCATTATAAATCATGAATAAATAAAATCTTATACCTTTGACTGAGCTTTACAGCTGGCTAGAAGAAATAACGTGCAAGTTGCTCGCCTGTCAAAATTTTCAGTGCATTCCTGAGACTGGGGGCCAAATGGGCTTAGGAGGCACCCAGACCCCAACACCGGTGTCCGTGTCACTTGCTCCATGCAGACTGGCAACTTGCACTGGCCCCTCAGGACTGTTGCAGCAGTGGTGCCCTCAGACGCTGGCTCAACCTCCCGCCGGCATCCTGTTCGCACAAGTCCTTGCACCAACGTCCCGGGAGGCATTCCTGGGGCGTTATGGGGGGCAGAGCTGCCGGTAGGCAGACTCCTAGTCCCTTTCAGGCCGGGAACACCCCTTACGCTTCAGAAGTGCCGCACCAGGTTTTTGCAGGCACAACATGGCTTTTCTCTGTAGGACTTTCCCACCCGTTTTAAATTTTTATGTTAGAAAATGCCCCTTTTCCCCCTGCAGTAGCCATGAAACCTCCTTGGAAGGTTGGATAGGAAATGAGAAAGTTACACTTATAGCTCAGGAATGAGCTCTGTAAGTCTCACTTTCACATTTTCTATAATAAATTACCTGTAGAATGTAGAAGGTGCATTCATATCCTGGGTAAAAGTTTGCTTGTTTTTACTGGCAAGCTAATAAAATATCTGAACACAGAACCTTAAATCCTAAAAACATGCAGATATCCTAGGAACAGGAGCACAAGAAAGAGGCTCGCTTCCTGAATTCAGAGCTGTCTCAGTTCTAGGTGTTTTTTTAAAAAAAATCATTAACAAAGGCTGAATCTTTTCCATTTTTAGATCAGCCAAAACTTTATTGGATTAATTAGTGATTTAAGGGCACATTTGGTTTAGGAGGGGGTTAGGGCACTTCCAGTGCAGTCCTATAATACAGAATGTAAGTTATTTATTTTTATTTACTTCATTTATACTCTGCCTTTCTCCTCAGCAGGGACCCCAAAGCAGCTTATAACTTTTCCTTTCCTTTCCTTTTATCCCATAGAAGCTCCTTGATCAATTGATCTTGAGCAGCATATATCTAGTGTTGGAGGGATATAAGGACTGAAACAAATCTTGCCACTGACAATGTATAACTTTTGCCTCTCCACCATTCCCCTCAGTATCTCTGTGTTTCTCTAAGAAATCAGTGTTAGCAACAGATTGCAGCCGAAACATCCTGGAATTTCTTGTCCATGCAGACAAGAATTATTTTTTTGCCAGGATGACAGCCCTGAAATAACACACTCTGAACTCTCAGATTCTGTCCGCAGAGCCTTTTGGAGAGTTTCCAAAACTCGCAGAGTTCCAAAGAAACTGGCCAGTGTTATCTTGCAATCATGACACCAGCTTCCAAAACTTCAACACCACAGGAATGTCTTCAGTTTACATTCACACTCTGTCACCAAATGAGATTTACAAAGGATATTTCTTAGCTTAAGCTTTAAGAAAACAGTAAGAAACAACTATATTGACTTTTAAAAGTTGGTAAAGCTTCTGTAGGCATTAGTATAAATTTAAACCAAATCCAATCAAGCCAGCACAAAAGAAAATGCAGTTTCTTTACCATAAAGACAGAATCCCTTTGAGTTTTAGAAATGTATGCTAAAGCAAAAATGAATGACATCTCCACCAAAATTAGTGTATATGAAAACTTTTCTTCTCTTCTTTATCCAATCTTAACTATCCAGGTCAAAATATTACCATTAGCAAAATGTTCAATGGAATCGAATGTTATGGTATAACATGGTACAGAAATTTGGAACTGGTATGGCATAGAAGGTAGTTTGTCTGACTAGTACCTAAAAAAGGTAAAGGTAAAGATCCCCTGTGCAAGTACCGGGTCATTCCTGACCCATGGGTTGACGTCACATCCCGACGTTTCCTAGGCAGACTTTGTTTACGGGGTGGTTTGCCGTTGCCTTCCCCAGTCATCTTCCCTTTACCCCCAGCAAGCTGGGTACTCATTTTACCAACCTCGGAAGGATGGAAGGCTGAGTCAGCCTTGAGCCAGCTACCTGAAACCGACTTCAGTCAGGATCGAACTCAGGTCGTGAGCAGAGCTTTTGACTGCAGTACTGCAGCTTACCACTCTGCGCCACGGGGCTCCTAGTACCTAAAACCTAAACCTAAAAGGTTTGAATCCCAGCTCTTCCATGAACGCTCGCCATATAAGCTGGGGCCTATCACAGTCTCTCAGCCTACCCTACCTCACAAGGTGGTTTGTTGTGAGGATTCTGTAAAAGAGGGGAGAACAATGTGATAAAGCCCCTTTGGGTCTCAATCAAGGAGGAAAGCAAATATAAATAAAAATAATATCTAGCACATGCCACCAACTTTTCTTTTTGGAAAAAAAAAGAATAGGTCCACAAACTGCTTTTTAAAAATCATATTTAACCATATGAACCTATCCTTGAGTTAGGCCTGTTAAATTCTATACATCACCACAAGTTATGCCTGGGTTGTAAAAGTATGCCATTCCTGTCATGCGATTAAAATTACAAATCAGCATAATCTGTAAGCATAACTATTGTATTTACAAGTGAGCAAGGGGGGAAAATGAATAGAGATGTGGATGTGATGCGGGCACAGTGAAAGGGTAGCCTGTTTGGTTAGCATTCTATTGTCCTCCAGTTCTCGGACCCATGTGCAAAAACTACAAATAGAATGTATATCCAGCAAAGCTTCACTGAAAAAAAAAACCATGTTAACTGGATTAGATGATCTCCCTGCCTGAGAAATAATAAAAAAAAAATACCTGAAGGCTGTTGCAGGACTGTAAGTTTTGCTCAATGGATTGTGGTCAGACTGAAACTCTGTTGAATTTGCAATGGGACTACGCAACCCATTTGATAGCTTCTGGGGTACAAGTTGCAGATTTTTGCAGGAACTCATCCATACTCAAAATTGTAAACCCTAGGACTGTGCTTTAGCAAAAAAAAAAAAAAACTTTGATTAAGATAACCTGGCTTCATTCACAAAGATTTGCTGAAACCTACACATTGTAGCAAAACCCTGCTTTGTTAGGAATTTGAAATCCCCCCAGCAGCCCACCAAAACAACCACCACCACAACCAATGGGTGGACAAGTACTAGGAAGAAGTGGTAAACAGTAACAGCGGGCTAGAAAACCAACCCAGAAAAAGAATGGTGGCTTGGTTCTCTTTCATCATGTATATAAGGAGAACCCTTAAAAGCTGATCATGTTCCTACCAAGGATGCTTACTTACATTACTATCTTTCCTGACCATTTTCTTTTATGTTACCATAACCTCAAAAACGTTTATTTTTCTCAAAATACAATCTTGGGATTTGATCATGATTTTGCTTGCCTCTGTACTATTATGCTGTACATTTTTCATTCATTTTCAAGTATTTGAAATTTCTCAGCTTTTTTAAGCGCAATAAATCTAAAGCATTATAGAAGTGTTTCCAACATGCATGCTTTATTTTACCACAGAAATATTTATAAATCATAAAGTGGGATGTGCATGTACATAAACACACACAATATGAACAACAACAAAAAGAGACTGCATATTTTAAGAGCAGGTTGTTACTTTCCCAGACTCCTCACATTAGCAATCATTTCTACAATACATTTACCATAAGCAGGTTATAAACTTAAGTAGGTGATAAAATGCACTTTCCAGAAAGTCTGTTTCTCAGTATTAAAAATAAATGTAAAGTACTCACTAGAATTGCTTCTTAAAGTGATTTTGCTTTTTCATTCAACTGTGCTTATTCTGTAAAAGTGCCACTTTGTGTACATTAACAGCCTTTTAAGACACTGCCTGAAACCAAATGTCTTCACACTCTCCAATTCTTTCCTTCATATTCTGCTAACAGTATGTAATACACATAATGCTAAATAGAGAACTGTGAATTCCATGTACAACTTGACAATGAAGAAAACCCCAAGGCTTTTGTTTGCTATAGTAAGCCAAACTCCACTCATTTGGCTCCAGGAATGTAAATATTGGTATCATATTGCAACTTGCTATACACTTTAAAAACATAAATGCGCTCCTCAGGGTTGTCTTCCCTCTTCCCAATCTTGCTCTGCCAGTAGCGTTAATCAGCTCATTCAAGCAACCTGTGCAGCTGTTCTTCAAAGTCATATTTGGGGGGGGGGGGAGCAATGCAAACCACAAAGACATAAATAAAATAAAATGACTTTGACTAACAATTCAAATCGAGCTCAGATAGTTTCAAATATTTCCAGATCTTTTACACAAAGGCTTGTATTGATATGTTTGCAGTCAAGAATGAAAGAGAATTCCTGGAGAATGTGGAATGATGTTTTAGCAAGGAACCACAAAATATAGCCCCATCCACTAGCCAAAGTATTTTGTTTAAAAGAGTTACCTAAGCCTGTGCTAGACTAAGCTCATTAAAGCAAAAGCATTTCTTCATTTCAAGAAGACTGGATGCTAGGTCATTCTGGTGTCATTTTAAATATGATCCTTAGGATACTAAAGGATGCAACAGATTCTCCTGTGTCACACAGCATTAGATTGCATACTCATTCTTGCATATGAAGACAGAAGCCCTAGTCCAGAATGAAGTTGGAAACTTCTTTGATGTAATAGACAGGATATTCACAGATGCAACATAGATTCACACTGCCCTACCCCCAGTCAAATCTTCCCATCTGCCTTTTCATAACTCGCCCTGTCTCTTAACCAAAGCATATGTAGTTCAGTCTATAAAGTTTAACTTTTCTGCAACAGCAGTGAGCACGGAAACTGCCAGGGACCCTAGCAAGAGAACAGAGTAGCATGGGCCTCTAGCATTTCAAAAGGAGGAAGGGAGATGTGAGCAGTTAAAGGAATACATACAACCTCTATTGCAGCACAGCTCAACATAACGTAGTTCTGAATGAAGCCCACAATGAACACCAATTCAGCCTTTAAAGAAGAAATGTCATTGCCTCACATGCAGCCTTTTGGAAAGGTGCTGGACATTTCTTTATTTCATCAAAGGTCATGCTGCTATAATTAGGGCTGCCACTGTCCTCTTCATGTGCATGTGAAGAAACATTTTTATGTTGCAATATGTTTTGCTCCTTTTTAAGGTGTTGCAAGACTCCTGTTTCTCTTCCTAAAGTTACTTTAGTCTAAAACAGTTGATATGAATGGGCTTAGACAGGCAGTGACTGCATACAGGACATACCAACAGCCCTATCAGGACAATCGTGAATTTTTCAGCTTTGGAATTACTCAGGTATGTTAAATGTTGTGTGCTAAACCAGAATGTTCTGATGGACCGACAGTAAAATTATGGATTAAAAAAAGTTCAGACACATATCCTAAGCCTATTCTAGATATCCAAAATTTCAGGGACCTCTGAAACAGAAAGGCCAGAGTACAATAAAACCCTTTTTGGTTCATAAATTCTGAAGATAATTCCAGAAATCTAAGCACATTAATCTATTAGAAACAAGAAGAAAAAGACACTCTAGAGGCTAACTAATTTACTGTGGCACACGTTCCTTGAGCAAGAGTAGAAATTTAGACAATTTAAACAACCCCATCTGCCAAACTTTGCCCTGGAATTATGATTGTGCGCAGGAATGTTGCCAGACCAGGCTGAAGAGAAAAACCTGCATGGTTACATGTGGCCTGTAGTTCAGGAGTAAGCTGCATCAGACCTGTAGCTCCCTGCCCACCCTACATCTACTTGATAGGTGTTACTTGGAAGATAGTCCTGGAGTTCGCCAGTGAGAAATGCCAAAAATGTGGTATGTTTGTGTGAACACCTAATCTACAGTGTCCTACAGGAAACAGTGGCTCCCAAATCTTTTTAAGGTAATTGCCAAGAAAAATGTTCAACTCTAAGACTCAACTAATCAATGACCCTCTCCCTTCAAGTCTGTGATTTAATCATTAGTGATTCACATTTCTTCAACCAGTGTACAGTTTCTCTCAACAACTGCATGGTTTTGAAATTTGAAGACCCACACCTGAAGAGCCAGCATGGTATGGTGGTTAAGAGCGGTGGTTTGGAGTGGTGGACTTTAATCTGGAGAACCGGGTTTGAGTCCCCACTCCTCCACATGAGCGACAGACCCTAATCTGTCTGTCCTACACATGAAGCCTCCTACACTCCTACACATGAAGCCAGCTGGGTGACCTTGGGCTAGTCACCGCTCTAGTCCAGAGCTCTCTCAGCCCCACCTACCTCACAGGGTGTCTGTTGTGGGGAGAGGAAGGGAAGGTGATTGTAAACCCGGTTTGATTCTTCCTTAATTGTTAGAGAAAGTCAGCTTATAAAAACCAACTCTTCTTCTTCTTCTTTACATGTTGAGTCTTTACCATTTTTGGTATTTCTTTACTTCTGTATTGAAGCCACTCGCAGAGAAAGATGAAGTGGAAAAAAGCAACTTTATGAAGTTGGAACTGTCATATGTAATGGCAAAGCTTCTGAAAGCTGAGCTGTCACATCACCATAATTTGTAACTCTTCCAAAATGGAAAAAAAAAAACCCTGTAATGATCAGCCATTTTCTTTCAGTTTACCTACTTCCTCCTTAAAGGCTTGTAAACGGGGAATTAAAGAGTGCAAGGAGCTTTTCTGAACCTAGTTCAGAGGTTCAGCGTCTCTAGGTAATCACACATAAATGGATGTGCACTTCTAATTTTTAAGCAGCAATCATATAACAAAGTACACATTATTCTCATGATCATGGTTTCTACCAACCAAATTATAACAGGTGACTTTAGATGTCTTAAAACATTTCCCTCAAAAACAGCTTTTCAAGAAGTCTTGCTATGCAGTAGCTGATGAAATGGTAAAGAAGTGAGGATGGGCACCCACTGACTTATCTCACATCATTTGGTGTTTTTGCTGCTTTTCAGACTCACATTAATATTCATGAATATATTGTGAGTCTTGAATACAATTCTATACCTAAGACTGGGTATCAGTTGATATATTGTCTTGTGCATTCAGTACCTGACTCCCCCCATAATTATTATTCAGCTTTTCAGACTCAGCCTTGCAACCTCAAGGGCTAAAACCAATTGTAAATGAGACAAGATGACCTAACAGTTAACCTGCCATGCCAGCCCAACTACTGGTGTTGGCCTGGTGTGGGACGCTGAGGAGAGCTTGGCTCTCTGGCTGGTGTACCGGCTGCCCAACACACCGTCCATGGGGGAGATTTTGCTGCCTGGTCTACCAGTTACTACTATTTTCATGCCATCTTGTTTTAATTTGCTATGTTTGCTGTGTTTTAATTAGTGATTTTAATGTCTTATGGTTTGTTGATTTTAAAGGTTGTAACCCGCCATTCCCAGTCAGACGGGGAATGAGGGCAGGCTATAAATGTGAATAAATAAATAAATAAATACTGATGAACCCAACAGCAACTTTAATGATAAACAGCACAAGGGACAGTTAAAAGTCAAAGGCCAGTGGTCCGGCTAGCACTAGTTGCTTGCAGAATCATAAGGTCAGCAATGCATGCATGCAGACCTTGCCCCAGATCTGGATGAAAGCCAATTTGCCAACAAACACATAAAGACTATCCATGTAAGTAGCACACTGTTTAAATACTAGGCCTTATGAATATTTTCTGTAAAAGCTGAGATCCACCAATGTTTTCATTTGTTCCCTTTCTGGGCCAAGTCATTATACTCATGAGACACCTTAATGGCCCTCATCTTCCTAGGAGACTCCGAACTGATTCTGAACTAAATATTTGACCAGTAGAATCCATTGTCCCTAGTTTTCTCAGACCCAAGTGATCCCTGCAAGGAGTAGAAATTTCAAGCATGCATCAATCATGCACCCAAATTGGGATTACATCCATACAAATATGATGCACAATTTAAATATGGAGAGAGTTATATGTGATGACTCACTAGATCTTTTCCACACTGATTGTACAGATCTACAACTATATGCTTTCATAGTAAAATGTTCCTGAAGACTGAAGCGAATCCTGACTAGGTACACAATAGTGTATAACAACAGATTTGTCTGAGCAGGCTTCGGCTTTAACAAAGTACACAAAGCAATCTTTAAGATAATTTCTTAAATAATGGAGGCTAACTGTAAAAAAAAAAAATCCTGCATGCATGTACTCACAATGAACATTTTTACTTAATCCAGAACTACTTATGAATCATGATTCTGTGGTTTGTTAGCACAAAACAAGAAATTTTTAATGACTCACTAGATCTTTTCCACATTGATTGTACAGGTCTACAACTATATGTTTTCATTTAAGAATGTTTCTGAAGACAGAATCTAATCCTGATTTGGTTCACATTTTATAAAATGAAAAATAACCCTAACAGCATAGACAGCATATTGTACAAAACAGAGTTGCACTTACCTGTAACTGCGGTTCATTGAAGTCTTCTGTGCCGACACAGATTTGGGACTGCGCCTGCACGCAGGCCTGCCACCGGAAACCTTTTTAATAGCCTCAGGCCTAAAAGGGAGATGCCCCCCCCATTGGAGCAGGCAGGGCGGCTTCCCGCCAAAACTACCACGTGCTCCTGGGCAGGGCATCCCCTCCCTCCTCAGTTCCATGCCCACCGTCGACCCATGCAGGTAAGGTATCTAATTTGAATTGTCTCTCTCTCTCTCTCTTTTTTTTTTTTAGGTCGACAGCGGGGACGGATGGGAGGGAATGTGTGTCTGCACAGAAGACTTCAATGAACAGGTAAGTGCAACTCTGTTTTCATTTTCAGTCTTCTGGCGCAGCCCCACATTTGGGATTCTAGCCAGCTACTTACACGAAGGAGGGTGTCGTCCTATTGGAACAACGACTGGAGAACGGCCTTGCTGACCT
Organism: Euleptes europaea; assembly: GCF_029931775.1. Classification (NCBI taxonomy): domain Eukaryota; kingdom Metazoa; phylum Chordata; class Lepidosauria; order Squamata; family Sphaerodactylidae; genus Euleptes; species Euleptes europaea. Next base: position 76,380,878 of record NC_079321.1, read on the forward strand.
CTGCATCCCTCCTTGATTGCAGGTCAATGGCGTAGTGTCTCACAAAGGTCTCTTCACTCGCCCAAGTCACAGCCTTGCAGATCTCGGTCAGCGGAACCTTCCTGTGAAAAGCTGCTGAGGAACCCAGGGCCCTGGTAGAGTGAGCCCTCAACCCTAAAGGACAAGGGGCGTTTGCTGCTTTGTAAGCGGATCTGATAGCAGAGACTACCCATCCAGCAATGGACTGGGATGAAGCTGCCTTACCCTTATTGGGACCATGGTGACAAATAAACAAGTTCTTGGACATTCTAAAGTGTTTAGTTCTGTCTATATAGTATAAGATGGCTCTCCGTACATCTAGGGTATGGAGAGCTCTTTCTGCTTCTGAAGATGGGTTCAGGAAGAACACTGGCAATGCACTTTCCTGGGATAAATGGAAATTGGAAATCACTTTAGGTTTAAAAAGTGGGTTTGGGTGTAAAACCACTCTCTCATTAAAAATCCTCAAGAAGGGTTTATCGATTCTGAAAGCTGCTAGCTCTCCCACTCTTCTCGTAGACATCACTGCAACCAGGAAGGCCACCTTGAGGGACAGCAAGATAAGAGGAGAGGTGGCTAAAGGTTCGAAGGGTTCCAGCATAAGCCATGCTAGCACCAGAGATAGAGACCACTGGGGAGTGATCTTAGGCACCGGTGGAAAGGTGTTAAGGAGGCCCTTCATGAAGCATTTAGCTAACGGGTGTGTGAATGTGGAAAAGCCTTCGAACTTATCATGGAACACAGAGATAGCAGCCAGATGTACCTTTACTGAAGAGACCGCCAGGCCTCCACTGGCTAAATCTAGGAGGTAATCAAGAACTAAAGGTAAGGGGCAGTCGAAGGCTTAGAAACCCTTAGAGCTAACCCAACACTCGAACCTCTCCCACTTCATGTCATACGAGTATCTAGTAGAAGGTTTTCTGGACTGCAAAATAATCTCCTTTACTGGTTGTGATCATCTTACATCCTGGGTTGTATTCTCCAGGCTGTGAGGTGCAGGCAGTCTATGTTGTGGTGAATGAGAGAATCCCAATGAAGTAGGTGTGGTACCCTGGGGAGAGCTATGAAGTTGTGTTTGGCTAGGTTGAGTAGTTCAGAGAACCAGATTTGACGGTTCAGAAGGGGGCGATCAGAATGCAAGATGTGTTGTCTGTCTTTTTTTTTATAATAATTTTTTTATTATTTTTCACAATACATAAACAAACAGTTCAACAATTATTAAAAACCGTCGAAAAAGGTAAAGAACAATGAATTATTGTTGAAAATACAAATATATCTAAATATAATATAACGACTTCCCCTTCATCTCCGTTTACCTCATTATAAATTTATATACTCTCTTGTATAAGATTCTAATCCTAATATTGTTACATACATATAAATTTTTATATCAAAATCAAATAAAATAAATGTGTGTTATCAAATCATATATAACTATTATCCATCTTGAAATTGACCTTATTATAATAACTCTATATTTTAATGTAAAAACATCCCTAATAATAATAATAAATGGATTAGATCAATGAATAACCTTTAAATTCCCCCATTTGAAATTCATTTTCACAATAAATTTTCCATGCCTCTCATTCTCCCATAAATTGCATATTATCTTTTTGATTTATCAATGTCGTAAGTTTAGCTATTTTCACCAGCTCCAACATCTTTTGTATCCAGTCTTTTTTGTCTGGAATGTCCGGCGATTTCCATTTAGCTGCATAAATCAATCTTGCAGTAGTGGTGGCATAGATTAAAAATGATCTCTGAGTTAAGATAGAATCTGGTATCATACTAAGTAACATCATCTCAGTTGTTTTAGGTATATTGTTCTGTATGATCAATCTTATTTCATTGTAGATCATGTCCCAAAAGTTTTTTGCTTTGTCACAGGTCCACCACATATGGTGAAATGAACCTATTTCTATATTGCACTTCCAACAAGTTGGGGACATTGTTTTGTATATCATTGCCATTAGATGTGTTGTCTGTCTTGATTTTCCCTATGACCCTTGACAGGACAGGGAAGGGAGGGAATGCGTAGAATAGCGTGCCCAACCAATTGATCTGAAAGGTATCCCCTAGTGAATCCGGGTCGTGGCCCGCCAGAGAGCAAAACATCCCCGCCTTCTTGTTGGTGCAAGATGCAAAGAGATTGATCTGGGGGACTCCCCATTGACGAAAGACAGGGAACAGGAACCTGTCCTGGATTTCCCATTCATGGTTGGTAAGGCACTCCCGACTGAGGGTGTCCGCCCATGTTTGCCTGCGATATGGATGGCTCTTAGTGAGATGCCGTTCTCTAAGGCGACCTGCCACACCTTCTGAGCTTCCCTGCTCAGGGGGATAAAACCCTTGCCCCCCTACTTGTTGAGGTAAAAACCTGCAGATGTATTGTTCGATTGCACCAATGTCCTTGAGGATATCTGCAAATGAGGTAAGTGAATAATGATAACCAGAAAAAAATGCACATGAAAAATGCCCACATGAAAATTGCTCACAGAAAAAACCCCACTGTCATAAATGCTCACAAGAAAAAAAAGCCCACATGGAAAAATGCCCACACAGAAAAATACTCACATTTAAATACTTACGGCCAGGAGAAATTTGGGGCAGGTTCAAGAGTTGTAGCTCCAAGCACAACAGCGGCGGAAATACGGGGTGCTGTATATAGGGTGCAGTATAGTCAGAATGCCCCCCACTGGTTACTGCCCCGACCTCCAGTCGCATCCAAGCACCACACCTTCCCTTGTCATTTCTGCCAGGGTAGTTCAGTTTCAGTCACCTTTATTGGCATGAGTATTTTTCCGTGTGGCCTTTTTTCTTCTGTGCATTAATGACAGTGTTTCTGTGCGCAATTTTCATGTGGGCTTTTTTTTTCATAGAACCGTGAATAACAAATAGCCCTTAACTCAAAAACATTAAAGATTCTAGAATAGAAACCCAACTGAGAACCTTGGGGGACTCGCTGAACAGCACCCTTCTGCAGTAACTCTTGCAGTTGGGGGGCAAACTCGGGAAAAGGGTTGTCTCCAGCAAACCTGGGGTGCAAACAACTGGGGTGAACTGAAACTCCAAATGGCATCCCTCTGAAACAATTCTCAGGACCCATCTGTCTGAGCAGATGGACCGCCAAGCATCGGTAAATTTGGCTAGCCGGTCCAGGAATGGTAGGTGCTCCTGAACGGCCTGTGGGCCTAGTCAGAAATGTTGGGTCGGTTGTTGAGGCTGATCTTTCAGCAGAGGGTTGGGGGAAGGCCTCTGCCTATTACCCTGCCTGCGTTTCCCAGACTGGTTCTGGTGGAACGATTGCTGGTATTGCCTCTGTTGAGGATACTGCTGTTGGAAGCGTTGTTGACACTGGCCCCTGTAGAAGGGTGTTGCGAACCCCTGTTGTCGTGGTTGAAAGCGCTCCCTTGACGAGGCGTTGTAAGGGAGGACGCCTAGGGATCTGGTAGTCTGCCAATCTTTCTTGATGTTCGTCAAGAATTCTGTAGTAGATGCAGCAAAGAGTGTGTCCCCTTCGAATGGAAGGTCCTCCACCTGGGATCTGGTGTCGAGAGGCAGAGCGGTGTTCCTGAGCCATGAATGGTAGCAGAGGATGATAGCAGTAGCCATGGTTCTGGCGGCCGTCTCAGCTGCATGTTTGCCTGCACTGATTTCTTGCTTAGATAGGCACAGGGCTTCAGACTGGATCAGTTTGACCGCTGATTTGGATTCCTCAAGGAGGTGTTCAAAGTGTGGGGCTGTTTTTTTTTTTCCCCACAGGAAGAGTTGGTAGTTCGCAATCCTGAAGTTTAGGGCTGCTGAAGTATAAAGCTTTCTGCCCAGGTAGTCAAGTCTCCTGCTTTCTTTGTCGGCAGGGGTGGAGTGTTGACCCTGCCTCTGACGTGACTGCATCTCCCCCGTCACTATGCAGGAAGGGGGAGGGTGTATGGATAGGAATTCTGCAGAGTCCTGCTTTACACTATAGAGGTTCTCAATTTTCTTTGAGGAGGCAGGGGTGGAAGATGGTTTTTTTCACACCAATTTACTTATCTCCGTGAGGCCCTCAAGTACAGGAAAGTCCACAATTCCTGGGGCATCAGGATAAAGTCAATTCAGGATCCTATCTTTAGGCCTGTTGTCAGAAGAAGTAGTAATGTTAATCTCAAGAGCCTCAGCCATACGCAGCATCTGTTCGCCCCTCAGGCGTAGGTCTTCTTGGGGGGGGGATGGCTTCTGTGTCCCCCACCAACTCTTCAGGGGAGGGTTCTGAAACCCCCTCTGAACTAGCCACAGAGGTTAGGGCATCAAACTCCTCTATGTCTGATTCCTCTCGAGAGACAGACTGGAGCACGGTAAAGAGGTTGAGTTAATGTATGGTGTACGAGAGGTCTCCCCTGTAGAGAAAGCTGTCGAAGCTTGCAGAAGTCCATCCAATCCTGGATGAGTTCTGGTGGAAGACTGGGTTGTCGCATTGGTTCCAAAATGGAAGTGGATGCGTTAGGATCCAAAAAGGGAGCGGTGGAAGCTCTCGGATCCATAAGGTAAGGTGCATTTGTCCTAGGATCCATAAGGACAGGGGCAGTTTCCCTTGGATCCGGGGGAAGTGGATCCTGAAACAGTTGAAGGTCGAGGCCAGTCTCAGAGAAGGAGTAGTGAGGCGACCCGGAATGTAACGACAGAGTTTTGGGTGCTAGGACCAGCTCAGGATCCGAGGAACTTGCATCTGGGGCCGGTGGAGTGGGAGATTTTGAGCTCAAATTGTGAGTGGTCGGATCGCTAGACCTCTCCCGGTGCTTTTGCTTATGTTTACGTTTCTTACTGGTCGGTTCCACGCTTGCCCGCTCCAGGGGGCGCTTCTTCGAGAACTGACTCATTTCCGCAGCGGAAACTGATGGTTCCGAGTGGCTAGGATCCGAGCTGGATCCGTGTGTGGAGGTCACTGGTGCTGAGCGAACGGATGGGGCTAGTCTCGGATCCAACGGATGGGCTTGGGGCGGAGAGCGCTCTCCTCCAAAGCTCGGCGTTTAAGCAGGCAGCACAAGCATTACGCGCCCTGGTAGAGAACCTCTGACAGATTCTACATGCAGGCACGTTATGGGTTTCGCCCAGACATATGAGGCAAAGCTCATGCTCATCGATCAGAGGGATATTGGTGCAGCATTTCTTGCAGCATTTCAAAGGCAATTTAGAAGCCATCCTGGTGCTGGGAGCAGGGCCGGGGACACCGGGGCTGAAGCGGCTCGAGTTGCGGGGAACAGGAGCACTAAAAGTGGGCTGGCAGGGAGGTCCTGAGTAGCAGCCCAGCAAGGGAAAGGGGAGGAATAAAGATTCACTCTTCCTCTAAAATGTTGAAAAAATGGCGATAAGCGCAGAGGTTGAAGAAAGTTCCACTCTCAGCAGTGGCAAGAAAGGAACTGAGGAGGGAAGGGATGCCCCGCCCAGGAGCACGGGGTAGTTTCAGCGGGAAGCTACCCTGCCTGCTCCAATGGGGGGGGGCATCCTCCTTCTCGGCCTGAGGCCATGAAAAAAGTTTCCGGTGGCAGGCCTGCATGCAGGCACAGTCCCAAATGTGGGGCTGCACCAGAAGACTGAAAATGAACTGTTTTTTACAAATATATTTGCAGCCAGTAAAGATAAGTTAAATTGGCAAAATCAACCAAGTAATGACCCCAGAAATGCCTTCAACAGAACCATGTAATGGTCAAATTAAGTATCTCTTCATTGATTCACTGAAACCTACGCTGGAATAAATTATTAGTCTTTAAGGTGCTGATGGTCAGGCTGTTTTGTTTACCTTGATGTAAACAAATGGTTTGCATGTGCATCTGTAATCTGTATCGGTATCTGTAATCTTATCAGGGTGGAGAAACTAATCGGGTAAAAACAGCCTCCTAGATAGTCACAGCTTCAACAAAGTACAGTGGGACTGTGAACCCAGGGCTGCACAAGTTGTCACATATAAATCAGAAGTATGCCAGATACACACAATCTTCCCTTGAAAAAAGGTATAGAAAGATCATATATGTCAATATGCACATGCCGTATTTATACATTAAAGTGCATATGCACATATGGAGGATGCAAGGGGATACAATCCATCTGCCATTTCAGTGTATTGCCTTGGTAAAATGTGCTAGTCTTTAGAAAGAACAAGCAAAGCATTTTTTAAAAAACTTGATATTTTATGCAAAGAGCTGAAACTTCTCAACATCCAGAATTTCACATTTTGTTTCTTTATGCAGGTATGCTTAAGTAGGCCTTCAACAACCTTCAACAGTCTTGCCAGAATAATTAGTTGTCAGACTTTAAAGTAGCTGATCTAGTAGCTGACGTAATTCAAAATTAAAAAATGAAGTGTTACATGGTTAACTTTTGTATAAGGGGGACTAAAACGTTGTAAAATACAGTATTTTTGTTTATTGGGAAGCAAATAAAGAACTTGTTTTAGTTATGTTTTAGATAAGGTGCCACACATATGAATAGGATATTGTAATGCCGTGTGTGTTAGGTCTGTTTTGTTTGAAATAATAAAAAAAATACTTTAAAAAACAGTCTTGCTAGAATATACTTTACATGGGTTTGTCTGCTTATCTGGTTAATGTGTATCACTTTTCTACATAACATTTCCTCTATTCTATCAATATTACTCTCCCTGAGGGAGGACACTTCTGTGAAGCTGCTATGGCTCTTCCCTATCTTCTGGTCAATTAATCTCATTTTCAGTCCAGACAACATATGAAATTCATCTCTGCAGGGGTGGACATTTCTATAGGTGTTACAATTAAACCCACTTTTCTTTCGGGTCAGTTTTGACAATCTGCTGTGTTATGTGGAGATTAATTTTAATGCTTGAGATTTTAATGTGAGCTTTTCCAATCCTTAACAGATTACTAAGAGCAGACTTTAGATGCCCTTCCATTCCTCAGACCAAAAGGAACCCTCACAGCAAGTGTCTAAGGTTCTGTTCTCATTGAACATCTGCAGGCCTTACCACTTGAGACTGGGGGGGGGGTGTCACACTGTTCCTCTATATCACTGGTTCCCAACCAGGGGTCCATGGACCCCCAGGGGTCCACGAGAACTAAATTGAGGTCCGCAAAACAAAGTTATAAACCCATAATAAATTAATATTTTCAATTAAAAGTTCTCTATTATAAAAAAATATATTCAAATATTATTCTAAGTTTAATGTTTAACTAACAGTTATGATTAAAGTTTATTTTCAAATTCTCAGAATTTTTATTTTGAACCTTGGGGTCCCTGCACCGAACAAAAAAGTCCTAGTGGTCCCTGGTCAAAAAAAGGTTGGGAACCACTGCTCTATATAAACACTTTAGTGCAAACAGGAGTAACATGACTCAGTCATGGACAGTTAAACAAGACATGAGTGGTGCACAAAGGCCTCCCTTGCTCTTCACTGGCCAGGTCTGATGCCTGCAAGTGCATGCCACAAAGTGTGGACAGTAGAAGGGGTAGAAAGGATAGGGCTCTTTTAGGTTCTATGGGATTGCTGCATGCATGACTTGGGCCTTTGCTTTTCTAAATCCAGGCGATTTTATTGCATGGAGGACCATTCCATCTCCCCTGCCCCATGCACTGTAAAGAGGTTCAGCCTTGCCTCATATACCACCTAAGTCAAAATTACCTCAGTCATTTACTACCTCAGTCAAAACTACCTCAGTCAAGCAGGAAATCAATGAGCAATTTGCATAAAATTGATAGTATCTTGGGTAATATTATGAATTTTATGAAAATTGTTCATTGACTTGATGAGGCCAAAGCAGTGAGAGTAAAGTTTTATCTCTCTCTCATACACACTCACCAAGTTAGAGCAGTGTTTATGTAAATCATAACTATATAACGTTTGGAAACATCAGGCTAGAAATCTGGAAGCTAGTCCAATTCAGACCCGATTCTGCCAGCTTTGAAGCATCCAATAGGTTTTCTATTACTAATCAAAACATTAGGCTCTAAATTAAGGATTTTAATAATCAAGTATCATCAACAAACTGTATGGTCAGAGCACCCCAGCCACAGTAGAAGTGGCCAGACACTTTTGAAAGTACATCAACGCTGGTCTTATATAAGAAGTGAAAAATCAGGTGGCAAAAGCATATATTTGCCTATAGTTGCGATTATTGTCTCCTTTATAGAGTAACAATACTACAATAGAATTCAATTTGTTAGAAGAAACTGTGGTCTTACACGTGTAGTCATATTTATCAAACAAATTTTGATAATAAATTTTCCAGAAGTTCACCCAGCTTTTACATCTTGGGGCCTTTCTACAATTCACCATTTTCTGACAAATAAGTGACAAATGCTGCATTCACATGTACTTTCACTTTCTTCCACAATGGAGATCTCAGGTTTCCTCTTTTGTGCAGGAAAAGAAATCCAGTTGCATGACCCAGAAAAAACTGCTTCTGCTCCTCCCCCAAAACAGAAAGTATTCCAGAGGTGATGGTAATGCACCACAACCATCTGAAAATGAAGTTTTACCACCCAACTGACTCATCACGTTTTGAGTGACCCAAGCTGCACTTGGCAAACATACTAATTTCAGCAGTCTGCTGGCACTTTCCCCTTTAAAAATATCTCCAAAATGATTTCTCGCTATAGAATCTGAAGAAGTAAGCTCTAACCCACAAAAGCTCATGTTAGAAGAAGTGGTGTTAGCCTTTATGCTGCAACGAACTACTGTTTTTCCATGTTTCAGGAAGGTGATCTGTATAATTTTAGACCTGCTTATGCTATGTTAATGAGATCATGTATGTATGTGCTTTTCATGGGTATGATCTCATTAACATAGCATAAGCAGGTCTAAAATTACAATAGTTCATAGAATCAACTTCTGACTTCCTGTAACAAGCAGGCATTTTGTCGCAGTTCAAGTATACAGAGATAACATCAGGGGAAGAAAAAATACTTAGCTATTGGACTCTATGGCATTGAAGTCCGTCCCCTCCCAAACCCCGCCCTCCTCAGGCTCCACCCCAAAAACCTCCCACCGATGGTGAAGAGGGAACTGGCAACCCTACCATAGAGCTATATAGGGGCATTATAATATCAGCCGTTTTATTTTCAATCCTTTCCCCAATAATACCTAAAGTAGGATTTGCCTTTTTTACCACTACACTTTCATTGAGCTATCTACCACAACCCCAAGATCTTTTCCCTTCTCAGTCTCAGCAAGTTCAGACCCTGTTACCCTATACTTGGAAGTTGGGAAAAGGCTGCTTTCTTTTTTCTGTAAAGGCCCTAGGTAAGAACCTTAAAAACATCAGTTCATTCTTAAATTCAATGTAGGCAGGGATGTCATGTGTGTGCATATAATTTTAATTGCCTTAATCCATGCTTGTGTCTTCTGTGTTTCAAAAGTATCTATAATTATTAAATTATTTTATTAAAGCTTTTCATTAAATCTTTTAATTTAAAAAACTGAATGATGATTGGACTTCAAATTTAACATCTTCACACTGAACCTGGAAACAAAAAAATAAACTTCTAATCTACCCTTAGCTCATACAGATGGGTCCTGGGAAAAGTGGAAATTAGCAAATGTTATAATTTTGTCACAATTATATGCATATGAACCCCATTGAAATTAAGGACATTTACAAATGCTACAGCCTGTTAGCAAAGAGAAGACTAATGTCAGCTTGTCTATTGAGTGATTTCCTGCAGTGGTCTTAACTAACAGAACAATGAGTAGGTGATAAAATCTTAAAATAATTTCAAAAGGTTTTACAGACCACTTCAAAAGAGCTCTGAAAAGCAGTTTTGTTGCATTTTGCCACCATAATTCTTAACACAGAGAGGCTAATCTCAAACCACAACTATGAATTAGAGACCAATTATGAAATCAGCACCAGGTTTCCAGTAAAGTCTCAAAAGCATCAGAATATATTCTTCTGGAAGAACTGACTAAACATTTACCAACTTCAATCTTATATTAGTGTAACCTCCAGGGACAGTGTACAGCTAATTAAATGTAAGCGTTTCTGTGGAGCTTCCCTGAATTCTTGATTGCTTACTGCCTTCTCTGTCTTGGGGACTGAGGCCAATCTTCTCATTCAGACTGCTTTATGCATTATGGAATGCATTATTTCATTTTACAGATGCAGTCATGTTTTCTTCAATCTCTTTTCTGGACCTCTTCAAACCTGTACAATTGTCTAAAGGAAACGGTTAAGAAAGTGAAAGACTATGATGAAGTTTGCCATCCTAAGAAACTTTTTGAAACACTAAAAACACTTTTGCTTCCACGCTTAGAAAAGTCAAGGATGAGATGTTATATTTAGCATCTGGATGCTATTATCGTACACTGCCATCTATTCAATTACCTTGCAATATATCCAAGATCTGCAAATGCCATTAATGATTACATATGGCATTCTTTCAAATCTACAGGATCACCGTGTAGACTGTAAAGCCTCAGTCTGAAGATTTTAAAGCAAACTGTTCGTCAGTTTAAGAGAAGCAACTCTACCACCACCTGAGTCCTTTCACAAATATCTGTGCTCTCACTCTGCTTCAGCCCTAAAGCAGATTGCACAGTCCAGCTCCTTATTCAAAATTCTGCCAGAAAAGAAACTGCCCACCTTGTTCAGGACCTGACCAAGAATCCAGACCAGACACAGATCCTAAGAAAAGTGTTGAGGGAAAATTGTTTGCTTTGGGGCTTGAGATAAACTACTTCTAGCATCTTGGAAAGGGTTGCTTTCCACCGAGAGCCTCAATTTACAAAGAAAATACAGGGCGAGAGAGACTAGAAACTAGGTATCACATGACAGGCTGAAGGATATATTACTATTGTGCCACAGTTCCCTGACCAAGCCCAAGTTAATATTCTCTGGCTGTTCATATAACATTTCTGACCAAATAACATAGTACCCCAGGATGTTAGACATTTACATATTGCACAGGAACTAACTTGTGTTTGCAACCACAGGCATACTCAGAGGCTTTCTGTTAACCCCAGCCCTTTTAATTTGTATGTTTAGAACAAGTGTTCCCAGACTGCTGTATCATTTATTCACTGTATGTTCAATGTACACTTTTAAAAGTTAGATTTATATTCAAACATATGTGAACAGACACCAATTCAGTTTTCCCAGTTCTTAACACAGACGTTTTGTGTCACATAAAACATATGAAGTAAAAATTCATTCTTTTAGCACTTTTGAGCAACCCTATGTGAAGAAAACCGTGGATAAGAAATATCCATATTGACTCCTCTTCTGTTGTAGCCAAGACAAAGAGAAAGCAATTGCAACACCTTACCAATAAATACCCAAATGGATCATTTAAGTAATTATATGTGGCATTCATCGATCTCAAAGCCGCACTTGATTCCATCTCAAGATATCATTTACAGAGAAAAAACTCTGTAATATTAATATAGATCATAGGTTGCTAGAGCATATACCATATATACCCGTGTATAAGCCGACCCGTGTATAAGCCGAGGTGCCTAATTTCTCCCCCAAAATGGGGAAAAATTAGGCACCCGCGTTTAAGCCGAGGGTCGGCTTATAACCCCTCCCCCCCCCCGCAGGGTTACCTGACAGGGCTCCTGGCAGCAAGCGGCGTGGGCCCGGAGGCGGCGGCACGTCCCGGGTCAGCCTCCCCGCAGCTGCAGGAGGCCGCCCCAGGCGGCACGAAGCGGCGGCGCGGCCCGGTGGGGGCCGGGACAGCCTTCCTGCAGCTGCAGGAGGCCGCCCCAGGCGGCGCGAAGCAGTGGCGCGGCCCGGAGGGGGCCAAGGCAGCCTCCCTGCAGCTGCAGGAGGCCGCCCCTTGCGGCAGGAAGCGGCGGCGCGGCGCGGTGGTGGCGGCGGTAAGTTCCCCCCTCCCTCCTCCTTCCTCTCCCCTCCCCCTCTACCGTATTGACCCGCGTATAAGCCGAATTCGGCTTTTTCAGCCCTTTTTTTGAGCTGAAAAACTCGGCTTATATTAATAGTACAAAAAAATATACCCAAAACACCAGAAATGATGCTATTGAGTATGATACCTGATGACTTGTTAATACAAAGGACTTTTTTGATTTATGCGACAACAGCTGCAAGATTGCTTTATGCAGCAAAATGGAAAGGGGCAGACACTCCTGGGGAAAAAGACTGGATTATGAAAATGTTTGAACTGGTGGAAATGGCAAAACTTACAGCTCCTTTAAACCAAAAAGACAATGTACGGTTTATGGGGGAATGGGAGGCTTGGATGAGATATTGTGAATATGAATTAGGGCTGGGGAAATTGGAAGAGTACTTTTTAATCTGATCTAGATGACACTATTAATATAAAGAAGTGTAATTAATTATATTAACAGACAATTGTAATTGAAATTTAATTGAGATATAAGAATAATTAAGATCAGATCATATCACGATGGGATAGAACAGTTTATTAAGAGGCGGACGGAGGTGAAGGGGAAGTCAGAAAATTTTCCTTTATTTTTTATTTTATTGAGTACTTAAATAATTACAACTATACTAGTTATGATTTAGATTTTCAGATAACTTTCATTGTTGTTTGTTAACATGGAAAATTTGTATTATAAAAACCAATAAAAATTAAAAAAAAAACTCGGCTTAAACGCGAGTATATACGGTAAAAGGCCTTTATACGGACACCAGTTTAAAGACCCGACTAGATGTCCATGGCCAATTGTCTGGCTCAGTTAAAACCACCAAAGAGGTCCACCAAGGCTGCATTTTGGCTCCACTGCTTTTTAATCTATATATAAATGATATGGTACAATTCTTGTTGGGTCATTTCTTTCCCGTCAAACATTGCTAATTTCCCAGACGCGAATTGGTCATAGAAGGCTGTTGAGACCGTTCAGCTCCAACTGTAAAAAAAATCTACTTCTTGTTAATTATGATAAAACCAAACGTATGGTTTTTGCAGAAGACTGCACTATTATAAATGGACAATGGATGAGAAACAGTTAGAATAGGTATCTAGCTTTAAATATTTAGGGGTGATGTTTCATCAGGCTCTCGGACAACCTTTATTGACTATGCTAAGTATAACCTCAAAAAACTGTCCTTGGTTGTCTTAGATTTTATAGGAGGAGACTATCTGATTCATCCAATTGTAGAAATTTATAGAAAGAAATTACTACCCCAGCTTCTGTATGAAACACTGATTTGGGGATTTGGAAATCTCCAATCTTTAGAAATTTCTCAAAACAAATTTGCACACCAGTTGCTAGCTGTTCTGCCATCAACACCTTTTAGCTATGGTTAGAGTAGAATTATCTCTACCCTCAATAACAACCCTAGTTTATAAAACAACCATTAATTACTGGCTAAAGATCATCTTCTGTACATCCCCAGGTCTTTTGACCTTGGTGTATGGAGAGATGAAGGATAACTCATGGCGCAGTTCTGTGTTGAGATTGGTGGCTCGTCTTGGCTTCTCAGTAAAATACTTGAGGACCCTTGGATTCTATGCAGCAAAGCTACTCATAAAACAAAGATTGTTAGACCGATGTAGGTCTTGTAGGCAACTTGAGAACATCTATATTTTACAGACAGCTATCTTCCTCTCCCCTGACTCTTTCAGCGTATGTTACAAGTACAGAAAAGCAAGTACAAGAGAACACTTAGATATTTTACTTGGCAGTCTTGGAAGGCCATTTTAATAGGATTCCATATAGAAAAAGAGTCTGCTTCTGTGATCAAAAGTCTATTGAGGATTTATCCCACGTCACATTCCAATGTCCAAGATATGAGGTTGAATGTAATAGATTTTTGTGGACCATAATATCTTGCTTCCCAGGAAAGTCAGATCAGGAGAAATTAGTTATATTATTGAAAGATAGAGACAAATTCATTTCTTTCCAAATGGCAAGATTTGTTGCCACCATCATGAAGGATAAAAAGATGGTGGGACATGCTGACCATAGTATGTCTGACCCATGACTGCTCCACTCTGGGTCACCTGTAATCTTTTATTTGTCTCTGGTCTGGTCTTTCTTTCCTATTATTAGACATATATTTTAATGATTAATTTGTATTTTAATACTCTCTGAAAAATGTGCTGCCATGTCATATAGATGAAAAATATTTTGAGGAATTGGCAAAAACAAATAGATCAGTATATTTTTCAGGCTAAAATCCAAGATCTGCCAAGTTTATGAGATACAGCGCACCTGAATTGCTTACTCTAATAAAGAAGGCAGAATTCTCCATGATCAAAATTAACAACAAAGAAATTTCTAGAACTTTGAGAAACCTACACATTTTTTAAAGCAACGTCATAAAATATAGATACATTGCTAGTTTTTGACATTCTGAAAAAAATTTCTCAAAAGCTAATGCTACAGTGGCATACAGGGACCAGGGAAACACCACTTCAAATTCCTACTCTGCCATTAAACTCATTGCATGACTTTGAGCTAGTTGTTTTTTCAAATTTATCTTTATAGTGAGGATAATGCAGGCTTGGGAAGAAACATATGTATCTAGTGTGTATGCTAATATGTAACATGAACTCTTGGCAAAACATGGAGATGTGGTCTTTCATGTGGTTTCTGAAGACATTTTAAAACATTTTCTGGAGAGCGTGTGAATGCTGCCCCATAGAATTACCATCCTCCAAGAGGGACCTGGAGTTCTCCCAACATTAAAACTGATCTCCAGCCTATAGATCCGCTAGAGCAAATGGCAGCTTCAGTGGATATACTCTATGGTACCACCTCATCACTGAGCTCCCTTTCCTAACTTTATCCTTTCTAGGCACCACCCCTAAATCTCATGAAATTTTCTGAGCTGGAGTTGGCAACCCTATACCCTATACTTTCATGAAATGTAACAAGTGTTTCTGTTGTCAAATGGCAAACTATTGACTACTGTGTGAATCTCTCAACATCCATGGTTGTGACAATTACTACTGAAGTGAAAGGGTCAGTACCATTTAATGAAACTGCAGACAGGCCAGGCGTGCGGTTTTCTTACATGCTGTATTTCAGTCCTACAATAGTGTCCATATAGGATTTTTTTCCTGAGGTGACAGCAAAGCTCCTTCTGGCATTCAGACAAGCATCTGGCAAATGAGACACGTGCGGCCTCAATTACAGTATTCTCTAATGGCATCCTCTAACACCACCTTTTCAGGGTTAATATATTTTAATTGTGGTGCCTAGCTAAATGGCAATTCCATTAAGTCTTTATTTCTTTAAGTAATAAGGCTTAACATGACTCCTAATATTAAAATTAAAAAGCACAAAAACCTTAGTTCTTTTTCTTTTTGTTGAGTAGTCAAGTGAAATTTACCTGTTTCATTCTGTGGCTAGTAATACCAGCAAGGTTAAATAACATGCAAAAGTATCTTGCCTTTTTTTTTTCAGTTCACAAAAGAACAAATTTTGTTTCAAAAGATTAATCTTCTATGCAAAACTGGTGATACCTGCAGCATCTTAACAACACCTGTTTCCACATCATTCCTTGTATTCACCTTTTAATTTAGAATTCTTTACCTCAATCATCCCATTCCAATGATTTTGAGTTAGTCACATGATCCCCTTACAATTGCAATCATGTTTCTGGCTGGGCCATGGAATGTATATAAAAGACGACCTGTTAGGAGAGAGTTATCAGCTGAATGCAAGTCAATTGAGGCAAGTAAACCCAGTGATAGTAGATATGCAGTGTTAAGCTTATCTCCAGTAATTGTGTGAAATGGGCCTTAAATCAGATACAAGATTAAGAATGGGAAGAGTTAAGAGGGTCAGGACCCAGGAATAAGTGATCATGTTAATAAACCCTCCCCCCAATACAGAGCTGTGCAGTCTTTCCTCATTCAAAGAACCACCACTCGTGTAGACCAACTGTGTTCTTCAAGACTGTCACATAAAATGAATGATCAAAGGCTTCCATTTTTGCCACAGAGGAATCAGTTTCACAATTAACAAAAAATATTTCTTGCTTTAGAAACTTGTGCCAGTTTATAACAAAAAGTTCTGGGTTCTACCAACCTGGTTCATATCATTTCAAAAGTGATTAACTTGGGGGAGGGGGGAATGTTTTTGATGGTAGCTGTTAAATTAAATCTACAAACTCATTTGTGTCTGGCTAAATTTAAGATTTGCTGACTTAAAAAATGGTATATTCTTGGCTTTAAAACCTACTATATTCTTTGCTGGTATAGCAAAAAAGACTACAATTACATAATGGGTACATTTTCTTTACTTTTAAAAGTTTCTATTTACAGTTTTTCTGCTGTCATAACCCATTTAACAAACATTAAATTCTAACATTTAAACAACATAGTTTCAGAAAATCAAGGAGGACAACATTAACTTAAATCTTTGCAGAGAAATCAAGTGTGTGACAGAGAATGAAATCTGATCCTTGCAATGAAGGTAGAGCATTCTGGCCTCATGTCTGTTCAGAATATTTTCATTTATATAAAAATTCTTCTTCTGTTCCTACTGTGAAATATCCTATGAATATCCTCTGGAGATTTATCTCTCTGAAGTGGTGTGGTCAGATATAAGAAAAGTTGGGGGGGGGGGTTGCATTCCAAAGAAGCATCTCTGGCTTCCACTCATGAAGAGTGACTTATTACCTCCTCCTATCCTTTGACTCCCACATCGTCTTAGCCTACATACCCTGGGGAATCTGCCAGCCTATCACCAAAAGTAAAATCCATACACAACATAAACTGATGGGCGATGTGACTTTCATCTTAATGTAAAAGACTACAGCAGACAGGAAAAGAGAGAACAGCAGCACTAAAAGTGCTGTTCAGCAGCACAGAGCCAAGAATCAACCCCTCACACACCTGTAAATATATCTTCATAAAAAAATTTAAAAAGATACCTAGCAATTTTCAGCTATAAACAGAGAGTGGAAGCTACTTGTAAAAAAATCATGTCTCACTTCACTTTCTGCTATTTGCCCCATATATCACCATTTCCAGCAACATTTTCAGGCATACCAAGCCCCTTTTAATTCCCACAAGTGCTTTAATGTAAACTATTTGAGGGAAGGAATGAAGGCATCAGATAGCCACTTGGAGTAGAGCCATTTTCACTCAGGTTTGTGAAGCATATTTCAACCAGATGTTACTACAGCACACTGCATAACACGACACACAAAAAATCAGCACTGGTTATCTTGTACCTAACAGCCCTTCATATATGGAAAACTGACAACTAATTCAAGATATAATCTAAAGATTACATACAATTTCAATTAATTTACGGGTGATGCCCATCAATAAGATACTGAAATGACAGCTAGTAGACTAAGATTATTAAAGATGTTAATTAAATTATGATCAGGACAGCCAACATTTATAGTGGGTCTGATAACTTTAACACAGAACACCAGACAAGAATTACAATTAACTTTATATAATCAGTGGAAGAGAGAGAAACCAATTATGCTGTAAAATAAATTAGAGTGACCAATGTATGCAATTTGGCAATTGTGCTTGGCAATCTGTATGTATTTATTAGCAGAGAAATACCGATTTGCTACATTCTAAGGCTGCAATCCTAAGGATACTGTCCTGCGAGTAAGCCCCACTGAATAATATGGGATTTACTTCTAAGTAGACTTACTTAGGATTGCTTCCTAAATCTCTCTTGAGCCCTTCAACAGCAGCAGTAAATTAAAAAGAAAGTAATGTAAACAAGGTGAAGAGAAGTCACAACAAAAATTACAGGTTACTAGCGATTACATGGGATTTATGTAAACAAACATTGAGGCAGCCTCAATTCCAAATTCTTGTAGCCATATTGAAAGACAGTCATTTTCCATTCCCTTTCTAATTAAAATATGGAAAGTATCCAATTAATGGCGCTCCAATTTCATTGTCATATACTGGAATCCAAGAAACAATTAGAACATGGAGAATAAAACATTTATCTCACACATCCTAGAAAACAGTTTTAGCAATCTCAAGGGATGACATACCAAGTAACGGGTGGGGGGAGAATCATGAGCCTTGGAGAACTTTAATGCAGGAAGTCTGAAAGATAACCCCCTCAGAGACATGGTCAGTTTGTTTTTGGTTTGCTCCAACAACATACCAAGTACTGGTTTGTTCTTGCAACAGGTAACTGCTCTACATTCTACATCATGAAGCACTGTGGAAGTTTAAAATACAGAGACATTACTTCTTTCCTTGGGGGATGGAGGAACCAGTCCTAGTATGCAGCATCTGAGTGTAAAAGCCATGCTCAGAGACCGCATACTTGGTAGCATTGTAACTGTTACAGCTAAGACACAAATTTATATCTGATTGATGGCATACAGACATAAATGGGGTGCTTAGCAATACTGTATGGCATAGGAAACATAAATATGTGGAATATAGCTGCCACCTCTCTCCCTTTTAACTTGCCATATTACCAAAAATATGTTTAGATATGTCAAGTTTTGCATCCTTTGATCAGTATGGAAAAGAGGTGTGCTGCTGTGGTCCATTGTTCTAGTCTACATATTTTAACTTTACATTATTGCAGTGTATTGATGTATTTTATCCAAATCTGTACACCCATCTTAAATTTTGGAAAGGCAAAATACCATTTCAAATTAAATGTGCTCAAGAAGAACACAGACCACATACACCTACTTGCCATTTATTATTTTTAAACATACCACCTAAAATAACAAAGTGAGATTGCCAACTTTGAAAATTAGGGGCAATCCTAATCATGGCAGTGTTCTAATTCAAATACCAATTTACAGGAATAGCCTGCTAAAATGGAAAAAATAGTGTGTTTTTCAAAGTCAAGCTTATAAATGCTGCTTAATACTCTTTGGCAATGGAAGGAAAATGTTCCATGCAGTCTGCACGGTTAAAATGACACGCAGTACAGTTAGGAAGCAGCGCTTCAAGTAGTTTCATCTGATCTGCAGAACACCCAACAGTGCCAGGGCCCACCGAGATCTGTCCATGACAAGGGGTGGGGGGGTGCAAACAGGCTAAATTGAGAATGGTATTCAGCTTCTGCATGAGTGAACTCAGCTACGAAATCAACTCAGGCTAGAGGAAATGGTTAAATCCAATACTTTGTCTGGGATTTGTGTGCACGGCCCTTGAACTGGGCAAGCAGGTTTGTTGGGAGTTTCTGCATTTCGTTGTGTTGCTGTCAACTGTGCTTTTTTTTTTTTTTTTCTTCTTTTTAACCAGCCCTGCTAAAACCTCCCGATGACTTCCCCGGGCTCGACTTAATCACCACCTTTCCAAAAGCAAAGCTTCAGCCGAAAGGAGAGCGAGGGCAGACTTGCAAAGAAAGAGGCGGCCGGTCACAGACACAAAGGCCATTTATTCATGGAAGGTTTTGCCTTGGATTTGCCACTCTTGAGATGCCCTTTTTCCCCATCCCTATTCTCAAAACTCAACAATAAGCCGCCGTGCAGAGTTTTGAGAAGTCAGATGGGGGAAATGGGCATCTAGAGAGTGGCAAATCCAATGCAAAACCTTCCATGAATAAATGGCCAAAAAGTTCTTGACGTCCGCGGCAGCTCCGCCCGACGGTTCGCCCAGGTGAAGTCGCGGCCTCGGGGGGGGGGGGGCGGCCAGCCGCGACCCGCCCCGCCGCCAGCAGGGAGGGAGCCCGGCACAAAGTCAACAGAAGCAAGCAGGACCCGGCCTCTCGCGCCTGGGCGCCGCCTGTTTGCTCGAGCCACCCCCCCCCCCCCGGCACCGCTCCAGCCCTTAACTCTTTCGCCACCGCCTCCCCCTTTGGGGCCGAGCCTACGGAGCTGGCCGGGGGAGGAGGGCAGCAGAAGAGAACCCCCTCCCCCAGCCCCGGGTCTGACCGCGGGTGACCCGCAGCGAGGTCTGACCCGCAGGTCGACGGCCCCCTGACCCCGCAGCAGCAACGCCCGGGCTTTCCAAACTGCCCTTCTGCACCCCGCGATTGTCCTCCCCCCCCCCCAACCCGGGCCGCGGGGCAAAAACACGGGCACAACTTCCACAGCGGCTCAGGCCCCGCAAGCCAGCACACACACGCACGCACACCGCCCCGAAGAGAGGCCCAGGAGTGGCAGAGGAGCCCGCCAATTCGCCCCCCACCCCACCTTCTCCCCTCACCCCCTGTGGAACGAGCGGAGAGCACCGAGGGAGGAGGAGGAGGAGGAGGAGGAGGAGGAGGGGGGGGTCTGCTTCCCGCCTCCCCACCTTGCCCAAGACCCGCGATCCCGAAACCTCCCCCCCCCCAGTCCCCCAACGCCCAGCTCTTCGGCAGTTCCGACCCCCCCCCCCGACCACCACCCCCCGCCCGCCCTGCGGGGCCTGGAGGAGAGCGGCTGGCCCGCCACGACGCCCCACCTGAGGCGGGCAGAGCGAGAAAGAGGCGCCCCCCCCCCGTCCGACCGCCAAGTTGCCAGCCTGGCGCGGGACCCTGCGAGAGAGAGAGAGAGAGAGAGAGAGAGAGAGAGAGAGAGAGCGGCCGGCCTCCCCCCTCCCCCTCCAGCGGGGAGACCCCGAAGCCCCCCCCCGCGTCCAAGAGGGGAGGGGGGAAGAGCTCGCGCCCCCCACCCCACCCCACCACCCCCCCGCGAGAGCCGGCGCCGCTTACCTGCGGAGAAGTGGCCGCGAGGCGCTCCGAGGAAGGCCGCCGCGGGGGCGGCGAGGGAGGCGAGCGCCGCCAGCAAGCCCACCGCTCCGGCCCCCGGAGCCATGGGGGACACTTTGGGGAACTTTGCCCAGGGGTCTCGGGCTCGGCGCCGAACCACCGAGGGCGCCCCGCCTCGCCCCGAGAAACCAGCGTCCCCTCCGCCGCCACAGTCCGTCCCCTCGGGGCGGTGCGGAGCCAGGCGCGACCGAGCGGCTCCCCTCCCCGCAGACTTAGTCGGCTCACCCGCGGGGGGCGAAGGGAGGAGCGGAGCGCCCGTCCGCCCGGCCCTCCGGCCCAGGGAAGCAGCCCCTCGCCTCGGCCGGCCGCCCAAGACCTGGCACAGCCGCGCCCGCCAGCGCCTCCTGCTGCCCCAGCGCGGAAAGGGGGGCGGGGGCGCGGGCGGGGGTCGCTCGCTGGCTGCCTGCGCCGCTCAAGTCGCTGAAGTCTCTCCCTCCGCCTCTCTCGGCCAGGGTCCTTTGGCCGCCTTCTCCACCGGAGCTGGAGCTGGGGGGGGGGGGAGCGCGCGCCAGTAGCCTTGGAAAGAGAAAGGAAAGCAGCTGGAACTGGGGGGGGGAGCCTCTCGCGCGGGGGCGGGGGGGGGTTAACGCTTTAATTTTCACTCCGGCAGAGAGAGGGGAGAAAAGCCCACCGACGCCTACACAAAAAAAACCAACCCCGCAGAGCTGGAGCCTTTGCGTTCCGCCGATGCCTTCCGCCCGTGTTTGTGATGTCACGAAGTGTTTTCTGGGCAGAGTCAGAGCCGCTTACCAAAAAAAAAAACCCGCACAGGGTTGCAGGTTCTGGATCCCTAGCGTGCTCGAGGGATCAGGCTCAACCCGACACGAGATTACTCAGGAGCAAGTCCCGCTGGTTCGCACATCGAAGCGGCTGACTCCCCAGGGATTGCACCGCGTGTCAGTCCTGCTTGGATGCCCTCGCGGGTGGCATTGAAAGATGATTTCTCGAGCCGGGGAGATGCGATCCACGACACCCTTGCGCCGCTCCCGTGTTCTTTCCTGGCCGAGCTCGGCGGCTTGCTTGGAGCAGCTGCCGCTGCAGCCTCGGCAGACGCGCAGTCGGCAAAGGGGCACTTGTTGAATGGCTGAAGGCGGGCTTCTTGCCGGCTGCCATCGCCTGTCAAGGTTGAAATCCGCAAAAGCCCCGGTCATCTGTAGGGTTGCTGCATGTTAAGCGGTCTACGGACTTGTAATGCTAAGGCTTAAACAGAGAAGTGGGAAGAGTGGGACAGATGCACGGGTATATTCAAGGAGGCGTTAGTACTAGGGGCAAAGGCTGTTAGGCTGATGACTAATACTCAGGGCTCCAATACAAGTGCCCTAGCTACTTATTTCCGACTGCTAAACTTATAGGATGCTCTTATACTTGTTTAATCAGAAGTACATCTCACTGAGTTCACTGTATTTACGACCTAGCTTTTGACTGTAGGCACACAGCCCAGTTCTATTGATGCTCTTTTTATTTGTGTCTTGTTGCCTAGCAGACATTATACTCGAACTATTTAGTTAATATGTCCCCCTTTCTGGACATGTTTTTAGTGGTATTTCCACACA
Source organism: Euleptes europaea (assembly GCF_029931775.1). Classification (NCBI taxonomy): domain Eukaryota; kingdom Metazoa; phylum Chordata; class Lepidosauria; order Squamata; family Sphaerodactylidae; genus Euleptes; species Euleptes europaea. Next base: position 76,403,036 of record NC_079321.1, read on the forward strand.
GGAAATACCCCACACGCGCGCACACACACAGAGGGGCTGGGCACACAGGCTATGTGCCCAGACCCCCCCAAAAAGTAAGCCCCTCCCCCTGGGTTCAAAGGGGCTTAGTCCCCAATAAGTGTACTTTGGAATGCAACTGTGGAATTCTGACATACTTCAAGGGATCCTAACGGACAGGGTGGCACAGTGGCTAGATTGCTGGGTATAGATGGTGCCCCAAAAGGAAGGACCACTCCTCTGTGAAGTTGGATAGCTTTCATTTAATTTATGTGAAGCTAAATATAATAACTATACATACAATATAAATTCAAAATATAGTGAGAACCGTGGCGCAGAGTGCTAAGCGGCAGTACTGCAGTCTAAGCTCTGCTCACGACCTGAGTTCGATCCCAACGGAAGTCGGTTTCAGGTAGCCGGCTCGAGGTTGACTCTGTCTTCCATCCTTCCGAGGTCTGTAAAAGGAGGACCCAGCTTGCTGGGGGGTAAAGTATAGATGACTGGGGAAGGCACTGGCAAACTACCCTGTAAAACAAAGTCTGCCTAGTAAACATTAGGATGTGATATCACCCCATGGGTCAGTAATGACCCAGTGCTTGCACAGGGGAATACCTTTGCCTTGAAATACAATAAGATTCATGTTCTTCATATGCAGAGAAACATTATATACATTAATAGATTTTTTTATAACTGGAACTGATAATATCAGTGTGTTCAAAATCCAACCTCTTTACCACACAGGCCATTCAGAAAGACAGTTAGGAATGCTGACTTCAAATACTAATCCATATGAGAAATGAAGCCAGATTCTGGTAAATATGGCTAGACCCCTTATGAGCCAATAAACTGTGGATAAAGGCTGAAATCCTATATACATAAGAGTAAGTCCTTTTGAACTCAGTGAGGCTGTTATCTCAATAAACATGTTAAGATGGTGCCTTACAGCTGCAGTCCCGAATGTGCTTCCTAGGAAGCAAGTCCCATTGAACTCAGTAGGGTTTCATTCTGAGTAAACATACTGCATCATCCCAATGCTGAAAGCAATTTCCACATCGATTGTTCTTTATCACTGTCCTGTTAGATTCACTTAGTTTCCCTATTACCTAGTAGGTGTTCTACCATTTAACATGAGTTTGGCTTTTAATGTGCCACAAAGTATGACCTCTACATGACATTGCTCAAGGATGCCTTGTCACTTACTCTAATGGGGCTATGTGCAGCCCTTAAAATGATGCATAAAAGGAATAAACATTGGCATCTGAGCTAGAAATGAATGCAATTCTATTGTATAAAGGTAAAGGTCCCCTGTGCAAGCACCGGGTCATTCCTGACCCATGGGGTGACGTCACATCCCGACGTTTCCAAGGCAGACTTTGTTTGCGGGGTGGTTTGCCAGTGCCTTCCCCAGTCATCTTCCCTTTACCCCCAGCAAGCTGGGTACTCATTTGACCGACCTCGGAAGGATGGAAGGCTGAGTCAACCTTGAGCCGGCTACCTGAAACCAACTTCCGTTGGGATCGAACTCAGGTCGTGAGCAGAGCTTTTGACTGCAGTACTGCAGCTTAACACTCTGCGCCACGGGGCTCCTATTGTGCCCCTTACTTAATAGAATTTTCTCCCCTCTGGATATCTGCATAGATGAAGATCTATAACCAGTTTTTGTTTTTTAAGGGAAGGCTCCTTAAAGCTTTTCCTATGCTCTTGTGTGTTGACTCCCCCCACTTCTTCACCCTTGCAAAGAAAGATGGCTCTGGAACAGATGTATGTAGCAGGAGGAACAGGTGCAGCTTGTTCTTTAATTGTATTTGATAGTCATAAACTTTAGTTTTCTAAAATTTATGAATAAGTGCTTGTCAATCTTCCCAGTGTCTTTGCACTCGTTGGCCATAGAATATGGAGCAAGTTTAGTTTTTAGTGGCCTTTTTTTGTACATAACTGGCATTTTTATACATAAGTAATATGGCCAGAAATGTCATTTTTCTAATGAATCCTGAAAACAGGGAAGGGGCAGGAATATCTCTGAGGGGGCAGGCCCCAGGGTGGCCATAGCCCTTAAAACAATTTCTTCAGATCTGAGGAGGGACTAGATTGTACAGAAGCAAGGGCAGGTCTTCTACCCAAGGCTGTGAGGCGTCAGAGCTTCAATGATAAGCTAAAGAGAAATTGTCTGGGAGCTTCATTCAGTCGGTGGCATTCTGTTGTTTTCTTTATTAGCCCAATCCTGTACTGTAGGGATACTTGAGGGGCATGTTGGGAATTTGAAGAAAGGGTAGTAGTTGTTATAATGAAATAGCAGCCATGAAAGTGAAGCCAATCGCAAACAGTTGGGAGATTCCAAGCCAACTGAATGTGCCCTGCAGATGCAAAAGTGATGCTCAAGAGCCCCTCTGAAGGACCTCCTGCAGTAAGAAGGGAAGGCCTGGATCTTTGCTTTGAGGAAGAGCCACTTGGATTCAGTTTCCAAAGAAAGTCGAGAGTTCGCAATTGTGGCTTAGATACCAAAGAGTTCCTGGTCCCTGAGAAACCGTAGTTTGTGATAACATCTAAATGGGCTTGAATGACAAAACGTGATGTGTTCTCTTGCTTACTAAACTGGAATCCTGGTTTGTAGGCAACAAAACAAACCACAGTCAGTTCTTTAAGTGAGAAGAGTTTAGTGAGAAGAAAGGAGCACATGAGTCCATGGTTGGTTTGTTACCTCTAAACTGAGCTGTTGTCAGTTTGCTTCTGTGCTTCCCTGGATCACAAGTGCTGTAGTTCTTAAAATGATTAATGTTAATCTGCAAGTTTTTGTCCCAATCCAAAGAGCTGGAGCAACAGAGGTTATAACATAGACCTGCACCGTAGACAATGAATCATATGCTGTGTTCTGCAAGAATAAAGGTTTACAGTATAAGTTTGTGCTTATATGTCCAGTTCATATGTCAAGTGTGCTCAGAAAGTTATTTTAGCAAAAGAAAGTTTTGGACTCCAGCCTGAAGCTGCTGAGTTGGAATTCATTGGCAGATTTGATTCTATCAGACTCAATAAAAAAATGGAAATGAATAGCTTGCTATAGAAATGCCTTCTTTAGGCATTTATACGTTCTTTTCACCTTGGTTTGATAGCTTGGTTGGTAGGTAGGTAGATAGATAGATAGATAGATAGATAGATAGATAGATAGATAGATAGATAGATAGATAGATAGATAGATAGATTATTTGCAGCCCTTGGCCAGATAAAACAAGATACATGGACTAAAATCGTCTTACCGACAAAGGTTTACAGTCCGAGTCATAAGTTACTTAAAAAAATAAAATAAATAAAATAAATAACATCCAAGTTACATCTGCCATTTGGACTAAGAGACTACTCTGTGGCAACGAATTTTCATTGCAGCCGTACAAAATTTTGCTACCTGAGAAGTGATTGAGGGATTATCTCCTTGTAGGAGCTTTTCTATCTTTTCTGTTTCCCTGACGGATCCCATTCTCAGTATGAGGGGCTCAATAAACTTAGAACGGGGTATGGTGTAGAAGTTACAGTTCAGGAGAACATGTTCAGTGGTTTCTAAATCTCCGGATTTGCAGGAGCATAGTCTCTCTGCCCTGGGTGTCTTCTTGAATTTCCCCTCTAACATAGCAGAGGGTAAGGCTGCGCACCTAGCCAAGGTTAAAGCCCTCCTATATTTGTTTATCTCTAAGTAATGAAGATAGGCTGCCGGTGCAAGGATAAATTTGGAGTGGGGGGGAGCCATAAATAGGGGCACTCTTGCTAGATCTACTTGTCGCTCAATATCTTTAACCCTTTGGTTTATAGTTGACTTAGCTTGATCCCACCCTAACTGAAGTAGTGCGGGGGGGGGGGGTTTAAAACCCAGGTTATTTAGTTTGTCTTCAATGGCTGTTATCCACTTTGACCTAAAGGTATCACAAAGAATCAGTGGAAGAAGACCCTTGGGGTTGAAATTAATTTTCAACCAGAGATAAAGCAAGGACAAGACAACCCTTGCCTCCACCTTCATCATGCCAGTTTCTAAATGGATCATAGCATTTGATACTCATCTTGGCAATTGCAGGGCAGCTCTAAGAAACTTGGATTGCACTCGTTCCATGGGAATAAGACATGAGGGTGGAGAGTCAAGTTGTGTTCCATATAACATTTGTGCTAGAGTTTTCGCCTGAAAAGGTTTAAGGGTGGCTGGAATATAGTGTGCCCCTTTGGTCTGGAGAAAATTTATTATTGAACGGGCGGATCTTTCCCCTAAATTGGCAACATAGGTATTATGGGCCAGCTTGGAGCCAGATGCCTGGATTGTTGTTCCAAGATATTTGAATTGGGTTACCTGTTCCAACCTTTGGCCATTTATGCTCCACCTCCTATAATTAGGGCGATTACCAAAAGCCATTACTTTTGTTTTGTCATAATTAATAGTCAGGCGTTCCTTCTCACAGAACGTTCCCACTCTCACTAGCGCCCTCCTTAGGCCAACTGGGGTTCTTGAAAGAAGTACCGCATCATCGGCATAGAGCAGAATATGAATATGCCTGTCCACTAGTTTAGGTGGATGTAAATCCGGTGCGTTCAAGGAACTGACTATGTTATTTATATAATAGGCAAATAGCAGGGGGGCGAGTAAACAGCCCTGCCTAACTCCTCTATAGGTGTTTATGGGGATGGTAAGATGTCCTCTTCTATTGCACCTGACTCTCAGTGCTTTCCGTTCACGTAGGGCTCGCAGCAGCAAAAGGAGCCTTTTATCTATATTTGTGGCTTCGAGCTTGTCCCAGAGTAAAGGTCTGGAAATCGAATCAAATGCTGCCCTAAAATCAATGAATGATGCATATAAAGAGGGTTGTCCCTTATTAGAATATTTCTCTGCTAGATGTTGCAGGACAAGGCAGTGCTCTATCGTTGTTCTCCCTTCCCTAAAGCCTACCTGCTTAAGTGCCAAAATATCCTCTTGATTGAGCCAAAGGGTTAATTTATCTAGCAGGTGCCTTGTGTATAATTTGCTGATGACACGAGATTAATTGGCCTAAGTTGGAAGAGTCCTTTCTACTTCTTTTTTTATAAAAGGGGACGACTATTGCCAGCCCCCAGTCTCTAGGGATTCTTCCAGTGGCGTCTATGTAGGTAAACAGTGCGGATATGTTCTCCTTGATAAACTCTGGGGGGACAGTTTATTACAGTTTGGACTTGATCACACCTACTGTTTTGGATCTTTTACTGCTTTTAGCTAGATTTACAGAGCAACACTGAGGTGGCCTCTGCTCCGTGGTGACCAGTCATGCTGCAACTATGGCGCCACTAGTCCCGTCCCTATACGGTTTAGTTACACAGCGGCCGGCAAGAAAATAGTCGGGTCTCTTTGCTTTCTCTGGGTGCAGCCGCATTAGCATCCCCAGAAACTGTGCGGCTGCACCCTGTGGAGGTGTTGTGGTGAGGCAGCAGGGCTCTGATGGACAGGGCAGCCAAAACCCATCAGGGGTCATTAGGCACAGGGGTCAAGCCAAGCTCTCATCACAACCCAGGGGCGGAGAGGGGTGTGGCCAGGGAGGCTTGCTCGCTGTCAGTGGCACATCCTCCCACCCCCTTAAAAGGACCAAGTTCAGTCTCAAGACTCTGGGCACCTGGTGCGGGGGCCGCAACATTGCCCCCCACAGACACTCAAAGCTGCCCCCCCACACTCACATTGAATGCAAGTGGGTACAGGAACACATCTGGCGCAGGAGGCGCCCTGCCACACAGGCCACACAGCCTACCTCATTAGTTGTGGGGTATCCTGGCTGGGGTTTTATTAGGACTGGGGGGGTGATTGGGTCCTGGGGAGGGGGCTTGGCTGCCACAGGGGAGGGAAGTGTTTGGTCGCACCCTTAGTCAGCATCCAGAGCTTCTTGGGACCTCATGGTCATGGGCTTTGTTTTTGCAGTGGAAGGGGAACTTGTTTTTTCCCCATTTCATGAGCGTCTATGGGCTGTGCCACCATTTTTCTTGGTATCACTTTGCACCTCTCTGGCAGGGGTGGAGGGGGCATTCTCGGGCTGAAGGGGCTTAAGGAGCTGACTAACATCAGATCCACCCACACTGACACCAGCGCATAGTCCTGCACCTGAGTCGCACTGGTCCCAAAAGTGGTGCAGCAGCTCTGAGGCCCTTTGCTGGCATAACTGGCCCTCACACCAGTGTGTATTAGGAATATGCCCAGCGTATGAGCCCTTTCCCTTAGGATTGCTCTCTTAATTTTCATTTGTTTTTGCTGTATTACACTACATTACTTGAATTTTTGGACCATTTGGGCTCACTTTGCAAAAAACATTTTTAACCCACACTGTCCACACTCCTTTTTTCTATACCTGTGCATGAATGTGTGCTGACATTTCATGCACTCAATGAAACAGGCCCAACAAAATATAGGTACAATAAATTTGGTCTTTCAGATGTCTCCAGAGTGTTGTTTTAGCAGCAGTAGACTATCAAGGTTACATCTTTGGATTTTGTAGTACAACAGTTTTCATTCAAGTGCTTTAAATGAAGCATGCACAAAAACTTGATTATGTAGGCTCATTTTGCGCAACAAATGGCTTTCACAAGAAATGTTAGCAGTAGCATTTAACTGTTGCTTTATTGCTGATACCATAGGGAAAGTGTTCCTGTCCTAGTAGAGTTTCTGGTTTGCAAGGGATAGCTTGTTGTCAATTTTGATTGACATCTTAAGCCTGCAGACATGTAGCGCAGGCATCAACGCAGAGTTAGTTTGCATTGACATAGCTAGGTCAGTATCCCACCCTGCCATGTCTTTTGGGTCTTATCCTGCCATATATGAGATTATGTTGATTTTGTTCAGGAAGTGTCTTGTCATTATTAATTTGTTCTAAAGGATCCAATTAATATTCCCCTAGCAAGTACAACCATTTGTGGAAAATAGCATTATCCTTGCACTTAAAACTTATTTGCTAGGAAGCTATGATTCCACTTCCCCCTTCCTAAACAACCACAGCTGCAATGATCATAGTAGAGAATGGTTCTGGATTAAAGTTACACTAATGCTGTAGGTGCCTATTTTGAGGATTTTAAAATGCTAACCATTTAAAAGTAAATTTAAAAATTAATATGTTCCATTTGCAGGATGTATTTGTTTTCTCTCTATGTCCTCCCTGCTTGCATGGAGTAAATCTTCACCCTTCAGTGCATCTAGCCCCCAAAAGCAAGGTCCCCCTTAGGTGGGAATGGAGCCATAGTGCCTTGGGCATGAGATCTGGGTTTAATGCTGTTTTAGCACTTTGGAAAGCAAACACATTATTGCTTCTTTAAAAGGTTCTTCTCAGTTGGGACAAGTCCTTTTTTTTTTTTTACATTACCTGCAATTAGCATTTTCATTATGAGAAGCTCATTATGTGGTACTGTACTGACATTATAACTGTAATGCTTAATTTGAACCAGGAATTAGTCCTGGAAGCTGTTGGATATGAAGTCATAATAGATTGCATCTAAGCACACACAGGATGCTTTTTTTCATCAACAGGTAACCGCAAGTTGTATCTGAAAGTAGAAGATAGAAGTTCCCAGTCAGACTTCATCCTTGACTCTTCTCATTCTAGGAATTAACTACCATCTGGTTTCGCTTTTCCCAAATGACTGTAGATTTCTTTAATGTGCTTGATTTGTACTGCCTTGTACCTTTAACAACAGAGCGACATATAGAAATTTAGCAAAGAAGCATTGCCTATTTTCATGTTAGGAAAGCTTTGCCTGTTGAACTACAGTATAAAGAAGAGTTGAACTACGGTATAAAGATGACATTGAAGGCAGGAGCAAAAGTACAGGAGCTGAAGCGGGTCGTGCTGTTCAGATGACAGGCTCTTAGAATGTATCACTTACTGAGAAGTGAAGTTATCTTATTCAGCCAGTCATCGAGTAAGCAGGACTCAACAACTTTACCTACTGTATATACCCATGTATAAGCCGACCCGCGTATAAGCCGAGGTGCCTAATTTCTCCCCAAAAATGGGGAAAAATTAGGCACCCGCGTATAAGCCGAGGGTCGGCTTATAACCCCTCCCCCCCCCGCAGACTTGCCTGACCGGGCTCCCAGGAGCAAGCGGCCTGGTGGCGGCGGTGGTGCATCCGGCAGGGGCCGGGGCAGCCTCCCTGCAGTTGCAGGAGGCCGCTCCTGGCGGCAGGAAACGACGCGGGCCCAGCGGCGGCGGCGGTAAATTCCCCCCTCCCTCCTCCTTCCTCCCTCCCTCCTCCCTCCCCCCTCTACCGTATTGACCCACGTATAAGCCGAGGTCGGCTTTTTCAGCCCTTTTTTTGGGCTGAAAAACTCGGCTTATACGCGAGTATATACGGTACTTTTAAAAAGCAAGTCTTTTTATTGATATACTTCTAGTAAAATATGTGTAAATACAGATTATCAAGTCTTTAACACTTCTATAAAAACTCTTGTCAAAGTACAATGTACTATTTTGCTGGCGTAGCAATGCTGCAATATAGAGGGCTGTTCCTGGGCCTATAGAGGGGCGTTCCTGCGTCACTCCCCAGCATTGGCGTTAGTGCCCTCCCAGACCGGCATCCATGCCACTTATCATGGCCAGCTCTTATGGCACTTCCTCCCCCCCCCCTTCAGGATTGCATGATGTATCATAGGGCTTCAGTTTAAGATAAGATTAGAGTTCAAGGAGTCAATGTGAAAGAGCTTTCATTAGTTCTTATTTTGAATTAATAGAATTCAATATGTAGATCAGAGAGGCAATATGTTCCAGCATCACTACCAACACTGTGCTCCTGTATGCCATTTGATAGTGCAATTTGTTTCTTTCCCTAGGATACACACATTACAAAAAATAGCAAAATCAGCAAAGTTGTTTTGAAGATGACAATGATGTAATAAATTACCTTTAAAGAAGTATTATAAGTGTGTTGATTATAAATTGAATTCATATTCTATTATTTTACTGCCTTCCATTTTCCAATTTGAGATTTTAGCTATTTTAAGCTAGAAGAATAGTTCAAGAATAAATTTCAATTATATATAATATTTAAAAATTTCTTTTGAGTGAAGAGCTGATATGTTGAGTGGGAGCATGAAAAGAATTAAAACAGCAAAAAAAACAAAAAAACACCTTGTATGACATTTTTTTTCACCCTGGAGGGAGATTCTGTGGTACATATGAAACCCTGAGGAATCTACCATCTTTAATCCCAGCAGGCTATAAGTTCCAAATGGAATGAAAAATAAATTTCCCTCAAACTAAAAGAAAAAGAAAGACAAGCATAATGCTTTCATATCTCTGTAGGATCTCTGAGACCTGCATATATTCCCACTGGAAACTTTTCTAGTGTACTGCTGGGTTCTGTCAAATCAATCGTAAACTGGATTGCGACACAACAAAACTGAAATGGGGAAACTGTCATTTGTTACTTTCCATTGAAGAGGATCCGTTTCATCATTTCAGGGCTTGAAGACTTTTTTCACAGTATAAAAGGACAGGATTTCCTTACTGACTGCATAAACCTTGGTTTATCATTGGATTGCTGGTTTGTAATATCATTGTACAGCAGGAGGTTTTTGCTTAGTGAGATACTCTGGCATTCAGAGTTCTTAAATGAAAAGCTGTCAACAAAAGGAAAAAAAACTGTATTAGAAGCCAAATGATTAACCTTCAATCTATACAGAATGTACAGTTTCTTGCTCCCCCTCCAGATTAGCAGCAATATCAATTCTTTTCCCTTAGTATTGACTGATAACTATGATTAGGACACAGTTATATTTGTCAAAATTCACCTTTATGGCCACTTACTTTCACCAGCCCAAATTCATGGTTTCATTCTTAAGATTTTCATCATCACTAGGGTTGTGCCTTGGAAGGAAGGTCTCAGAAAGTGAGAGGGAGGGAGTTTGTTGTGCCCCAGATCCTCCACTCTCTGCAGTCTTGCACACCATCACATACCATATATACTCGCATATAAGCCGAGTTTTTCAGCCCAAAAAAAGGGCTGAAAAAACCCAACTCGGCTTATACGCGGGCCAATACGGTAGGTGGGGGGAGGGGGAGGGGGGGAGAGGGGGAACTTTTCACCGCCGCCATACCGCACGCCTTTTCTGCGACCTGGGAGCGGCCAGCGAGGCCTTCCTGCGCGCAGGCAGGCCCCGCGGCCGCCCCCGCCACCCCCGCCGCCCCCCCGCACCTTCTCTGCGGCCTGGGAGAGGCCAGGGGGCCTTCCTGTGTGCAAGCAGGCCCCGCAGCTCCCCCCGCGCCTTCTCTGCGGCCTGGGAGAGGCCAGCGGGGCCTTCCTGCGCGCAGGCAGGCCCCGCGGCCGCCCCCGCCGCCCCCCGCGCCTTCTCTGCGGCCTGGGAGAGGCCAGGGGGCCTTCCTGCGCGCAGGCAGGCCCTGCGGCCGCCCCCGCCACCATCCCGCACGCCAGGGCCTTCCCTGCCGCCGCCTCCAGCTGATCAGCGGGCCTTGTCCTCCCGATGAGTAAGGGGTTCAGGGGCTCTTCTCCCTCCCCCCTAGGGTGGCGCTAGGGTCAGGGTGGGTGTGGAGGGCCCGGGAGGGGGTGGCGCTGGGGTCGGAGTGGGTCTGGAGCGTCCGGGAGGCCAGGCGTGAGGGCGACCTGGGGCAGGGGCATTGTGTAAGCCGACCCTCGGCTTATACACGGGTGCCTAATTTTTTCCCATTTTTATATGCGGGTCGGCTTATACATGAGTATATACGGTAGCCCATGAGGTGGAAACTGTGATGCTGTGGTAGCCTTTCATCATTGCTGGCTCTCCTCTTCCCACCTCCCACCCTTGCAAAGAAGAAAGTTAGGGAGAAACACTTGAATGGCTTCATTATTGTTGTAAGCACTCTGTTGGTTTCTAATGTGTAACATTTAAAAGGCTGGTCCCTGTCCTACTGCGTCCCTTTCATCTCTGAAGAGAACCACATATCTCTTCCTGTGACTCTATTGATGGTTTGATTATTGACCCAGTTGATATTGGAATGTATTTGATTATGGTTTCTACTATACATTAGTTGTTTTTGAGTATCTTGTCAATCTGTATTTGTTACTGTTTAGAGTGTTTTTTTTATGTTTGAGCATACAATAGTAGTCATCAGTAAAATTGCTCATAGTTAACCTTTTATTGGATGTTGTCTTTTGGTATAGTATCTTTTTAGCAACCTATGCTGTTTATGTTACGCTGCATTAATCTCAGCAGCATGCAGATTTGGTGTGGGTTGCATGTCCAAGGGGCTGAATGAGCTGAGGACCACCGTCAACATACCCCTGTGCTGCACGGCCACCAAGGGTCAATAGAGTCCTCTGTGTGAAGTGCAGATGGGTTTGAGGTAGCATTAGGGGTTGGGGGGGGGGGACCGCCAATCAATTGGAAATCGGTCAGATTTCCACTTTGCCACTTCTTTATAATGCTGACTTTTTAATTCCAGGAAGAGTGTTTCACCTAAACTTCCCAAGACAGACCCTGAGGGGATGCAGGCACAAGCATGTGCTCACCTCAGTCACCCTCAAAGTTCAGAACTGGAAAGTTGAACAAAGCCAAGTTGACCTTGAGGAAGACCAACTACTCTGCATGCCAGGGTGCCATGTGTGAGTGATGCCTACTGGGCTCAGCGTGTCACCCGGATGGGAAAAAATGCACTCACTCTGGACTCTCATCAGAGGGCAAGAGAGGAGCTTCTGGGCCACTAGAGAGAAGTCCGGTCAGATTGACTCCTTCATGGCCCAGTAGTTTAGTGGACTCATGGACTGCAACTCTTAGGGGCTCACCATTGCAGACCCCATGTCCTTTCTCATGCCCCTCATCCTCCCAGAGGGGCTGAGTGCCCGCCTGATGAGCTCCATCTCCAGGCTCCTCTCAGCAGTTGCCTGGGGGGGGATGTGGGAGGTGGGGGACAAGCAGCAGAGGAGCTGCTTGGGCCCCCTGCCTCCTCTTCCACTGGCAAGGTCCCCCTTTGGGCTTGCATTTGCAGCCCACACTGGGACAGCTCGTCTCTCCAGCGCACCAGCTGGTCGGCCCACTCAGCGATGCTGCCCTTCATGCGGGGTTCACACATGGTTGCCAACATGTAGACCAGCTGCTGGGCAAGAGGCTGAAGATGGGTTGTCACACCATTTTGCAGCCTCTGCATCAGTGCGCACACTGCTGGAACGTAGTCTTCACGTCATTCGGCTGGCTCCAGAAACTCAACCATCCTCTCATGAAGCGTGTGCGTCATGGGAATGACCAGAGCCAGCATCATTCTGTCAGACGAGAGCAACTGTGTGTAGTCCTTAAAGAGCTGAAGGACCTCCACAGTTTGAGAGATAGACAACGACTCGTCCTGGTTTAGATGACTCTCTTGCCGCAACACATTGCTGTCACAGAACAATGCATTGAGGGCTCTCCTCTGCTCCACCAAATGCTCAAGCATGGTGTAGGTGGAGTTCCAGCAAGTGCTGAAATCGCCAAAAAGGTGGTGCTCCGTCATGCCTTTCTGGGCCTGCTTCTCACACAGGACAAATTTATCCTTCAAACTTCATGAGAAGTGAGCCATGAAATGTCAGCACTTCATGATGATATGCCAGAATTCATGAGTTGCAGCGTCCAGTCTGGATTCCTCTGAAGAGCCCAGGCCCAGGGCATCCCTCACCACAAGGTGGAGAAAGTAAATCAGTGCCGCTGTCCTGATATTTTTGCCGCCATCCATTACCATGAAGCCCATGGTGACACCCCTGCCTACCCAGGACACTAATTGGTGTCTGATGGCAGCAGCAATGTTGTATGGCATGTGTGCCACATCGAACTGCTCAACATGGAGCAGAGCCAGGCAATAGCCGGCCCATTGTCCCTCACCCTGCCTAGCAGTGCTCTCCCCACCCCCACCCAAATTCTGTGCAGCAATCTATAAAGTTCGTCAAAGTCTTTTACAATAAAATCCAAAGAAATTACGAAAAAGGAAGAAGAGAGAGGGTTTTTTTTAAATATGTGTCAAAATGTTTAATTTTTTTACCTAACTGTAAATTATTTTAATTATATATACTCTTTCAATTTCATATGACATAACTTTTAATTAATATCAATGTACCCGTGGTAACACTGCTGTTATGTTCTTAATCTTTATTGGCGCAATGCCGCAATAAATGTACCAGTACTGGTTCTTTGGGAATTCATTGGCGGAGCACAGATACGGTTTAATATCTTCAGTGCAGGTACTTCCCATTTTTAAAAAAGGATCCTAATTCCATCTCCAGGACAGCGTGAGACGTTAAACCTTGACAGACTTGGCAGTCGTTGGTGTTCTGGCTTTTTCTAAGTTTGGATAATTAGATCTTATATGTTCCTCTTCCCAGCAGATATAGCATGTTATCCCTCCCCTACTTCTTCGTGGAGGAGAGTTCCGCCCTGTAGGGTTGGTTTTAGGTGTTTCAGACCTCTCTGAGGGCCCCCAACTCTATTTCTCTTACTGGGCATTGGAAATATAAACCCTCCCATATCACCTTCAATTTCATCAAGTAGGGTGGCTGCTTGTTCTACTGTTTTTAGCCCACCCACCCCCAGGAACCAACTGAATTGTGAGGAAATGTGCTTGTAGAACTGTTCCAAACCCACAAGGTTTTTTAGTTCTTCAAGCGTCTGAACTCTATTTCCCTCAATCCACCTTCTTAAGGCTCTATCAATTCTGCATCCCAACTGGGCATACGTTTCACTGGGCTTCCTTTTTATTTCCCTACAGGTTTTCCTGCTCTGTTCAGCAGTCAGCCCAAAACGTACTCTCACTCTTTCTTTAAAGAGCACATACTCAGAGGTTTCTTCCTCTCGCATTGCAGCGTGAACATCACTAAGGCTTCCACATATTTGTGGGCACAAATACACCATCCTAGCTTCATCCAGAACTTCCAAATCTTTGCAAGTTCTCTCAAAGCTAAATAGAAAGGCTTCTATATCATCTACTTCCTGATAGAAAGGAAAAACGCTTTTGTTCTCCTGAGGAGATTTCCCCACCTCTCTGTGGAGCGGGTAACTCTGCCCTTAGCTATATTTCTCTCATCTTATAGTTAAACATCTCTTTCTCATGTTCTCTGTCAGCTTCCCGCTCTTTTTCTCTTTCTTCCCTCTCATTTCCTTTATCTTCTGCCTGGATCTTGCCTAACTGAATTTCCTTTTCTGCTTCTATTTAAATAAATAATTATTCGGCTTTTCGGGAATCACCGATTCAGCTTCAGGCAGATTCCCAGGTTTTGACTTGAATCTGACTTGAAAATTGCAGAAACAGCTAATTTCAGGTTTATTTTTGGTTCGGGTATATTGTTATGTACAACCCTAATCATCACTATACAATGCATTACCTTGGTAAAAATTTAAGACCCAGACAGCAATATTTGGTCTCGTAGCTGGTTATCCAGCTATTGATAGGGCCCTCTAACTTTATCCATACTCACATCTCTGTTGATATCTGGAAATGAGTTGGCCATAGCTAACACTATATCATGACAGAGGTGAGGGACTTCAGCACAGGTTAGCCATCTTTGCAAGTGCAAGAAATCCCTCCTGAAACCTTTTAAATTAACTTTCAATAGAAAACAACACATCAGGAACAGAGTAAGCATGGCTCCAGTTGTCCTTTGGACATTCAAGGGAATAATGTCCTAAAATTATCTCCCCCTCAATGTGTTTCTTTTAAAATACATTATATATCTAAAACATTATTGCCTTAAAGCCAGATTAATAATTGTGGAAGTGTGAAAAGTACAGAGAGATAGTACCCAAAAATTCCTGTAGGACAAAACAAAACAAAAAACTCAAGAGGTACACACAGCACTTGGCAACAATAGACAGCAAGGTTTAAAGTGAAAGGGTTATGTGAGGCTGTGAAGCAAGTTTAGATTAGTATAAGATTAGTAAAAGAAAGGAGAGAGAAGGATGGGATTATCACCTTTTTATAGGCCCTTTTTCTATGCAATAGAAAATTTTCTGTGCAATAACAAAATTATCTAGGGAAGCCTTACCTCTGTGCCAGAAAAAGCTTCACATACTACGTTCTGTGTGTCAGGATGCTAGTAAAGGCATGGGGCTGAGCATGGAGTTTGGAAGTGAAAGTTTATGTTTTATAGTTGCCAGATGTCATCCTGGATTTCTTCCCATGCCAATGCCATTTACATGACAATAGCAATTCTAACCTGAAGCAACTCGTAGTATGGTGGATCTTCACATGGCAATATTTATCCAAGTTTCTAAGCAGTGCTATCAATATTTGAAGGAAAGCATGCAGGGCCGCAAAGGAGGGAGGCTGGGGGTCAAAATTTGGGGGGCCTGAGCCAGCTGGAGGGCCCCTGATGCCAGCATCTTACTGCATCCAGCCAAATGTCTTCCCAACTATTTTCCTTTTGATGCAGTTTTGGATGCAGCCATTAAGGGCACAGGGAAGTATGAGCATAGTAACAGGCACTCAACTGGCTAGACTCACCTTTCTGCAAGACTGAAGCAAAGCAGAAATTAGTGTGTTTCAGCAAGATAAAACAACCTTCCCCTCTCTCTTTCTTAATTTCTCTCCCTCTTTTCCCCTCTTTTCTCATTCATTTCTCTCTTCCTTCACCTATGTTTTCCACATGTCCCCCCTCCCAATTTATTTTCAAGTCTTGGTCTCAACTCCTTGTCATCCCTATCTTGCTTGGCAACAGTATGGTGTTAATAATAGCATAGTAGCAAACCTTTGTTAATATTATGAACAGAAGGGGGACAGGTAATAGTTTCCCATGATCTAATTACTAAAAGGATGCTTCCCTCCTCCTTCATCCTTTGTGTGTGTAAAGTACCATCAAGTCTCAGACAACATGGCAACCCAGTAGGGTTTTCAAGGCAAGAGACTAACAGAGGTGGTTTGCCATTGCCTTCCTCTGTCATTGCCTCATTTTCCTTAGAGCTTAGCTTCTGAAATCTGATGACATCAGGCTAGCCTGGGCCATCCAGGTCAGGACCCTCCACCTGTTACATGCATGGTAATGGAACATTAATCTGTTTTAGTGGTTATACATGTAGAACAGAAATTAGAACTCCCAGTTCAGGCACTGGGTTGTCATCATTTTTATTGTGTTGGTATAAGATGTAATAGCCGTTTGTAAAGGCTACTTTTTTATATGACAAATGATGTAATTTTAAAATGTCATTAAAATTAGATTTATAACAAATGCCATACCCAATATTTCTCCCAAATGGAGGCCCAAAGTGCATCGTTCTCCTGTCTTCCATTTTATTCTCACAACAACCCTGTGAAGTAGGTCTGCCTGAGAACATGTCACCCAGGAATCATCTATGGTGTATCGGGGATCTAAGTACTAGACACACATGAGGTTTCTTAAAAGCTTTCTTATTACTTGTAGCCTATCATGAAAATAAAAACCTGGTTCTGGGTGTTTTAATTCCCTTCATTTTTGGCACTGCAATTTCCATCATCATCATCATCCTGGGGTTGGTGGCAGTTTTCAAACATGTAGCATTATTTTCTAATGAGTTATGACTGCCACAAACAGAAACCCTTAGCTTCCATTGCAAATAGCATGGCGGGATGTCTCACCTGGGCCAGGATATTCCCTTGCCTTTCCATTATGGCCCTGGAACTCCCACAATTATTCTGAAACTGGAGGCCAATTTTCTCCTAGTTTTATTCTCTGATGAGTTATGCCTGCCATAAATGGACTGATGGGCACATAGACTGTCTTTTATTACTCATGGTAACAGCAAGCAAAATGATTTGTTTTGTTATGATATTTGATCAAGTTCATATGGGGGACAGGTGGAATCTTTGGGGGGCCATGGTGGCTCTCAGCAGTCCTGGAAGCATGCATGTAATAAGATCACAGATGCAGGCTGTAGAATGACTTGAATGTTGGATTTCACTCAAGCTCATGGGGTTCTTTTCCACCATCTCAAAACACTTGTATCTTAAGGCAATACACATCTTTAATATATCATATACAATTTAAAGGTAAAGAATTTTTTCAATGTGGAAAAGTTTCTTCATTGGAATATGTTAAACAGTTGCTATTACAATGCAGTCAGTGCCATAATGAATGGTCATTTCTGAATAATAATCTTAGGAATGTGTTCATAATTCTAATAGGGTTTTCAAAGATTCTCCGAAGATGCAATCATCTGTTACTACTGTATAGTAGCTTCAGCAGAGACACCTTGGGATAAGAATGTGATCAATGTTTTCAGCAACAGTTTTAAGCCACATCATCAAAACTCACCCCTAATTCATGATTATGAATATGTGATTTTTCACGTTTAGGGATTGGAGGGGGAAGGTTGTATTTCAAACATTTCTATCAGTGTTCAAAAGCTCTTTTCTCCCCTTGAGGCTAATTTCTCACAAGGACATAGCAGCTGCCACTAGAAACCTTTAAGAATTCAAGAATGCACTCAGGGTTTTTAAATATCTGCAAGAACTAATACATTTTACTGATACCCTTTATTTATCTATGGGCATTCTGAAAACTGTGAGTGTTTAAACAGCACTTTTGAAAATCTGAGCACTTCATTTAAATTGCAGAATGTGGAGAGATCTGAGCTATTTTGAAAAACCCTGAAAAGCCATTTTATATACTTGAGATGACAAATCATTATAGTGGTCCAAGGTTTTCTTGTCAGTATCTAATTTAAAGGAAATTCTACTATCGTTATTTTGTTTTTAAAATATTATTTCATACTGCCTGTCCTGAAGCAGTATGGCAACCTTCACAGAATCACAGTGAATTCCTGAGCAGAGGGTTACCTTGCTTAAGCCTATTGATATCAACAGACTAAGAAGGGTGTAACACTGTTTAAGATTGCATTGTCAGCCTCCTTTGGAACACAGAGAACTGGAGAATTATGATGTTTGCATTAACCTGTTAATTAGGAGGGAAGGTGGCATGGTATAGCCTTATCTTGTCAGATCGCAGAAGCTAAGCAGAGTTAATACTTGTTTGGGAGACCACCAAGGAAGACTCTGCAGAAGACAGCAATGACAAAATACCTCTCCTCACTTGCCTTGAATGCCCTTTCCTGGGGTAACCATAAACTGGTTGTGATTGCATATGGCACTTACATATGTCTTAATCTGTTTACATATACATTATTTTTTATAAATCATTTTGTATTATTCATTATTTTGTGTATAGTTTCATTGATTATTCTTTCTGGAAAGTCAGGTTACAGCCGTGTAAATAATTGCACTCTTATGCAGAGTTATGCCAATCTAAAGCTTCTGAAATCAAGGATAATTTAGACTGATTCAGCATAGGATTGTACTGTTTGTAATGAAAAAAGATCAGAGTGATGGACCCTTAGTACTGCCCATGGAAGGAATGCAGATTTTTGCTGCATTCCCTTCCCTTCATCAATCCCTTCCATTCCCCAGGAGTAGTTGCAGAACCCATGAGGACTAATACTAATGTGGGGAGGAGAATGGGGGGACACTGTTCTATCCTCCATCAGTGCATCACATGATCTCCATTTTATTTGGTTTTCACTTGTAATATTTTAATTATTACTTTTAAGCTGCCTTGAGTCAAAAAGAAAGGTGAGATAGAGCTTTTTGGCACTGCAAACAAACAAACAAATAAGCCTGCAATCCTAACCCTAAACAATCATATGTAGGAATCAGTCCATTGAACTCAAGCCTCCAAGTAAATGTGCTTGAGAACATGCAACCAAATCTTCTCCAAAAGTCTGTCAGGAACAGGTTCTGAGAATGGTATGTTGTGGTTGGAAGCAGCTGCTGTTGTTCCCCATTCAAGGTCTCTTGCCTCATTCTCTGTTTAGGCTTCACACCGTGTGAAGCACTGAATGCCCCTTTTGATCTCCTTCGGTCTCGGGGGGGGGGGGAGGTGGTTGCCCTGACCGTTTATCTCCGTTTAGCTACTTATGTTCTGTAACTGCCTATTGCCTGCATTAGAGTCCATTGGACTGTTAGGCTTCTGTAACCTGTTGAATTTTCTGAATAAACCTGATTTACTGGACTTTGCATCTCATGGACTTTATTCATGGAATGATCACAGGGCTAGAGCTTACAAAGTCAGTCTTCTGTACAAGTTACCTGGATTTCTGTTGGGAACTAGGTGTTAATCTTCCTTGTATTCAGAGTCTAGGAGTGATTTCTTTGAGATTTTGTAAGAAGGTGAGCGTATTCCCCCAGCTGCAATCCAAGTAGCTGTGGGGCAACCTTGACTGGTTCTCTGGCCTGGAGCTGGAGAAGTCTTTGTAGTTTCTTGCTTGCTTTCCACTCTTATTACCTGAGGTGCGTAACATTATCCCTGGGGGAATTGTGTAAGAGTTCCTGTCCAAGTATCTTGTGTTCAGTTGCTCACAATTCTTTTAGCAAAGGACAGTAATTTTCCGCACGTGACTTTTTGACCTAAGAAGAATCTCCGCCCACATTTTTTAAATGTTTGAGTAAAAACTGGCACCAATGATTTTTAAGCAAGAGAAAAGTGGAAAAACAGCAAACTTTTCCTTCTTTAAATGAGCCTTTATTACAGTATTTCCCCAAATAACCCAAAACTCATAATTGAAGGCTGAGACCTGGTTTCGAATAGTCTTCTCAAAGGTTCACAGCCTTATTCAAGCAAAATGAAATGTCATTTATTCTTTTTTAACCAGGTAGATTTTGAATTGCTGCTTAAGTCTCAAACACTCATCTGGACATGCTCCAGCAGAACTATTTTTCATGTTCACTCCAGAAATACAAGTGCATATCAGGAGTTTCAAAGTGACGATATTGCCTTGAAAGCCTACTTTGCTGGGATTTGTCCATTGCAAAGCAAATGGAGGCTCTGACTACAGATGAGAACTGAAGTCTGGACATTCCTTGCATACACAATATAGCATATCATATAAAAGGCTAATCTACAACTTTCTTCCAGACATTGTTTGTTTTGTATGAGTAGAGAGTATTCCAAAGAGATTATTCAAACATGTAATTTCTCACCCAAAAGGCTCAGGTAGGAAGGGTGCAAACGAATGTGTAAAACTGAATTGTCCAGGAGGGCATATTTATAAAGAGAGTACAGTTATAGTTTCAATGTCTGTGGGGAAAAATTAGGTAGTTTTTACTGGTTTGTTTAGTGTGTATTATCCCGAGGTCATTGTATTATTTTCTATGTATCTAGTCTTATTGCATCGTTTGATGTATTATTCTGTTTTTATTGCATTGTTCTTTAATTTTGTAATCCACATTCAGTTGCAGCAAGAAAGGCAGACTAGAAATGAAGTAAGTAAACATATACCTGGTACTGCCTGGTATGGAGCCAAGTCACCAGACAAAGGAAATCTTTTGAAGCCATACCAAGGTATAAAATTGTTCAACTGAGCCAGAAATATCATAACCCTATTGGTCCCTATGTCAGGCCTAGCATGTGCAGAACATTCTCCACACATACAGAGCTATAGATGTGTTCCAGGATAATTATTTGAGAACATTTCACTCTGCTGTTCACATGAAAACCTTTCTAGCACAATACCCTTAGAAAGATGAGAAAAAGAGAACAGGTCTTAAACAAGAAAATTGTCTGGAGATAGCTCTGGAGTGGGGGCTGGCTCCTCTGCTCACATGCAGAAGCCTTACATGGGTGTGTCCTTCCCAGTGTCCTGGGGGAGCAGAGGTTGTAGCAACCAAAATCAGCCTCACCCAAAAAGGCCAGCAGCAAGGCTGGGACTGGTGGGGTAGGCCTTGCCTGGCAGGGGTGGGGATGATGCCACTGGGTAGGGATGCCAGCCTCCAGGTGGGACCTGGGGATCCCCTGGAATTACAGCTCATCTGTAGGTTACAGAGATCAGTTCCCCTGGAGAAAATGAATGATTTGGAGGGTGGGCTGTATGGCATTGTACGCCACTGAGATCCCTGTCTTCCCCAGGCTCCATCCCTAAATCTCCAGGAGTTTCCCATCCAGGACCTGGCAACCCTACCCCCCCCCCATCCCTTGCTGGTGGCCAGGGGCAATCTGGCAACCCTACTACTGGGGCAGGCTCCAGTGGGGGACAATCCAGTCGGAAGCATAAAACAACATTGCAATGCAGTAACACAATCCTACCTATGCTGCCCTTAATTGCCTAATCAGGGGGCAAAGGGGAATCTGGGGAAATAGAGAACCAAAAGAAAAGCAAACATTGCCTGCCTGAAGAGAAGTATCCAGTGCAATGTGGCTCAGTGAGGAGAAGGAAAACTGACCTGTGATGAGGGTTCCTGGGGTGGAAAGAGGTCCAAAACTGAAAACAGCTATGGGGATCCCATGATGGACAAATGTTCAGGAGCAGAATGAGGTGTTTGATAATAACAGCAAGGATGGAAGATGGTCCGAGAGCAGAACTAATTACCAGGAAGGAAGTCCAAGTACATAACCAACTAAAAGCTTGGAGGGGCTGAGGGGCTGTTTAAAGGTTTTTAAGTTACTTGACTTCAGCAGGGAATTCAATTATTGGCCCAGTTCTTTTTAGAGTTTAGGATCTACAATGGGATTGATTCTGTGGTACAGGGTCTTGTTTCCTATTGGTGTGTTGGAATTTGGGCATGTATAGACCAGAGGTCTCCAACATGGTGCCTGTGGGTGCCAGGGTGCCCACCAACACCTCTTCTGGCATTCACCCAGTGTTTTGAGGAAGGGAGGGGCAGATAGGGCTTTTGACCAGAAAGGCATCTGATTAGGGTTGGCAGGTCCCCCCTCTCCTCCGGTGAGAAGTTTTTGGGGTGGATCTGGGGTGGGGATTGCGTGCATGTGGCTGTGCCAACGTGGCAACCCTGCTTCTGATTGGCTGTGCAGATTTTTTTTAATGTTGCTATGGCAGCAGCTGCCACCACAGCACAAGGATCTACATTGTGTTACTAAAATTAAGCTGCAGCAATCATTTTGTGACTATCTCCACCTCCACCATTTTGATGCTGCGCCCACCATGCCATGTCAGAATTCCAAATGTGTCCACAGGCTCAAAAAGGTTGGGGACCCTGGTACAGACAGATGAGCATTTAGAGTAGGGCTGTCGATTCAGCTATTTCCAAACTGGAAATCAGTTTTTCCAGTTCGGAAATAACTGAATCCAAAAATGCCAGGAAATGCCGAAGCATTCTCCTGATTCAGCATTCTCCTGCTTTTGTTTCCTAAGGAAACAAAAGAAAGCTCTCCTCAAGGGCAGCCTAACTTGCCTTCGAGGAGAGACAACCAACCAGCAGTGGCCAACAGGTTGCCAGAGCTGGGTCTTCTGGCCAATCAGAGAAGGAAATCTCAAATTTGAACTTCTCTGAATTGGCCAGAAGAATATATACTATGCCCCTGCCACTCTGCTCCTTGCATTTTGCTGGTGCTGGCTGCTGAGCTCCTCTTGGGATCCTGATTGCTGACCTGGCTGCTGGAATTGGATCTATCTAACTGGATTATAATTTCCTGACTGTGCCTCCCTGATTCCTGGACTCCCTGGACGTGGAAGAGAAGAGGAGAAGACATCCACAGTTCGACCCTATCATTTTACTTAATTTGGGGGGCTTTTCTTTATAACTTTTTTCTGTGTGGGGGGGAAGCAGATTCTGCTCTGTATATTTTCTTTGGGTTGGGGTGGGCTTGCCTGTTCGGGAGCTTGATTTCTGGTTTATTTTCTAATTTGCAGTTTGTTGCCTTGGTGGACTGGGCTGGCCTGGCTTGGGTGTGTGGGAGATTGATTTCTGTTCTCTCCCCCTGTTGCCAACTTTGGCTGGACTATGAAGCGAGCCAGCCAGACTCTGCCACCTAGCCTGATTTAGTTTCTCCTTTGGTGTGGGAGCTTGATTTCTGGTTTATTTTCTAATTTGCAATTTGGTGTCCTGGTGGACTGGGCTGGCCTGGCTTGGGTGTGTGGGAGATTGATTTCTGTTCTCTCCCCCTGTTGCCAACTTTGGCTGGACTTGAAGTGAGCCAGCCAGACTCTGCCACTTGGCCTGGTTTAGTTTATCCTTTGCAATTTGGTGTTCTGGTTGGGGTGGACTCTGGGCTGGCCTTGTATGTGGGAGGTTGATTAACTGCTTGTATTAACTGCTTTAAGCTCCAAGCAGTTTGGCAGTGTTGGGTGACTGACCTGTGTGATTTCTGCCTGTGGGGGGTACAGTGTACTTTGCTGGTGGTTAACTGGGGTTCCTAAAGTGTTGCCTTGCCTTACCTGTGTGATTTCTGTCTGTAGGGGGGTACAGTGTACTTTGCTGGTGGTTTGAGGTAGGGATGTCGATTTGGTTCGTCCTGAACTGAAAAACAGCCGAATTTCCCCCGATTCGGTGGTTTTTAGTTTGGATGGAACTGAACTCAAAAAAGGCGGGAAAATGGGGAGCCAAATTCAGCGGGTTCGGGGTGTTCGGTGAATACATTCGGCAAATTTGGGGTTCGGCGCAGCAGTATAACCGTCAATTAGTAAGCAGCATTCTCCCGCGGCCAATTGGTGGCCAAGCAGGGTGTTCTTCTGGCCAATCAGTCGCGATTGAGCATGTGAGCCCAGCTGCTGCGCGGCCTGGAAAGAGAAAGAGAGAGTATCTGTTTGTGTGAGAGAGAAATCCCCATGGGGCGTGCGTGTGCACATTTGCTCTTTTCTGTGGCTGCAGGGGGCGCATTTTTAGGGTTAGAGGTCTCAAACTTTCAGGGTAGCTTGAGGGGACGCTTCTTGCAAGAACCCTCAAGTTTTGTAAAGATTGGGTCAGGGGATCCCGAGATATGGGCCCCGAAAGGGGTCCCCCCTTAATGTGCATTTTTATTCCATTTACAGCACACATTCGAGCCATTCCATGGCTGCAGGGGGTGCATTTTTGGGGGTACAGCCCCCAAACTTTCAGCGTAGCTTCAGAGGAGCTTTCTTGCAAGAACCCCCAAGTTTTGTAAAGATGGGATCGGGGGGCGAAATATGGGGTCCCCCCTTTTCCCTATTGGGATGAATGGGATCAGCCGATCCTGTGTGCATCTCGAGAGCGGCAAATCCAAGGCAAAACCTCCCGTGCTTAAATGGAATCGTATTGGATTACCCACTCCTCCCAGTCCCTCCTGATGGAACAGAAGACATCCACAGTAAGACCCCTTTTGGGGCTTTAATCTATAATTTTTTCCCATATGTATGTGGGGGGGGGGGAAGCAGAGTCAGTGTGTGTGGGCAGTTTCTGTGGGAGGGAAGCCAAAGGAGGCTTTCGCCCGTTCTGCCGAGGGGTGTGTGACCGCTCACCTCTGTGGGAGTGTGTGTACTGCTTTTAAAGTTTTAAAGTTGAGTCTGTGCGGCGGCTAGCGAGTCTCTCTCCGCTCGGCATCCAGGCCGTGCCTCCTCCTTGGTGTTTTTCCCTGTTTTTGCCCCTAGCCTGGGGTTGAGTGCAACGGGGCGGCTTGAGTGAGATCCCCTGCGTCTTGGATTTTTTTCCCCATTTGGGGGGTGCACCGCAGCGCTGTATTGGTTGGAGAGGTGCGGGGTGGTGCTGGTGAGACTTGCTTGAGTTTGGTGGGGTCGTTTGCATAAGGGGGGAGCGTCCCTCCACCATGAGGAGAAGGAGCAGGGCAGAAAATACAAACTCTGGGGTTTTTTTTGCACGGTCTGTTTTGCTGCTCGCTCAAAAATGTTTTTGAAAAATCAGACTCTCACAATACATTTGCACGTGGGTTGCTTTGCATTGCAATGGTTAGCACGGGACGTTTTGCCTTGGATTTGCCGCTCTCTAGATTAGGGCTGTTGAATTAAAAAAAATTCGGTATAGTTCGGATTCGGCTGAATTTGGCTCGTTTAGATTCAGGATATGCCGAAGTCCGAACTCCCCCGCTTCGGGTCCGTGCAATTCGGCGGGAATTCAAAGTTCGGGGGGGGGGGGAAATCGGCCAAATAAAGCCATTAAAAACACAACCGCGCCTTTCCATGGCTCTGGGGGGGCATTTTTGAGGGTAGAGGTCCCAAACTTTCAGCAGAGCTTCAAAGGACGTTTCTTGAAAGACCCCCCAAGTTTTGTAGATTGGGTCAGGGGGGGCTGAGATATGGGCCCCGAAAGGGGTCCCCCCACCCTTAATGTGCATCTCTGAGCAGAGCTTGCCGCCCACGCACAAAGCTCCCAGCCCCGACAAACAGCTGAGAAGTTTGCAAAGCATTGCAACACAACTGCAAAGCAACATGACAGCAACACCTTTGCAACTGTGCAAAACAACACCTGACACCTGGGAGTTTGCAAACCATGGAAAGGGACAGAGGCAGCTAGCTATGCATAATGAGCAGGAGGGGTGGAATTTCCCCTTTTGCATGGGACTCCAAATGCATTCTTTAAGTCACCATTTGAAAACCAGTTTTGAGCAAGCATCCAAATAGACCTAACCGCTCTTATGAATGAGGGAAAACCTGAAGACACACAACTGAAACCCCCCTCAAACCAGGGAGACACTCGACGGGGAACATACACCCCAGGCAGAACCGGCAAAAGCCCCCTTTGGCTTCCCCCACCCACCCACAGAAACTGCTCCCTCCCCACACACACACAGACTCTGCTTCCCCCCCCCACACACACACAGGAGAAAAATTATAGATTAAAGCCCCCAAAGGGGTCTTACTGTGGCTGTCTTCTGTTCCATCAGGAGGGGCTGGGGAGGACTGGGTAATCCAAGACGATTCCATTTAGGCACGGGACGTTTTGCTCTGGAGATGCATACAGGATCCCATTCATCCCAATAGGGAAAAGGGGAAAGGGGAAAGCCCATATCTCGGGACCCCCTGACCCAATGTTTACAAAACTTGGGTGGTCTCTTAAGAAGGCTTGTCTGAAGCTCCGCTCAAAGTTTGGGATCTGCACCCCCAAAAATGCGCCCCCTGCAGCCACGGAAAAAGAAAAGGGGGGAGCTGATATTTCTGCCCCCACTGAACCCATCTTTACAAAACTTGGGTGGTATCTTAAGAAGGATTGTCTGAAGCTATGCTGAAGGTTTGGGGGCTGTATCCCCAAAAAAGCACCCCCTGCAGCCACGTAAATGGAAAAGGGGGGAGGGAAAAGGGGTGGAGCCCATAACTCGAGACCCCCTGACCCAATGTTTACAAAACTTGGGGGTATCTTAAGAAGGCTCATCTGAAGCTCCATTGAAAGTTTGGGGTCTGTACCCCCCAAAATGCGCCCCCTGCAGCCATGGAAACAAAAAAGGGGGAGCCCATATCTCGGGACCCCCTGACCCAATGTTTACAAAACTTGGGTGGTCTCTTAAGAAGGCTTGTCTGAATCTCTGCTGAAAGTTTGGGGTCTGTACCCCCCAAAATACTCTCCCTGCAGCCACAGAAAGGAGTGAATGTGCACAAGCACCCCCCCACACACACACACGAGGATTTCCCTCTCTCTCTCTCTGTCTCCCCGGCCGGGCCGCACATCAGCTGATTCCTCCAGTACTCAATCCTGACTGATTGGCCAGAAGAAGACCCAGCTTGGCCACCGATTGGCCGGGGAAGGAGAATGCTGCTTACTGACAATTATGCTGCTTACTGCCACCCCGAATTGGCCGGATTTATTCGTGAACTCCCGAACTCGCTGAATTCGGCTCCCCGGTTGCCCGCCATTTTTGAGTTCGGTTCGTCCCGAACTAAAAACCACCGAATCAGGGGAAATTCGGCTGTTTTTCAGTTTGGGCTGAACCGAATCAACAGCCCTACTCTAGATGCATAGGATTGCCTGATCCCATTCATCCCAATAGGGAAAAGGGGGGGACCCCATATTTCGCCCCCCCTGACTCCTCTGAAGCTATGCTGAAAGTTTGGGGGCTGTACCCCCAAAAATGCACCCCCTGCTGCCACGGAATGGCTCGAATGTGTGCTGTAACTGGAATAAAAATGCTCATTAGGGGGGCCCCTTTGGAGCCTATATCTCGGGACCTCCTGACCCAATCTTTACAAAACTTGAGGGTTCTTGCAAGAACCGTCCCCTCAAGCTACCCAGAGCCACGGAAAGCCGCAAATGTGTTTAAATGGCTTTAAATTGCTGAATTATTTGGGAATCCTGAATTTAAAGCTGAATTCCCCTGAAGGGGAACTAGGAATTCGGGTTTCCCAAATTAAAAAAAGGCCATTTAAACCCGAATCCGAATTATACCGAATTTCTTTTTTCAACTGCCCTAATTTAGAGTGGAAGGCCAAATGTGGCCATGTTAGGTGGAATTATTGGGTTACCTGAGTGGCCAAAGCTAAACAGCAGATTGGTGACATTCCCTGGATTTGTGACTGAAGTAATGGAGAATGTTGAATTATGGAGAGGGCTCTGGGGTGTCAATTTATTGTCCAACAAGCTTGAGTTAATTATGGGGGGGGGGTGATGGAGATTTTAATCAGAGTGCTCCTTGGAGCATTCCAGCACTTGTGCTACTCCCAAGTAGAGTATCTAAGGGAATTCCTGCCAGTTTCAAGGGCTCCTGCTTTGATATCAAATTATCCGGGCCTCTGCAAGCCGAGTCAGAAGATCTTTTGAGGTGAGCAAATGCAGGGGTTCCTATGGGGCTGACCTTGCAGGTAGCAGTATATAATGTGGATTACTTCTGCACATCTCCTTTACCTTATAACTGCTTATCATCTAGTTTCTTTTTGAGACTAGGCTGATTGCTACATTTATAACTTGTCTTTCACTTCTCTAGCAAGCTCTGTTGCACACCTAAGTCAACAGCTTTGCCTAATACGATACTGACATGGTCAGATATGGATGACCATAGATGGCATACAATGGAAAAGTATTCCACAGGGTGGAATGTGAAATACTTGATTTGGGAGTTTATATGCATCTCCTTCTCTTACATCTTCCCTTAGGGAGGTAAGACCCCAGTTATCTGAATGTACATATTGAAGGTAAGTACTGTTAAAAATCTGTGGTTATGAGGGTTACAATGCTAAAGCCTCTTGCTTTAAAATGAGCCCCACTGAACTCAGTGGATTTGGTTCCAAATAAATAGTATAACAGTGACATGTGTTAGCTGAATCAGTATTTCAAGCTCCCTAAATATCAGAGGGCTGGGCATTTCAAATTATAATAGCAAAGGGTAGAGTTACTTTTTCATTGTTCAAAAGATGAGCTGTGTTTTCAGGCTTTTTCAAAACTATTATTCATTTTACAATAACCTTGTACAAAGTTTGGGAAGCAAGTAAATATGTTGTAATATATGTATATACCTTTAAGACTCTGTGAAATATTCATGGTAAGACTGATTGCTGGTGGACTGTAGTTATTATATGACAGTTTGAGAAATGAACCTGCCAAAAAATAGAAGCTTAAAACTAATACCATTGGATGTTCTTGTAAAGGGCTTTGTGCATAATAAACTTTGTCTGTCCCATGGGTATCTAATCCCTAATATACAGTTCCTAAAGAAGCAAAATAGTAGCTATGAGCAAGCAACCTTACCAAGAATTGGTTAGTAATCCTGATTTAAATGGGCATGGGATTTCTGCTTAAAAATAAAATTGTATCATCTTACACATATGAAAGATGATTTTTCCCCACATTCTCTACTTTCCAATTTGTGTGCAATTAGCCCAATGCTAGGTTTATATGACTGTTTTTGAAGTACCCTAAATGGATCTTTGAAAAGCATGCACATAGATATATAAAAAAAACACTTGATTAATTACAAACCAATTGGAGAAACCAAACAGCTTTCTATCTTTGATTCAGATGGGTTTTGCTCTCAGTTCCTGTCTGTCAGCCTTAGTCACACTTAGTCAGTCCCTTACTGGCTTCCAGCACTTAAAGGCAGTGAGTCTCTCTTGTTACTTTGTAAGGGACTAGCCGTGATACACAGGTGGAACAAAAGGGTGCTTGAGTCACTAATCTATATTTGGCTTGGAAGATAGATAGATAGATAGATAGATAGATAGATAGATAGATAGATAGATAGATAGATAGATAGATAGATAAACAGACAGACAGACAGACAGACAGTCCTTGACCTATTACACATTGCTGAATCCCAAGCCCAAAGCTCCTGGCAGTCTTTCTTAATGATCTTACACAAATAATAAACACATAAAGGAAAGAACATTTCCATTGGGCACCATACATATCCACTTATAAAAAGAAGCGTCTATATCTCCCCTTTCCTCTGTCTTTGTTCTATCATACAAAAATATCAAAACCAGTGTACTACAGTTTCCCTACTCCAACCTGAGGTACAAGATGACAGAGCAGAATGGAAGAAATGAATAAATCAAGAAGGATTAACAGAGAAGCATTTCCTCTATCGAGCTGTAACCTGAGGTTATCCACTAGAGCTAGCAACACTGTCTTGGCCTCACAGTCCAGCCTGAAGTAAGACTTAAATGGGTCAATGGCAGATCTGTCATCCAGGAGTAACTGAAGTTGTTCTGCCACCACTTTACCGCCAAATGGTAAAGTACACAGCAGTCTACAGCAGCTTGTTGGATCATCTGCCATGTCAACTTCTGGCAGGACTCCATATCTCCCCCATCTTGCTCTGGTTGCAGTACTAGGAACACTTTTCTGGAAGTAAGCCTTACAGAGTAAAATTGGACTTACTTCTGATTAGACCTGCTTAGGATTGGTCTCAAAGTGTCATATCGCGCGCGCACACAAAAAGGTCAAAACCAATGTAGCTGTCTTCCAATGGAGAGTTGTCAATAATTTGTTCTTGTTAGGGCATAGTAGGGGAAAAATAGAAAGGGTCAGTTGTAGAACTGAGAATGGTTTCTTTTTCTCTCTTCCGGATATTTGTGGAAGGATGTCTAAATTTTCCACTTAAACAAAGATGTGCTAATTCATTATAAATATATTCCAATACAATTATCTTCACTCAGCAAATGACTTTTTTCACCATAGATGATTACATTCATGAGTCCATCTAATTTCCTCAGGAAAGAGGTGTCAAGAAGTTGAGGCCTCTCAATTTCTTGGATTTCATGATTTTTTTGGTTCAGGCCTGAGAGGCCTATGCATTTTGTGTTATTGGGATTTTAGACCAGAAAAATAAGTTTCCTTTTGAAAACTGCTTCTGTGGAGGGAGTAAGCCCCAGCTGGTGCTAGTTAACCTTTCCCCTTTTTGGAATGCAAGGCCGTGCATTGCCATGGTAATTAAATGGTCAGCCATCATGACAATGTCCAGGTGCAGGTAGTTCTGCAGGCTTCCTCACCTGAACACATCTCTGAATGAGTCAGCAATTCTGACCAAGCGATTAATTAACAGCTAAGTGCTTGCGTTTTCTCAATTGGCCTCTATGAGCTCATGCCACTGAGAAAACGAATATAAGGACAAACCAACCCTTGAGAAAACGATGCATGCTTTGGGGTACAGCAGGAGAGCTGTGCTGGCTGCATCACAACCATTTGATTTTGGCCCTACGGGGAAACTCTGGTCAAGCTGACCTGCTTGGAGAAACCTTTTGAAACTTGAATGCTGGAAGCATCTTTGGAAGTTGGTAACTATAAACCTGATGCAAGAAACCTTTGCCAATCCTTTTGAACCAAAAAGGTTTTTGAATGTATTAGCTAGTTATGCTAAATAGTTTATTGTTTTCTTGCTTAACACTTCATGACTTTTCTTTCCTGTAAACCAGCTTGAATCTTATAAATAAATTGTTAGCCTTTAAATGGCTTGTGTCTGTGATTTTGGGATTCCAAGCCTAAATTCTAAGTGCCTTTGTGTGAGTGTAAAAACCACCTACCAAAAACCTAAGACATTTTGGGAGTGTAATCTTTCCCTGGCAGGTCTCTACCTTGCAGGGTAAGCGTTACACTCAATTTTGGAGTGAGTTGGGAGAGGATTGCCCTTATCTTCCCCCTGGAGCTCAACCTTTTGAAAGGGCTGGTGGCAGCTACTCCTTGGACTTGGGGCGAAAGCCTGGAGTTCAAGGTTTTGTCTTTTGGAAAACTTTTGACCAAACCAAAGCAGCCTCCAACTGATGGAGACAGGTTGGGGAGCTCTTTGACAAGAGGATCATGCATGTTCATTGGGCTGTAATAATATTTAGAAAATGAAAGAATGTGTCCAGAGTATT
This sequence comes from Euleptes europaea, assembly GCF_029931775.1. Classification (NCBI taxonomy): domain Eukaryota; kingdom Metazoa; phylum Chordata; class Lepidosauria; order Squamata; family Sphaerodactylidae; genus Euleptes; species Euleptes europaea. The sequence continues at coordinate 76,433,973 of NC_079321.1, forward strand.
CTGTTGTTACTTGATAAGAGATTTATGCAGGTGTACTAACTGGTTTTTTCAGCAGTATAAAGGAATTGCTAAAAGGGCAATGAGTTTTCCTGAGTATGTGGAAATCCATGCCATATCTATAGGCGGCACATTTTATAGCAAATGCCAATAAAGGTTGGTACTAGAGTGATGTAAAAGCCAGGTTTCAATATTTTGCCAGATGTGTGACCAAGAATTAGAACTTCAAGTAAACACAATTTGGCTCTAAATGACTGGACTCGCCAAGGTAAAAATAAAATAAAAAGCTTACCATCTTAACTTTTGATAACTTCTCTTACATCAGTAAATGGTTTCTATTCTCTCTTGTGGACAAATTAGAGAACTGCGCTTGAAAGCACAGTGACGATTAAAACAAAAGCCTTTCTTTCATCTCCGATGCTTGCCCTCATTGGATTCTACAGAAGGTACAATCACTCAAACAAAATTAATCTAGTCACAAAGTTTTGTGGTACAACACTGTGTACATCATACATTCTGGACATGAAGAAGTAACTAAGGTTAAATCAGAGGCTAAAGACAGATAAACAACATGATTATCACTATTGGAAGTCAGAGTTTGAGAAATTAATACTTCAAGATAAAGTTTCAACTTCAAAAATATATGCAATTTTAGTAAAAGAAAATTTAAATTCAACATTAGGCTATAGAGACAAATGGAACATATTTTTCAAAGGGATTAGATTTCTCAGTTAGCTTGCAAATAAGAGAAAATCTAATTAAGATGGTATATATATGGTATTTAACTCCAATTAGAATAAATAAAATCTACAAATCAGTGAACGATAGTTGCTATGCAATAAAAAAACAAGCAGACTTCATACATATGTGGTGGAAATGTGAGGGAGCTATAACGTTCTGGACTGAAATAGTGAAATATCTGTCTGTTGGAATGGAGACTGATATCCCATGTAAACATGAGATACTTTTGTTAAATTTAGCTCCTAACCTAACTAAAGATAAACGATGTATGGGGTTACACATGATAACTGCTGCCGGACATTGGAAACAAAAAATTCCTCCAAAGATAGAGGAATGGTTGGTTAAAGTAAAAGAAAGATATGTATTGATTAAGCTAACAACACATCAGAAAAATGGTGATACAATGAGCCTAGATGAGCTATGGTTACGAACTGTAAATAAAATGGAAAATCTTATAATCAAGGGTGAGAAAGGACAATGTGCTGCGATGACAGTCTAGCTATTTTATAGAGGACTAAACCATGTATTTGGTGTGGTAGTATGAATGAGGATATTGAAATAAGCTGTAATATAGAAATTCAGTTAAATATTTTTTTTAGTTTACATATATATATATTGTATTTTAAATTATGAAGATTGCTGTATGGTTTTTTGTTTATTTTGCTGTTGTCTATTTTATTGAATAAATAATTTTAAAAGAAAGAAAGAAAAAGGTTAAATCAGAGGCTGTTTTAACATGTTGTATAATGCACTTTAGCAATCGCTTGCAACTGGATTTTCCATGTGAAACAGGAAAATCCACTTGCAAACAATCACTAAAGTGGATTTAAAATGCCTTGAAAGTGCATTATCTAGCATGTATGAAAGCATCCAGAATGGCAGAGATCTCCCTTTCAATCCTACATGTGCTTGCTGAGAAAGCAGTCTTATTGAGTCCAGTGGGCTGTAAGAACATTAGAAAGGCTATGCTGGATCAAACCAATGTCCATCAAGTCCAGCAGTCCGTTCACACAGTGGCCAACCAGGTGCCTCTAGGAAACCCACAAACAAGACAACTGCAGCAGCATTATCCTGCCTGTGTTCCAAAGCACCTACTTCTATATAAATGTGCACAGGGTCTCTCCTTAAGGCTTGCACTTAACTCTACCTATTAAATAAATTAAATTTAGAGGTGCTAAATTTTGACTGGATTGTGTCCTTTATTTGTAGGGTTGTTTTTTAAATAGCTAAACAGTTTGCTAGTGAAGAATAGAAAGAAGGCATTCCGTTACAATCTCAAGCAACTAAGTTAAACTGGGAACCAAGTCTTTACAGAACTTGTACTCCCTGATAAATTGTGGCACCTATTGCTGGAGCAGGTTCTAGTTGAAAAGGCTGAGTGTCTTTGGAGGGAGAATAATAGCAGCCAGGTGGTCCATAGCCTCAACTCCTCACATTTCTATTATGTCTGGTAGTATCATGTGCCACAAAGTGGTTTATTAAGAACCCAAGGGCCCCATCAATTATTCAGCAGTACATTCAATCAAGTAGTCAGTTCTTTAATGCAGATTATGCTGTTCTGGTGACTGTTAAATTCTTAGCATCAGATTTTGCAGATTTTAAAAAATTGGATTGAGGGTTGATTGGTTCTTGTAGGTTATCCGGGCTGTGTAACCGTGGTCTTGGAATTTTCTTTCCTGACGTTTCGCCAGCAGCTGTGGCAGGCATCTTCAGAGTAGTAACACTGAAGGACAGTGTCTCTCAGTGTCAAGTGATTGAGGGTTATTTAATGCAGTTCCTAAAACGTGACTGTTAAAAATACTCATATGTTAGGATTCAGCATCATTACTCCTCAGTTATTAATTGGCACTATGGTAACAACTTGTAAGAGCATTACTTAGACTACTTCAAGATCTTACCCAAAAGCCAAATAGGAAGCAGAGATATATGCTTATTCATGTTACCTTGATGAACGTGAATCCATTGCATTCAGTAATTAGGTTCATATTTGCACATTTTCTCATTTAATTGGAAACAGATGCAACTGAGGATAGCTTTCTGAAGATGAAATTATCTAAATGCAACATGGGGAACAAAGCGAAGCCAGCACTACAACATACAGAGGGAATGCTGCCCATTTGTCTGGCATGTTTACCTTGCAATAGGGAATTTCTGGTAAATTATAGTTATCTAAGAAGTGGGTCTGATCTAAATTTTGAAAGAAGCTGAAGCATCTCAGGTTCTCACCAATTCTATTAACCATCAGGAGTTACAACTAGCTAATGCCAATATTCAAATATTAAAGAAATGCTTTAGGCTGTTTTTTCACGTTAGATTTTTTTCAGTATACAAAAATGGTTTAAGTGAGCACCTAAACACTTGATGTGGCAATATAGGAAACCTGTAGTTGTAGGCTTATTGTTTCAAACATATATGACAGGTCTACCCATCAAAAACTAGAATCAGCTGCAGCTGGTTCTCAAGGAGAGTTCATATCATACCTGCATTAAATGTTCTCTTGTTTGATACTTTATGGGATAGGAAAAAATTCTTAAACAAAAAAAAATTAAGAGTGTTCCTTTTGGAGAAATATTGCCTATCAGTTCCCTAAAAGCCCATTCCTGGGGGGTGGGGGTTGAGCTCCATAGAAGTCCGCATGACCCCATGTTGGTGTAAGTGCTCATTTAACCTGGGATAACAGGCACTTATGCCATCCTGGGTGGCACACATATTGGCACCTGGGTGCCCCGGAGCAGCATGGACCTCCACCGCCTCTACCGCCACAACGGGACCTAAATCCCAGAAGTGGCAGGCTGTGCCAGTATCGGGGGGGGGGGTGTTCCAAGGGGCAGAGCTGGCATCAGCTTCCTAACCCCTTTTGCCCCAGGAATGCCCCCTTGAGCTGTGGTGTGACTGCACCACCTTTTTTGGTGGCGCAGCCTCACTGTTTGCAATGGGGCATTTCCCCCTTTTTTTCTTTTTTGTATTTTTAAAAATCCCCTTTTTCCCCTCTGTGGTGGCCGGGAAGCCTCCTCAGAGGCTGCCTGGCTCCGCTGCTCCTGCCACTGTGGATCTTCATCTCCCACCCGAGGAATGGGCTGCCCATATCAAAATAAGAGACTATTGAATGCAGCCCTCTCTTCTTAAGGTATGCCAGAATTAATTTTTGATTCTGGCTAGTTTCCTCCTAGCATCTTTCCTCCTATTGGTTGTGCCTGCAGATTCATAGAACATACATTAAACTTTCTGATATGTGTTGTGGGAAGGGATGATATTGTATCTAATGGTCTTGCAATGAGACTGGGGTGACTCAGTGCAATTCTAAATAGAGTTATCAATATATCTAATTCTCATCTGTATCTGTAGATACTGTAGATAGATTGGAGCCGTGAACAGAAAGACAAGACAGATGATGAAGAAGAAGAGTTTTCTACAAGCCAGAAAAACAGCCAAGGTTTGCAGAAATCTAAAAACAAAATAAAAAAACAAAACAAAAAAAACCCATTGAGGGGGACTCTGCCTGGCCCACCCCTGGAAACCAGGGGTGGGGGGCTCGGGCTCGAGTCTCCCCAGAGCACTTTGAGTGTGGGTGGGCAAGCTATCTATGCTGATGGGAGCCTGCCCCGCACCCACCCTCTCTACTGGGACAGTGGACACACAGACTTGCCCTCGCTATAGCGATAGCCACTACCAACCACTCTGGGAGTCCACCAAGCCCTGGCTGCCAAGGAGAGTGGCTTGCCAGTGGGCCATAGCTGCTCTGGCCAGCCATCCCGACAGCCACCCTCAGAAGAGCACACTACACTCAACCCCCCACCCCTCGGAGTGCACTGCCACCATTCACTCAGCTGCTGCTGTGGCTGCCGTCAGGCCTCCCCAGCCTCCATGGGCAGCCTGACACTGAGCAAGTTGGGGTCACAGACGAGGCAGCGGCCAGGACCATCACCATGCTGCATCTGCCAGCCAGGGGTCTGGCAGCCCTCCCCTCTAACAGCCTTTTTTCATTGCAGAAATCTCCTTTGGCTGGCCTGGCCCTGTGCCCCCCCCCCACTGCCAACAAGCCAGACATCTCAGGGAGGGAGCCACAGACCTGTGGCCACTGGCTGCCACCCCCGACGAGAGGGCGTGTGGTTGCAGAGACCACTCTTGCATTCATGAGCATCCTGTCTCCATGGGTGTAGTACCTGGCATATCCACCACTGTAGTCGCTAGGTCTACCTCTAGCTGAAAGCAGGGAGGAGGGAGTGTGAGCACTTCTAGAAGGCCGGGTAGGGGTCAGGTCTCCATGTCCCCCCAAGCAAGGAAAAGGTTTCCAGGTACAATCAACACTGCTTTATTATCAAACATTGCTCTTGCCATCTTCTCCCATGCAGGAGAGTTACCTTTACTCCCTGTGCCAACCACCTGGTGCCCCACTCACTGTCCCATATGGGCTGTGTTCACCTTAGTGTACACCTCCCAGCTCCTGTTCATGATCAATTTTAAATCCTTCACCAATGGTTGTGGTTGTCCAGGATACCAAGAGAGTGGCCCTTTACTTCTCGCCAGCACCTCCCCCACCAGCCCAAGGGCAACACTCTCCCTGCTCAGGGCTATGCATCAGCCTGCTGCATCTGATAACGGTGGGTCTCAGGCCAGACACTTCCCCTTGATTTTACCCTTGCGCTACCACAGCTACTGTGCCGTCGCCCCATCAGCAGGCCCTGTAGGTGTCTTTGCTGCCCACCTATTTAAATATGCTAGCATATTTAATGCTATGACACAGATTTGCAAAATTAATTATTTAAATAAACTAGTTAAACCCAATGCTGTTGTCTCATGTCTTCATTGGGGGGTGTCTGGGGAAAATGATAAGTTTTTTAACACTTTTAAATATAAAACTCACCTTTTAAAATTTTGGGGTATATCTTACGTATTGCCTGCAGCTTTCCCTCTTTGCTCACAGTATTAGATTTCCCCCATTTTAAAGGAAAACCAGACAAACACATTCAGTAATAAGGATGAAAACGGAAAGTCAAGGTCAATAGTATTGGCGGCTGAGTAATAAAATTGTCTTTAGCAAAGCCAGAATGAAGTGAACACTGTTGAAAAGTGAAATCCTGCTGAGAAAGATCAGTGGGGTTCTTAGGAAATTTACTTTAAAAATCCTTTTTGTTTTCTACTGAGAAAGATTACTCAAATTATAGATAAGAACACAGAAATAACTTGTTCACTAGTAACCTATACCTATGCAAGAGTCATAATCTTGCAAACACTCATGAGCACAAAGCCACATTAAGCCGACACCTGAAACCATAAGTGCTGACTTTTTAAGACACTTAAGGTTCAATTGAGTTGGCTCTAATGACTAGTTTATTCCATGCTGGATCCAATGATTCCATTCCACTAGGTTTCAGAAAAAGTATTTTTCAGAGGAAGTCTTAGCAGAAAAAAGTCACTGGATTCAACAAACTTACTCTAAACCAAGAATAGGCAACCTTTCTGGACTGAGTCCCAAGAGATGTACAAAGTCTACTTTTGAATTGGTTCTTGTAGGTTATCCGGGCTGTGTAACCGTGGTCTTGGTATTTTCTTTCCTGAAGTTTCGCCAGCAGCTGTGGCAGGCATCTTCAGAGGAGTAACACTGAAGGACAGTGTCTCTCAGTGTCAAGTGTGTAGGAAGAGTAATACATAGCCAGAAAGAGGTTGGGTTTGAGCTGAATCATTGTCCTGCAAAAAGTATTAAAGGTAATGTGCTAATCATTGTCCTGTAAGTATCAAGATAATGTGCTAATGAGGGTGTGGTATTTTAATATGGAACCATTGTATCCTGAAGTGATCTGTTAATGTGTGAAATCCAAAGCTAATCTGCATGGTTATTGTTGACTGTAGTCTTTGTTAGTCTGGAGTTTTTCAGGACAGGAAGCCAAGCCTTATTCATTCTTAAACTCTCTTCTTTTCTGTTAAAGTTGTGCTGATGTTTATGAATTTCAATGGCTTCTCTGTGCAATCTGACAAAATAGTTGGTAGAATTGTCCAGTCTTTCAGTGTCTACTTTTGAACATGTTAATGTGCCTTCAAACATGGTGTGTGGGAGAAGCAAAGGACATATTTGACCACACACACTGGGCGAAATCTTGATCCCAGCTGTCCTGCCAGTACCTCAGGGGCTCATCTCAGTACCTTGGGCAGAAAATTGGCCCTGTGTACTGACAAAAATTGTCTGGCTGTTTTACATATATGCTTTCTGTTGCTTACTCTTGTTCTAAACTAACAGTGCAACCCTAAGGGAAGTAGTCTAAGCCCATTCATTTCAATGGGCTTAGACTGGAGTAACTCTCTTTAGGTTTGCACTGCCAGTCTTTTTAGGATTTAATTTAAAAGATCACCATGACCAAGCATTACCATTTTGTCATTCAAGTGCTTTAAAACTATTGCAACATCTTTTGTGTGCTTGGCATATTTCAGATATTTATTGCATAAGGAATCCTATCATAACATTGCATATAATTAAATTAATTATATATAGCATTTATTTATTTATAGTTAAAATATTTATATACCATAATTTGACATAGCTCCTTCAACATTTTAAATTTAAAAAGTTGAGATTTATAACCCATTTCAAATCATAGTGGTCCTTTTTTATATAGCAATACCTTTCTACTGTGGTGTGTGTATATTTGTGCATGTGTAAAAACATGACAGGTTAACATCCTAGAAAGACAATCTCTTTTAGAAGGGGCTGCAAAAAAGGAGGCCTTCCAAAATGCCCCACTGGTGTCTTACTTGATATGTAATACTTGAAGGTTGATTTCATTACCTAAAGGTTATTTCAGATGAAATGGCCATTAAGCATTTGGCTTCTGAAGAAATACTTTAATTGCAGAACAATCTTGTTGATCCATGTATTCCAGAAGGAACCTTCAAATTACTTAGATCTTAATGTCATATAAATATGACATTAGTGGTGTTTATAAAAGCTACAGTGACATAGATGTCTAGAGAAAATTCTTATAGAATTCAGATATGCCGAATTAGGAATTATTTATTACATTAATCTTTCAATAGGTCAGGATGACTTACAATAAAATGCAACAAGTTTGCACAGCAAATTAATAATCAATTTTTGGAGTTTCCAAAGATAGGCTCATTAATATCCAAGTTATCAGCCCAAAGTCTCCTCAAATAATACAAACTTCAACGCCTTTCTAAAGGACAGCAGAGATACACCTTCCATATCACTTCCTGGAGTCCTTTCCAAAGGGGGGAGGTGATCAAGTCTCTAAAGAAGAGATAATTGGGTTGGATCCAGCAGAAGAATTCACAGAAAGAGTTGGTGAAACAGATCTTTCCTTTCCATTCTCAAGCAGCTGACTTTTTGTCCAAAAACTCCTCTGTCAGAAATGGGGAGCCTCATAAGCAAAATGCACCACAGGATGGGGAACTGCTGTGATGAATAAGACTCAAGTAAAATGACTGCAAAAAGGCTAAAGGAGATATGAATAGTGTCTAAGCATAATTTTTCAAGATCTGGTACAAAGGTAACATGGCTCTCCTCCCTGATGCCATCCCATACATACAATTTAATGAGCCATTAAATAAAAAAAATCTGAAATGTCATACATAGGCAAAATGAGCTTGAAGCCCAGGTTTTCCTTCCGAAGCTCTGGGCTCCATCCCTCCTGCACAGTGCATGAAGCATACACGTTTCAGCAGCAGCAGCAGCAACATATTTCTCATAAAAGGTAAATTTTGCTTTAAGAATACCTTTCTTAAGAGTGCCAGCATGGTGTAATAGTTAAGAGCAGTGGTTTGGAGTGGTGGACTCTGATCTGGAGAACCAGGTTTGATTCCCCACTCCTCCACATGAGCGGAGGATGCTAATCTGGAGAACTGGATTTGTTTCCTCACTCCTACACACGAAGCCAGCTGGGTGACCTTGGGCTAGTCACAGCTCTGATAGAGCTCTCTCAGCCCCACCTACCTCTCAGGGTGTCTGTTGTGGGGAGGGGAGGGGCGGGTGATTGTAAGCCAGTTTGATTCTGCCTTAAGTGGTAGAGAAAGTCGGCATATAAAAACCAACTCTTCTCCTTTCTCAGGAATTTTTGAAATATCTTCTAATTTAATTGTTTACAACAATAACTGTAAGAAATGACAATTCTTCTTCTTTGAAAACCATTTCATGGTCTCTAATGATGAGCAAGATATACATACTGAGAAAGAAATATTGTGCCAGCATAATAAAGTGTAATGGCTTAAAATCTGGTGGATTTGGGGTGGGGGATTGCCATTCTGTGGGAGGACTTCAGCTTTAATCTTTCAAATTACATTGCGGTTAGAAAGAGGTAATATTTACATCTTTGAATTTCTAAAACATTAACTGTCTCATATGGGAGAATTAATTGGACAACCCAAAGTGTCTGTTATCTTCTCAGTGAAAATGCTTTGCTTTAGATGAAAAAAGTCTAGGCTTAAAGAGAGCCCTAAGATATGAGCAGCTCTCTGTAGAGTGGTTTGCTGGTTACATCCCAGCCCAGGTTCCTGCTTCCTATTCCCTGATGTCCCTTACCTCTCACTGACATGAGGCTGAGGAAGAGGCTCTCTCCCCCGCTCTAATTACCAGGGCAGCACAGATGAGTTTTGAGGCAAACGATCAACACACTCAATGCCTGTTGTTTGGAGTGATAGATCCAGTTACACTTGGGTAAGGCAGCTATTGTCTTTCAAGTGTTGGTTCACAAGGCAATTCCCTAAGTAAAGGTCACATACTGCTATAGCTATATTTTATGATTTAATAAAACTGTCATTAGCATATTGAATATTTTGATGGGGGAATCTTCTCATCACCCCAGTGAAAGATTTAAAAAACTTTTTTTTTGCTTTAATTGGCATTATATGATGTGCAAATATACATTCCTTCACCTAGCGTGCCTCACGATATGATATTTCTTCTGCTCTGTAATTGTTTTCCTTTAAAAAAAGATAAAGGTAATGTCCTGTGCAAGCACTGGGTCATTCCTGACCCATGGAGTAACGTCACATCCCGATGTTTACTAGGCAGGCTATGTTTACGGGGTGGTTTGCCAGTGCCTTCCCCAGTCATCTACACTTTACCCCCAGCAAGCTGGGTCCTCATTTTACCGACCTCGGAAGGATGGAAGGCTGAGTCAACCTTGAGCCGGCTACCTGAAACCGACTCCGTCGGGATCAAACTCAGGTCGTGAGCAGAGCTTGGACTGCAGTATTACAGCTTACCACTCTGCGCCAGGGGACTCTTCCTTTAAAAGAGAGGCACAAATAATAGCAAGAGTGATGGCATGCAATCTATAGTATGTCAGTAAATCCTTCATACCTATTAACACCCCCCCCGTCCAACTTGCAGTTCCCTTGATAGGGCACGTAGGGAGGCTGTTCTCTATCTGTTTTTGCAGATGAGATGCCAAATGTCTTTTCTGTTCCTCACAGGAATAGAAATGCAATTACAGAACTCTTGACTTAAATGCTGCATTTAAGGGGAATAAGGTGAGTGGTTTTATAAGTATAAGATCACCACACAGGAATGATTGTCAATGATGTTCATTAACAATAAAAGAGAACATTATTTAAGTTTTATAGATTAGTTTATATTGAATAGATGAGATATAAAAGATCTGTCATTCATCATTCTCTAATAATTCAGACCCCTTTCTGTCTCCTTTGTCTTTGAAAAATGCAATAGCTTTGTTACTGTTTCGATTCCAGTTCAGAACGCTATGGCATTTTCCACCTGATCCATTTCCACCTGAAGCCATTTCTACGCTATGGCTAAATGTTAAGGCCTCTTAAATATTTAAAAAAGTAGTTCCTGAGATATTCCCAAATGTTTGTTCTTTCTTACTAAGAGCCGTTTTATAAAGAGGTATTACATTATTTATTTGTGTGCATTTATGCTTATGTTCAAAACATCTGCAAAATATTCATGGTAATGTTACTTTGCTTTGTAGGCTGCTGCTTCTCTTATATGAAATGAATGCATTCCCTTGGAAGCAGCCATAATGATTATAGTATATTTTATGTAGAATAACTGTAGAATAAAACTCAGCAAGAACAGCCTTAAAGCATTATAATAGAGAAGGGTCATAATGCAGAAAAAGTTCCAAAACATCACTAATTAGGCTAATTTCCAAACACAAAAGTCACATAATCCCTTATATTAGGACCAAACAAGTTATCACAGAGCAGTGTGTCAGCTTTGAGGTCAGCAGAACTCTTCATCAGGTTCAGTTAGTATTACACTGCAAAAAAGAAAGGGGGAGATAGAAAAAGCTTTTTCAGGATATGATGGGAAAGTATGCAACTTGAAGTGTCTTAAAACTCAGTATAGAATGTGATAAACACTTGATTAGATGATATGGTGTTGTGTACAACAAAGGCCAATGGGACAATGAATCAAAATAAATGGCCACTTTGTCTCCTTTGTAGAATAGAGAACAGTGGCAAAAACGTGGTAGCCAAAATTTGTACTCTACAGTCTTTCACTAAATTGATGCGTGTATTTTCCCTGTGTGCTGTAATCAGAGGGCTTTAGAATGTGTACTGGGCTCTATTACCGCTATTTGATGGCTAGATCTATAGGATGTGTATCTGATTGACAGTACGATTCCATAATAGAAATAGTCACTAGGGTAAAGAGGCAACAGTTTGAATCTTGGAGATTCTTTTTATTGCATAGTCCAAGATGTTAAAGGTAGGGTTCAAACGCACTTACAGAGAATATCATTTTTAGGCAGAGTCACACATCAGACTATTACAGAAAATTGCACAAAATATACAGATCATTTGTTATCCATTTTCATACATTACCACCATCGCACAAGGAACCCCGACTAGGTTTCTGAATGTTAAACAAATTCAGGCTCCTTTTATACTCTTTGACATGGGAAAGCTGGTCCTCTAATTATTCTTATGACACCTTTCCCAAGGACTTTTTACTTGTTCTCAAAACATCTCTTAATCCCTTTCACCTGTCCTCGCACCTGCTAATGATTAGGAATATTATCAGATGTTCAATGTCAGACCTATTCCTCAAAAAAGGTGTTAAAAGGCTTTGACAGGCCAATCTAAGCATCCTTAAAATGGATTATAATGGAGTCCCATTACCCCCACTGGTGGTGTTCCAGATTTCAAAGCGGACAGTTTTTAGACATGTTATCACTTGTTATGATGTCTAGTCAAGATTGATGGCTCTCAGCCCAGTCTTTTGCTGCCAGCTGGCCATGACGTTATTACAAAAGGTTTTTTCTACTTCCCAACTAACTGACTGTGGAAAGTAGATGTTAATTAGCAAAGGTTGCATAAAAACTAGTATTTTGAGTTAAAATATTGTCAAAAAATACCCTTTGTGTGTGTGTGTGTGTTAAGTGCCGTCAAGTCGCTTCCGACTCATGGCGACCCTATGAATGAAAGTCCTCCAAAATGTCCTATCTTTGACAGCCTTGCTCAGATCTTGCAAACTGAAGGCTGTGGCTTCCTTTATTGAGTCAATCCATCTCTTGTTGGGTCTTCCTCTTTTCCTGCTGCCCTCAACTTTTCCTATCATGATGGTCTTTTCCAGTGACTCTTGTCGTCTCATGACATGACCAAAATACGATAGCCTCAGTTTAGTCATTTTAGCTTCTAGGGTCAGTTCAGGCCTGATTTGATCTATAACCCACTGATTTGTTTTTTTTGGCAGTCCACGGAATCCGTAACACTCTCCTCCAACACCACATTTCAAAGGAATCTATTTTCTCCCTATCAGCTTTCTTCACTGTCCAGCTTTCACACCCATACACAGTAATAGGGAATATGATGGCATGAATTAATCTAGTCTTGGTGGCCAGAGTCACATCCTTACACTTCAAAATCTTTTCTAGCTCCTTCATGGCTGCCCTTCCCAGTCTCAATCTCCTTCTAATTTCTTGGCTGCAGTCTCCCTTTTGGTTGATGGTGGAGCCAAGGAATAGAAAGTCTTGAACAATTTCAATTTCCTCATTGTTAACCTTAAAGTTGTGTAATTCTCCTGTAGTCATTACTTTTGTTTTCTTATGTTCAGCTGTAGTCCTGCTTTGGCACTTTCTCTTTTAACGTTCAGCAGTAGTTGTTTCAAATCTTCACTATTTTCTGCCAATAATGTAGTGTCATCAGCATATCTCAAATTATTAATGTTCCTCCCTCCAATTTTCACTCCACCTCCATCTAAATCTAATCCAGCTTTCCTAATTATATGTTCTGCATATAGATTGAAGAGCTAGGGAGATAAAATACATCCTTGTCTGACACATTTGCCAACTGGAAACCATTCCGTTTCTCCATATTCTGTTCTAACTGTGGCCTCTTGTCCAGAGTACAGGTTGCGCATCAAAACGTGGCACACCCATTTCCTTTAAAACCAGCCATAGCTTTTCATGATCCACACAGTCAAAAGCTTTGCTGTAATCTATGAAACACAAGCTGATTTTCTTCTGAAATTCTCTCGTACGCTCCAGTAACCATCGTATATTTGCAATATGATCTCTAGTGCCTCTTCCTTTTCTGAAACCAGCTTGAATATCAGGCATTTCTCGTTCCATATATGGTAACAGCCTTTGCTGTAAGATTTTGAGCATCACTTTACTTGCATGAGAAATTAATGCAATGGTCCGATAGTTGTTGCAATCTTTGATGTCTCCTTTCTTGGGATTTGGAATGTAAATGGATCGTTTCCAGTCTGTGGGCCATTGTTTTGTTTTCCATATCTGTTGGCATATGCTTGTCAAGATTTTGATGGACTCCATTTCTGTGGCTTGGAATAGCTCTATTGATATCCCATCTGCTCCTGGTGATTTGTTTCTCCTGATTGCTCTCAATGCAGCTTTCACTTCACTTTCTAAAACTGTAGGTTCTTTTTCAAAAGATTCTTCTTGGAAAGAATCTGTTATCCTTTCATCTCTTCTGTATTATTCTTCAGTGTATTGTTCCCACCTTTTCTTTATTTTGTCCTGTTCAGTTAATGTATTTCCATGCTGATCTTTCAGCATGCCTAACCGTGCTTTAAATTTCCCTTTGATTTCTTGGATCTTGTGGAACAGATCTCTTGTTCTTCCTTTTTTGTTGTTCTCTTCTATTTCTTTACACTGGTTATTATAATAGGTCTCTTTGTCTCTACGTGCTAGTCGCTGGAACGTTGCACTTAGACTTTTGATTCTATTTCTGTCACCTTCTACTTTTGCTTCTCGTCTATCTCTGGCAATTTTAAGAGTTTCCTCAGACATCCATCGAGGTTTTTCTTTTCTTTTGGCTACAGGAATAGTCTTTGGCACATTTTTCCTTGATAATATCTCTAGTTTCCACCCATAGTTCTTCAGGTTTACATTCACTTGAACTCAGTAATGCAAATCTGTTCCTTACATGGTCTTTAAACTCTTCCGGAATATTGCTTAGATTGTATTTTGGTGCTATGAATGTTTTGGTGTTTTTCTTAAGCTTTATCTTGATTTTCGATATTACCAATTCATGATCTGTACTGCAGTCGGCTCCTGGTCTTGTTTTGGCCAAGAGAATAGAGCTTCTCCATCTTCTGCTTCCAATTATATAATCTATTTGATTTCTATACTGGCCGTCTGGTGATGTCCATGTATACAATCGTCTGTTTTGTTGCCTGAAACATGTGTTTGCAATGAACAGATTGTTGTCTTCACAGAATTCTACGAGGCGTTCTCCTGCTTCATTCCATGCTCCTAGCCCAAATCTGCCAACAACATTTGATTCTGCTTTGTTTCCTACTTTTGCGTTCCAATCACCTATGATTATCAGCATATCTTGTTTAGGTGTGTGATCAATTTCTTCCTGAACACTGGCATAAAAACTTTCAATTTCTTCCTCATCAGCATCTGTAGTTGGGGCATAAACGTGAAGGATGCTTATGCTGATAGGCTTTCCCTGAAGTCTGATTGATATTATTCGGTCAGACTTTGCATTATATATGTGCCTTTGCTACATCTTGCCTCACAATTAAAGCAACTCCGTTTCTTCTCTTTTTGTCATTCCCTGAATAAAACACTTTGCAATTTTCTGATTGAAAATGTCCTAATCCAGTCCACTTTAATTCACTTACTCCCAGGACTGAAATGTCCATACGTTCCATTTCTTGTTTAACAATTTCAAGCTTACCCTGATTCATGCTTCTCACATTCCATGTTCCTATTATATGCGTCGAACAGCTTCGGACTTTCCTTTTGCATCTATTCATGTCAACCACTGAACGTCCTTTCGGCTTTAGTCCAATCGCATCATTAAGAACAGCGCTACTCGTACTTGTCCTCTGCTCTACCCCAGTAGCAGATTGAGTGCCATCCGACTTGGGGGTCCCATCTTCCAGCACTATATCTTTTTTCATTTTGGATTGTGTCATCATAGGGTTTTCAAGGTAAAGGTTGGTCAGAAGTGGTTTACCAGTGCCTTCTTCTGCGCAGTACTAACCAGAGTTAGCCATAGTGGCACTGCCGTTGTCTACGAAAGATCTTCCGCCAGTGTCACCTTCCACTACTGCTGCTGCCCAGTAGCTAACCTTCAGAGATTCCTCTACCCTTATCCCCATTGGAACTGCCTGTTCTCTTCTGTGGATGTGGCCATTGATCCCTTAAGGGGATCCCCCGCTACAAATGGTGGTCAGCTTTTGGGGTGTGTAACACAAGCCAAGTCCAAACAATGGAATCATGTTGCCCTAGTGTGCACTAAAGTACACATACAGTTTCCAGTAAATTAGGCACACAGGCAGCCCATTCCTGAAGGGGGGGCAGTTAGGCAGTGGCCAGGAGCAGTGCAGCCACACCATCTCCACAGAGGCTTCCCAGCCACTAAAAAGGAAAACAAATGCAAAGAAAAAAAAACAGCTTCATTGAAAACAGCGAGGCTGCACCACCAAAAAAAGGTGGTGCAGCAACGCCGCTGAGAGGGGGCATTCCCGGGGTGAAAGGGGTTAGGAAGCTGCCTAGAGGCAGTTCCACCCCCAGGAAGCCCCCCCCCACACACACACCAGTGCAGGCTTTCCTTTCTGGGAATTTCCTGTCGGCATGGCTGTGTTATCCCAGGATAAATGGGCATTTATGCCAGTGTGGAGTCATGCCGGAGCTTCACCTCCCCCTTCAGGATTGCAGCCTTAAACCAGTTGATTCCAATAGGCTTAGGTGTTCCTAAACTGTGGTTCCTGACACTTAATATTATGCTCACAAATAGTTTGGTACTCACATATGTAAAAATTGCCTTAAACTGGGAGCTTCTTTCCTTATGAATCAAATTAGTTTGTAAGCTTTGAGGATTGCAGAACTCTTCATCAGGTTTGGTATTCACTGCAAAAAGAAAGGGGGAGATAGGGACAGGAACAGCTTTTTCAGGGGATGATGGGAAAGTTTGTTGGCAACTTGAAAAGTCTGCCTTTATCAATCATCTATACTTTTGAAGGAAAAGGGACCATTTTAGGCAGCACTGGTTATACCGGGTTCCGAGTTCTCTATTATGTTCAGTTCTATGTCTTGCAATTCAAGAAAAATATTAATCTTATCTAAAATGCTAAGGAACAATATAACTGAAGAGGAACACTAAGGAACCAAAACGATTAGAAAGCCATGAGACTACCCAGACACTGTGAAAGATAACACACCTTGTTAATAAATCACAGAGAAATCAGAGGGAGGGTGTGCCTGTTGGAATGTCCCTGGATTTCCAACATAAGCTTAGTGGTGACTGCACTTAAAAGAATGGTATCAAAAAGCAGTTGCATTGGGAATTTGGACAATTGTAATTAATTAACAAATATGAATATGTTTCTCAGGGTTTCAGCTACCAGTGGTATATTAACAGGAGAGGGAGCAATCTTGTCTGGTTCCCCTCTTCATTGCAGCCCTCTGATCCATGTGACTTTTTTATCTGTAAGAGTCTCTCTTCTCCCCACAGTGCTTTTTCTGGGGCCATAGAAGATGGTGGAAGGAGAATGAAGGGAAAGATTTGCTTCTACCAGTGGAACAGCAGCTGAAGTCAACTCAGGATTGTGATGCTCTTATACTGTCTATGAGGTACTCCAGACACCTGTGGCAAAACAAATTACTGTGTGTACATTGGTGTTTCTTGCAGAAAACATTAGAAAAGTTTAGATGAAATACAAATACCTTTTAATAGCAGAGAACTCTGGCCCATCCAGGAGTTTGATCACACAATCTTTCAATAGAAAGCATTGATGATTGTAGGTCTTCTTGGCTCTCTCCTACACTCAGCAACCATTTCCAACTCAGGGAATGTTTATTCCCAGCCTTATGGGACCCCTGTGGAGTAACAGCCATGAAGGTCAGGAATCTGCATTGGGGAGCTGGAAGGAAGCAAAAGCACTCCCTTCTGGTTATTGCAAAAGCAGAGCTCTGCTGATGGGAAAAGGGAGTAATCTCAACCCTGTCACCCTTTCCACTTCAGCCTCCTGACTGGTATGGCTCTTATTCCATGCAGGTCCTGCAGCCAACCCTGGGAGTAAACATTCTCTGAGCTTTGCTAACAAAAAGGCAGAAGGGAGCCATCTCACCCCATTCCCCCTCTCCCAACCTGCATGGTTTTTACTCCACATGAGTCCTGCAACCATGGAAATAACATTTCCTAGGATTAAAAATGGCTGCTAGAGGGAAGATTGGGGATCTTTGAAAGGCTCTTGCACTGGGTCCAACCCATGGTTCCTAGACGTGAGTACAAGAACATTTAAAGTATGAAGTTTTGATAAAATGTGACATAACCATGCTTTCAAATGGTGTGGCTTTATCTTTTGTTTAAATCAGCTAACTCAATAGTTTATAAAAACTTCTACGTTCCATTTTCATACATGGAATACATATTTACAAGGAAATATTTATATTACCATGGTTTTGCAGACATAGGAACAAGTCTAGGTGAATCCTCAGACATATGTTTGTCATTCTGCCTAAACCAAAAACAATGGTTTGAATAGAAACCATTGTTAGTGCTTTCTTTCCTCCAAATCAAGATTCGAAACGGTGGCTTAATCTCGGTTTGGGATAGGGTTGCCAACCCCCAGGTGGAATCAGGGGATCTTCTGGAATTACAACTATTCTTTGGACTACATTTTTTGCTTATTTATTATTACACTGGCCTCCCTACCCCCCCCCCCATTTTTACGTTGTAATCTGTATGAGAATATCAGGCTGCAAAACGTTTCAGCGGAAACTACTTTTATTGAGCCATCTGTTGTTTTAGTATAATTTATTTATGTTTTATTGTTTTAATGGAATGAATTATTGTTATGCCTATGGGCTGCTTTTAAATGTTGTTACCTGCCCTGAGCCTGGCCTCGGCTGGGGAGGGCTGGACATATAAATCTAATAAATAAATTGTTAATTTAATACATTTCTGTCATTTATCCTGGATAAAACAACTGTTTTTGGAAGGCGGATTCTATGACATTATTTCCTACCAAGGTCCCTCCCCTCCCTAAACCCCACCCTTCCAGGCTCCATCCTCAAATCACCAGGCATTTTCAAACCTGGAGTTGGCAACCCTAGTTTGGAGGAAGAACACTGATCATACTTTGTGGTTCAGATGTAATGACAAACTACAGGTTCTCACAAATCTGAAAGTCTTTCATCATTGAGCCATGAATGAGAGAGAAACCAAGTGTCAGACTCAGGCATCCATCCCTAGCATCCCATAAACAGACACGCTCAGGCAGGTGATCCTAAGCAATGCTAATTTATTAGGAGCAAAAAGACAGATTAAAGAAGCTGACTGCCTCACACGCAGGTGAGGCTGCTAATGGGGTCTATGCAGGTAGGTTACAGTATAAAAGCATTCTAGGCAAAAAAAGTAAAACAAAGTGAAACCACAGTGCAGTAACTACGAGATAACGGTTCTCAGAGAATCGCAGACATAACACGGGCATATCTGTGATAAACAGGAGAATCGAAACAGTACACAGGATTTGCAGCACGAGAACAAAACCTTGACCAGCAGCCAGAACCTGGCCTTGACAGGAAGCCAGCCTCTGGCCTGCAATTGCCAAACCCCTACTCCAAAGGTAGCAAAGACCTGACACCAAGGATTCAGAAGGCTTATTCCCATACCAGCCAAGCTCTGGTTTAGCTATTATATTTGGACAATTTTAGAAAGTCCAGGATAAATCACAGCTCACATGAGTAATTCTAAATAATTTATAGGGCCAAGCTTAATTCTATACTAGTAAAATGGTCATCATTTACTGGGTGGGGTAAGCAATGTGGAAAGAATCCTAGTATGACAGCTATATCAGTGCAATTACTTGGCAGCTATCTCAGGAAAGATATTGCAGAGCTGAAAGAAGGGCAACTAAGATAACTAGGTGTTGGAAACCTTCCCTATGAGAAAAGGCTAAACAGCTGGACAGCTGTTCTGATCCAACAGGGCACCAGTGTTCTAAAGTTATTAAACTGAGTGAAACATGGGTGAAAGTCCCAGGAAGATAATGTGGTCATTCTCTTTGTAATGGTACATGGGACACTATCAATGAACACTAAGTGTTCAACTAAAAGGCTAAAAAGTCTTCAGCTGGTCTATCCAGTAGTTGCTGTCAGTTATTAAGGTTTTCCTTTTTTTATCCAGGCTGGTACCTTGAGACAAATGGTCTGTTTTGGCCCTCTAGTAATATATGACAATGGCTTTGCAAATCTTTTTCCTTTCTCCTTGCATTAATAGCTCCTGAGCTCTTAGGTTTAAAAGTCCCATAATATTGTTAGACATAAAGCATTTTAAGTACCTCATCAACTACGTTTGTTCTAGGTCTGACTATATCTTAACAGGGCTGAGGTAAGATATTTTGTTTTCAGAGGGTTTTTCTGCTTCATATTAAGTTGTATTGGGGGAGGGGGGCATGCTCCAGTTTCAGTCTTGCATTCATGGCAGTGATAAACCAAAATGCTGCTGAACAACTGCCTAGATTAATAACATTCTCTTTGCAGTCATGGTTGATACATTTTTAGTGTTTTCAAATATAAGTGTGACTGAAACAAAATAAAACAAACAAGACCAAAATAGAATAAAAATTAAAATGCCATGCCTTTGTTGTTTCGTTTCCTCTACTACAGAATGTAATCAATACTTTACAACAGGGTTAATATGCTCTCTTCAAGCATGCTATTATTCTTTCAAAAGAGCACAATAACTTTATTAGTTATGCTGTCTGCAGCCCTTCCAATATGACAAGACTGTGGGTGTTCTGATCATAAGCAATTCTTGGTGCCATGCACATGAACAATATCAGCTAACACTACACAGCTGCAGGAAATTTTAATGCTGGAAGTTCTAATTTTAATTAGTATAATTATCACACACAAAAAAACCCATACAGAGATTTACTGTTTCTGCTTAGCAGCAACTTACTATTAAGATTCTGTCTTCGCCATCTCTTTCCTATTCCAATGAGTTTTGTGTAATATTCTGCTCCCTCCTCAAAAGACAATGATGTCGGAGTGCATAAAAGTATTTATAAACCTCTCTTAGGCATCTCTGCTGTAGAACTCTTGCAGGAAAGTTCATTGTTCATCGTTGTTTTGCAATTACATTGTTTTGGAAAGAAGGTGGGATTTCAAGGGCATTATTCAAGGTTTATTTGTCTATGGAATTCAGATAAATAGCCATTCTACTGATATTTTGGAGTACTTTTACCATAAACGTAATCTAAGCATATAAATTTGTGAAGTAAAATTTAAGCAAAGGATCCCAACCACTATTTCCTAAGCCTGTGATCCACTATGGAGGGAAAGAACTGGAGGCTCTCATGAGTCAGGAATGGAAGGATCTGATACAATGTTCAGTGTCAGCAAGAAGGAAATAAAAGACATAAAGAATGAGAGCTGAGAAGATGGAAAGTCAGAGGAAAGAAGGTGCTGAGGGTGCAGCCAAAGAGGGATAGAGAGTGAAGAAGATGTTGCAAGGGTCATATGAAGTAAGACAAAGGAGGGCTGGTATGGAAAGGAAGGGGACATCTGGGGAATCTACACCTTTTAATTCAGGGCATGTCAACTACTTTGAGCTGTGGCTGATTGTTGGTGAGAAGTGCTGGGCATTCTACCCTTACCTCACTTTTGGAATCACTGAGAGTCAATTAATGTTGCTGATTACCACTTGCCCATGCTTCCCCCCACAAATCAGCCCAGTATTGTGCTTGAGGAGAAGAATCTGCACCGTTCTATCATAATTCCACCAAGATATGTGCAATATGCCCTGACTTGGATAGGCCAGGTTAGCCTGATCTCATCAGATCTTGCCTGCTAAACAGGGTCAGCCCTGGTTACGATTTGGATGGGAGACCATCAAGGAATACCAGGGTTGCTATGCAGAGGAAGGCAATGGCAAACTACCTCTGACAATTTCTTGCCTGAAAATCCTACAGGGTTGCCATAAGTTAGCTGCAACTTGATGCCCCCCCCAAAAAAGCATTATGTATGTGGTTACAATATTTGTATTTCCAGTCTCCAGAGTGTTGAAAGCCACTGGACAAATTGCACCCCCGGTTTTGGAACCCTATCTCTAGTGAGTATGCTGATTCTTTCTCTTTTGTGATCCAGTTTTGATGCAAGAGGTTTTGACCAAATGCTGGACGCAGATCTTTTTTTATACAGTGAACTTTTATGCATATAAAGTTGAGCTAAGTTCTGAAAAAATTAACAGATAACATCAGAGAACTAACCTTAGGCCTGACTGAATGACAATATTCATAGAGTTCCTGTCTCAGTTCTTTCCAGACTGAGGTCTTCTTGCTGAGAATTAACACATCACAGAGAATAGTTTTTGAATTAAAAAAAACAATTTTCTGCACTAAATGGACT